>NC_065447.1:217497954-218141684 GCF_917563875.1 Diabrotica virgifera virgifera
CTTCAAAATATAACTAATCTTTCGGCAACACCATCGATGTCAGATGTTAATAATTATCAAAGTTTTAATTCTCATAGAAGGATTGTAGCTGCCAAACTTAAATCAGACCAAGCTAGAGGACAAAGATATTTAATTAATAAGAAAACAGATTAGACCATACATAAACTTAAAACTAAAATGCTTACCTACAAAGATTACGAAAGCCTGAAAAACTGACACCTAACAGCAAAGTAGAACAGGTGTTGAATTATCCAATAGAGAAAAAGTGAAGGAAAATTTATTGTTTGCAGAAGTGCTAAACCAACAATTAAAAGAAAATTATTCCTCTCTTCCAAATAATAAAGAAAAAATAATTTTCAAAAGAATGATAAGCGGAAAACTGGTGAGAAAATACGGCGTACTATAAAACGAAAAAATATGAAACCTTTAAGAAAAATTGAATACGAACAATTACTGGAAAATAAATGGAACGCCAAAGCCAGTTATGAAATAATGAAGACAAAAATTATAAATTTTCTCCAAGATGACTCGAATACGAGATTATGTGCCGGCAAAAGAGATTATGTGACGAAGAAAGGAGATAACAAACAAAAAAAGTTCTTGTGGATACTCTAAGAAATCTCCTCATATCTACCATCCTTTCATGAAGACCTGCAACATCAAAATATCATCTTCTGTCGCCTTAAGCCATTTTGGATAGTATAACCGAATTGCGACAAATGTGACACTTGTTTGTATGTTACACACGCCAATATGGATCTGATGCTCACAGCTCTATTTCAAGCTAAGATTATCTCTGTACAAAGCATCAAAATCTGCTTCATATAATTTGTCCCTTCATCAATGATGTGATTGCTGACCACTCCAGAAGATACATGAATCGCAGCGTAGACCATCCAAATCATCTCATAGACGAATTATTCAACCCTCCACTAATTGACAGACGCCTCAAAAGACTTTGGCCAGAAGACCTAGCTGCTAGGTAAATTCCAGAGAGTCGTCAATGGACGACACCTGCCACAAGCCAAGAACATACATCATATTTACTTATTACTTTATTGAAGTAGTTTGTAAATTAGCAATAAATAAATAAAAAATATAATTTGTTGCAATAGGTATAACGAAGAGTGCTTTTCCTGAGAATGCTTAGCTTGTAAAAATAAAGGACTCAAATACAAAGAATTTGGCTGAAATAAATCTGATTAATGTTTAATGTGATTGGTAAAAATAATAGTCTGATTCTATGTTAAATACCATGTTTAATTAAAGTTGATATTACTAATTTTGTTACTTTTACTGCCACAAATTCTCTCCCCTGGCCAAATAAGTATCTACCCTGATCTTGATGTCTCTACCCTGCCCAATATATTTACCCTGGCTTTGTAAAAAGTAATAAAATATGCATAAATTGACTTGCCCTTCTGTGAAAAGATAGTTAAGTAGAACAAAAATCGTAATATAAGGGTTTAATGTCAAAACGGCAACTTTTTTCCTTGGCCGTATCCTCTATGTACTTGATACCTCTTATATAGGAATCACCCACCTAGTGTAATGTGTAGTGTGTGTGTTGAGTAAATGTCTTGTTAGTTAGCAAAGTCGACGTCATTGTCTTTGCAAAGAGACGCTAATTGCACTCGAACGTCTGCGGTCCTTCCGGTGAGTACCGATGCAACAAGGATATAAACTATTTTCATTCACGAATTTTTAATAAATGAAAAATTATCTACCCAGGTGAGATTCGAATTCGCGACCTTTGGGTCCAAAGGTAGGCGCTCTTACAAAACATTATTTATTTGTTATATTAAAAATTTTACCAAGATCTACCTAGGTTTACCAAGTTTTCGAAAATCAAACTTGAAAATCTTTAGGTTACAAAAATCTAGGAAAATCAAAAATATTTAAATAATTCAATAAAGATTAAATAATATACCGGGTGTCCACTTATATTTTCCCCCATTTTAACTGCCTATAACTTCTAAGCGGCTCAAGATAAAAATATGCGGTTTTCACTGAAATGTTTTATTTTAGTAAAAGTTTTGTCTGAATGGATTGAATTTTTTATATCGTTTTCAAATACGAAATAAAATATAGAGGATTTTTGAAAAAACAAACGTTGTTGACCTTTTTTTTTTAATGGAACACCCAGTATATTCTTTTGTAAATTGAAAGAAAGGTGATTCACCTATCTAGCGATATAAAGTTTTTCAAAATCGGTTGTCAAATCACTGAGTAATTATTTTTAAAATCAGAGGTGCAACGTGGATATCACATACCTAAATAACATAACTAACCAAGTTATGTGATTTCCACATTGCATCTCTCATTTTAAAAATTAATTGCTCAGTCATTTGACAACCGATTTTAAAAATTTTTATATCGTCGGATATATAAATGACCGTTTTTTCAAGTTTTTAGGTAAATGACCATTTTTTATATCGCTTTCAAATAAAAAATGGCGGATTTTTGAAAAAAAAAACGTTGTTGACTTTTTTTATTAAAACACCCAGTATATTTTTTTGTATCTTGAAAAAACGGTAATTTACCTAACCAGCGATGTAAAATTTTTTAAAATCGGTTGCCAAATGACTGAGCAATTAATTTTTAAAATGAGAGATGCAATGTGGAAATCACATAACAGTATCATTTTGCTCAGTTATGTTATTTATAGGTATGTGATATCCACGTTGCACCCCTCATTTTAAAAATTAATTACTCAGTGATTTGACAACCGATTTTGAAAAACTTTATATCGCTGGATAGGTGAATGACCTTTCTTTCAATTTACAAAAAAATATACTGGGTGTTCCATTAAAAAAAGTCAACAACGTTTTTTTCAAAAATCCGCCATTTTTTTTCGTATTTGAAAGCGATATAAAAAATTCAATCCATTCAGACAAAACTTTTACTAAAATAAAACATTTCAGCGAAAACCGCATATTTCTATCTTGAGCCGTTTAGAAGTTATAGGCAGTTAAAATGGGGGAAAATATAAGTGGACACCCGGTATATATACACCGTTCTTAGGCGTCAACGCCCTTCGGTAGGGATCTATGGAGGAGTATCACCAAGCTGCAAGCCCTTATCCCTTGCCGTACCGCTCCTCCATAGGCCGATCAGACGCCAGTATATTCCAGACCAAGCCGTAGACTATTGAGTTTTATACTACGGCGTTGGCCTTTTATTAATTTCATGACCTAGCTGAGGCTCGAACCAACGATCGCAAATCGCAAATCCACTAAACTTGTCGATCGACTACGCCTCAGCTAACTGGACCGTCTAGATCGACAAGATTTTATAAGATTAGATAATAATATATTAATATTTCGTATTTTGAAAACGACGTCCAAGGTGGAAGTCGAAACGTCAATAATCATTTTTTAAGTTAAATTGTGGTAAATTTTCCATTTAGAATAATAAATTACATAAATGCCACAAAGAAATAGCTTCAGAACAATAATACCTTAAATTAAGGGGGGTATGGTTTGAAACCAACATTTCAAGAACATTTTTGTGAATTTTTTTAAACTATAGTAGAATTATTTTATTTTTAAATTAAATAAACAAATGAACATTAAGTACAATTCAATATATTAAAAAAAATTCTAGGCAAAATATTGAAAAATAAGGCAACGCAATGGTGGCAAATATTTACAGACACCTAAAAAATGGATTTTGCGGTGGACATCAGAACTCATCATTGGATCATGTAAAACAAAAAACTCGAAAAGATTTCATTAGCTTATCGGTTTCTCGAGGAAACGCTGTCTAGTTTTTTAAGTTTTAAGATTTTTGATATCTCAACAGCACCTCACGAAATGTCCAAAGAAAATCTATGTAAATTTAGGGTGAATCGGTTAAATAGTTTTTTTGAGTTACAATGTCCACCGCCTTTGAAAAAAGCAGTTTTGAGAAAAACGCGTTTAAAGTTTTGACTACTTTTATTTTCAATTTCTTTTTATCTGACACATCGTAAAATGATGCACACCGGAATGTGTCTTTGAATCGCAGAGTAATTTACAAAAGAGAAGGGATACACCTGTTGAACGTGGGTTGAGTCGTGGGTATATTCAACATGCTGCATATCCGGTAATTTTGCTACTATCAAACTTAAATTTTCAGAGAGTATTCTTGAAGTTATGTACATACTTTCATTTAAAATAATAAAAAAATAGGAAATTTCATAATTTTCAAACCATACTCCCCCTTGTGACAAAAAGGTTTTTGTTAGCATGAGTTTGTTTCAGTGTTATTTATCTAGTGATTAGATCCAAAGTAACCTACCTGTATGGGTCCTCTCGTGGTCTCGAATCTCCGCTTTTCTAGCAAAAGCTTTCCCACACAGACCACACACGAACGGTTTGTATCCAGTATGAACAATAGAATGTACTTCGAGATTATGTGACGATCCGAACTGTTTGCCACAATATTGACAGCCGTATTCTTTCATTCCCAAATGTGTGCGTTCGTGTTGCGTTAGATTGGGTTGACTTAGGAACGATTTGTCACATTGGGAGCACTTAAAAGGTCGCGGTCGCACGTCGTGAGTTTTTTCGTGGGCTTTGTATGTATATTTGCTGGCAAAATCTTTATTGCATACTTCGCAGACGTACGGACGGACTCCTTAAAAGAAAACAAATATTTTACTAGATGTCGATTTTTGAAATAATATGCGAACATAGTGGGTCTTTTAATACCGGGTGTCCACTTATATTTTCCCCCATTTTAACTGCCTATAAATAACTTCTAAACAACTCAAGATAGAAATATGCGAGTTTCGCTGAAATTTTTTATTTTAGTAAAAGTTTTGTTTGAATGGATTGAATTTTTTATATCGCTGTTAAATAAAAAATGGCGGATTTTTGAAAAAAAACGTTAACTTTTTTTATTGAAACACCCAGTATATTTTTTTGTAAATTGAAAGAACGGTCATTTACCTATCCAGCGATATAAAGTTTTTTAAAATCGGTTGTCAAATGACTGAGCAATTAATTTTTAAAATGAGAGATGCAATGTGGAGATCACATAACATAATATCAATTTGCTTAGTTATGTTATTTAGTTATGTAATATCCACGTTGCACCTCTCATTTAAAAAATTAATTACTCAGTCATTTGACTGAGAAATTTACAACGCAGGTCAAAGCTAAAAAAGCAGACTTGGATGACAGATGACATATTGGATTTGATGGAACAACGGCGACTAGCGAAAAACAACGAAACACTTTATAACAGCATACAAATAGAAATTCGACGTAAAATACGAGAAGCAAAGAGTCAACATCCAGCCAAACAGTGTCATGACATTTAAGAACTTGAAAACAGATACGACACGTTTAACATGTATAAAAAAGTGAAAGACGCGGCTGGTATCTTCAATAAGAAACAAACTGCATTGCTACAGGATGAACATGGTAAAGTAATATTTGAAGTAGAGGACAAACTTAAAGAATGGGAAAATTACGTCACGAACCTATTCGAAGACGATAGGAGTAGTTCACCTCCCGATATTACTAACTGCGACGGACCCCTAATAACACGCTATGAGGTTATAAAAGCCATACAATCATCAAAAGATGGCATAGCGACTGGTCCTGATGAAATTCCAACTGAAATATACAAGCTTATAAATGTTTTAGAGGCTATAACTTTGTTTTTCAATACCATTTATACCAGCGGACAACTACCTAATGGTTGGTCTAATTCACTGTTTATAGCTCTACCTAAGAAGACAACAGCAAAAACCTGTGCTGATTATAGAAACATCAGTCTGTTAAACCACTTATTGAACATTTTTCTGAAGGTAATAAATGGTCATATCTACAATAAATGTGAGGAATACCTGGATGACACACAGTTTGGTTTCCGTAACGGGTTTGGAACGAGAGAGGCACTGTTTGGAATGAACGTACTTGCTCAAAGATGTCGAGATATATCTGTAGACATATACTGTTGTTTTATTGACTTCCAAAAGGCATTTGATCGTGTTAAGCACTCTATATTGATCGAAGCTCTAAAAGACATTGGCTTGGACGACAGAGATGTTCGAATAATTGCAAATTTATATTGGAATCAAACAACATCAGTTTTAGTAGATGGTGTGGAATCACAGGCTCTTAATATTAAAAGAGGAGTACGGCAGGGATGCCTCTTGTCACCCCTGCTTTTCAACGTTTACTCCGAAAGAATTTTCAGAAAAGCACTTTCTGAAAAACAAGAAGGAATACTTGTGAACGGTGAAGTCATCAATAATTTGCGATATACGGACGATACAGTACTCCTAGCTTCTAGTCAAGAATATCTGCAAACACTACTTGATAGTGTCGTTGAGAGTTGTAGGGAGGCAGGTCTGGATCTGAACATACGGAAAACCAAAACACTCGTAATAAGTAAACAACGGCATATAAAACCGTCTATATATGTAAATAATACCAAACTTGAGCAAGTTGATAAAATCGTTTACCTTGGACAGCAATTAAATTGTAACACAGAAAGTCACGGCGAAATTAGATCTAGGATAGAGCAGGCTAGAGCCGCTTTTAGAAGGATGTCCAAGGTGTTATGTAACAGAGACCTAAAATTGGCATTGAGGATCCGCCTACTTCGCTGCTACGTGTTCTCGGTCTTACTTTATGGTGTTGAGTCCTGGACTGTGAATAAAATCGATCTAAATCGCCTTGAGGCTTTCGAAATGTGGTGCTATAGAAGAATTTTAAAAGTTTCCTGGGTGGAGAAGATTCGAAACTCCACAATACTAGAACGTCTCAGCAAGACTACCGAGATCATAAAAAGCACCAAGCAGAGAAAGCTGGAGTATTTCGGAAATGTAATGAGAGGTCCCAAATATAGGTTGCTACAAAATATCATGCAAGAAAAAATAGCAGGCAAACGCAGTCCAGGACGAAGAAGAACCTCATGGTTGAAGAACTTGCGAGATTGGTATGGTGTTGATACAAGCATGCTATTTAGGGTGGCAGTAAATAAAATTAAGATAGCTATGATGGTAACCAACGTTCTGAAAGGACATGGTACATGAAGAAGAAGTCATTTGACACCCGATTTAAAAAAACTTTATATCGCTCGATAGGTGAATGACTGTTCTTTCAATTTACAAAAAAATATACTGGGTGTTCCATTAAAAAAAGTCAACAAAGTTTTTTTCAAAAATCCGCCATTTTTTTCGTAATTGAAAGCGATATAAAAAAAACCCAATCCATTCAGGACAAAACTGTTACTAAAATAAAACATTTCAGCGAAAACCGCATATTTCTATCTTGAGCCGTTTAGAAGTTGTAGGCAGTTAAAATGGGGGAAAATATAAGTGGACACCCGGGTATTATACCTTAATTGAAAGGTCTTTTAATACTGTAATCAATAATGACATTGTTAGTCAATTATTCTTATTCCTACGGAGTGAACAAAAATTTATTTTATAATTCATTTTGGGAATTTGCTACTTACTAGCGTTAAAAATTATTATGGTCTGATTTTAAACCAAGAGGAGGAATTGAAATTAACCGCGGCGTAATGCTTATTTGTAATGGGTTCAACTTCAGGCAAGTTTACTCCACTGTTATGAAATTTTGACACTAATGACATTTATGAAATTTTGACACTACTGGCATTTCATAAGTAAATTAAGTTATATCGGCGATTTTTTGTGCTTTCAGCGTTATTCCTTTAATTTTGAGATTTTTAGTCTTTTATATAAAAAACAGTTGTTTTTAGAACTCTTTAGCGACGTATTAGTATCATAGAATATGTATGGATTACCGTCGAAGGCCGTTATGATCAACCAAAAGAAGATGTATTTGGTGATTTTTCTAGTGTCTAGTCTTTTTAGTTTACTCCTCCTGGTTTAAAAACAAACCATAGTAATAAACTATTTAGTTCAATATTTTAGGTAGAGCTTCACGATATTCGATAAAAATATCGATGAAAATCGATAAGATATCGATACAATACATATCTTTACATAAGCAATATTAATGTCGATACGATGCTGATTGTCTGAAATCAATACAATACTCTTGTATTGTCGATACGCTTGCCTCGATATTATTGAGATTATCGATATCGAGGAAAAAAAAAATAAAACGCCACGTGAGTGCTGCATAAGGCCTATTATACAGTGAGCACGTAAAGGTTGGAATAAATTCATTTTTTCTTGAATGGGTCACTTCGGAACTAAATCCCGAAACAGGTCGATATTTATTTTTAAATTATGATTTTTTGGCATATATATCATACTAGTGACGTCATCAATTTGGGCGTGATGACGTCATCGATGATTTTTTTAAATGAGGATAGGGGTCGTGTGATAGCTCATTTAAAAGGCTATTCAATTCTCTATTCAGTAATATAAACATTAGCATAATTATTTATACATGATGTCAAAAAAATTTGTTTTTCAATTAAAATTAATTTACACAAAAAGAAGATTGTATGTAAATTATTTAATTCAAAATACATGTTGCTGCTGTCAGAAAATAGAAAAAATGTTTCATTGAGAAATAAACATTGCATTTCGGTTAAATTCAATCACCTGTCTCTTGGAAGTTTAACATTTAATTTAAACGAAAAGCAATTTTTATTTGTTAAATTAACATTTTTTTCTGTTTTCTGACAACAGTCAAATGTATTTTGAATTAAATAAATTACATACATTCTTCTTTTTGTGTCAATTAATTTAAATCAAAAAAATATTTTTTGAACACCCTGTATAAATAATTACGTTAATGTTTACATTACTGAATAGAGCATTAAATAATCTTTCAAATGAGCTATCAAATGACCCCCATTCTCATTTAAAAAAATTATCGATGACGTCATCACACCCAGAGGATGACGTCACGAGTATAATATATAAGCCAAAAGATCATAATTTAAAAATAAAAATCGACCTGTTTCGGGATTTATTTCCAAAATCTTCCCATTCAGGAAAAAATGAATTTATTCCAACCTTTACGTGCTCACTGTATAGTTAAAATATTATAAGAGTTATTAGACACACAAGCGCGTGTGCTCTCTATTAGTGCGAGAGAGAAGGACGATGAACCCCCCAACAATAAGTCAATCAATTTCGCTATTTTATTTTTAAAATCATCAGATAATATCGATGGCTTTGAAAAGGAAATTGAAAACTACTTGCAATCTCCAAGACGTGGACCAGACACAAATATTTTATTATGGTGGTTATTTTTTAATGATTTTAATTTCCAATCTTGTAGTAAGACTTTTCATCACGTGTTTAATTCTGTCCAATCATATTATTATTATACCGGGAATATTTTTAGGTAGATTGTTTCTGTTTAATTACAACGAGTTTCCTAGTTCTGACAACTATCACTTTTAAAAAAATGAACCATAATAAACTTTTAGTTCTGCATCTAATGTCAAATTGTCACGAGGACAACACAAATCGACAATTTTAAGCACTCGAGTGTACTTCGGTAAGATTATTTCATTAATAAAACTGTATTTATAAATAATTTTAACTAATATTTTATTGATATCTTCGTCTGAATATTTGCTAAACTGTTCTGTTCACTTTGACAAGTTGAAAAATGTGTGTCACATTAATTGGGATAATTGTATGTAAGTATTAAAAAATAATCTGTCGAATATCACACGATAGTAAGAATAAATAAGAAAATAATGCTCCAATTTTTTTCTCAAACTTGTTTCCATTCGGCAATAGTCGAATTTGACACTGAAAGCACCACAAGAAGAAGAACTTTCGCCTTGTCATGGTGATGACATGTGAGCAATAAATTACAAAAAAAGTTTTGACAGTTTTGTGGTTTGACAGAAGTTTGAATTTTTAAATGTCAAAATGGTGCAATGGTGCATCTCACTCGCACTCACATTGATAGCTGCGTCAATACGCTCCTAGCGCTCATTGTTAATAATTAAAAATAACCGCTTAGTAATAAAATAATAACAAAAATTTCTTCAGTAATGACAGTAATGACAGATGACTTTTGTCATAACAAAAATTTGACAGTAATGACAGATGACTTTTGTCAAATGACTTTTTGAGTGTCAAATTGTCACGCAATTGCCAGGCAACAAGTTTTTCAAATATTGTCGCATTATTGTCAATTTAGTCTCACTCTCTTGTGATATTAATGTTGGAAATCATATAGTAGTATTTTTCCCGTTTTATCTCGGTTGGCTAGGGATATTTTGTGTATCCAAGCGACGTCCGTACCAGTCAAGCGGCTTTTTTCTGAAGCAGCGCTGCTACTAACCAATAAAAGATGCTATTTAAAAGATAAAAGTATCAAAGAACTTATCTGTGTAAGCAGATGGATGAAGAGCTCTTGTAAGGATAATATTGGTGAGGTTACAATGTAATTTATCCTATTTATTGTATATTTTAAGAGATTTTTTAATAAAGATAATGATAAATGAATAAAGAATCGTTTTTTTTATTAATTTAATCCCTTTTTATGCCGACATTTTATCGAGTATTGTATCGATATCGTATCGAAATCAATATCAATATGATATTTTTATAAGATATTGCCGATATCGATACAAGATACGATACTTCATTGGATAACCAATACAATATGTACTTAAAAATGATCGATATTGTATCGTATCGTGAAGCTCTAATTTTAGGGGAGACACCCGGTCTTTAATAAACTTGATATTTTAATAAAAAAAGGACAAAACTAAAGAAATACCTACACAAAAAAAAACAAGAGCAATTAATCCTCAAAAATCAAAGTAATGTCAATTAAAATATCAATTGAAGTCTTGTCCATATACCAAATTTCAAGTAAACAAGTTTGAAAAGTAAATTATGACTATTTTAAGTGAAACCCAATGCACATAAATTTTAATTTTTATAGTATGTGGAGATAAAACGAAATCTCAGAAATGGGTATGCGATTTTGAACGTCTTAAGGTATTAAAAAACGTGAAAATTGATGTTGTGTTGTTGAGATAACTGTATTAAGAGTTGCAGATTGAATAGTTGATCACCCTGCATACCAGAAATAAATATCAATCGATCTAAAAGTTTGTTTTTCGTTTTGTAATTAAATCTAAACATAAAATATGTGTTGCGAGCCTTGTGGATTTTAGTTGAACTAACGAAATGACGTCACAAAATAGCGACTATCGAAATTAATAGCGACTCCAAAAAAAGTGGTTGATATTATAATTTCGAGTCGAAATTATTGTGACACGGACATGAATGAATATGAATCGCCGAAAGCGAAGTTAGGTTTAGTTTATGAGATGTGTTTTGTTTGTTTCTTGCAAGGAAAACTAAAGCAAAAGGTACCAATATGGCTGGGTTTTATGGAAATTTTCTGGTTTTGGAGGAATTAGATAGAATAGTATTAAATTAGAAATATAATAATTGAGAATTTCCACAACGTGAATTATCAACACAATGAAAGATGTAAGGTAATAATCTTGAAAAATTAGTATAAAACAAGGAAAATTATGTACCAGCTATTTTATTGCTGGAAATGCTGGAATCAAATCTTAAGAGTTCATATATTAGTAATATAGCTATGCAAAGCCCTCAGAAAGTGTGCTATTTGGTTTATAAACAAATTAGCGCTCCGAAATCTTTTTTCAATTATTGCACTGTAACTCAGAAGATTAAACGTTAAACCAAAAGGGCCGCGGACGTTTCCCCAACTGTCATCAATACGACTAACTTCACGCGTAACTTTGATACGAGAATTATAAAAAAAAATATGCATTGAAATCCAGATCCCGTAATTCGTTAAGCGTGATAAAGTGAGTACAAAGACATACCTATTTCTTTCTTTGTAATTACAGCTTCAATTTACCGTATACTTCTCGTAGAGTCTGCCGATAAGGTAGAGTCGTGTGGGGAAAAGTCGCGCGCCCAAACCCAAAACACTCACATAAAAATTCACTGTAATTTAATTCTGCACATAGATATTTTTTTCCGATTTCCTTCGGCGGAAATTTTCCTCGAAAAATTCGGGTTTTCCAAACAAAAACTTTAATTTTCAACTCAAATTTTAGGGAAGTAATTATTTATCAATAATTAAATAACTTGGTGACATAAATCTTTTTTGTTTTGAGTATCTTGAAGATATGAAAATTTGTATGTACAGCTGGTTCCTAAAAAAACTGATACGACTCTTAGTAAGATTTGATCATTTTGAGCAGTGTATGATTGGTCTGACATTATATTATATTTATTATGACAGACAAATAATAAAATAAACAAACAAACAGCCATTTTTTGAGGTTGAAGTTATCTGAAAAATTTTAAGATTTGGAAGTGACAGTGACAGTATGTAAATAACAAGTTTATCCTTCAAAATATAATAAATTAAATATAATTAAACTCATACACTGTTACTAATAAACCAAGTATAAAAGTTATACTGAGAATAAATCAGGTATAGGCAAAATCACTACCAATAAACATGGAATAACTTAGATATAGGTTATACTTGGTATAAGAATTTAGTCCAAGTTTATACCGACCCACACCTTTGTTTAAGTCTGGTATAACCTATTTTATGACTGTCAATGTCATCAGAGGCAAAAATATATTATCTTTTGATTTGTTTTGTGAGTAATTATGTAATAAAAAAATGTGTTTAAGGGGTGTTGCGGCTGTTAAAGAAATTGATAATTTAATTAACATGATAGAAAATACACGAAAAAGGAAACTTTTCAACAATAGAATAAATCCCATTTCACCATACACTGATAAGGAATTCAGAATTAAATATCGGTATTCTAAAGATGGTGTAAGGTTTTTAGAAAACTGAATAGGTGATAGGTGAAAACTTATTTGAATTTGATATTGCATGAAAAGTTGAGTCAAACAGTCCATATAACGCACAAAAAAAATTCGAGATGATTCGTCAATTAAGTAGCTTAAATTTTATTCAATTTGTTTACGCCTAGGAACTTTTTTTGCAATATTATCGTTCAGAAAATAATAATGATACAGCAATTCTGTCTGTGGAAACCATATGAAAGAAGAATACTGGTATTTTAAACCTATTTAAAAAAATCAATAAAAACTCATTTTTATCATTCCGAAAACTATTCGCCTAGTTAATATGGTTTGTCAGTTACAGAGAAAAATCAAAATTGACATACTTGACACAATATCGTTGTTCTATGTATTGTACAGAAGATTGCAACGTTGCCAAACTATTATTTCGGAACAAAGTGGGAATACTTATATCTACCTTATACCGAGTTTATTAGTAACGAATTATTTTCGTACTATATCTACCTTATACTTAGGATAACTATTCTTGATATAAATACGGAATAACCTTAGAATACGAGTGTTTTATTAGTAAGAGTGTAATTCATTATATCACAGCTCATCAAAAGCTTTTTACAAGAACATAGTCAGATATTTTGATATGGCTTAGAGCCAGACTACATCAAGATCGCCTATAAATCGTGCTGGTAATTGCCTTGCAGCGAGACCAAAAACAAAAAGAAGAAGAAGAAGAAAATACACTGCTCAATTTTCTACAAAATACGCTTTAAGAGTCGTATCAGTTTTTTTTGGAACCAGCTGTACAAAGAGGACCGGAATAACAAGGTAATGGTCCAAAGATTGAAATCCTGTTGTTTATAACTCTGTCGCAAATACCGGTCAAATTTGACAGGTTACACCTGGAACCACTCCTCGCAATTCAATTTTTTTTTTCTTCAAAAAGGGCACAGAAGCCGTGCCCTTTTCAACAGCGTTAACTTAATTTAATTTAATCTAATATTTTCTGAGGGGTTCTATTTGTTTATAAGCCAAAAAATTGTTTCTTTATAACATTCCTGAGACCGCTCAAATAGTCCAATTTCAATTCTGTAAAGTACGTTGAATAGGTATAGTGCTTTTTTATACGAAAATCATAGTTATTCTGGTGTATCATAATCTTTCTGGTTATTATTTCGAGCGAAATTTTTTAATTAACATTTTAATTATTGCTAAACTATTGGTTAGATTGTCGCCGGCCTCCTGATA
Organism: Diabrotica virgifera virgifera; assembly: GCF_917563875.1. Lineage (NCBI taxonomy): Eukaryota > Metazoa > Arthropoda > Insecta > Coleoptera > Chrysomelidae > Diabrotica > Diabrotica virgifera. The sequence continues at coordinate 217,511,951 of NC_065447.1, forward strand.
TATAATCTACTATAAAAATGTTTCATGTCATCAATTTATTTAATTATTGATAAATAATTACTTCCCTAAAATTTTAATTGAGAATTGCAGATTTTTTTGGGAAAACTCGGATTTTCCGAGTAAAATTTTTGTTGAAGGAAATCAGAAAAAAATAACTTTGTGCAGAACTAAATTAAGGTGAATTTTTATTTAAGTGTTTTTGGTTTAAAGGAAAAATCTTAGGGAGTTACAGAGCACTAATTAAAAATAAAGAAGATTTAGGAGTGCTAATTTGTTTATAAATAAAATAACACACTTCTGCGGACTTGTTATACCCCATATTACTAATATATGCAATCTTAAGATTCGATTTTAGCAATAAAATAGCTGGTAAATAACTTTTCCCAAAAATGGCATCTTTTCGATAATTTTCCCAGACTATCAACAAAAGTTGTGGTGGTTGCGTAGCCAATAAATCCAATAAACCGGAGCGCCAACCCAAATTTTGAACATTGTCAAAATGATAACATTAATATCCCCAGTTGGAACTAATTCGAAATGAATAAGAATCGCTATAAATTGCGACCATCATGGCGGCGTCGAAATTAAATAGCGACCTCGAAATGAATTAGAATCAGGCCCCAGGTTTTGCTTTTAGGTCTTAGATTTACTTTGGAGGAAACATACCTAAATGTGTATTGACGTGTTCATCTAGTAGATTCTTGCTGTTATACTTTTTACCACAGGTATCACACACCCATGCCTTCGTTTGTGGATTGTGCATGCGTTTATGGATGCGAAATAACCTCAAATTGCTGAAAATTCTATTGCAAACCTCACACTGAAAATCCCCTTCTTCAGCCAAAACATGTTCATCTAAATGAGCAGACAATTGATTTCGTTTACAAAAATCCTGCCCACAAACGTCGCAAATGTATAGTCGAAAGCCATGTTCTTCTTTAACGTGAGCTACTATCGCTTTTGAGTCTCCTGCGACTGTTTCGTCTCCTTGACATAAAACACAAGTGTAAATGTTACCGTCCTTAAGTACAACTGGTAATGAAATAGGAGCAGTAATACTCTTTTCTTCTTCGAAGACGGTTTCTATAGGGTAGCTGGATAGCTTCTTTCTTAAGATGATTGGTTTTTTCTCTAAGCTACTAGATGTTGACATTTTCATTGTCCCTTCTGAACTGGTTGAGTCTAACTTTAACAAATCTGGAAAAAAATTATTTAATTAAAAATAGTCTTCTATGTTTTTTTGTAATGGTACATTAGTTTCCGTAGTGCTCTAGAATTATTTCTAGAGCTTGTGCACCTAAAGGTTGCGCACCTAAACAAGATCTTAATAATGGCAAACTGACATTTATAAAAGGAGGCAGACAGACTCGTATACGAGCCCCTTCCCATTTCAGTTGGCCCACCTTTGGAATTTGCAATTTATGACGATTAACATAAACAAATCATAATCGACATGTTTTTATATGTTCCCATATTAATTATTACGGCATTTTTTATTAATATTTATTAAAAGCATTGCCCTTAGAGATTTTTATTTCTTTCCAACAATTTTTAAAATTGGTGGAGATAAAGTTGTTAATGGGAACAGTATTTGTTCTATCACCATTAGATTTTATAGTTCTGGAAAATCCAATTAAGAAATCGTGAATATGTTCAATTGTACATATGTAACAATAACTGGTATGGTATAGTGTGAGAAATGTAGTTAGAAGATATAAAACCTCAGGTTTGGAAGTCTTGGAACAGAAGAATTTATGGAAGCAGGAAATACATTAAAGGCTGAAAGACATCAGGTCCAGACAAAATTCTACCAGAAATCGACAAAATTATAATTAAAATTCAAATTTTCGATTTTTTTGCAATTTTTGACAGTTTGACATCTGAAAAAGTTCTGTTGTTACATAAAATTTAGTGGAATATAAAAAATAGTAAAATAAACGAAATTTTCAACAAGTTACAAATAATAAAACTAATAAATTTTGCTGTAAAGCTTATTGATGCAAGCAAGTAAAGCTTATTGATGTCATCTATTACTATTAGCTAATGTCAGCATCTTGTCAGCACTGACGATGATCTGTTATCAGATCGAAAACTAGTTCTGCTTTTGTGATGTAACTCTTTTTAGGGAATTTTAATATATATATATATATATATATATATATATATATATATATATATATATATATATATATACATATATATATATACCTTTTATAAAGGATTTTACCTAAAAGTTTTTGGTGATATATGGTATACAGCCAGCTACAGGAAATCCTTTTTTTCTTGTGGATTTACTTAGCTAATGATCAACAAATTATGGAATACAAACAATTAAAAATACATCATATTTTACCTTTAAACTCGCCATCGTGGAAACTAGAAACTTCAATTATATTAGACTTTTTACTAAATACTCTAGTCAGACTGGAAGGGTCAAAATCTGAATCAGACGAGTTATCCATTGCTCCAGAATCTAAAATTTCTGCGTCGACATTTGAAAAAGTTTGATATTCAATATTTTCTTCAATTTGCATTTCCTCAGTTTCTTCTCCTTGTTCTATATCACTCACAAATGCAACTTCATTAGTGTCCTCTTCTAGCTTTATTTGAAAAGTGTTGTTTTCAGTCAGTACCTGGAATTGTATTACGTTTTATGCTATTACTTAATAATCAATGAGGTGTATAAAAAATTCCTAGACTTTTTATAAAACCACGTTTTAATTATACAGGGTGTAACAAAAACACAGGTCATAAATTTAACCACATATGCTGGGACCAAAAATAGTTCGATTGAACCTAACTTACCTTAGTACAAAAATATGCACATAAAAAAAGTTACAGCCCTTTGAATTTACAAAATGAAAATCGATTTTTTTCAATTTATCGAAAACTATACGAGATTTTTTATTGAATATGAACATGTGGCATTCTTATGGTAGTAATATCTTAAGAAAAAATTATAGTGAAATTTAGATACCCCATAAAAATTTTATGGGGTTTTTTTTCCTTTAAACCCTCCCAAACTTTTGTGTACGTTCCAATTTAATTATTATTGTAGTACCATTAGTTAAACACAATGTTTTAAAACTTTTTTTGCCTCTTAGTACTTTTTCGAAAAGTCAGTTTTTATCGAGATATTTTGCAGATTTGTCCAATCCACCACATATTTGTATATGGCTAAGTATGATTATGGAGACTTAATAATAGTAGGAAAATTTATTTATGATTTACATTTTTAGGTATATTTTGAACCATATTAAAAAAGGAGCCACATCTCGATAAAAGGTGCCTTATCGAAAAAATACAAAGAAGCAAAAAAGTTTTAAAAACACTGTGTTTAACTAATGGTATCGCAGTAATAGTTTAATTTGAACGTACACAACCATTTGGGGGGTTTAAAGGAGCAAAACCCCTATAAAATCTTTATGTAAACATATTAGAAAAGAAGCCGCAACTCGATAAAAACTGCCTTGTCGAAAAAATACTAAGAGCCAAAAAAGTTTTAAAAATATTAAATTTACCTAATGATATCACAATAGTAATTTAATGGGAACGTACACAAAAGTTTGGGGGGTTTAAGGGAACAAAACCCCCATAAAATTTTTATGGGGTGCACAAATTTTACTATAATTTTTCTTTAAGATATTCCTGCCATAAAAATGCCACATGCCCATTTTCAATAAAAAATCTCTAATAGTTTTCGATATATTCGAAAAAATCGATTTTCATTTTGTAACTTCAAAGGGCTGTAACTTTTTTTATGTGCATATTTGTACTAAGGTAAGTTAGGTTCATTCGAACTATTTTTGGTCCCAGAATAGGTGATTTATGACCTGTATTTTTGTTACACCCTGTATATATGACACAATATAAAATTATGTATGTATAAACTATATTGTTGTTTCAATTACTATGTCATGAAAGAATTCTATAATCGATTTTAAACTCTTATAAGTCAAAGAAAATATTTAAAATGGTAAAAAAATTAATAAAACAAGTTTTGAAAGAATAATTGGGATATACAGTTGAGTCCGCGAGTCTTTACCCGTGCGTCATTAATACCTGGCGAGATAAAACACATACTTTTTATCTAGCATCATTCTCTTCCACGCATGAAACTCATGACAAACCAGCTGCCGTTTGTTATTAAGTAACAACACATGTTATTTTTATGAACCATCTAGACTCAGTGCATTGAAAAGAGATAGGTACAAAAAAAGACGATTCGGTATGTTTTCATATTTTAAGCACAATTTGTTTGACGTTTCTGCTTTGTTTAATTTTGTGGCTGTCAGTCAGTTGAACTTTTTGCGGTTTTTGTCGAATTTTTGCGTTTTGAAGTTTCTTTAAATTACACAAACAGTTGTTTTCACAACTAATTTTATATTGGGCTTTGAAATTTTAAGGTAAATAATTCTATTTTGGCAATTAATATTTAAAACATACAAAGCTAACGTCATTCACACAGTAAAGAAATGAGTGTTTAGATTTCCGTCAAAGTGAATAAAATAACAAAAATAAAATATGTTCTTGGATTTTTTTATAAAAATTGTTTATTTATTTATTAATCAATAATAATAAAAGAATTTATTAAGCTACTTCAAATGTAGCTGTAATTCTGCACAAACATTTTGAAGCAAAACTTACATTTGACATTCTATATATTTGATAACGTCAAATTTTATAATGAAACCCGTAATCGGAACAGTAGCCACTTTCTGTCAGTTGTTGTTGCGTGAAATAGATTTCCGACTTATTTCGTATGCTTTAAATGATGATGCACGGGTAAAGACTCGCGGACTCAACTGTAAGTACCTTAATATAGCTAATATTATATTAACAAAATATGAAAATATGAAAATATTAAAATATAAAAATACATATTAAGAAGCTACAGTAGCGATCAACAGGTAGCAACAAACGCGTTCCAAGACTGCGGCTCTAATTTGGAATATTTTGTCGAGATATTTGGCACACATATTCGTAATATAATAGAGAATGGCGGTACAGAGCCCAATTTTAGAAATATGTTAGTACGTGGACTCTATTACTAATATGACTCTATAACTAAATAAAATATTGAAAAAGGAGCCTGTACCGCCATTAAGAAGAAAAAAAAAACTTTCTTCAAATAAACTTTTTTATCCCATGCTTAGATTTTGTGTAATCTTGGAACTACTAAAATTTTTTATTTCTAACAAGAAATCGAACATATAACTAAATAACTAATTAGGCAACATAGAGAAATTATCACTGTCATTTTGACACCTGCGTCAGATTTTCTCTAATCTGTTCTGTCATCTTTATCGATATCTGTTCAGTGCAGTAGTGTGTTAATTTAAGAATTCGTTATTGTTGTTTCATAGGAAAGTAGTGTTTATTGATAGTTAATTTATTATATATTTGTTGTTGTATAAGTTGTTGGCCTCTTTGAAAGAATAGGTTGTTGTTAATTGTGAGTTTTAGTTATATGTAGGTAGGTAAGTATATTTTACGTAAAAATATTTCGAATTCTAATGCGAGTATATAAAGTTTTAGGATTTTTTATTCTAAAAATATGGAAAAAGTAAATCAAACGAAAAATAAAGTGAAACCTTTCAAGAAAAAATCCATTAAAAACCTTGCCAAAATTATGCGAAAATCGAAATTTGTTTCGCTTCACAACAAAAAATGATTATTTATTATTGTTTTATTATTAGATATTTCATGCAAATGCCTTTCTAAATACCTATCTTAACATAAAATTTTCACCCATTTTGGTTTATTTTTATAAATATCTATTAATAATAAAATCGTTTTCTATTATGTACAGCTGGTTCCAAAAAAACTGATACGACTCTTAAAGCATATTTTGTAGAAAATTGAGCAGTGTACTTTCTTCTTCTTCTTTTCGTTTTTCGTCTCGCTGCAAGGAAATTACCAGCACGATTTATAGGCGCTCTTGATGTAGTCTGGTTCTAAGCCACATCAAAATCGCTGACTATGTTCTTGTAAAAAGCTTTTGATGAGGTGTGATATAATGCATATGAGTTTAATTATATTTAACTTATTATATTTTGAAGGATAAATACTTATTATTTACATACTGTCACTGTCACTGCCAAATCTTAAAATTTGTCAGATAACTTCAACCTCAAAAATGGCTGTGTGTTTGTTTGTTTTATTATTTGTCTGTCATAATAAATATAATATAATGTCAGACCAATCATACACTGCTCAAAATGATCAAATCTTACTAAGAGTCGTATCAGTTTTTTTAGGAACCAGCTGTACTTCCATTTAGCGCGACTATGATATTGTCAAAATATTAATCTTAGATAACGTCAAAGATTACCACTGTTGCCAAAGTTTATGATACTATCTCCCGAAGTTATATTTTGTTGCTACCTGTTGATCGCTACTGTTTACTCTTAAGTATATTAACTTAATAAAATATGAAATATTAATATTTTAATCAAGAAAAACTAAAAAAATAATAGTAAAAAATAGGGAACACCCCGGTTTGAATTGAGGACCTCTCGATCTACAGTTGAATGCTCTACCACTGAGCTATATTCTATGCATTGTATGTCATTGCATTATTAATGCAATTGCATTGCATTTAAAATGGCTTAAAATTCAAAATAAAACTCAATGTCTTCATGTAAAAGCTGTTGAATATTTATTTCATTGTCATCGAGTTCTGAGCTATTCTGAAAATTTTAGATCTCTAGCTAGTCAGGAAGTATGTTTAAAAATCGATTACAAGATTTTTTCCAGACAAAGAATAGGCGAAGTATATAAAAATGTGGTAAAAATACAGATAGATCTAAAAAAACTGCAAAACATACATACTTGTGTAGAATCTTCATCAGATGATGGAATAAATAACATCTTCTTAGGAGAAATATTTTTTTTATGTGTGATTTCACTTTGTGCAGTTTCTGTATATTCACTTTCTTCTTGTCCATTTGATTCAAAAATTTCATTTTTAATTTCAGCTACTCTTGTTTGTAATTCTTCTAGTTCAGTTATATAGGAAAAACACTTATTGCAAATTAATTGGACATTTTCTGGATCTTCCTTAATATCTTTATCTAACAGTGTTGACACTAAAGACACTATATGTAAGTCTGATTCTCTGTTCGTCTGAAATTTTAATTCCGTGTTAATACATGCTAAATCAACTGGATGAAAAATAAGTAAGAATACTATTGAGTCAATGACACTCAATTCTGTAGAGGTCAATTCTAAGCTAGTGTGGGATTGTGTGTGCCTAAATAAACTAGCAGACCACAGCAAAGTCACAATAGCCTGGGTACCAGGACAAGAGGGTCATAAGTAGGGTTACCATACGTCCGGACAGTCCGGATTTGAAAGACATGTCCGGATTGGCGTCCGGATTTTTTTCTTTACTAAAAATAATGGAAAACACTTGGCCCAACGGTGGGAAATTTCATTATGTGTAGCACCTAGTTCTGTAATATTATTTTTTAGGTCTAAGGTATGTTAAAACACAGGTGTATATGTATTTTAAACTGACAGAGATTTTCGATGTTAGTTGCATATTGTAGCGAAACAGCTGTACTTTTAATTGTGCCACATGCATTTCGTATATATGCACAATATAGAGGTAGCAACACAGTCAAATTCACATTTTACATTTTCTACAACCCCTTGGACTAATAGCCCGGGAGGTAGTGTCAAATTTGACCGGAGCATTTTAGCATGGCTGGTTTCTTTTTATTTAGGTAGGTGTTCCAAAGCTTATTAACAAATGATGTGTCAGCTGGACCAAAACCAGGGATTTTTAGACAAGAAAAGGTAAAATATGAAAATTGATGGACAAACGCTACAACTTAAATGTCAAATATTTATACACGTTATTCAGAACATTTGATAGCCTTGCTTACTTGACTCCTACCTTTCACCCAGGAGATCAAGGTTCAAATCCTGGGGCGGAAAATTCTTTTTGTTTTTTAAATCGACATTTTATTTTGAAAAATAATTATTTTTATAATACCACGTTTTTATTATTTACACGAGACAATATAAAAAAATCTGTTTGTCTTTTATAGAATCGCAAACTATGCATTTTTGGTCATAATATTATGATTGATCTTAATTAGTGATGTAAAAAAACGTGTTTTTTTTTAATTCTAAAAAAACGGAAAAAAAACGTGTTTTTTTGTTTTTAATTGTTTTTTATTAGTTTCTCAACGTAATATTAACAATATCAATATTAGGAGTTGTTTGTAAGCCTAAAAATCACCCAATATTTCAATATTATATCCAAAACATCTAGAAACTCAGTGTTTGACGTTCCTTTTTAAAAAATATTGAAACATTAAACCCTTACTGCCTTTATCTATTATTTTTTTACGTCGTTGCTTTTGGGGAATCACCGAAATTTAGCAGGACGCTCGTATTCGTTGGCGCTGAGAAAACCGGGGAATTACCGATTAGCTTTTGCAGGTGCTCTGTTGTTATTTTGTGATTTACTTGCCTTGTGCCGGAAATATTTGTGTTTAGTGCTTATTTAAGTGTGTTTAAATAAATTAATTATTGTTAATTATATTTTCTGTGTTTTATGATAATAAATTATTTGTTACCTACTGTAGTGACATTAGTGACAAAAACTGAATGTTTATAATGTCTTCGAATTCGAGTTCTTGTTCTTCGCGGGAATCACGGGGAAGGAAAAGTTGCAAAGTAAGTTCCCTGTTTAAAATGCTAAAAACACAGAAAAAAAAAACTCCTCAAGTAGAGTGTACTTTTTGTACACTTCAACTATCAAAAAATGGGACACGTTTGTTGGAACATATTAAAAAATGCCTAAAATGTCCAGAGGAAGTTAAAATAAAGTATGGAGTGACGGAGAGAAAACAACGAAACATTGGACTATTACAAACAATACATGAAAAAAGGGAGGAAAAAGTTAAAGGTATGTACCAAAGCTCTAAAAATATCTCCAAATTTCCCTCTTCTTTATTTAGTAGAAATTCCTAAAGATAACCTTACTTTACAGACTTATTTTTAAATTTAATAAATTTGGGAATTTTATTTACAGAAAAACTGAAATCACAATCTAAAGAGGTGTCCGCATTCATGGATAAAATGACACCTGAACAAAAAGTAAAAGCCTATGAACTGCTTAGCCGGGCTATCTATTCAAGTCAAGCACCACTGGCTTTAGTAGAAAATATACAGTGGCAGAAGTTGTTTAAATTTCTCAGACCTGCTTATCAGATACCAACCCGACACCTTGTATCAGGCCCACTATTAGACAGTGAGCACCTACGTGTAAAGGCTATGGTTTCGGAAAACATTGGTAAGATTTAAGTTTTACCATGTTTATTAAAATTTATTGTTTCGGCCCTTACTCTGTGAAATTCTGCGTAATAACAATAAATTAAATATTTTTTAGAAAATCCACAAATTACATTAGTTTTAATAATAATCTAATACGGTTCCAACCGGTTTCGATGCCATTGCATCATTACCAAGGAGTGTTGTACAAAATGATGTAATTTGGCATCGACTCCGGTTGGAACCGTATTAGTTCATTAAAACTAATGTAATTTGGGGAATTTTGGAATTTTTAAAAAAATATTTAATTTACTGTTATTATATTTATTAAAACATTGACAATATATAGGCGAGCCGCTGTAAAATTACCACTGAACAACGTACTACGGACGAAGTTTAACAGGAAAGACCTTGAACAGCAACCAGATGCGGTACAGTGTTGTACCACACCGTCCGTCGTATATATTTCAGTAATTTTAGAATGGCTCGACTTTAATATAAGTAAACCTACATTATGCTAGTAGGTTAAAAATAATTATCTCTTTACTTTAAGCTGCAGCACATTCTGTTGGACTAATGGTGGATGGATGGTCCAATATTAGGAACGAGGCTGTCCTAAACTTTGTTGTAACAACTCCAAAGACATTCCTTTTTAAAATTATGCCCACAGGCACTGCACCTCATACTGCAGAATATATGGCAAAAACCCTTGGTGCAGTAATACGTGAAATCGGTCCCCGAAAGGTATTTGGTATAGTCACAGACAATGCAGCAAACATGAAAGCTGCTTGGGCCTTGATTGAAAATGATTTTGATAATAACATTTTTACCTATGGATGCTTTGCTCATTCTCTTAATTTAATATTTACCGATCTCAAAAATTTAACAAGTCTGAAATCGTTTACTGCCGAGGCTGTTGCCCTTACAAAGGCCATCCGACAAAGCCACATATTATCTGCGTGGGTAAAGGAAAAACAAAACGAATTAAAAATAGGTTGCAGTCTTAAACTCCCAGTGCCTACCAGATGGGGATCATTAGTTATTTGTCTACAATCATTGCTTGCTAACAAACAAATAATAAAAAGGATGGCTATCAATGAAGAAGTTGAAAAGGCAGTAAGCAAACACCCATCTTTAAAAAAATGCTCTAAGCGATATATTTTGGGACCGGGTACAAGGATACATTATGCTTCTGGAACCAATTGCTAACACAATTACCTCTGTAGAAGGTGACACACCAACGATTTCAAAATGTCTGCATTTATTTAAAAAAATGGTTAACACCTCATTAGAAAATGTCACTAAAAGTCCATTGTTATCCAAAGAGGAAGCAGATACAAGGGCAATTTTTGAAAATCGGAAAAAGTTTGCTATTTATAGTGTTCATTTTGTAGCTAACCTTTTGGATCCAAAATATCGTGGCTGCGAACTTAGCTCAGATGAGATGGTAAATTTTTTTAGGTTATAGTGGGTTTTATTTATATTTATATTAATTTTTTTATTTAATGTAGACTGATACGACAGAAGTCATATACAAGGTAGCACAGAAGATGCCAGATGTCGATGAAGCAGCCGTCTTAGCTGACGTTGTCAATTTTATTGCAAAAGAATGACTATTCAAAAAGGCTTTTCTATGGAATGAGGACACAATTGCAGCTATCAGCCCTATTGCCTGGTGGAGTGGTCTTTGCTCAAATACCGTACTCTCCAAGTTGGCGATTCGTTTTCTAGAGTTGCCAGCGACATCAGCAGCATGTGAAAGATCCTTTTCTTCATATTCGGGAATTCACACCAACAAGAGAAACAGGCTGACCAATACTCGAGCGTCAAAAATCGTGTATGTGGCTCATAATTTAAAATTAATGGCTGAACAACAGCCAAGTGAATCATCCAGTTCAGAATCAATTGCTGGCCCTAGCTTCACAGTCAATCCTGCATTAGAATCTGAACCGGAACCAATGATAATATCCAATTCAGATCAGTCGGAGTCTGTCTTTGAAAGTGATGAAGAGAAAGCTTCAGAGTCTGAAGAAAATGCAGATAGCGACGGGACGGATCAGTGTTCATTTAAGGGATTCGGTTAATTAATTGAACCTTTTCAATCATTAAGACGTTGTTTTTTTTATTTGATAAATTTTTATTACTTATTTTTGCTTTGATTTTGCAAGTTAACGAATAAACTCTTCTTATTTTGTTTATACCCATGGTCTTTTTATTTAAAGGATTTATACGAAATTAATTATGAAACGAAATAATACTTATTTTGTTATAAAATTATACAGAATATTATATTTATTATATGTTTTTGTCATTAAATAAACTGTACCCACTTGAAAAATCAAAATAAAAAAAAAACGAAAAAAAAAACAAAAAAAAAACGAAGGCTTCGTTTTTTTTGCAATAAAAAACGGTTTAAAAAAAAAACGGTACCGTTTTTTATTGGTTACATCACTAATCTTAATAAGCAAATTTGTTGTACATGAACCTCTGAAGGTTCCTGAGTTGGTAAGACCAACAATCTAAGTGGAAAGGGAGACATTATTTGTTATTTTTTTGGACAAACTGTTTTTTCTTAATTTTATATGTTGTAGAACCGAAAGATACAACCCTAAATTTTCACTTTTCTCTCACCAACCCCCATTTTTTAATAGCAATCTAAATATTTCCCTATTCTCTATAATACATAAAAATGAATGTTTGTCTGTACCTATGTCCCTTATAGAATCGTAAACTATGCATTTGGTAGAAAAAAGTATAGGTACGCAATATTTTTTAGTATTTTTTGGCTTTCTGGTAATTTTTAGGTATTAAACTTTCAAACATTATTTAGTTTTCAGGCGGTACGAAGTTTGCCGGGTCAGCTAGTTAATAATAAAAAAATAATCTTGGACTAGTGTGGCAAAGATTAAAAAGTACATATAAATCAATAATTTATGAATTTTATATTGTAATAAAAAAGCGTCAGCTGCATCATGTACGTTGCAAAAAATGTTAGCTGGCCAAGTCAACATGCCGTGGTATTATAAAAATAACTATTTTTCAAAATAAAATGTCAATTTAAAAAACAAAAAGAATTTTCCGCGCCAGGATTTGAACCCGGATCTCCTGAGTGAAAGGTAGGAGCCAAGTAAGCAAGTCTATCAAATGTTCTGAGTAACGTATATAAATATTTGACATTTAAGTTGTAGCGTTTGTCCATCAACTTTCATATTTTACCTTTTCTTGTCTAAAATCCCCGGTTTTGGGCCAGCTGACACATCATTTGTTAATAAGCTTTGGAACACCTACCTAAATAAAAAGAAAACAGCCATGCTAAAATGCTCCGGTCAAATTTGACACTACCTTCCTGGCTATAACCCTGTCCGGATTTTTTTTATGGCATAGACTTGGGTGTCAATTAGCCAGTTGTCCAGATTTGGCATTAATAAATTATGGTAACCCTAGTCATAAGGGCAATGAAAAAGCAGATGAAATGGCCAAACAAGGCTCATCAATGCCATTTGCTGGACCAGAACCATTCTGCTGGGTTGCAAAGGCAGTAACAAGAGCGGCTACAAGAAAGTGGGTAGCTCACAAATCTTTAGAATGCTGGAGGAATTCACCAGGACAAAGACAGGCGAAACAGTTCATTACAGAATATTAGCAAAAATTTATGGCAGACCTAATAAGCAAAGACAGGAAAACAGTCAAAGCCATAGTAGGTCTGCTAACAGGGTACTGCTGAATAGACACTTGAAGCTGACGGGATAGTCAGATGATGACCTGTGCAGATTTTGTCACCTGGAAGAAGAAACAGCAGAGCACATTCTATGTCACTGTGACAGTCTGGCAAATGTGCGGTTCTTTGCATTAGGAGAAGAAAATCCATTAGAAAATAGCTACTTGGTAGGTCCAGTCTCGAAGCTATTAGACCTTTTAAAAAAGGTCAGCATAGAAAATGTAATCTAGGACTAGAAGACCACAATAGAAGACCAAAAGTCCATCTCTTTAAATCCATCTATCTATTGAATCAATGAACACTTGATATATCAATGATACATGACACATCTATCAACCCAGGGCTGGTGTGAAATAATATAAATTTTTTATGACCTTTTCATCTGGGATGTAGTAAGTATTATAATTATAATATTAATATCAGGGATTGCATAGTTACATTTAGAGAGTTGTTTTTAGTACCACAAGAGAAATACATGAAACTTTTTAACAAAATAAACATAGACGGTTGAGTTTTGATTCAATGCGAATCTCTCATCATCCTCTGACATGTGTTTCTGAGTCTACCTGTTATCAAAGACTCTCGTACAATCCCTGAACTGAATCCAAACATGCCGACAGGTTGGTAAATATATTGAAATATTATACCAACACATGCCTTTAGCGACCTCTAACAAGGAAAGATGAAGTGAGCGTCGACAACAATTAAAGTAAACTGTTAAACCCAGGCTTAGTCAAGCCATTGGGTGATGCTAGGAATCTATTACACTAATGCATCAACAGTTTACCCATCTAAACCACTATCATTTTGTACTCTGAGGTCAAGTATAACCTGTGAATCAAACTTTTTAAGCCACTTGTGTATTTTAATAAGAAAGTAATTTTGGTGCAATTGAAATTTATTTTCTGTTATATAATTTAGAACAAGGGATCTTTCTCAGTAGGTATCTGTGGGACTTCTGAAACATAGCAACTACAAAATTAGGATAAAACAGGATTTGTGATATGAGAAAATGGATATTGTACAATTAGAAAAAATGTTTTATTATAAAAAAAAAACAATATAAAAAAGTTACTAACTGACAGAGTAACTAACTGTAAGAGATTCTAACACATTAAATTAGTAAACATAAGGATATTTTTAATACAAATAACTGCTTACATTGAAAAACTTAATTGTTTAACAAAGAGTAAACAATTAAATAAAGAAGCTTTACATGGTTGAAAATATGAGAAAAAACAGCAGACTGCACAGAGTATGCACCCTTTCACCAGCAGTCTTCAGAAAATATGCTATATATAAATGAGTATACAGTCTGTAAAAATGGAATAAATTCATTATTTTGTGAATGAATGATTTTGGAAATAAATCCCGAAACAAGTCCATGTTTATTTTTAAATTATGATTTTTTGGCATATATATCATACTAGTGATGTCATCCACCTGGACGTGATTACTTAATCAATGATTTTTTAAAATTAGAATAGGGGTCATGTGCTAGCTCATTTGAAAGGTAATTCAATTCTATTTTGAGTAGTATAAACATTAACATAATTATTTCTAGAGAGTGTCCAAAAAAATTTTTTTTAATTAAATTAATTGACGCAAAAAGAAGAATGCATGTAATGTATTTAATTAAAAATATATTTTACTGCTGCCAGAAAACAGAAAAAAATGTTATTACTACTACTAGTACTATGGGTTTGCAGCGTTTTCCAATGCCTTCTGATTCCTAACCGCCATTTTTCTCTGTTTAACCATACACCTTGATGTCCATTCTCTTCCCTCTAGTTCTTTTTCAAAAAACTTTTTCTTTTCAAAGATGTTTTCTTTTTCAACAAGAACTAAAAAAAATGTTAATCTAACAAATAAACATTGCTTTTCACCTAAATTAAATGTTCAAATTTGGCAGGTGGGTGGCAGCTTTAATATTGAATTTTATTTTATTTTTATTTTATTTATTTGAAATTGAATTGAAGTGAAAAGCAATGTTTATTTGTTGAATAAACATTTTTTGTGTTTTCTAACAGCAGTAAAATATATTCTGAATTAAATAAATTACATACATTCTTCTTTTTGCGTAATTTAATTTAATTTTATTTAAAAAAATTTTTTGGACACCCTGTATAAATAATAAAGTATGTTAATGTTTATACTACTAAAAAGAGAATTGAATAACCTTTCAAATGAGCTAGCACATGACCCCTATTCTCATTAAATGACCCCTATATTAAAAAAATCATCAATTATGTCATCACAGCAAGATGGATGACGTCACTAGTATGATATACAGTCGAACTTGCTTATTGGAATAGCTTTCGTGCCAAGCAAAAATATTCGTATAACCAGGATATTCTATTAACCGATCATTGATAGCTAGTAGAAAGGTTTCGGGACCTCACATTTTATCCCTTAAACTGGGAGATTCTTATAACCAGGTTCGACTGTATATGCCAAAAAATCATAATTTAAAATAAAAATCGATCTGTTTCCATATTTATTTCAAAAATCGTTTGTTCGCGAAAAAATTTATTTATACCATTCGGCTTTTACACACTTTATATTATGAATATGGTGACCAAACTAAATCATATTCAATAATTAAGTAGTTTGGTCACCATATTCCTAGTATAATAAATATTCAATAATTAAATTACCTATAACTATCTGTGGCTAATGGATTAAGTCCGAAGCCAGCCACCTCTAACACACACACACAATTAAATTATAAACAGGGCAAAAAAGCACAAATAAAATATGGAATAGGCGATATCGATGTAATATATAAATATAATTAAAATAAAAGGTAGAGTACTCCATACTTGGATTTGGAAAGGGGTAACAATACAACTTGAAGATGGCCCATATTTATAAAAACAAAAAACAATTAATATTAATTGTGTTATATTAAATTATAATGGTAAATCAACAAAGTTAAACTATGTACTCTTTTTTAGGACTATATCCGAGGTAAGAATAATGTATCTTTACTTATTTATTTTCAAATTAAATTTTTTATTATTTCTATACTTACATCTGGAGCAAATATTTCTATGTAGTCAGCAGAGGGGTCCCAAGCTCCATTGCATATTATACAATGCAAATACAAACCTTCTGTAGTCATTTTAAAAGTTATTATTCAATATACATCACCCAGGAATTACTGCTAAAATGTTAATAAAACATTAATTTTAGATATAAAAACTACTGACGTAATTAACAGCCATACCTGACTCTTTTATGACAAACTCTAAGATTGGATAAACCATTTTAAAGCAATAAATACTCTTTATTTGTATCTAGTTAGATTTTTACCTTTCAAATTTTGTAGATATTTTAGGGGAACACTTTATTTTCGCTAAGAAACAGGGCTGCTAACAAATGCTGCCAAGCTTGAGAATATTAAGCTCAATCCAAATCGATTTCTGCTCCGTTGGTACAGTGACGGGTATGGTACGAATGTAAATTGGCATGTGACAAGTCATTCAACTTCCTTTTCCTGTTACAAAGGTCAAAGGGCCTAGCCGGGTAAGATGGTGAAAAGTGCCCCCAGCTCGATTTAAATTCCATATAGGCCAATTTTTAGAACATATAGAGGAACTCACTTTCTGAAATTTTTAGCCCCCTAGGTGGTCACGTGACCCCCCTAGAGCCTAATTAGGCTTTTTATGTTTTTATTTTTTATCTCAGGCGCATCAAGAGCTAGCCAAAAACTTTATTAAAAAAAGTTGTAAGTTCCAAAAAGATCTATAAGAAAAAAAATTTTAAATTTTTTGGCGGGAAATTCGAATTTTTAGAACAATTTTAAATTTTTAAATGACTCTGAAAAAAAAACTAAGACACTCGTTTTTACGAAAATTAATTATAATGTGTATTTTTGCACAATCTTTCACCATGAATTTTTTCAGAATTTTAAAATTGGTGAAACGTACCTTTAAAAATAAAAAACCGCATTTTTTCAGTTTTTTTCTCGTATTTTGAAACAATTTTATACATATTTTTCAAAAAAGGTAACACTGTTACTAGAATAGGTAAAAAACTGAAAAATAATTGGGGTTTGCTTAATAAAAATTTTTTTTAAAGCCATCCATTTTCAAAATACAGGGCGTTGAAGAAAACAAAATTTTACACATTTTTTACGATTTTGCTGAAACTACTGGCAACATTGTAATAAAACTTGGCGGGATTTAAGAGCTGGTTATTATGCATATTTTGACATACAATTAATGATTTGATATTCATCATTGGCTCGCATAGGGGTAATGGTCTGAACTTTTTAAAGAATAAAGATAGTACGCCACTGACATATTTCAAATTAACAATCGTTTTTTAATTTCTCGTTCAATTTGTGACAAAAAATGTATCTTCTTATTTTTTCATACGACGCGCCATTTTTATTCAAAAAATAAAAGATCTTAACCCTTACAAAGTATTCGAACTTCTAGTAGTTTCTACATCTACATACATAATAAACTCATACATCCATTATCAAAATTAATTCGAATACTTTGGAAGCGTTAAGATATTTTATTTTTTGCAGCAAAACAGCGCGTCGTATGAAAAAATGAGAAGATAGATTTTTTATTGCAAATTGAACGAGGAATTCAAAAATGATTGTTAATTTGAAATATGTCAGTGGCGTACTATCTTTTTTTCTTTGAAAAGTTCAGAACATTACCCCTATGCGCGCCAATGATGAATATTAAATCCTTAGTTGTATGTCAAAACATGCACAATAACTACCTCTTAAAACCCGCCAAGTTTTATTACAATGTTGCCAGTAGTTTCGGCAAAATCGTAAAAAATATGTAAAATTTTGTTTTCTTCAACGCCCTGTATCTTGAAAATGGATGGCGTTACAAAAAATTTTTATGAAGCAAATCCCAATTATTTTTCAGTTTTTTACCTATTCTAGTGACGGTGTTAAATTTTTTGAAAAATATGTATAAAATTGTATCAAAAAAACGAAAAAAAAACCGAAAAAATGCGGTTTTTTATTTTTAAAGGTACGTTTCACCAATTTTAAAAATCTGAAAAAATTCAGGGTAAAAGATTGTGCAAAAATACACATTATAATTAATTTTCGTAAAAACGAGTGTCTTAGTTTTTTTTTCAGATTTATTTAAAAGTTTAAAATTGTTCTAAAAATTCGAATTTCCCGCCAAAAAAATAAAAAAAAAATTTCATATAGATCTTTTTAAAACTTACAACTTTTTTAAATAAAGTTTTTGGCTAGCTCTTAATGCGGCTGAGATAAAAAATAAAAACATAAAAAGCCTAATTAGGCTCTAGGGGGGTCACGTGACCACCTAGGGGCTAAAAATTTCAGAAAGTGAGTTCCTCTATATGTGCTAAAAAGTGGCCTATATGGAATTTAGATTGGGTTGGGGGCACTTTTCACCATCTTACCCGGCTAGGCCCTTTATCAATGAATTAAAGATCTGTGTTCTGTGGTTTTTCTCATGTGGAAATAGTAAAACAAGAAGAAGATATGTCATAACATGTCAATGTCACGTCACAGTTTTTGATTTTATTTGAAGATTTGAACTTTGAATATTTTTGTTGTTAAAAGAATGGCTTTTTTGGTGAAGAATTCCATAAAAAACGTGAAATGGAAACAATTATTTGACATTTCAAGCTGTCAACAAATTTTAAGAACTAGAGAAGTAAACATTTAGATTTTTGTTTTTAATTTGATGTTTACATTTACATCATTAATTTTTGTAGATGAGCTCGGAGGTTAAAAAATCTCAAAGTGCAAGTTACGATGCTAAAAAAGGCACAATATTTGATAAAATTATATCAAAAGAAATACCAGCGGATATAATTTTCGAGGATGATAAATGTTTGGCTTTTAATGATGTCAATCCTCAAGCTCCAGTACATTTTTTAGTAATACCTAAAAAGCAAATCCCAAGGCTCGATGATGCTAAAGCAACTGATAAAGAAGCAAGTGAATTTATAAATTATTACTAAGTATAAGAACATTTAGGGTCAGTACTTTCTGTCCCAATTAAACCCGGTTAGAGGAGTTTTGTCATGTTGTTTAATCAGGACAGAAAGTACAGACCCTTAATTTTAAAAAGCAGTTATATCCTCTCTAGTGAATAACAATTTGTTTCACTTTGCTACTTCTCAATTTTTTGTTTTGTTGGTTCAGGGACTTGGTGCCCTGTACTTATATATTATTTACTCTCTGTAGTCCTGACTTCTCGACCCCCTGGAGGGAGAGTAGTGGTCATCTGATGTAGTGTATTGTCCATCTCCAAAGCTCTCATTTCTTTCAACTCATGAATACAACATAGATGCCCCTGTAATTTGTTCGATCCATCTTGTTGGGATCTTCCTTATCATCTTCGACCTTTCCTTGAATAATAAGTGTTTCTGTGTCTGTTCTCATAGCATGTTCTTTTTTTCTTTTTCCCCTTCCTTTTGCCCTACCAGGGTGTCGAATTTGGGCTCCCTATTTTAATTTCCATAATGGAAGAGATCCATAATGGATCTCTTCCATTCTTTTCTATTTGCTGCCATTATTTTCGATTCATCAAGTGATTTTTCTTTAACTTGATACCCCTAATTTCTTCGATCCATCTTGTTGGGACCTTCCTTATCATCTTGAGTGATATCAAATACTGAGCAGTGAGTCTCACCTTCAAATTGAGGATCTTCTGAGTATTTCTTCAGATCACTTAAAAACAGCTCAGAATTGGTTCTTAAAAAATAAATTGGTTTTAAATACTGAGAAGACTAACTGTGTTTGTTTTCACACAAAGCAAAATAATGAGATAATTCCAGAGGAGATTGAGTTGGATGATCAAACTGTTGTATTATCAACAAATACAAAATTCTTGGGTATTTACATAGATCAACATCTGAATTGGTCAGAGCACCTGTGTGTTGTTCGCAAAAGAATCAACACGGCATGTTATTCATTACGAGTAATGTCTAAGTATTTGAATTTACAACACCTTAAGACAGTTTATTTTGCAAACATCTACTCAGTGCTCAGATATGGTATTATTTTATGGGAGGGAGGAACTGATGTTGATAGAGTATTCATTGCTCAGAAGAGAGCAATAAGAACAATGCTCAAGATAAAAGCTCGAAGAACCTGTAGGGGAAAATTTAAGGAGTTAGGATTATTAACGGTGGCAGGGCTTTATATATATGAGTGTTTACTGTTCCTGTTCAAGAATAGGGATAGGTTTACACATTCTGAGCCAAAACACAGCATACCCACTAGGTATGTAGGGCTCAATTTTCCTATACATAGGCTAGTCGCAACAGAGAGAGGACCTACATATTCGTGTATAAATTTTTTTAACAAATTACCTGTTAGAATTAAATTGCAACAGAATTTTAATATATTTAGAACTGAAATAAAAAGCATTTTATTGGATTTAGAACCATATTCCGTGTATGAGATTTAGAACCGTGTATGAGTTTTTAAATCGCACATTTTAACTTTTAACTCATAGTAGTTGTAATTGTAATTTTGTATGTATATTAGACACTTATTATTCAATTGTGACAATTTGCTATAAGTGTGTTGTTTACAATTTTTTTAATAAAAGATATTTTGAATTTGAATCTTCAGCCTTCTACATTTCCTTGAATAAGTCTTTCTATGCTGTCTCCACTTCCTTTTACCCTATGAGGGTGTAGAATTTGGCCTCGCTATTTTAATTTCCATTCACCCATCTCTTTCATTCTTTTCTATAGGGCTTTTCATTCACAGTCATTTGTTTCAAGCTTCTGTCACATGTCGTATAATCCGTGTATATTAATATTATACACAGATTATACAACATATGACAGAAGCTCGAAACAAATGACAATCGATGAAAAGCCCTATTTGCTGCCATTATTTTCAATTCATCAAGTGATTTTTCTTTAACTTTTCCTGCCTCTACTACTTGCTGTATTCATTTTTTTCTTTATCTGCCTCTTTTTCTTTTCTTTATGTTCCTTGCTTCGTGGACTTTTTTTGTAATTCTGTTGGGTTGCATCCTCATCAAATGCCCATACCAGTTCATTTGTCTCTTTGCTGGTTTATTCATTATTGGTTTTTGGTTGGCCATTCTCCTAATAGTCTCATTGCTTAACCTATCTAATTTTAACTTTCCATCTATCCTTCTTAAATGTCTCATCTTCATTGCATTTATCCTGCTCTTATGTTTTTCCAGAATTGTCCAGTTTTTATTTGCGTAGAGCACAGTTTTTATCACTATTGTGTTATTATATTTTTATTTTTGTCTCTCTTGTAAGTTCTCTTTTTCCCAGTATTGGGGATAACACATAGTATAACTTGTTTGATTTCTGTGCTCTACTTGTTATTTCCCAGTCTATTTTTCCATTGTTAGTGATGATACTTCCCAGGTATTCATAAGTTGTAGTTTCCTTCTATTTCATCTAACAGCTTCTTTGCAGTTGATTATCATTATCCTACTTTTTCCTCATTTATTTCCATTTTTAGTTCTTCTATTTGCTCAACCCATAAATCCATTAGTTTCTGCATTTTGTTCTTGAAATTTGCTATTAGTACTATGTTGTATGCATACATTAAGGACTCTATTGTTACCAGTTATAATCTATGGTCCTGTTATTGTCTGTAGTTGGTTGGTTCATAGCAAGTTGATGGTTCATGCATTTTAATTGTTGGACTTTGCTTGAGAGTCATTTGCTGACTTTAGCTCATTTAAAATTGAATTATTTGTCCTGTGGTCAGTCCACGGAATTCGTAACATTCTTCTCCAACAGAACATTTCAGTGGCATTATATTGTTCTTTCCACTCTTAGAATTTCAGCTTCACATCTTTATATCAGTATTGGTAATTTATTAAGTAGTAGGTAATCAATCTCATTTGTAGAGTTCATGAAATTTGAGAGTCCTTCCATATTTTGGCCATCTTTCCTGTAGCAACTTTTGCTAGATCAGATCTATGTTTTATGTCTTCCTGTAGTGACCCTGTGCAAGGGCGGATTCAGGACCGATTTTCGGGAGGGGCCATGAACTTTTTTTTCGAGAGGCGTACCATAGGGTCTGGGGATAATTTTTAAAAATTTGGGTTACAATGGTAAGTTTTAAGGCACTTTTCACACACTTTTTAATGCCAAAAACACATTCAAAACTTATCGTTATTAAAGCATTATTAAAGTCAGTAAAGATTCCTACACATTTCTTTGGATCCAAGTGCAGTTCTTTCAAAAAGTTTAATACTATTTTTCCCAATGCTTCTCCTGTCAGACCTTGTTCTTCACCTCTTTCTGATTTTCACTAATAATTATTTTTATGCTCTCATAAGCTTCAATGAACTTGACGAAGTCTTCACGAATGTTGTTATTGTGTATATGTATCTCAAATTTAGAGAAAGCTGTTCCACGTGGGGTACGTCAGTCATTTCGTCAAATATGACAGAGTATAAATTTGCACTTTGAACCTGTTTCATTATTTGTTCAATTATTTCTTCATCACACCATGTGAATTGATTTTGACTGGTGCTACTAATGTATGTTGCTCGAGAAGGTGCTGTGGATATGTGTTGTTTATCTCCTGATGCGATTTTAAACCTTAACAATTCCCCTCATTATTAGGTCCAGCAGCTTAGTCCAGAAGCAGAAGATCACGATGGCCTCTTGAAGGGCAATTTTTTGTCGACTTAAGAACACTATATAGACTCTACTATTAGTCGTAGTCTTTCTCTATTTTCTTATACCTATTTAGACCTCTGAGAGTCTATCTGGTTAATGATTGACTTTTGCGGGTTGCGATAACTTTGTAGAAAATCCAGCCCAACCTGAACGCACTCCTTGTGGTATGATGTTTTTTCATGGGTTTGTATGACTTTGAAAGATGTTAAAGGTTTCATGACAAGACTTTGGGCTATCATCCCTTTATTGTGACCATATTTTTCGTTAGAAAAATAAAACGCAATACTTGATAAACAATCCCTTTTGACTGTGCGAAAGTACCAACCAACTCCTTTGTTCTAAGTGCTAGTGACCCAAGTAATGCTTTATTTCTTTTCTATTCTTTGTGTGTACAGAATATGGAAATTGATACGATTTTGATGGCTGCTAAGGTAGTTCTAAAAATTGGCACTTTGTAAAATTATCAACATTTTAATTTGCAAAATATCCTATGTCATTCTTGATGCTTCTGTTACTACTTTTGTTCAATTCTAGTCCAGACAATAGTATATTTATCTCCTGTTTTGTACATATAGGTACATGTGTTTGAAACTAAAAACATTTGAACTGCAAATATTAAAATTTATATATTTTTAAATTCTCGGCCCTTGACCCTGTGTTTGTGATCTATGGTCCTAATGAGCTCACAACCTCAAACCAGGATTAGAGACCGACCAAATGTGATTTTTTTGGCTGAAGCCGATGCCGAAGTTCGGCCTGTAGGATACCTTCGGCCGAAGCTGAAGGTCACTAAAAATATATTATAAGTCGATGGTCAATGTTTTGCCATTAATATTTAGGTAGTCAAAACACCAGTAATCTTGAGTTTTAGTAACAAATACAATAAAATTATTATATAGTTTCTCAGAATTTTACTACGTGAGAAATGTTTAAATAAAGATCTTTGAGACATCTTGGCCTATTGTTAAAATTTATATCCTACCTACTACCTGAAAGTTTGTAAAACGTTTTAGTTTAGGGTATAAAATAGGGTGTAAATATTATTCAAATTATCAAAGACTCGCCGAAGCATATTGTTTAGAGATTATTTATATAGTATAGTATACTGACTTTTTATTATTATTCCACCTTCGGCGAAACCTTCAGCTTCGGTTTGGCCGAAGGTTTAAATATTGGCCGAAGCCGATTTAATCGGTCGGTCTCTAAATCAGGATTAGGTGTGGATGATTGTTATGTAGTGTATCTACCATCATGATCTTTGTCTTTGATATGTTTAACTGCAGACATAATATTTGACCTTTATTTTCAACCAGTTGTATGAGATCGATTAACTCTTCTTGACTATTTACAAGAAGGGCTGTGTCATCTGCAAAACGTATATTGTTTATTTTTCGGCCACTTATTAAGATGCTCTTCTCTCGTCCTTCAATAGCTCTTCTCATAATATGCTCCTATTGTCTGACACTTTGTTTTGGTATTATTCTGATTACATCATCATCAGTGGCGTTACAGCTCTTTATGAGCCAAAGCCTTCTTCAGAACAATCCTCCATTCGCTCCTGCCGCTGGCAACTCTTCTCCATGCATTACAATCTAGTGGAATAAAAGAAATTATTTACAGTCCAGTTTAATATAGTTTTGGCTTTATGTGTAGTGATAAGTAAAAAGGTCTAAAATCAAAAATATTGGTTTTGACTAAGTTTTTTAGTACTTATGTCAAAAAAATTGATAAAAAGCGATTGAATTTCAACGCTTAGTTGCATTTAATAGTTAGTTTCAAAATAAAGATGAAAATCAGTTGATGTCTTTTACTATTTATAGATTTTTTTAATATACAGTAGACTCGTGATTATCCGAGGTAATTGAGACCTTGACATGACTACCTCGTATACAGAAAAACTCAGTTAAACATCTAGACTGGTTATACTGATAGAAAAACACGTAAACAACCATAACTGTGGATATTTTAATGACAAAACTAATACAGTACTGTCTATAAAAGAAAAAATCATTTATCTTATCAATATTACTGTTTTAAAAAGTCTTTGATCGATTTTTGCATAAGCTTCATTCAGTGGTGTCATGGCAAAATTAGCAGTGCCGGAACGCAGTGCCGGAACGCACTGCTAATTTTTGTTTACAAAACCTAAATTCTCTATTATTTTTTTTTCTTTTCTTAACCAGTGCGGGAACGGCGTTCCCACGCGTTCCCACACCATGACACCACTGGCTTCATTCCTCTTTTTGAGGGGGCGATGTTGCGCCAAGGTTGAAAGTTGTAACTCACCAGTTATGACTTTTGCCTTGGATAATCGCGAGTCTACTGTACTAAAAAACTTAGTCAATTAATATTTTTGCCTTAAGACCTTTTTACTTATCAGTACAGGTATTTCATTTATACTGAATTGAGGTTCAGTAAATTTTCAAGTGTAGTTCATATGCTCATAATTACCACAGAGAAAACATTTTATGCTTTTTTAAATTTGGTTGGAAATAAAACTATTTTTTTTATTGACGTTGCCAATAAAAAAATTTCATTCAATTTCACTGTAAATGTTATTTATTGTATCTAACAATTACTAAGAATGATGTTGATAAGAATTAAGTATGATTATTTAATAATTTAGTTAGGTACTTATGATTATTTTTCTTTGACAAATATAATTATTATCTAATTTTAGCTACTTGGGCATCTCATATACACAGCTAAAACTCTTGCACAGAAGAAAGTACCAAATGGCTATAGACTCGTTATAAATAATGGAAAGGATGGTTGTCAATCAGTGTATCACTTGCACATTCATATTTTAGGAGGGAGACAAATGGACTGGCCGCCAGGATAAATAGAAACTATTTATTTAGTTATATTTGTTTATTTAAATATTAAATATTTTACCCAGAAATCGTTTTCTTTGGCTCTAGTCATCCTATATATTTTTTTAATACCTGGTAATAGAAATTGACTTATTCTTGTTCAATCATAATATCTTCAATTATACTTACAATATAAGTTTTTGATTTATTTACAAAATTGAAGAAAACATTTTTGTAGTAGATGATCATTGGGTCAAAATTACATTTGTTTTGTAAATTAAACAGTGTAAATAAAAACATTGCTTGTTCCAAAATTTTCACAAAGTTAATTATGAAGGATGGATATTTCTGTAACAATGATTACTTCTCAATAAACGATTGAGACATACATGAGCCCCTTCCCATCTTAAGTCAACCCAACTGTTAAAATTACATTTTTTTGATCACTATATGCTTTATGTGTGCTACATGCTTTTGCTGGTACTTAATTAATATGTTGCATATTTTTTAACAATATTCAAGAGAAAAAAAAAATGGATGTGGCACTCCGGAAACAGAGGAGAGGAAGCATAGCTTTCTGATCATCTAAGCACAGAGCGATAGTGTTTAATATATTTTACTTTATTCAGGAACATACATTTGTCTGTGTTAACTACTCCACATGTTGCAACAAAAGAAAAATAGTGAAAAGTGAACTAACATAAGAGCTAGACTTTGAAGGGCATACATTGGAGGGGTGAGTGTAGATTGTAAGTGGGTTTAGTCAGTGGCGGCTCGTATAACTTTAGGAAGGTAGTGCCAGAATCCGGGCAGCTGCCTAAATTTTTTGTGGCGGTTTTACGATATGGTCAAAAAGGATATAAAATATAAATAGAGTATCACGATAAGCTGAATTTAATTGGGTTTTTATATTTAACTTACCAAGCATTGAAAAGCTAAAAACGTTATTCATGTGCACTTTAGATTTTTCATGGGATTTCAATTTCTCCCATATATGTACAAGATCATCGGTGCCTTTGTTTGACCAAGTCTCGTCACCTCCAAACAAAACGCATACAAAACAGAAGAGTTTATTAGTTTGTTCGCAACCACACAACCAGCTATTTTTATCATAAATAATTTTATTAAACTTACGACAGCGAAGTTTTTGTCCATTTCCACTTTGTTTTTCAATTTTTAAATCGGGTAAAGGCCGACCGAGTTCTTTAATTTGTAGTTTTTTTTTCTAACGAAAAACCACCAAAAGAGTTTTTTAATATACTAATTTGATTCGTTGTCAATAAATAAATTAAACGTAGAAAATAATTAAAATATTATTTTTATACCTACGACACCCACGATCACAACGCACTAACTAATAATTACAAATTAAAAAATATAGTAGAGTATAAACACAAATATACAATACAGTAGTAGACAATAAACACAATAGCGTCAAGCGAACGCGTAAAGAAACTAGAAATATGTAGATCTAAAACATTGTATCTTAAGATCCACTAACTTCCTTTTCGAGATTTCGAGCCTGGCACGGAGACTCCAATTTAAACATATGTTAAAAGTGCAATACCGCTCTCTCTCTGTCACTTACACAGGATGCTCATACAATCTTTCTCTTTTCTCACGAGCCACTATGCCGTTCGGCACTGGGATTTTTATGATTTTCATCCTTTATCCGGTCAGCTGTGGGTGGCCAGAGTCGGTAGATTTGCATTGCGTTACACAGTTGCCAGATTTGATATAATTTATAAAAATAAAGAGAAATATTCACAAAAAAAATAAACAGGCATTAAAATGTTTTTAAGATAAAAAATATGTTTCTGCATAGTTAGCAAGGTAGTGCCATGGCTCTACCTCACGGGCCGCCACTGGGTTTAGTCAAGTTGTATTCTACCGTTTTGACCTATGGAATGGAAACCATGACACTTACAGAGTTGATCAGCCAATTAAAGTAAAAAACCATGACACAGAGTTATCAGCCAATTAAAGTAATTGGAAGAATTGCTCAAATGAAATGGAACTGGGTAGGACACGTGGCTTGCCAAAATAACGAAAGATGGATGAAAAACATTATATTATGTTGGAGACCACTCACAGTCGTAGTAGAGGAAGTCCACAAAAACGATGGCTAGACGGCATCAAATCAAAAATGGGGAGAAACTGGCACCAAATAGCACAAAACAGAGAAGAATGGAGAACTCATGGGGAGGCCTTTGTCCAGGAGTGGATGCAAACTCGCTGAAGAAGAAGACTCTCAGTTAGGTTACTCGCAGAACATTCAATAAACATGAGTTTTCTGAAAGAAAAGTGAAATTTCCTGAATCAGTTATGACTTGGGATAAAATGTCTCTATATGCACAATAAGGGAAAAAGAAAACTTAAACAATTAAATATTTGGACACTTTAGAACAATTGCTTTAGTCTATTGGGAATATTTGATAATGCAATATATTTTGTCTTTCAACAAGTTCACAACGGAGGCCATATGTCAAGAGTTTGAAATTGATGAAAAATTACAGTACAGTGCTTTTGAAATGGGGTTTTAATATAGCTATCAGTCTCCCTTAAACAACTTTCAGCAAGAGATGAGAAAAGTGCTCCAGTAACCTCCAACTAGGACAATGCATGATTTCAAGAAAATTATCAGTTATCACTTTTACTACATAAATAAGAATAAATGAGGTTCACATAGTAGGTACTATATTAGTAATTATTTTACAAGCATAGGTGCAAAATTTCAGGCCAATGCTTTTAAATGCATTCATTTTTTAATCCTGAGAAAACTGATTAATGTTTTTGAAAATTTTAAATGCAGAATGAAAGATTAAATTATTGCAGAGGGTCAAAAGTCCCTTAGAATAAACAAAAAGTTTCTTTTGAATGTGGTATTTGAAATTAAAATCGCATTCAATTTTCTCTTTTTTTTTACCCCTGTAACTTATTAAAATAAACATAGAAGTTTTTAGGGACTTTTGGCACTTGGTAATAATGTAATCTTTCATTCTGCGTTTAAATTTTTCAAAAATACTTTTAGTTTTCTCATGATTCTAAAAAAATGAATGCATTTAAAAGGCATTGGCACAAAATTTGCGTCTACGCTCCTAAAAGCAAATTTTTAAAAAATGATCACAAGCATAAGTAATTGGGAAGGGCCTTGCATATTGGTATTAAGATTACAGGTGTACAAACAAGTTTGTCATAAAGAATTGTAGCCCAATAAATGACCGTTTTGGAGTGTAATTTCCAGGGGCAACTCCGAATTGCATGAAAATTTGGATTTAGGTTCTACTTACCCTCCAATTCAAAGTTGAATTTGTGCCGTTGGTTGCTTTTACTTGGGGGGTGAAATTTACCCCTTCTCGGGGGGTGAAAAACGAGTGTTTAAAATAAGGCCAGAAATGGATAAATTGACTTATTTTAAGCACCTTTTGTTCTATAAAATTTTTACGTAAGTCAATACTTTTCGAGTTATTCGCGATTTAAAATGTTGATTTTTCGATAAAAAAAACTACGTTTTCAAAATGTTTTTCCCAAATAACTGAAAAAGTAAATACTTTATCGAAAAAAATATATTTAGCAAAAGTGTAGCCTATAAAAAAACGAAAAAAATGGTGTACCAGTAAAGTCTACAAAGTGAGTAGAAGCAAAGTTGTAGCTCATGAAAATACGTTCTTATTCGTCTAATTCCAAATCAAATAATTAAACACGAAATTGCCGAAGAAAGAAGCGTTTTTCGGGAACACCTTATTAATATTTTTAAAGTATCGGAAAAAATTTTATTATTTGTTTTTTACAAAAGTTTACAGCATCAAAAATAAACGAGTTACACTGAAAAAAAAGTTGGCCCCTTTTTTTTTGGTAAAAAAAATCGTGAGAACCTCCCTCTATTTAGCACCCTAAATGAAATTAATCGTTTGGCTTTACCATCTATTTTAACTGTATGTATATTGTTTATATGATCTGTAAGTTTGATTGGTTTGAAGTGCTTATTTTAGAAAACATTTGGTTTTATAGTAAAAAAAATTTTTGAAAAATTTAATTTTTTCAAAATAACTTAAAAAGTATTAGTGATAAGAAAAATCTTAAAGAGTAAATAAATGTAGGTTTTGCTATTATAAATGTGCTAGTTTCATTTTGTTTCTCCGTAAGACAAAAATTGGTTAAGATATGGCTGTTCAAAATTTGCATACACTCGTGATTAGTGACCCATTCAAGCTTTCTCAATTATAACTCTTTCAAAAATAAACACTTTAAACCGGTGAGACTGACAGATCATTTAAAAAATAGATAGGTAAGTAAATTGTTTGTAAAGCGGTAGCGATTAATTTCATTTGGGGAGCTAAACACGGTGAGATTTTCATGATTTTTTACAAAAAAAAGAGGGGCAACTTTATTTTGAGCGTAACTCGCTTATTTTTAATGCTAAAGCTTTTGTTAACAATTAAAACAAAGTTTTTTATAAAGGCTTTAAAAAAGTTTAAATGGGGTTTTTCCCGAAAAGTGCTTAATTTTTCGGTGATTTCACCTTGAAATATTCAATTTGGAATTAGACGAATAAGAACATATTTTTCATGAGCTACAACTTTGTTTTCATTTGATACATAGACTTTACTGATACACCATTTTTTTGAGTTTTTTATAAGCTACAATTTTGCTAAGAATATTTTTTTTGATAAAATATTTACTTTTTGAGTTATTTGCGAAAAACCGTCTGAAAACGTAGTTTTTTTGTCGAAAAATCAACATTTTCAATGGCAAATATCTCGAAAATTATTGACTTAACTAAAAAACTCTATAGAACAAAAGTTGCTTAAAATCGGTCAATTTATCCAGTTCTGGTCTTATCTTGAACATATGTTTTTTCACCCCCAAGAAGGGGTGGCTGTCACCCCCCAAGTAAAAGCAACCAACGGCACAATGTCAACTTTGAAGTGGAGGGTAAGTAGAACCTAAATCCAAATTTTCACGCAATTCGGAGTTGCCCCTGAAAATTACACGGTATCGCCGAATTTCCCGTTCATTTACTGGGCTATTGTTTTAAAATGATTAATCAAAAGACTTTCTCAACGCAACCCTTTCAGAATAACCAAACATCATTGGAAAAAGAAAGCAAAGAGATTTATGGATTATTTGTTCACAAGTGACAGACTTATCCATCTGTAGAATATACAAAAACTTCTCTAGATCTAATTTCTTATTTACATTTTAGTTTAGTTGACAAAGTACATAGTTTAACTCTTTTCGGCACACCAAATTGAAATATGAACCACCAAATTTTTGCTACATGATACACAGTGGTCCACAAAATGAACCTCTTACTAATATATTTTTATCAAGTTACACCTACGCAAGAGGTTTTTATTACTTATTCCCTTTGTCCCTATTAAGTATAATCATTAATTGGTAAAATTCCCACAGTTTAGTTATCACTCAAATGCAAATGGATATCAGTTATTTCTTGAAAAGTGAGGTCATTTTACATGTGCAATTGAATGTTTCTGTGCTGCAAGGGTCTAGAAAATCTATAAAATCTTGTGCCGCAAAGAGTTAAGACATTTGTTATATAGAACATCCATAAAGACAATTCTTAATTACCAATGCCATTCCTTATTAACCAAAGGTTTCACATGGTGAAATACTACACTTGCCAGTGCCAATTTTTTAAAAACAAAAAGTAATAGTGTTCACTGTTTTATTTAGAAAATATTCTTACTGTAATGACTAAAATTGTTCTTGTTAATATAATAAAATAAAGTTCAATTGGTCAATGATACCAAAGCATTCACAACATTCCCATTATATTCCCTAAGAGTCCTTTCTGCCAAAGTTCTAGATATTTCCATTTCCCGAACAATCAAATCCACATCTTCCTTTTTAATTGATACTTTCAATAGTTCTTTTTCTCTAGCTTGTTTTTCTAGAGCATCTTTATTTCTTCTATCACCTATAGCTGATATTGCATTTGCTACATCTTGGGTAGAAATTTCTTTTTCTTCTGCATAGTCTGTAACTTTTTCTAGATCGGCTGCTCCACTATCGTATTTGGCAACCTTTTTTTGATTCTTTTCTGCTGGTAAGTCTTCGGCACTTCCATTAATTGCTTGATCATCTGCCATGGTTCTAAATTTTTAAGTTTCTAATTTAATAAATAGTTATTTTCTATTTCAAAAATACAATTTCTATAATTCAATTTTTACATGCGCGTATTGACAATTGACGTGATTCGATTGTCATTTGACATTTGACTATACTTCTTCTTTCTTCACTAGTTTTTTTAGGGGTTAAAAGTAAAACCTGTTACAGACGGGGCCATAATAAATATCTCATATCGCCCATTGACAGAGTTTCACTCACTACAGAGCGATATGAGATGTAATGTAATAATGTAATGATAGTATAGCTTCCCGTCACTGACAAGCTGAATTCTGAATTTTGTTTTGAATATTCTACTAAATAAATGTACACAACCGTATTTTAAAAATTGAGAGAATTCTCTATTGTACAATTCGGTACATTTTGACCATTTAAATCGATACCACAGCATTTAAACTAGACGTTTTGTGTCGATACTTTCATGCTGAATTCGGTCCTGATATGACCATGACGTGATGCTCACCTGCATTTCGATTGATATTCTGAACATACTCTACCATAAAAGTAAATCGTAAAAAATCGGTTTATATCGCCAACTGTCGTTTTAGTTCGTACATACTTTTGTTCAGATAAAGTGGCAGACATATTTTGGAAAGAATTTTGAGGAAAATATAATCCAGCATTTAAATCAGGTACTGCTATTTGTAGGGTAAAATTATTGCGAGTTTTTACTTTTAATTTAGGGTGTAAATTTGTTCGTTTGCACACTTAGATGTTTTAATAATGATCTATTTTATTTCGGCATGTCAACAAGGAGTTAGTTCATTGATTATCTAACATCTCTCTGCAAAGTTAATTTTAAGCCTATTGAATTTATTGCATTATTTTAAAACAATAGCACTTTACAAACTTTTACCAGCAAGATGAACTATTTTTTACCTTTTGCATTTAATTATACCTGCAAGTTCTCTTGTAGGTCAATCATCATACTTCCCACAGATGAATCCTGCTCGTGTAGAATGGGATATACCCCCACCTCCTGGAACTGAAGATGATCTTCTACCAGAGCCAATTAATGATGATCCAGGCCACAGATCAGAGAAAGAAATGTCCATAGAAAAAGAAGATGAGACACAGGAAAACGAGCCCACAGGTAGACTCATAGATCTAGTCAATCCATATTTAAAAAATCCTGAGTATGTTGAGTATGAGAAACGGTGCTTAGATCGCAGATTTAGATCAAAGTCTAGAAGTCATTCTCGTGAGAGGTTTCGAAGAAGACATTCTAGGTCTAGATCCAGATCTAAGGGCCGATCTCGACGATCTAGGTCCCGCTCTCGCCGTAGAAGAAGAAGATACAGTTCTTCTAAAAGTCGATCTCGCTCACCAGCTTTTACACCAGGAGGTTACTATCAAAGGCATAGACACAAAAGAAGAAGATCTCCAAAACATTCCAGGTCTAAATCTAGATCAAAAAGTCATTCAAGATCGCATAAATCATCAAGTAAATTAAAGCACAGAAGATCTGTTCAAAGATCGTCTGAAGAAAGAGATACTGATATTCAAGGCATGAATTCTCAATTTAATCAATCAGTTGATGATAATACAAAAGATAATGTTTTCAAAAATGATGGTTCGTTTTTAGAAATGTTTAAAAAAATGCAAGAACAACAAAAGAAAGTTGAAGAGCCCCCACCAGTTGTAGCTCCAAAACCAATTCCAATTTTTGGTAAGCGAAGAGGCGGTAAAGTATTAAAAACTGGTATGGTGCAAAAGCCGAAGCCTCCAACTTCAGAGGAGAGCTCATCACGTGATGCTTGGTCTATGTATATGAGCGAGGTGAGAAAGTACAAAGCTGCATGCTGTGATGATGATTCCAAGTCTAGACCTCTTGTAAAATGAAAATATTATACTAATATGCTTTTGTTTTATTTATATACCTAGTTTTAATTTAAGTAGGTATTTGAGTTAATTTTCAAAAAGAACTGCTTTCATAATCTTTAGGGGTTTGTTTAACTGTAATTTTTGTATGTGTTTGTAAAGTGCTATAATTAAAAGTTACATTTATTAAAGATCTGTTGTTTATTCATATAGATTCCACCTATTTGTAATCAAAATTAAATGAATAGATGAAATGCAAAAAATTTATTTTCACAAAATTTTTAAGCTGTTTCTTTACACTACTTACTAGTTTATACTGACATATCATATTTTATGTACTGCTTATGTTTATATATAGAGGTTCAAAATTATGGAATAAATTCATTTTTTCGAGAATAGGCCACTTTGGAGAAAAATCCCTAGACAGGTTGATTTTTATTTTGAAATTACAATTTTTTGACTTATATGCCATAATAGTGACGTCTTCCATTTGGGCGTGATGACGTAGTAGATGATTTTTTTGAATTGGAATAGGGGTCATGTTGTAGCTCATTTGAAAGGGTATTCAATTCTCTATTCAGTAATATAAGGTCTGTTCCAACCAACAGTCAAACTAGTCAGAAATCGTCAGCAAACAGTTGGCCAGTGCGAGAACATAATACAGTCATCAATATTATCCCCTCTACTCGCGCTGGTCGACTATTCGCTGATGTTTTCTGACTGGTTTGACCTTTAGTTGGAACAAACCTATAAACATTAATACTATTTGTAGAGGGTGACCAAAAAATAATTTTTGAATTAAATTAATTGACACAAAAAGAAAAATTCATTTTATTATTTAAGTTAAAATACATTTTACTGTCGTCAGAAAATTAAAAAAAAATGTTTATTTAATAAATAAACATTGCTTTTCGCTTAAATTAAATGTCAAACAGCCACCCACCTACCTCTTGGCAGTTTGAACATTTAATTTAAGTGAAAAGCAATGTTTGTTTATGAAATAAACATTTTTTTTATATTTTCTGACAGCAGTAAAATGTATTTTGAGTTAAATAAATTACATACATTCTTCTTTTTGCATCAGTAGGGAACTTGTACATTTTTTTATTACATAATAATATTCAGATTTGTTTAAAAATAATTCCAAAATTTCACGCCTCAAAAACTCATAATAACTTAAAAGTACAAATTTAAAATCTTCTGTGTAGTTAAACCATTTCAAATGACCCAAAAAGCGTGCAAGCACTTGTGATGTAACATTATTATATTTTATAATGACATTTATCATATGTCATTGTAATAATATATACCAATTTATATAAAACACGCAAATGGATGCCTCAGAAGTCAAACAGTGTCAGTAAATTTTCCCTAAAAATGACTTATTGAAGTTTAACACCCATTATTATATATAATATTATTTCCTTGTTTGTATTTATGAATATGTTACCCATATAATAGGTTTGTTCATAGTACGATCCAATCGATCAGCAACCGTTGCCAACCATCAGACGCATGCGCAGTTAACAGTTAGCGCTGCGCAGTTAACAGTTCGAGTTCGTAGACTACGAACGCGCTTGCGTCTGACGGTTGGCAACGGTTGCTGATCGTTCTACGAACAAACCTAATGATAAATAAAGATGGTTTATTTGTTTTTAATAATTACTTATACAGGGTGGTTCATCTTATTCGCCTGTCTCTGTACGGAAAACCACTTGATATTTAAAAAAAATTCTTCACAGAAATATACAGGGCCTTTAATACTACAATCTAAAAATAATGTGAATTATACAGGGTGTTCCAAAAAAGTGGTATATCAAAGTTATATTTTTTTTATGGAATGCACTATATCTGATGACATTACTGAATTGACCTTAAAAAATAAGCTATACTTTCATAAGGGTTCCCTATACCTAAATACAGGGTGTTTTGATTTATTTCGATTTTTATGAAAATGTAAGGTTTTAGAAAAAAATAAATATCTACGAATCTAAGAATAAGTAACAAATTCTTTCTTGGATCTTAATAAAAAACTATTTAGCATACTTAAACAGATGCTTACTGCAACAAAATTTCTTACAGGGTGGTCAAAATATGAGATTGTTCTATTAACAAATTCAAGCTGTAATAACTTACTTATTTTAAATGGAACACCCTGTATCTTACTAGTCTATCGTGTAGAAAATTTACTTAGCTTTCAATTCTTATTAGGGTTTCCTATACCTATCTCCCTTCATTTTTCAAATATTTAAAGATTTCCTAATTTGTAAGCTTTAAAAATTAGAATTAAGTACCTATATCATGGTTATGTACAACACATCACCAACACCGGCAATATACTTAACTATCTTAGTCAAGATGCTTTCGTTAATAAAATTCACGTTTTTTCATTTAATCACACAGTGTTCTTATTTTAAATGACATACTCGATATTCTATTCTTTATAGTGAAAGATATTTAAAATGTCTTCAATTCCATGTAAACATTCTCAATACACATGTTATTCTGTAAATACCCATTTTTACATATTTTTGTACAATAGGCTTGTTTTCGTCATAGTAGCTATTGCATCTAATTGTTTGTAATTGCGATTCAAAGATTCAAACAAAAAGTGGTGTTCTTAAATTTACTTAATAACCGTCGGTTTAAGATATGGAAAATACGTATACGAAATGAAATATAATAATTTAAATATCTCCCAGAATACGGCATCTAATATAGGGTATGCAGTTTAATATAAATATAAACATATTATTCAATGTCACATGCAGGCCAAAATCAACTAAAATAATACAACACTCTGTGTGATTACATGATAACAATGAAAATTTTTTTAATGACAGTATATTCATCATCATCAATGGTGCTACAGCCCTATGAAAGAGCCTCGACCTTCCCAAGTCTATTACGCCAGTCAGTCCTATCCATTGCCAACCGTTGCCAGTTTGCTGCACCTATTTTTCTCCCATCCTCATCTACACCATCTTTCCATCTAAGTTTTGGCCTACCCCTATTTCTACTTCCCACAGGTTGTGACAAGGATTCTTCTAGGAGGGTTGTTATGCTGTGATCTTGCTAGATGTCCTGCATATCTTAGTCGTCCTATTCTTATAAGAGATACTACATCTTTTC
Source organism: Diabrotica virgifera virgifera (assembly GCF_917563875.1). NCBI lineage: Eukaryota > Metazoa > Arthropoda > Insecta > Coleoptera > Chrysomelidae > Diabrotica > Diabrotica virgifera. Next base: position 217,548,524 of record NC_065447.1, read on the forward strand.
CACCAAATATATGTTTATATCTGTGGTATACCTCGTAGTTGTACCTCCTCCTCCAAATACCATTTTCACAGATGCCACCGAATATGCCTCTCAGGATCCTTCGTTCAAATATAAGCAGAAGGTTTTCATCTGCCTTGGAGATGGTCCATGTCTCCGATCCATATGTCAACACTGGTTGTATAAGGGTTTTGTATATGGTTATTTTTGTTTTTTGGCTTAAGTTTCTGCTTCTCATATGTCTACTCAGTCCAAAATAGCATTTGTTCGCTAGGATTATCCTTCGCTTGATTTCTTCTGTCATGACGTTTTCCTTGGTGATCAGGGAGCCTAAGTATGTGAATTTGTCCACCACTTCAAAGGTAGAGTTATCAACAGAGAATTGGTGACCGATGTTTATGGCTCTATTGTTGGGTGTTGATGCCACCATCTTAGTTTTCTCCTCGTTTACTGTCAGGCCCATATTTTTTGAGGCATTTGAGAAGGTGGTATACATTTCTTCTAGATTGCGTGTTGTGCGGGCAACTAGGTCCACGTCATCGGCATATGCCAAAATTTGGGATGATTTATTAAAAATATTTCCTCTGTTGTCTATTCGGGCATCTCTGACCGCCTTTTCCAGAGCTATGTTGAAGAGGAGACACGCCAGCGCATCTCCCTGTCGCAGCCCAATATTCGTTTCAAACGCCTGTGATTGTTCGTTCTGTATTTCGACTTTGCAAACGACTTTACGCATTGTAGCCTTAACCAATCTTATCAGTTTGTCAGGGATGTGGAATTCATCCATGGCTTCATACAATTTATTTCTTAGGACACTATCATAGGCCGATTTAAAATCTACGAAAAGATGGTATGTGTCGATATTGAATTCATTGGTTTTTTCCAGTATTTGTCTTAGCACAAAGATCTGGTCTGTTGTTGATCGACCAGGCCTAAAACCACTTTGATATTCTCCAAGAAGCTCCTCTGAATATGCACTTAGGCGACCATATAAGATGCTCGAAAATATTTTGTAAGCTGTATTAAGGAGGGTTATTCCCCTATAGTTTCTACATTCCAATTGATCACCCTTTTTGTGTAGCGGGCAAACGATTCCAAGACACCACTCTTCCGGGATTTGTTCCTCATTCCAGGCTCTTAGTATTATTTTATATATTTGATTAGTCAGGGTAGCACCTCCATATTTAATAAGTTCCGCGGATATACCATCACTTCCTGGAGATTTATTATTTCTTAGGTGTTTTATTACATCCCGTACTTCTTGAATTGATGGAGGCTCTAATGGTGTATTGTTGGTTGCTCTTGGGTTCGGTTGATTTGGATCTTCTACTTCGATGGTAAGTAGTTCTTTATAGTGTTCCACCCACCTTTTCAATATTTCTTCTTTTGTATTGAGTATGTGCCCCTCCTTATCCTTACATAGTCTTAGCCTTGGTTTGAATTCCTTTCTTGCATTATTCAGAGTTTTATAGAATTTTCTTGTTTGATTTTCCTGTTTTAATGCCTCAAGTTCTTCTAGTATTCTATTTTCATAAGTTCTCTTTTTTCTTCTATGAATGCACTTCTCTTCTCTTCTAAGGTCTTTATATTTTTATTGTTTTTCTCGGGTTTTCCTGTGCTGCATCTGTTTATATGCATCGTTCTTTCTTCTTGTAATGTCCTCACACTCAGCATCGAACCAGTCATTGCGTGATGGTGGTTTCTCTGGCCCTAGAATATTATTTGCTACGTCTTTATATATTATATAATGACAGTATATTGTCTAAGTATATTGCCGGTGTTGGTGATGTGTTGTACATAACCACGACATAGGTACTTAATTCTAATTTTTAAAGCTTACAAATTAGGAAATCTTTAAATATTTAAAAAATGAAGGAAGATATGTATAGGAAACCCTAATAAGAATTGAAAGCTAAAAAAAATTTCTACGCAATAGACTAGTAAGATACAGGGTGTTCCATTTAAAATAAGTAAGTTATTACAGCTTGAATTTGTTAATAGAACAATCTCATATTTTGACCACCCTGTAAGAAACTTTGTTGCAATAATCATCTGTTTAAGTATGCTAAATAGTATTTTAAAAAGATCCAAGAAAGAATTTGTTACTGATTCTTAGACAAGAATCTACAGGTCGAGCAAGTCTCGTAAATTTCACGATTGCGAGCCACGTTTCACGCAACCGTGTTTGCGTACTTGTGTTTCGAGTTGCGTAGTCGTGCGGAGTTATATTTACCAATTCGCGCAATCGTACTTGAGACGCTGTGTCAGGTGAGGTGTTTGAAAATTTGTGTAACTTGATTCTGCGGTGTGAAGGTGGTTAAACTTTTGGTTTATTTTTTTTCGCAGAAAATTTTTAGATGAAGTAATTGTATGATGAAGATAACACAGAAAATACAAGAGGGCAGCATACTTTGCAAAACAACTGTTACAATTTGAAATCAACAAGTTGTTGTCTTGCAGGTAAAAAATGTGACTTTTTAAAAAAATTATATCTTGGAAACTAAAAATTATTTTTATTTATAATTGAAACATGTAAAAGTATAGTACTCTCAAAAAAATTTCAGCCAAAAATATTCATTTTTGTAGAGTTGACTGCAATTTTTCGACAACAGCCCTTTTTTGCGGTGAGCAGCATAACAAGTCCAGTCTCATCTGAAATCAAAGTTTCTTGTAGTTTATACCTCTGGCTAGTGAATGAACAAAGGATTTTTTATTAGTTGAGGTCATTTTTGTTTTATAAAAAAAAAACTACTTTAAAAATGAGAAAAATTGGGGTCAAAAATGTGTTTAAACTTATGTAAAATCTTCAAATTTCATTTTTTTAATTCCTTCGTTCATATTCTAGCCAGAGGTATAAACTACAAGAAACTTTTTGATTTCAGATGAGACTGGACTTAGTTATGCTGCCAACGCAAAAAAACTTAAACTCTACAAAAATGAATATTTTTGGCTGAAACTTTTTTTGAGACTACCTTAAGTACTATACTTTTACATGTTCCAATTATAAATAAAAATAAATTTTAGTTTTCGAGATATCGTTTTTTAAAAAGTCACTTTTTTACCCACAAGACCTATGTAACCCCTTAAAAAAATGTTTCGAAGAATATGTTTGATGGCCAAGATGCATACATATATTTAGAAGGAAAGTTCCTGATTTATGTAGTATAATACATAATACCAAAGAGGAAGTAGCCCTAAGCGCCGGACTCCACTTGCGATTTGTAGTTGTGAAGATTGAACACATTCTTTCAAATAGAAGTCAATCCATGATTATTTAGTCACAAATGGATTGACTTGTATTTGAAACAATGTGTTCAATCTTCCTGATTACAAATCGCAAGTGGAGTGCGGCGGTAATAACACCAAAATATTCCATATAGGTCCATAGAAGGTACACAGACATTGAAAAATTCCTGGAATATCCCCGAAAACATGTTCCCTGAACATCCCAGGAAAATCCTGTGTCAGCATTTTAAACATTACCTGAATGTCTTATTGGAACATTCCATGAATGTCCACGAATGTTCTCTGGACATTCAAAATATATTTTGTAGACATTCCCTGGATATACCAGAAATACAGTGATGAGCGCTCTAATAACCGGCAAAATAGCACAAAAGATGTATTAAGTAGTGAGATAAAAAGACATTGTATACATTTAGATTGTATTGATTGTGTACCACCTTCAGACGTATCAGACGAGTTTGGAAACTACCACTGTCACAGTGACAATTTTAGTTGACATACTCCTCCGATATGTGTAAAGGTGGGATCAATATAACGTAAATTTAAAGGTTAATTTCGCTAAATTTCCCAGCTCGACTAGTTTCATTTCTTTTTATCTCACAACTAAATATGTTGCCCATATTTTGCCGGTTATTAGGGCACTCATCACTGTACATCCTTGCTGATGTGACAATACCTCCTATCTGTTTTTTCATGAGTTTTGTATGAGAGATGGAAAAACATGTTTTAAGGTCACCTCCTGTGTTCATATGTAAGTTTTGACTTGTTTTGTAGTTCATAGATAGTTTAATTTACTACAAAACAAGTCAAAAAATATCATATGAAAACAGGAGGTGACCCTAAGACAAGTTTTTAGTTTCTCTTACAAAACTCATGAAAAAAAAAACAGATAGGATGTATTATTACATCACTGACGATATGTGGCCATACCAAATAATACATCCTTGATAAATATAAACATTTTTATTGAAAAAATCTTTTCATACATTTTTTTAATGCAATTTACTGATATTCCTAAATATTTCAAAAAAATGTGTCACATTTGCTTTGTAAACCTTTCTTTTGCCTTTCGTAGCCACATATTCCGTTTCCTTCCTGGTTTTTTGTAGACCACTTCTCTCAGCTGATTCTAAAAAAAAATAAAATAAATGGTAATTTTTCTATCCTTTACAATTAACAATCAGAAGAAATATTATTTACAGATAATGATATGCATAATAATAATAGGTTTGTTCTAGCATCAGTTTCAAACAGTTTGAAACCATCAGCGAATAGTGGACCAGCGCGAGTAGAGGGGATCGCACTGGTGACTGTATTATGTTCTTTTACTGACCAACTGTTTGCTGACGGTTTTTGACTAGTTTGACTGTTTGCTAGAATAAACCTAATAATAATGAATATTTTGTATTTTGACAATGACATCTGATGTGGAAGTCAAAACATTAATAAAATTATTTTTTCAAGTTAACTTTCACATGCGCGTCTTAAAATTGTACTTTTAATACTTATATCATAAATAACTATTAAAACTATCTTAAGAGGAAACAGTATCGATCAACAGGTAGCGAAAATGTGTTCCAAGATTGCGGCTGTAATTTTGAATATTTTTTCGAGATATTTGGCACACATATTCTTAATATAATAAAGAATGGCGGTACAGAGCCCAATTTGAAAAATATATTAATATGTGGAAATTACTCTGTAATTAAATACAATATAAAAAAACGAGCTTGTACCGCCATTAAGAAGAACAAAAAATACACTTTCTTCAAATACAACTTTTTTATCTGATTTTGTGTTATTTTGGAACTACTAAAATTTTTTATTTCATTAGTAGTTCCAAAATTACACAAAATCTAGGCATCGGATAAAAAAGTTTATTTGAAGAAAGTGTATTTTTTTGTTCTTCTTAATGGCGGTACAGGCTTGTTTTTTAAATATTGTATAATTACAGAGTAATTTCCACATATTAATATATTTTTCAAATTGGGCTCTGTACCGCCATTCTTTATTATTTTACGAATATGTGTGCCAAATACTTCGAAAAAATATTCAAAATTACAGGAACACGTTTTGGCTACCTGTTGATCGCTACTGTATTAACTTAAAACATTGTAATTTGCTAAACCAGTATATTTTACTCTACTACTACTCTACTAGCTACCTCATTTTCCACTGTTTCTAAAGACTTGTTTACATGGGTAGAGTTTTGAGGAGAGTAGAGGTAGTACTCTACCAAAAATGGCTTGATACCATTCACATGAGGAGAGTACAAGTATAGTACTGATGCTAGTATAGTGAAACCGATTTTTGTATTTTTAAACACTCTTGATTATAAGTGCACCTTAAATTCTTAATTTTTTTGCTTAAGCTCGTTTACTCCAAAGCCCCCTTTGCCATTCTTTCGACGATTTCATCCTGCGCAGCTTGCTGCAAACTTTTATTTCTGTAGTATACACTACCTAAATTCCATAAACACTGGTATTCGCCGTATTATAGCTCTACAAGTTTTAAAGTTTCATCTTCGGTGAACTTCATTTTCACTATTTACACAAAACACAATTCCAGCCAGAATGACAGCGCCCCCATGTACTCTCCTACCTACTCTATTCTGCCGTAATTGAGCGTGTTCCATGGGTAGAGTGTGCAGCTGAGTAGACATTTTGGCAGTAGTGGTGGTCATAGAGTAGTTACTTTGCCATAGGTTGCTAGTCACTCTACTTTAACTCCAACTATACACTCTACCAGCTATTCTACTGTGCTGAGCATTTTTACAGGTAGAGTTACTCTACTCTATCAAGTACTTGCATCATTACTCTACCCGTGTAAACAAGTCTTAAATCTACTGAATGAAAATCTACTTAATCTTAATCTACTCTTAATGAAAAATGTCTAAAATCATTTACCCACCTAGTATTATTGTAGAATTTAAGACAGTCCAGTGCCTTATAAATAATTTCAATATGAATATTTTTTCCTTTAATTCTCCTTTGATACCACTCCATTTTAGATTTTGGGGAACTTATTTCATTGTGTTTATAGCCCATATTTATTGAAGGAACCCAATCTGGAGATTGTTATTATCGATTAAGTCGGCTGGTTTTCCTATTTTCCTATAAGATTAAAATGTTAACATCTTCAAAAATCGTTACTGTTGTAATTGTAACTTACCAGATATAAAATGATTACAGCAGACAGGACAGGAAAATTTTCATTTCGCTAGTAAAACCTGTACATTGTATTGCATTTAACCATTGTTGTCTCTCAGATACCTTATTTAGTTCAGTTTAAAAGTGAACTTTATCTTGACTTTATCACAATTACTTTGCATTTCACACTTCAAAACACAACACCAATGAAGCATATTATCTTTCTAAATTAATACTTCCAGAGAAAATGTTAAATTAATCTTTGTACAACACAAAATTACAAAGAAATACAACTAAAATTATCTAAAACTCATGAAGAACAGATAGAATAAGATTTATCTTTTACACCCAGTAACCATATTGAGAATAGTATACCTACATATTATTATTATGAATCAGTAGAAACGATTATATTATTTAAATTTGGCCCCACCCACTCTTCTATGAAATTTGGTAAATATAACTCCGCACGACCACGCAACTCGAAACACAAGTACGCAAACACGGTTGCGTGAAGCGTGGCTCGCAATCGTGAAATTTACGAGACTTGCTCGACCTGTAGATTCTTGTGATTCTTAGATTCGTAGATATTTATTTTTTTCTAAAACCTTACATATTTATAAAAATCGGAATAAATCAAAACACCCTGTATTTAGGTATAGGGAACCCTTATGAAAGTATAGTTTATTTTTTAAGGTAAATTCAATAATGTCATCAGATATAGGGCATTCCATAAGAAAAAATATAACTTTGATATACCACTCTTTTTTTGGAGCACCCTGTATAATTCACATTATTTTTGGATTTTATTATTAATGGTCGTGTACATTTCTGTGAAGAATTTTTTTTTAAATATTAAGTGGTTTTCCGTACAGACACTGAGGCGAATAAGATGAACCACCCTGTATTTCTGCAACTGCATGCAGAAACATCTTAGTATCCCATTTTAAACACTTACTGACTTATACCGATTGGCTTCTGAAGCATTGAAATATTAGTCAGAAATAGCAACTATCACAATATTTACAAAACTGAGTGTCAAATGAATGCCAAACCTAATGAATTAATGGCGAGGACTTCAAATACTACAATGATATGCTGTCACGACCAATGAGGGCACGTTTTGGGCTGCCTGCTATAATTTTAATTTGCTCTCTATTTTAATCGTCTCTAGGGGCCAAACGAAAGACAAAAAAAAATTTTTTTTCCTTGATATATTATGTTTTAAATTATGTTCTGTTGTGATTTATAGCATTTTTTTCGAATTTAAAATTTTATGCAAATTCCCTATTAATTTGATTCAAAAATTATTGTAATTAACTATTCTAATCGAGAAATAAGCCACAATTTAACTTGAAAAAATAATTTTATTAACGTTTCAACTTCCACTTCGGACATCTTTGTCAAAATAAAAAATATTAATAATATAATCATTAATATTTTGTGTTTTGATAACGACGTCCGAAGTGGAAGTCGAAGCGTTAATAAAACTATTTTTTTAAGTTAAATTGTGGCTTATTTCCCAATTAGAATAGTTAATTACAAAAATGCCACAAAGAAATAGCATCAGAATAATATTAAAAATTATTTGTTTGGCCACCCTGTATAAATAATGATGTTATTGTTATATTACTGAATATAGAAATAAATAAACTTTCAATAAGCTACCACATGACCCCTATTCATATTCAAAAAAAATCATTGATTACGTCATCATGCCTAAATGGATGACGTCACTGGTATGGCATATATGTTAAAAAATCATAATTTAAAAATCGACCTGTCTCGGGATTTTCCTCTAAAGTGGCCTATTCTCAAAAAAATTAATTTATTCCATTATTTTGAACTCTGTATGTGTATATGTTTACCTAGAATTATTTATGGATAGGTGGTAAAAAATTTTAAATGAAAGAAAGGGATATTTGTAATTATTTAGGACCTTGATATTTAAGAATTTAATTATTAATGTTGATAAATAATTTTCATAATAAAATTGATTCTAATAAATTTGCTGAACTTTTCGTTTTAACCTTTGAACTGTTGTATGCAGTTTATTTACTAAGCTTTTAGTGAACACATTCAGATGCACTTTAAGTTTCTCTGTACCGTTGCCATCAAGTTATTGTAGAAAAAACTTTATCTTAATCCTATTACAAATTCATTTGTATTTGATTGGCGTCATTAAGTTTCAAGAGGTAAACATACTGAATAGCAGGTATAATAATTAAATGTACAATAGATTAACACTTACTACTTTTTACCTGTGCCGGAAGTTTAACCACACCACTCAAATACAAATGATTTTGTAAAAAGATACGGGTTTTGCTGCAATAACTTGATGTCAACTATACATGTTTTTTCGTGTACTTTTTGATATCATCTTTGTTGTATCCCAGTCTGAAATCTTGATGGATAACTTCATTGTTTATGTACTATGGAACTCCTAGTATTGTTCTCAATATTTTGGATTGAAATCTTTGTATCACTTCAATATTGGAATATGCAGTGGTTCCCCATAATTCTAGCTCATAAGTCCAAATTGGTTTCAGGAACCAGTCTCAATAAATTTCAAGGACTCTGTAATAATATTTAAAATGATTTTATAATGTAATTTACAATTTTTACATGCCTCTTCTCTTTTGTCGTCCACGAATCTTAGCCAAAAGTGAAAGATGGCTGATAGGCTAGATCAGTGTGGATTCAGTTCAGATATAATGATTCTGCATTTTGTTTTATACCGACGGTTGAAAGGTAAAAGGTAACCCACAAATCAACTTTTTTCAGGAAGTAGAAAAAATGTTCTATGTGAGTACTTTGATGAGGACTTAACCTAATAATTTTTTTCATTAATTTATAGATCAATTATTGATGAAAGGTAGAGGTATTTGTGGTTGTAAGCCACAAATCAACTTTTTTCAGGAAGTAGAAAAAATGGTCCATAAGAACTTTGGTGATCAATTATTATTGATCTATAAATTAATGAAAATAATTACTAGATTTAGTCGTCATCAAAGTACTTAAATGAAACATTTTTCTACTTCCTGAAAAAAGTTGATTTGTGGGTTACAATCTTTTACCTATCAACCGTCAATATTATAAAAATATATAGGAGTGAAATTAGTTATTAAAGTAAAATTGTCTGTATCAGATCATTTGTACAAAGAACAATGAAGTAGGTTTATTTCTAAATATTTATATTACTTATTGTATTGACATACCTTTTTGGAATGTTAATTAAAATTTAATACTCTGTTGTTTACTGCAGTATGTGTATCTGCGATTTTAATTATGTGTATGTGTTTATTTGTAAATTTACTTTTCGCATAATTTAACTCAAGGTCATTAAAATGTCAGGATCAGTGATAGTGATGGATAGAAAACAGGTAGGTAAGTACCTACTAATTTTAATATTTGACTAATAATATAACATCATAAGAATAGAACATCAAATATAGAAAATTGTACTGGATCATCAGGAAGAAATTCAGAAATGTTAGTACATAATAAGCTCATGATAAATATACAGTGCATTCATAAAGTGTGGAAACGGCCTATTATCTCATGACTTAATTATTTTCAGAGTTAAAGCTCGGAGAGGTCGATTTTTATTTTTAAATTATGATTTTTTGACGTATCGATGATTTTTTTTTAACGGGAATAGGGGTCGTGTGGTAGCTCATTTGAAAGGTGATTCAATTCTCTATCCAGTAATATAAACATTAACATGATTATTTATACACGGTGGCCAAAAAATAATTTTTGAATTAAAATAATTGACGCAAAAAGAAGAATGTATTATTGTGTTTTCAATTTTATCAATCAAAGGCAAAATAAAAATTGAATTAAATTTTTTTTTAATAACGCGGGCACATAAATTTGATACACCCTGTATATTGAGCTGTAAATATTTATTAGAATTTAGTTTGGATGTAAGTGGATTTCTCTTTTAATGAGTTTTCCGATGAACCATTAAAGACTTTTGTGAATAATTAAAGTGAAAAGGACGATGTATTTAGGTTTATAATGGAAAAATATTGTTTACTACGGGAACTATAGAATCCACAGGTAGATGTAATTATCACTTTCTGGGAAAGTGGTTTAAAAGAAAGTTTGGAATTTTAATATCTTTGTTCAACACGAGTAAATGTTGTAGAGTTTCCCCGAAAGTAATTAGGATGGTCGGAATAATTTTGAAAATGACTGTTTGTTTCTCGAATGGAAAAGATTGTTTCTGATTCTTGGCAAGTTGGAAGGGGAAAGGTAGTTTGAATGATTGAGAGAGTTGAAAAAGAAGTCAGTATGTTATTTGGCAGCGCTGAGGAGCGGTCGACGTTTTGGTGGATAAGTAGTTAGCAAGTACCAGTGGTTGTTTGATAGTGGAGAATAGTGTTGAAAAATGGAACGAGAGACAGATCAAATTGAGACGAAATACCTCTTTGATTCTGTATTATTGTGAGAAGGAGAGCAGAGAATTTTTGGAGTTTTGTTTGAATCGAGTACGTGTCAAAAGAGGCCCGGCTTGGAGAATTGGTGCTGGTATGCTGATAGTTTTGAAGCTGGAGAACGGAGAGGGCTTTGATGAGTAGCCTTTAACATAGTCAACGAGGGAGAGCTGTTTTGGGTCACGAGAAGACATCAGAGTGAGTGAAGCAAAAGGTCAGTCAATTTATGAGAAAGAGATTTTTATGTTCGGAAACTAAATTTTTGAGTAAAAAGCATATGAATTAAAATTCCAATATTTAAAAAAAGTAAATAGTAAATATAGGTAATTTTGCGAATACATAAATTTGTTTTGTTTAGTTTGTTTTACCAAAGTTATCGGGAACAAACCGATAAATTGTTTTTTTTTAACTATAATAAATTTAAGTGGTAGAAATTTCATTCGGACATCTGTGTCCATAGGTTTTAGATTTGATAGATTTTTCGAGTATTCATTTGATAAATAAAAGACAATTCTGTATGTTTATTTTATATTTGGCTTTATTTCTTTTCCCTATTTTACCCCGATTAGGATCAACTAAGAGATACTGAACCCACGAGAGAAGATAAGTATAACGTAAGATTATTTAGACATTTTTTTTAAGATTATAAAAAGGCACCCTGAGATTTTTTTATTGTTTTTTTATGTATGATTTGCGACAATTAAATAATTAATCAGATAAATAATAATTAATATAAAATTAATAAGAAGCAGATCATAACAGTATGTAATTTATCTAACTCAAAATACATTGTACTGATGCTATATAATATAAAAAAATGTTTATTTCATAAACAAACATTGCTTTTCGCTTAAATTAAAAAATGTCAAACAGCCACACACCTGCCTCTTCAGTTTGAACATTTAATTTAAGAGAAAAGCAATATTTATTTGTCAAATAAACATTTTTTTCTATTTTCTGACAGCAATAAAATGTATTTTGAGTTAAATAAATTACATATACTTCTTTTTGCGGCAATTAATTTAATTCAAAAATTATTATTTTAGCCACCCGGTATAAATAATAATGTTTATGTTTATTTTTTTTATCATTTTATTAGGTTCAAATTTACAATCTACTCTAATTACAACACAGAGTATTTAGCTAATAGTAGCAAAGTCTTGAATCCTGGCATGCTTTGGGCACCATCCATCGATGGTTCTCCAATACACCTAATCATTAGGTCCTCTGGCCATGTCCTTTTCAGTCTTCTTCCCACAAGTGGCGGCTGGTAGAGTTGTTGAATAGTTTGACTTTCATGGGCGGAATTTCTTTCTTGGGCGGAATTTCTTTCTTGGGCTTTGTTTGCCTGTAGTTTAATAACATCTTCGATGAATGGTATCCCAAGGTCATTATGGATAGTTATATTGGAAACGTACCATGGTGCATTTGCTATCATCCGCAGCGACTTTGATTGAAAAGTTTGCAATATTTTAGTGTTGCTCGGTTTGCTGCAGCCCCATAACTTCATATTGGCTTTTAGTATAATTTTGTATAATAATACTTTGTTTTCTAATGATAACTGGAATCTTTTACCTAGCAGCCAATACATTTGTCTGACTTTTAAATTTAGTTGAGCTTTCTTGGTTTTGATATGGTTCTTCCATGTCAGCTTTCGGTCCAAATGGAGTCCCAGGTACTTGACATCTGATTTTTATTTATGTTTATATTACTGAATCCAGAATTGAATCACCTTTCAAATGAGCTACCACACGACCCCTATTCCCATTTAAAAAAATTATAATTTAAAAATAAAAATCGACCTCTCAGAGCTTTAACTCTGAAAATAATTGAGTCATGAGATAATAGACTGTTTCCACACTTTATGAATGCACTCTATAAACAAGTACTGAAGTCGGTATGGACATATGGCATACAGCTCTGGGGATGTGCCAGTGCGAGTAACATCAAAATGATCCAAAATTTTCTGAATAAAGTACTAAGAGACATTGTAAATGCTCCCTGGTACATAAGAAGTAGCGACCTACACAGAGACCTAGGTGTGGAAATGGTGGCAGATGTAATTAAAATATGTATTCGCAAAGAAGCATGAAAACAGACTTTATAACCATGCAAACGTAGAGGCTATTCGACTCCTGGACCAGCATGGAATAGTGGGAAAACTCAAGAGAACTAAACCTTTCGAGTTAGTGTAAATAGTAAATGTTAGTGTAGAGTCATGTGCGTGTTAAGTGCTAGGTTTAAGCTGGCTAAAAAAAAATGAGGAATACCATTTGGAAGAACTAAACATTAGTTTTAAGATTGTCATTAAAGAAAATTTGCTCGTTAGTCTAATATTTTGTGACTAGTTGTAAATAACGAAGGCACCGCCTCGGTGTTGTTTAAAAAATGTTAATAATACAGATTTTTTTATGTTAACATCCTACAATTTTACAGGGTGTTGATGTTGCTACGAAATTAATAAAAAAATGTAATTATCTTTTAAACTACCTCGTATGAAAACTTTATATTACCATAACGAGAACATCGAAAACTGTCCAAAAATGTAAAAATCTACAGGGTGTTCCATTAAAAAAAGATAAATTTGTTGAATCTTGTCAATATGTATGGCCCAGTATATTTGAAAATATTATGGTCCGATATAGTATGGTCTAACTTTTCAATACATATTTTTTTCTTATCTCTTGCGACAAATGAGTAAATTGGTCGTCCTGCCACTAATACCACACCTTGTATATTACTTTAAATACATATTAACCTAGGTATAGCTGTTTATTGGTTATTAAAGTCGGACTATCTTAGTTTATTTATACAGTGCATTCGTAAAGTTTGGAAACGGTCTATTATCTCATGACTTAATTATTTTCAGAGTTCTGATAATAACATCAAAACAATACACAATTAATTTATATTTTATTTATTGTACCAGGAAGACTTACAGAAAAGTATACAGTAACCAAAAAACAAGCAGATATTATTAGTTTTCCTTTCCATATTAGTCCATGTGTGAGGCCACTTTCGTATGAAAAATGTTTCTGACACGATTTCTTTGCGGATTCCTGTTCAAAAATGTCCCATTTAAACAAATCAGAAGGGTGCCGGGTGACACAATTTTTTAAGCAAATTCAAAATTACTTTTTTGTCTCGAAAAATGTACTTTTAGGCAGGCCGCACATCAAAGAAACATGAAACGTAAATTACGTTTCATGGAAATAAACCACTGCTTCTTCTTCTTAAAGTTCCCTCTCCTATCGGAGGTTGGATATCATAATGGCTATGGTCACTTTGTTGGCTGCTGCTCTGAATAGTTGTAATGAACTACAGTTAAACCATTCTCTAAGGTTCCTCAGCCAGGAGATGCGTCTTCTTCCTATGCCTCTTCTTCCTTGGATCCTTCCTTGCATAATAATTCTCAGCAACTCATATTTTTCTCCTCTGGTAATGTGACCCAAATATTCCAGTTTTCTAGTTTTTATACTTTTCATAATTTCTAACTCCTTATTTAAACGTCGTAGCACTTCAACATTGGTAATCCTTTGAACCCACTGAATTTTCAATATTCTTCTGTAACACCACATTTCGAACGCTTCTATTCTTCTTATGTGTTGTCTCTTCAATGTCCAAGCTTCCATTCCGTATAGCAATATAGAAAATATGTAGCATCTTAGAGCCCTCAATCTGAGAGGCAACTGAAGGTCTTTGTTTGTAAGCAGTGTCTTCATTTTTATAAATGCTTGCCTTGCAGTTTCAATTCGGACTTTAATTTCTTTGCTTTGGTCATTTTTGTCATCAACCCAGGTTCCCAGATATTTGTATGTCTTAACTTTTTCTATTTGGGTTTGCTCTATCATTAACCTTTCATTTCCATGTTCTGTTTTTGAGACAATCATAAATTTAGTTTTTTTCTTGTTTATTTTTAGTCCGTATCGAATGCAATAATCGTTAATTCTATTTAGCAATTCTTGTAGTGATTCCAGGGTGTCTGCCATTATAACGGTGTCATCAGCGAATCTTATGTTATTTACTATTGTTCCGTTTATAGAGATTCCATCACTTAGCTCCGCTATCGCTTCCTGAAATATGGCTTCACTGTACAGGTTAAACAGTAGCGGCGACAGAACACAACCCTGTCTTACTCCTCTCTTTATATCAATATTCTCGGACTCCTGTTCTTCTATCTTTATATTGGCCTTTTGATTCCAATACAGATTGATGATAATTCGTAAATCTCGTCTGTCTATATCTCTGTTTTTCAATAATTCTATTAGTTTTTCATGTCGGACCCTGTCGAACGCTTTTTCGAAGTCGATGAAACAGGAGTAAATATCCAGGTTCATATCTAAGCATCTTTGAGAGAGGACATTAAACGCAAACAATGCCTCTCTTGTTCCAAGTCCTTTGCGGAACCCAAATTGGGTATCATCCATATCATATTCTAGCTTTCTGTATAATCTTCCATGAATCACCTTTAGAAATATTTTGAGGGTATGGCTTATTAGTGATATTGTCCTGTAGTCCGAACAATCTTTGGCGTATATTGTTTTTGGTATTGTTACAAAGGTGGACACCAACCATTTCTGAGGGATTTTTCCGGTTTTATATACTTCATTAAACAGATCCAGTAGTACCGGTAGAGTTTCATCGTCTAGACATTTCAGTAATTCCGCAGGTATTTCGTCTGGACCTACAGTTTTTCCGTTTTTTGCGTTTCGTATTGCTTGTTCGATTTCCTCCATTATAATCTCTGGTCCCGTTTCGCTGTCGATTTCTTCCGGTTCTTGTCTATTATCCTCAAACAGATCTGTTATGTATGTCTTCCACTTTTTTAATTTCTCTTTGACTTCTATAATAATTTTTCCATTTATATCTTTAAGAAGGCCATCTCTCTTTTTTCGCTGTGTATTTGTGATTTCCTTAATTTTCTTGTGCATGTTAAAGCTATCATACTTTTTAGAATATTCTTCTATTTCACTACATTGATTTGCCAGCCAGGTGGATTTGGCCTCTTTTATTTTCTTTCTTATTAATCTCTGGATTTCCTTGTATTTTGCCTTACTCCTGCCTTTATGTTTCCTTCTTTCCTCCATTAGCTCTAGGATTTCTGAAGTCATCCATCTCTGTTTTTTTATTATTTTTGTGGATAATATCTTCTTTCCTGCCTCTACTAACGTTTCTTGTATTACGTTCCATTTGTCATTTACATCTGTTGTCTTTATCACTTCTTGTTTGATTTTCTTTAAGTTATCATTTATTTCTGCTTTTAGCCTCTGACGTACAGGTTCTTCTTTTATATTTGAAACCACTGCTAAACAAATATATATCCGGCCATTTATGAAACTCTCCGAAAATAAAAATGTGTCATGAGCATGAATTATACTCGTTTCATTGGTAGCCGGACTTTGAGATTTGTTTAGCAGTGTTTTCTTTTCATGAAACATGTTTTTTGTTTCATGTTTCATGTTTTTCGTTTCATGTTTCTTTGGTATGCGGCTTGGCTTAGGTTTCTTGGGTAATTATAAACAATAAAGGTCTCTTGTCATATTTCTGAAAAGTTTTTGCGATTTGCGATGCTTGAAAACTCTTAGGTTTTAATAAAATGACAGATCTTTTTTATTTAAGATGACCCAAAAATGCTAAAAACATATTTTCACCGGCAAAAAAGGTGATGTTTTGAATTTGTTAAAAAATATATTAAACAATTTCTGCCCAAAAATTTCGCCCGGCACGCTTCTGATTTGTTTATAGGGGATATTTTTTAACAAGAATCCACAAAGAAACCGAATCAGAACAGTCAGACACAGGCAGCATAAATCCGGATCCCGGAAGTGTCATAGGTTTTCGAAACGGACCCTCAGTGAAACTAATTGGTGACCCCTGTTCTAGAGTGATTCTTCTGCGTTATATGTTTGTCCCATGTTACTTAGCTTCTTTGAAACAGTCCTTGCGATTGTCTCTTTTGTTTTCTTACCTCTTTAGTCTCCTTTTAGTCCTTAGAGACCTTTTAGTCTCCTCATATAGCGCATTTTTTGTTACTATTCTCTTTTTTAACCTTATTTGAATCTTAATTTACCAACAACAGGAACATGATAGTCGATATGTCAGCACCAGGGTAAGTTTTAACTGATAGGTTTCCATTAGGGAATCTTTTGTTCACCATTATGTAAACAATTTGATACCGTATAGTTTCCTGGTTGATCCTGCGGGGAGATCCATGTATATGTTACCGGCCAAACTCAATTTTAGGATAAACTAGTTTGGCCTAGGCCAAACTAGTTTGTCCTAACCGCGTAGGGATAAACTAGTATGGCCTAGGCCAAACTAGTTTATCCTAAACGCGATAGGATAAACTAGTTTAGCCTAGGCCAAACTAGTTTATCCTGATATTAATATAGACATAGCAGGATAAACTAGTACGGTCTTGTATAAACATTATGTGTGTGTGTGTGAAAAAATGGCTTGGATGCGGGTCCGTTAGCCACAGATTTTTATTTTATTTTTACCTTAATTTATTAGTTTTGTTATATTTATACCTATTTCACTTAAATGACTGTATTTGTTTCTTTCAAGTAGTTTATGAGTAATTTAAATATTTCCATTTTATGACAACTTAGTAGGTAGATATTCTATACTAATTGGAAAATGAACTTGTGTTTGTCGTAAATTGTAATATAATTGATTTATATATCTCTCGTTAATTTTGCATTCAAAGAAAATATGGTTCAAATCTCTAATCGAAACATTATAATATTGGTAGGGGAGCCCAAGCGGGGATTTTTGCAGTTACTCGAGCGCGTCAGATTATCATATGGGGAGAAACCTGGTACCCCGCAGATGTAGCTCTACCATATATTGGCTCTTAACACAGGGGAGTTCGTTAAGGGGGGCCCGAAAAAAAATCTATCCTTAAAAAAACTCGAAATTATCAGATTAAGATAAGGTAAGTTAAGTACTATATGCAAAAGAGTGTATATTTAAAAAAATCTTGAAGATTTGAGCAGGGCGTAAGGAAATGGGCGAGTCCCAAAGTTTCACAAGAAAAAAGCGAAATGAATGACGGATCGAAAAATTAAAAAATATGTCCTCAATATTTTTTAAAAATCTATCGAATGATACCAAACACGACTTCCCACGGAGAGGGGTGGGGGGTAAATTTAATATTTTAAATACGAATCCCGCGATATTTCGTGTAATGAACATCAGATCGAAAAACTGTAAAATACACTTATTTAATATTTTTAAAAAATCTATCGAGTGACATCAAACACGACCCCCCACGGAGGTGGGGCGGGAGGTAACATTTTTTCGAATTATGCATATATGGCGTTATAATCTGAAAAAACGATTGTTGGAAATGGAAAATTAAATTAAAAAATGGCAAGCGCCCACTAAAATGGAAAATGTTACTTAACTTTTTTTGGTTTTAGGACCTACTCTTCACAACCCAATAGGTCTCCAAAGCGCTCGAGTGACTGTACATTTAGCATACTTTGCTCCCCTACCATATATAAACATTATGGTATATCTACTAAGTCGAAATTGATAGGTTAAACTGAATAAATTACTCTGTAATTGGAAAATAACCATTTTTATTAAAATGATAATGATTCGTCATTAAAACTAATGGACAGTTAATTGGTAATACCTACAAACAATCAGATCATAAAATAATCAGTGTTTTTTTTATCAAAGCAATATAATAATAAAAATGAATAACCATTTTCAATTTCGTTGCAAAACGAAAATACAGCCGCATCATATTCTAGTCCAATCAGAGTGCAGCAAGCACCTCTACCGGTTTCGAAACTTACTAGTCTCTCATCAGGAGGCACATGTGCTGCTCTCTCTGATCCAACTTGTACAAACGCCGGCGTGCAGTCACGGATTGAAACGAACGAAATTCGCATTCGAATAGCGCATAGATGCCCTAGCGGCAACTGCTAGCAAAATACATACTAAGTTTTCACTCTAATGGCATATAAAACAACGTAATGTTACTCTACATCCCACCAGACTGAAAACAATGGTAACCTTCTCTGGTTACACCTCCTTCTACAATTTGCACGCCATACGGATGCTGAGACTAAAGAAGATGGCTGAGACTACCTAATTGTAAAATTCCCTCATCTAAGATGGCTGAGACTACCTAATTGTAAAATTCCCTCATCTTCCTTAGTCTCATCATCCGTATGGCTTGCAAATTGTAGAAGCCTCGGAGGTGTAACCAGAGAAGGTTCCCATTGTTTTCATTCTGGTGGGGTGTAGAATAGCATTATGTTGTTTTATATGCCATTAGAGTGAAAACTTAGTCTCTCTTTCAATATAGTAATATTATACCTAGATACTCAATTATAAAAATTATCGTTTATTTTGCCATGGAGTGTCTTTGTGACACTTAGAATTGCTGAGTATCATTACCTTCTTGTACTTGAATCTGTTGACAGTTGACAAAACCTTGTTCTGATCCAACTGAATCTCTCGTAGCTGCAACCCTTAACGATATTTCAGATACTTGGTTTACATCTGCTACCTCTAAAAAAAATTGGTATCAAATGTCGATTTCTTATCTAAAAAAAATTAAAAACGTTTTAGAGACATTAATACACCAAAAAGTTAGATAAATTATGAAGTAAGAAAAAATAAAACCCTCAATATAGTTTCTGAAGTATCTACACTCTACACCACAAACTTGACACCAAACTTGGTGTACCTACTTCAGAAACTATATTATCGGTTTTATTTTTTCTTACTTACTAATTTATCTAACTTTTTGGGGTATTAAGATCTCTAATATGTTTTTAAATTTTTTTCAGATCAGAATTCGACATTTGCCATCAATTTTTTTTAGTTGAAAGGCTGATAAGTTTTGTACACACTTGAATGAACGAAAAAAGTGAAAAAAGTATATTAAAGTGCGTAAATATATTTAATTTCCTTAGCTAAGCGCTTTCGACATATGTGTTATCATCAAAGCTAATGGTCAAATTATATAGAACAATATAAAAAAGTACCGGCTACTTCGGGTTGTAGGTGTTTGCATATTAAGAACATTGGTCAGCTGTTCAACTCCGGATGATGCAAGATTACTTTTCTTGGATAACTGGATTTTAATTAAAGATAATAAAACAGTAAAAACAACCACTTAGATGTTACAAACATATAAATTTTGGTCATGGTACGGTATCACCGAACCATTTTCGAGTGATGCGAGCAGTTGAAAATTTATATGTTTGTAACGTCTTAAGTGGTTGTTCTTACTGTTTTATTATCTTTAATTAAAATTCAGTAATCCAAGAAAAGTAATCTTGCATCATCCGGAGTTGAACAGCTGACCAATGTTCTTAATATGCAAACACCTACAACCCGAAGTAGCCGGTACTTTTTTATATACTTTGACCATTAGCTCTGATGATGACACATATGTCGAAAGCGCTTAGCTAAGGAAATTAAATATATTTACACACTTTAATATACTTTTTTCACTTTCTTCGTAATTTTTTTTAGAGGAAGCAGATGTCAATCATGGCTCTGAAACATCGTTAAGAATTGCAGCTATGAAAGATTCAGTTGGATCTAGACAAGGTTGTGTCAACAGTAGCTGCAACAAAAACTGTTCCACAAATAGATGCAAGTGCAACATCAGCCAGCGAAACAGAACCAGAGCATATTTTTGGCATTCATAAAATTGTAATAGACATTTATGAAAATCAATCTTGCAGAGATGCTGAAAAATTTTATGTGACAGTGCTTATTAAAAACAAACCGGCAACATTTGAAGTTGATTCTGGAGCAGGATTTACACTTATTTCAGAATCAAAATTTAAAGAACTAAATCTGGATTTACCCCTTCAAAAATCTGATATTGCATTTAGATCATATACAAAAAACGTATTTTATCCCCTGGGAAAAGCAAAAATATCAATGCAATATCAAAATAAAATTTCAACAGAAGAATTTTATGTAGTTCCTGATGAATTGGACTCCTTATTAGGGCGTGTATGGATAAGACATTTAAACATTAACCTTCAATACATCGATAACTCAACAGGAATCAGACAAATTAAAAATATGCCGGCTAATGAAGAAGAATTTATTCAAAAATATTCAGACATATTTGAAGAAACAATTGGACTTGTATCAAATTTTAAAGTAAATTTGCAACTGCGTGAAAATGCCAGTCTACTTTAAAGAACGAGATGTACCGTATGCACTTAGGGAGAAAGTTGAGAAAGAACTTGACAGCCTAGAAGCTCAAGGAATTATATCGAAAGTCAACCATAGTGATTGGGGTTCACCACTGGTTGTTATCCCATCCTCGTCGCCCATTTATTATATATTCATATGGAATAAGTATGACATTTCGATAATTATATTTTGACAACTAATAAAATATGAACTGATATAACATTACATAACAACTACTATAAAATAGAGGAGGATATTATAACTCCGTAACGCAATTCTAAGTGCCATCAAAGCGCTCCATAAAAAATAATAATTTTTATAATAATTGAGGTTTGTATTACCTACCAACTGTCCATTAGTTTTAACGACGAATCATCCTTTTAATAAAAATGATTATTTTACAATTACAGAGTATTTTATTTAATTTTTCTATTTACTTTAGCTTTGTAGGTATACTTATAATGTTTATACTAGGGCGTACTATGTAGTTTATCCTTCAGTATCCATATTAATATCAGGATAAACTAGCTTGGCCTAGGCTAAACTAGTTTATCCTATCGCGCTTAGGACAAACTAGTTTGGCCTAGGCCAAACTAGTTTATCCTGAAATCGGGTTTGGCCGGTAACATATACATACATACAAGCGTCGTGGTGGTCTATTCATAAGATTAATGAAATATAAATAATAAAGAATAATATTTAGTGTAAAACATAGATAATATAAGAAAATAATTTAAGAACCGTGTTAATTGGTTAATTTCATTTGTGATACCTTAATTGCTTCGGACTGAAGGCGGTATGGTAATTGTTTAAAAATCGATATCAACCGTCGACAAGTGATATATCATTCTAGCCAAGTATATATTATCAATTGAACTAGATAAAATAGCCGCACCTAAATTAAGAGTACCCATAATTCCCAAATAGATCAATTATGTACGATAGAATAAATTTCAGTGCCATATGAGAGAGAGAAAATACAGTTTAATGCCTATGCTCTCCAGTGAGAATAAAAAAGCCGCCAAACTCTTATCATTATAGTATACAGTGATGAGAGCGCTAATAACCGGCAAAATAGCGCAAAAGATGGAAAACACATTAAGTTTGTGAGATAAAAAGAAATGAAACTAGTGGAGGTGGAAGATTTAGCGATAAAAACCTAAAAATATACATTCTATTTATTGTTTCCCATCTTTAGACGTATCGGACCAGTTTGGCCACTGTCACAGTGACAGTTTTAGGGCCGGTTGTTCGAACGCTAATCAACTATGATCATTATCAAATATTTAATTCTGGCCCCAACTGTCAATGTCAACTTTGTTTGGGTTGCTGAAAACATAATATGAAATTACTTAATAAATTATGTTAATAATTGTTATGTTAATTGATTAACTAATCTCATAATTTTAATCAATTATGTTTTCAGCAACCCAATAAAAGTTGACATTGACAGTTTTGGTGACAGTAATTAAATATTTGATAGTGATCATTGTTGATTAGCGTTCGAACAACCGGCCCTTAGTTGACATACTCCTCTGATGCGTCTAAAGGTGGGAAACAATAAATATAATGTATATTTTTAGGTTTTTATCGCTAAATCTTCCACCTCCACTAGTTTAATTTCATTTTATCTCACAAACTTAACGTGTTTTCCATCTTTTGCGCTATTTTGCCGGTTATTAGTGCGCTCATCACTGTATTGTAAACATTTTATTTCGTAAAAAAACTTATATATTATGTACCTAGCCCAGTCGTCAGATGTCAGATATTGGCCTTTAATAATCATGTGAACAAGCCGAATTTCGCTTAAAATGTTAATTTTGGGACACCGAAACATAATATGTTTGCCGCTCTTACCCCCAAGCCACGGAATCCATCGAATCTGTACAACACAATCTTGTATACCACACACAAAAATGTTTCAAACAAGAAATGTAGCTGAGATAATTTTGAATAAAAATGTTTATTAGCACTTTTTGTTTAGAATGAACCGTTCTCCAGGGGCGTAACGAGGCCCCCGCAGCATGAAGCTTGCGGGGTCCCCAATCGATCAAGGGCCCCATCTTGTCGTCTGATATTATGTAAAAATTTGTTATATATTATTTTACGTGTGTATATTTCCTTTCCGGCCTCTCGAACTTTTATGGTGACGACAATAAACTATAATGCTTTGTACGTGACTATTGAAAGATTTGAGAATTGCAATTTGCCGAATTTTAGAACAATATTTCTAAATCTAGAAATGGGCTTCCTCTTTAATATCTACCTACGTTTAGTATTTCGATACATACAATTATTCAGAGATACACACAATGTCATGGGCCCATACAATATATCTTTCGTCTAATATATGTAAAAATGTGTTGTTATATTATTCGCATACATACGTTTTTTAAGCAGTGCCGTATTGAAAATGAAGTTGCCCATCCGAATTAATAAAATTGTAGATATATTCGCTGATAGTAGTGCACGAAGAAAGTTGTTTTTCTCATAGAATAATACTATGTACTAATGTAATCATTTAGTAATTTTTGTTCTATTTTATTCTATACCAATAAAGATGAAAAATTCAAGTCGTCATAAACAATGCATGAATACACCAATAGTTCAGTAAATCACAGTTTTGGAGTGAAATTATCAGCGTCACGACGGACGTATTTGCTTGACAATTTGGATTTAGGTTATAGTTACACTCCACTTCAAAGTTGGTCTTATGCCGTTGGTTGCTTTTACTTCGGGGGGTGACACCACTTCTTGAGGTCAAAAACATACGTTTAAAATAAGTCGGGAAATGTATAAATTGACTAATTATAAGCAACTTTTGTTCTATGGAGTTTCTTGATCTATGTTAATACTTTTCAAGTCATTTACGAGTGAAAATGTTTATTTTTCAACAAAAAAATCACGTTTTCAGACGGGTTTTTCGCAAATAACTCAAAAATAAGTATTTTATCGAATTAAATATTAGATATCGAAAAATATTTGTAGCATAAGATACAAAAAAATGGTGTACTTATTTATGAAGTCTATCGACACAGTAAAAGCACAGTTGAAGCTCATGAAAAATTATTCTTATTCGTCCAATTCCAAATCGAAATTTCAACCTGAAATAACTGAAAAATTAAGCAGGTTTTGGGAAAAACTCATTAAAACTTTTTTTAAATGTTCCAAAAAAAGCTTTATTATTATTATTTATAAAAGTTTCTAGCACCAAAACTGTATGAGTTACGCTCAAAATAAAGTTGGTCCCTTTTTTGGTAAAAAAAAAATCGTGAAAATCTCTCCCTATATCACACCCCAAATAAAAAAAAAATTTTTTTTTATTTTGGAAAAATGCCTTTTTTCAAAATGACTTAAAAAGTATTAGTGATACGAAAAATCTCAAAGAGTAAAGAAATGTGGGTTTTGCTTTTATAAATATGTTGGCTTTATTCTTTAAGGCAAAAATTGGTTAAGATATGGCTGTTTAAAATTTGCATATACTCGTGATTAGTGACTCGTGAAAGAACCGTTTCAAAAATAAGCACTTTGAACCTGTGAAACTTACAGGTCATATAAAAAAGTTATTTGTAAAGCGATAATGATTAGTTTCATCTGAGGTGCTAAATAGGGGGAGATTTTCACAATTCTTTTACCAAAAAATGGAATTAACAGTATTTTGAGGGTAACTGACTTAGGTTTGATGCTAGAAACTTTTGTAAAAAATAAAGTTTTTTAAACACTTTAAAAAAGTTCTAATGAGTTTTCCACGAAAAGTATTTAATTTTTTGGTTATTTCATGTTAAAATATTCGATTTCGAATTTGACGTATAAGAAAAACTTTTCATTAGCTACAACTTTTCTTTTACTGGGTCGATAAACTTCATTTTTTTATTAGCTACATTTTTGCTAACAATATTCTTTTAGATCAAATACTTACTCTTTGAACTATTTGCGAAAAATTGCCTAAAAACGTGTTTTGTTTGTTGAACAATAACCATTATTTTTACTCATAAGTAACTCGAAAAGTCTTGAGTTGACCACTTCGGTGGTGACACTGAAAAATTACATGGTATTGCTATATTTTACGTTCATTTACTGGGCTGTATATGTATAGGTATTTGTAACACATGTCGCATTTAGTAATTTTTTAAAGGGGCCCCCATTTCCAATTCTGCAGGGGGCCCCCGACGGAGTTTGTTACGCCACTGCCATTCTCTCAGAAACAACGCTTAAATCGACCGACGATTTTGAATGTCGGTTACGCGTGCGAAATCAATTTTTTAATTTGTATCAACTCCACGATAAAAAATTTGACATCTTTTGACCAGAGTGTCTTATCGACAAAAATCAAAATGTGTTTTAAAGGTGAAGAGTACAGCTTTCTATAAGGCTGTTCAATAAAAAAGAATGTGTGTACTTTGTACGCACGTAAGAAGTTATACTTCTATTACTATTATGTGATTTTAAAGAAATTGTTATAATGTACTTTAAACAGTTTATTTATATTTTATTTAAATATTAAACTAATTTTAATACTTACTACTTTCCGAAAATTTTTATTAAGACAATACCAAAAATTTAAAAAAATAAAAGAATAAAACGCACACAAACACATTGAAAAAGCCACAAAGAAAAAATGATTTCTGAACGATAATAATTGTTGGCAAAAATTATAAATACGCATTTTCTGAAAAAAAAAATATAATAAATATACTTACAATCATAAAATGCATAAAAAAATAAAAACTTGCATCGGGATTCGAACCCGCGAATTTGGGGACGCTTTGATTCGTAATCGAAGCCTAGACTCACTCATCCAATTACTCATTATTTGTCATGCGGAAAAATAGGTCAACTGTTTTACTGTTTGACAGTTATTCTGAATTTAAATCAAATTATGTAGTTTGATTTTTGTGGAAGAAAATATTAAAGTATAACAAAACAGTAAGAAAACAATATATTAGATGAAGATTGGTAGAACTTTTGTTGGTAATCAAATTAAGCATGTAAATCAAAGCATTACATACCTACTAGATAAATAAATCTACGCCAAAAAAGCATAATTTAAAAATAAAAATCGGACCTAATTTCGGATTTCTCTCTAAAATCCCCATTCTTGAGAAAATAAATTTATTCCAACCTAATCCAAATGTATAATTACAATATGATTATAATAAAAACTACTTACCAAATTAGAATGAGTCCTTGTCCAAAATAGTCCAAAAGTCCAAAAATATATATGAAAACTATTTAAAAAGGCAGTATAAGTATTAACTAACTTTTGTTTGTTGTTTCTTTTCACACAAATTTCAAAACGCAACAACCATAAATAATCAAACCACAGCTTTGCCACAGCCGACATATTGAATAATTTTTGACATGTCATTTGAACATCCAATCAGAACAAAGTTATAATGCGCATGCGCCGGGATCGTAGGTTTTAACATATAAAAATTCACCCTCATATCGAGCGTAAAGAAGTATAACTTCAATAAAGAATTCGCGATTTTTGCCATTTTTTACGATTTACATGAGGTCAATAAAATGTATACTTCCATTGACATCAGTCGCTGTGGAATTTCGATTGTGAGAGCCCCTAATCTTCAAAACCTGTAATAGTCCAGGATCCGAAGCTTTTCACCTCGCAATTTTTACAGAATGGATCGATTTGCTTGAAAATGTTTGAATAAGTAGTGGATAGTCCAAGGATTAAAATCTATATAATGCCGAAAGGCGCTTTTACCATGGGGGTGGTCGCCACCTCATCCCGGGGGTGGAAATTTTTTATTATATTTTGACCGCAAAAGTTGATAAAAACATTCATTCTAAGCAAAAAATGTTCTATACATTTTTTTGATAAAATGAATAGTTTTCGATTTATTCGCTATCGAAAGTGTTAGTTTTATATTGAAAAAATCGGTGCCACCCAAAATCCCGATAGCCAAAATCCCGACAGCCAAAATCCCGACAACCAAAATCCCGACGGCCAAAACACCGACACGCCAGAATCCCGACACGCCAGAATCCCGACAGGCCAAAATCCCGACATGCAACAATCCTCGCATAAGTACAAATTCCGACTTTTGTTTAATACTTTTAATACAAAATACTTTTGTTTAGTAACAAAAAATAAAAAACAGATATCCATAAACAAAAAACAAGAAATAAATGTAATTATATGTTAAGAAGAAACTTATCAAACCTGTCGGGATTCTGGCCTGTCGGGATTTTGGCGTGTCGGTATTTTGGCCGTCGGGATTGTGGCTGTCGGGATTTTGGGGTAGACCCGGTAAAAATGTCTATTTCTTCAGAATAGAAAGATTAGCATAAGAGATACGAAAAAATGTTTAAATATGAAATTGTAGGTTATTTAATTCCCAAGAACTTAATTTGAATAAATTTTTTCTACGGCAAAAATTGAGTGAATCGTAAATTAGTATATTATTGTTGTTCTGAAGCTATTTCCTTGTGGCATTTTTATGATTAATTATTTATATGGGAAATAAGCCACAATTAAAATGAAAAAAATAATTTTATTAACGTTTCGACGCCCAAATAGGGTGCCGTTGTCAAAATACAAAATATTACTAAAATAAACTAAAGTGTTGTTGCTAAGCAAAAAAATTCTTCTAATAATTTATTTAATCTCACTCATTTATATTGGCAATTCAGACATATATTATACATTTTAAAGTAGAAGACTTTAAAATGATATTGCCAATATTTATGAGTTGCGTTCCTGGGACGACTTACTGAAAGATAGTTCATTCGATTACATGAAATTAACCCCAACTCAAGAATATCCGTCATAAAAAATTATAGCATGTGATATGTCTTTAAAAAGACAACCAAATGCAACGACAGTAAAATTCTCGCGTTAGAGACCTCATAGTAAATCACAAGGGAAAACCAGGAAAAAAACCTGTGATACTATCCCGACATCGTAATAATAACATAGTATATTATTGAAAAACACTTATGTTTTCGTATCTCTTATGCTAATCTTTCTATTCTGAAAAATCGACATTTTTACCAAACTACAAAAATTCGTTATTCGCTTTTAACTATAGTTTTGTAAAAACTAATCTTTCTAAGCCAGTCAAACTTCTAGAATCTTTTAATAATACATAAATAAAGAAGAATGAATAAGGCCAATGACTAAAAACACCGCTAACTTACACTATTATGCTTCCAACTGGATTTTTCTTTTTTTTTTTCAAAAAAAATATATTGATTTTTTAGCCGTAACTTTTTTATTTTTTTATCTTAGAAAGTTTGGTAAAAAATAATTTTGTAGGTTTTTATAAGGTCTATAAGCCTATTAATATTAAATCTTTTTAAAATCCTCAGACGCAAAAAGAGGTGACTTTGAAAGGGTTGGTAAAGGTGGTTTTTGCATGTTATTACAAGTTTTAATTATCAATAGCTCACTCAATTTTTGCCGTAGTAAAAATTTTTGCAAACCATTTTCTTGGGAATTAAATAAGCTAAAATTTCATATTTAAAAATTTTTTGTATCTCTGATGCTAATCTTTCTATTCTGAAGAAAAGGCCATTTTTTTCCAAACTACAAAAATTCGTTATTCGCTTAGAACTCCATTTTTTTAAAAACTAATCATTCTAAGCCGGTCAAACTTCTAGAATCTGTTAATAATATACAAATAAAGAAGACCAAATAAGGTTAATGGCTAATTTTAATTAGAGTGTTGATTAGGAGGTTGCTTCGGATCACTTTTTCGCTGAAAAAAGTAGGGACTAACATTCTTTTCAATATACGTCACTTAATTTTTGATCTAGAGCCTTTGTTTTTATTTCTGGAGATAGATATTTTAAAATGCTTTAAAATTTTTTTAAATACTTTAAATTAGTTTGAACAAGTTGTCCTCGAAAAATGCCGTCTTTTGACTTTGAAACTACAGTATTTAGCATTTGACGAAGAAGAGCTAACATTGAATAGTGTATAGCTCGATTACTACTGGTCTTAAAAAAAATTAAAAGAAACGGTTTTGTTTATTTTTTCAAAAGGTACATTTTTGTTAAGTGAAGTTGTTTTGATAAAACGAAAACTTTTGGAGTTATTAGCCGAAAACTTATTAACAACATTGATTTTTTCGATATAAAAATAACACTTTCGATAGCAAATAAATCGAAAACTTGATTTTATCAAAAAAAATGTATAGAACGTTTTTTGCTTAGAATGAATGTTTTTACTAACTTTTGCGGTCAAAATATAATAAAAAATTTCCACCCCCGAGATGGGGTGGCAACCACCCCCATGGTAAAGACGTCTTTCGGCATCATATAGATTTTGATCCTTGGACTATCCATTACTTATTCTCAGATTTTCAAGCAAATCGATCCATTCTGTAAAAATTGCGAGGTTTTGTCCTATTTTAAGCTGCGTTACTTGGACTATAACATGAAATTTTAATTTTGAGTTTTGGCAACAAATATGAGGCATTTTAAATATGTCTAAAAACGCTAAATTTAGATATTTACATTACAAAGGATCCGGAACTGCTTCTTTTTCTGATGAAAGATCGTGGTCAATGGAGGTGATAAAAATATTGATTCAAGAGGCATAATAATATATAAAGAGGCAAAAATCGCGAAACATTTATTTGTTTAACAGCTTTATAGAAACGGACATCATTTGCGGCAAAATGCAAAAATTGCAAATCTGTACTCTACTTTTAAAAGGCATTTTGATTTTTGTCTATAGGACGTTCTGATCCAAAGTTATCGAGTTTTTACCGCTATACGGTTCATTCTACTTCTACCGCTGAGAGAACGGTGCATTCTACATAAAAAGTGCCAATAAACATTTTTGTTGTTCAAAATTATCTCAGCTACATTTCTTGTTTGAAACATTTTTTTCTATGGCCTACATATTTTTGGTAAATCGATGTTTCTGGAGGCAGAGTAGCAAACTTTTTTGCATCATTTTGGCGTCCCAAAATTGATATTCTTAGCAAAATTCAGCTTGTTTGTATGATTTTTAGAGGTTCAGTGGCATTTTTGTCTCTGAGGACTGGATTAATAAAAAAATTTCTAGAAAATTGTATTGTTTCCTTTTATATTTTATTTTTAATACAGCATCCAACAAACTTTTTTTGGAATATACGGATCTAACAGGTAAAACCGAAACATTTTGTGTATCTATTGGTAAGTTTGCTTACTTGTTTTACTCAATTTTAGGTTTTCGATATGGAAGTTCAAACAAGAGAAGGATAATTTTATCTACGCATGTATATAGCTTGAGCCACGTTAATATAATATCTAAAATAAATTCTGTGGAGGATAAGAAGAAAACGGCCTTAAAAATCAAATAAGTATCTTTTATACCTTTTTTTATTTTATAACATTTTTCAACGAATTCTAGGTAAGGTAGCTTGACTAATTTAAAAAGAATAATTAAAAACGTTAAATGCTTGAAAATTTGTTTTGATCAAGCATTTAATTTTAATTGTTATAGAACAATTAATGGGTAAAAAGTAATAAACACTTTGCAGAGAGTAATAGTAATCAATATAATTGGTGGTACTGTGTCGAAAAAAGAAATAACATGAATAAACTTCTTATGGGAAAATGGAGCAACAGCTTGACCCCATGTTTTATTGCGATGAATTAACATTTTCTCATTTATTTCAAATCACATCAATCAAGAATCATTTAAATGATATTAGATAAATGGACCGAAATAAAAAATAATATGTATTAGTTATGATGCCAATCGGAGCTACCATATTGCAAAGCAGTTGTTCCTAAAATGGGCACCTTATTTTAGTGTTGAATGGTTAAAAACAAGAGACAACTTAGACTGGTTGTAATTTTAGGCCAAGGTAGTAAGGCAAAAATATACCCTGTTCGTGACACTTCAACAGCCAGGATACAGAAGCGTTTTTTGACAGGTAATACCTATAAGAACAAATTGTAACTATTTCCTGCGTAGGATCTGACGGCCATTTTTATTTATAAACAATTTAGTGTCAAAAACGGCCTTTTTTCCTTTTTGTCATATAAGGGTTCTTTGGTGCTTAATATGTGATAAAAATTTCAAAGCGATTCATTTAATTGTTTAAATTTTATTCAAATTGTTTATCCCAGAGAGCTTTTTTTGCAATAACATAAGTCAGTAAAAAATTATGTTAGAACCATTCTACATGTGTCAAATGAAAGAACATGAGCTAACTTTTCAAATTGGTTTAAAAAAAGTGAATAAAAAATGCATTTATTAGTAATAATAATAAATAATTATGCAAAAGTATAGTCAATTTTTCTTTTTAAACTTTTTGAATATTTTTTTAAATCTATTTTTTTACCCTGTTTTAGGTGCAAAACTACTAAGTAGTGTTATGTATATACCTAATAATTGATAAAACATTGTAATAAATATATACAATTTATTGTAAAAAGTTTGTAAGGAAAAATTGACGTTACTTTTGCATAATTATTTATTACTAATAAATGCATTTTTTATTCACTTTTTTTTAAACCAATTTGAAAATTAATAGGTATTGCGAATTTTTTTTTTGCAATTTCGACCTTTTTTCGCAATTATATTAACAATAAATGAGTATATCAAACTTTGTAATACGCCATTTTAAAGCTTTTTCCATGCTACCATAAGTTTCACTGTTTTCCATTTATTTGAAAAAAAAGCGGTTTCTTGACACTAAATGATTGTTTATAAAATTTATAATTTATTTAATAAAAATGGCCGCCAGATCCTACGCAGGAAATAGTTACAATTTGTTCTTATACGTATTACCTGTCGAAAAAAAGCTTCAGTACCCTGGCTGTTAAGAGTCATGGAAAAAACCTTATTACCCTGGACTATTTGTAACCATTTAATTAAACTCTAGTTCTTTAACTTAAGGGGATGGGTACGAACTTTCGGCTTCAATGCTATTTAAATGGGATTCATTTTTTTTCGAATCCTGAGAAAAACTAATAAGTATTTTTGAAAAATTTAAACGCAGAATGAAAGATTACGTTATTACCGAAGGCCGAAAGTCCCTGAAAACTTCTATACTTAATGTTTATTTTAATAAGTTACAGGGGTTAAAAACTAAAAGAAAATTTAGTGTGATATTTAATTTCAAATATCTCATTCAAAAGAAACTTTTTATTCATTCTAAGGGACTTTCGGCCCTCGGTAATAAAGTAATCTTTCATTCTGCGTTTAAATTTTTCATAAATACTTATTAGTTTTCTCAGAAATCGAAAAAAATGATTACATTTAAAATACATTGAAAATTTTGACAGGCGTCAAAATTTTGCATTTTGTTCCTTTTCTCTTAAATAATGCGTTTATACAAAATATTAATTTATGAAATATTCTCAGGGTTATTTAGTTAGTTTATAAGGTAGGTTAGGTTTTTTGTGGCTCATCCCCAGGTTAAAGTTGTCCCTTCAACCCAGCCTTGTTAAGAAAGTCTTTTATGTTATGACCTTGACCTTACCTAAGTGACACAGGGTAGCTGCACAGAACGTGTTCCGCCGTCTCGTCATTAGCCCGACAGAATCTGCAGTTCGCACTTTCTGTCAGTCAGATTTTGTTCATGGATCCTTGAGGCGACAGTATCCCGTTAGGAAACGTACTAATACGCAGATCACTCCTATTCAGATCCCGCAGATCTTTGGATCTCTTATGAAAGGCTTTTATACATAAACCTCCGATTGTTTCAGACCCATTGTTTCATGTTTCATCCGTTCCACCCAGTCGGATATTGTTCTTTTGGTTGTGCTTCCTGCTACAACAGATTCTGGATCTATGAATGTTTCTTTTGCTCCTCCCCTGGCAAGTAGGTCCGTTTTTTCGTTCCCTTCAATACCAGTATGTTTATAAGAAAATCTGTAGGCACTCTAAATTATCAGATCTTAAGAGTGTCACGTTATGAATGAACATCACAAAAATCAAGTTTTTTGCTGTAAATTATCTTCCAATAAAATCGTCCCAGGAACGAAGCTCATAAACATTGGCAATATCATAAGTCGTCTACTTTAAAATGTATATGTATATGTCTGAATGGTACATATGAATGAGTCAGATAAAATTAAATCATTAGAATTTATTATCAAGCAACAAAAACAAAATTCGTTTAATTTATTAATGTTTTGTATTTTGATAACGACTTCCGAAGTGAAAGTCGAAACGTCAAATAAATTTAATTTCCAACTTAAATTGTGGCTTATTTCCCCCCCAAAAAAAAGTAAATTGCATAAAATGCCACAAGGAAATAGCTTCATAACAAAATTATTTTCTTTGTGGGATTAAAAGTTACTCGTATATGTAGCTCCTTAATTTTATTATATGGTAGTAAATAATATACATACTGTATATAAACCGATTGCCGGCAGCGGCAGTTGAACTTGAATGAATGAAGAATAAATAATGAATAATAATTACGCTACGAGAAACGAGAATTGCGTACGTGAGCTTCGTCACGACGTCACGAGATCACGCATGCTCCTTCCTCTCTAGGTCATCTTTCAGCCAATAATTTCGCCTGATTCCATGTTTGTGTATTGACGTATCGAGGTTGGGTTTGTTGTTGTTTTTGTTTTTCCATACGGCGCTAGGTACACGAGGAGTACAGACAGCGTTACTTGATTTTGAAGAAAAAATTGTAGACCAGTTTTCAAAAGTGTTAGTTGTGATAATAATAAATATATGTGGTAGTAAGGTTTCGAGATTGTGGTTTTGATTACGTGTTCAGGTATATACTACGAGTATTATTATAATCATTATTCAATTTTTGCTCTCTATTTTGTATCTTCCAAAAACAAGTAATGAATAAACAATTCGGTCGTGTATTCGTTATTATATTGCCCAAAATATTTATTGTCTAAATGCACGGCCCAACTAATTTTTATTACAATTGTTATTATATCATTGAAATGTTACATTTTTGAGAGGACGCAATTTTTTTGATGTGTATTGGGGTGCAAAGGGTTTTCGCGCTCTATCTCGTAAACTAGCTACCCTATAGAAAGTTTCATCAGACATTATTTGTAGCAAATTAAATTGTCTACAATTTTATTCCTATATATTACTTTTTATAATAAAATAAAAAATATGTTGATATGTTGGGCGGGTAACTTCAAGTTTATGGGGTCGCCACCCTTGTCCTCGAGCACCATCTTGGCAAAAGGGGGTGCAAAGGGCTTTCTCGCTCTATCTCGTAAACTACTCACCCTACAGTCATACAGAAAATTTTAACATACGTTATTCGTACCAAATTAAATTGGTCTACAATTTTATTCCTTTTACTTTTTATCATAAAATGGAAAATAGAAAAAAGTTATAACCAGAAATAACTTAAAATGTTCGAACAAATTTTCTTTTGGGGCTTGTACTTTTTTTCTGGTCATTTTACAATAAAATGACAACAGATCAATATTATAGAGGGTTTTTCAACGAATAATTTTAAGTACAAATTTGTTTAATTTCATTCATTTTTCTGGGTTTTACAGCCGTCCAAAGTTGATCGGGTTCTTGAATATTTTTTTTTTTTTTTATTTTATTTTATTTTATTTATAGGTACTCTTGAGAATACAATGAACGAATCACTAAGGCTTATAGTTTTTTATTAAATATTTTTAAATTCATATAATTTATAATTTTTAAATATTTCTTTGTTAGGTATTATTAATTTATTATCGACCTATTTCCCGACCACCTGAGGTAGAATGGATGCGCGTTTTTTTACGTGGTATCCACATTAGGCCAATCCACGGACAATTTCCAGGCGAAATAATATTGAGCATAATTATTTAACTATTTAAAAAGTTGTTTTCTAGTTGTATTCCAGTCTAAATCTGTATAGGAGGTGAATTTTTGCGGAAGAACAGGTGTCGAGAGTTGGCGTCTACAGATAATTAATTTCGGAAGTTCGGGAGGTGCTAAAGTGTTGAAAGTTTGTATTGGTAAATTTTTTCGTGCTTTTTCCAGTCTCAATCTGTGGGATCGAACTGTTTGCCGAACCACGACTGAACCTGGTGATGAAGCGATACATATTACAATAATGTTGTTCCGCTAGCTAACTCAGGATGTTACTGTAAAATTACTGATTTTAATGAATTTAAGTTTGCCGATCTTGTAAGCTGCTGATGTTGTGTCGCATCCTATAAAGCATGAAAAAACAGCAAATTCTCTGCAAAGCCGTCGCCATATATAAATCTTAAAAGGACAGTATAATTATTGATCATTGATCTGACTATACAGGTTACCCTTTTGAAGGTTAAAAAAAATACATTGGACTGCTTCGTTCCTAATGCCGTGAGCAAGACAAGTAGGTATGTCAGTGCCCTTTGCTATAACAGTCGCAGAATAGGATTGCGATGCAGCAAGCAGCGCAGAACGGTTTATGACCATATCTGATTCAGCCTGATCGACGATTGACTCCAAAAACCCACTTCTTTAGAAGAAGAGCAGATATAGCTCAGTTTCTCATTTTCCATTTTACGATAAAAAGTGATGGGAATAAAGTTGTAGACCATTTAATTTTCTGCAAATAATGTCGTATAAACTAAACTTTCTGTAGGGTTGCTAGATTAGGTGATACAGCGTGAAAACCTTTGCTCTTGCAAAATTGCCCCCTATAAAATAAAAAATTCAACTTCAATGTATATTAAACATATAATTATATGTTCAATATAATTATCTTTATATTATGTTGTATAGATTGTATGGTAGGTACATACTGAATACGCCGATTTGTATTATACAGTATATTATACTGTATAACCGCACATTGGTATGGTATTTCTGTCCATTTATTTAATTTTTTACTCTGTTCATATTTGGACTTGGTTGACTCGAGGTAATCCGACATAAGTTTTAATGGGAGCGGGGCATAAGTTTTAATGGGGCGATGGGAGCGGTCGGCCCCCCTCTCATACCAAGTTATATACAGTGCTAGTCAAAAGTCCGTACCCCCCCTCTTATCTTTTGAACGGTTTTACCTATAATAGTGAAATTTGGATGGAGGAAATTAACTGACGTAAGCTTCTTAACTAGTTATGACAGGTGACGTAATAGTGACAGATGACGTTACAGAGCCACTGTGACCGATAATTTTAAATGGGACCTTATGGCAAGTGATACCTCGTTTGAAAGGTATTCAAAATACCTACTCAGCCATACTAATTTTTTTGTGTTTTAGTTGATTTTGATTTTGGTGAATAAATTAAATAAATATAATATTGTAGCTTCGCATTTAATTAATAAAAATTCAAATGTACGCCTATGGTTTTTTTTGTCAAAAAAGTTGACGTTTTTCGATTCTCTAGTAGTTTTTACGTCAACGTCAACCTTTTTGACAAGTAATCATAGGCGGAATTTTGAATTAATTAAATGAAACTACAATTTTATATTTATTTCATTAATTCGTCAAAATTAGCTTAAACTTAAACAATATTAGTATGACTGAATAGGTATTTTCAATACCTTTCAAACGAGGTGTCACTTGCCATAAGGTCCCATTTAAAATTATCTGTCACAGTGGCGCTGTAAAGTCATCTGTCACTATTACGTCACCTGTCATGACTAGTTAAGAAGCTTACGTCCGTTTATTTCCTATCTCCAAATTTCACTATTATAGGTATAACCGTTCAAAAGATACGAGGGGGGGTACGGACTTTTGACTAGCACTGTATAAAGATTATAAAAACAGGCATTTATTCATTTATTTTTCATAGAAATTTAGCCAACCGCCCCCCTCCCTATTGACTATGCTGGATCCGCCACTGTAAAAGGTGCTGTGGAATTGTAGAGTACTGCCATCGACCTGCTATGTTGTTCTGAATTTTTTTATAAGCTCTGTATAGAGATATTAGATAAAATGTGTTGATATAGAGCTTGAATTAAATGGCATAATAGACAGAATAGGGTTTAAACAAAAAAACTAAATAAAACATTTATGCCTATTACACACTACAAAATGTAAGTACCATATTTCTAAGATTCATGTATATCGTGACCTAAACAAAAATGTGTATACATAAATTTAGATTTACCAATTTTTTATTTTACATACATACTTTGATGCATCACGAGCTTATTTCTCAGTCACTGTAAAAGTAAAAGTTCATTATAGGATGTATCATTCTCTTCAGCTTGTTGCATATCGAGCTCAAGAACATGATGATCACATATTTTGCTGACACCTTTGGAGTAATTGCAAAGGCATAGTCGTCATTTTCTTTATAAGTTTTTCTATACGCAGGCCTTTGATAAAGCAACAGCTGATTTTTTTATATCGATAATTTCCATCTCTACTATACTAAATTTACATTCAAGATGCAGTAGAAATAAACAAACCAAGACACGTTAAATGCTACTAGGAGCACTCCCGAATCCTAATTTACAATGTATAAACTTTGGAAATCAGGATTTTTGGGATTTACAATGTACATATATATATATATATATATATATATATATATAAATATATATATATATATATATAAAAAAAAAAAAAAAAAAAAAAAAAAAAATATATATATATATATATATATATATATATATATTGTTGTGATCTTGATTATTGATATGAGATAATATTTTTATATGTCATTTAATTTAATCAATGCATGAATAATAATCTAATTAATTTACCAGATCACATATCAATGTGTTTTCAATCTCAGGGCTTTTTATAAAATTAAGTACTTACATACGTGGCTTCTAAGTATTTCTTAATGGTTCCTAATCGGGATAGGAAAGAAAAGAGTAAAATAATAACACATATGGGTTACAATTGTAATCAAAATATTGTTTATTTTATTTAAATGGCAATCACTGCTTAATATTTGCTATATCTTATTATTCTTAAACATAACATTTACCTGGGAATCTTATTTCCTTTTGATTTCCAAATTGAAAGTTTTTATTAACATTTAACTATTATGATTTATCAGCAACAATTCTATTTAAGTTTGATGACTTTTCTGATATTATTGATTATGTTTTTTCAATTTTAAATGTGGTATTTACTACGAAAAACCCATACATTCATGTCCAAACAAATGAGACTGACCTTTTTCTGGTGCACTGAGAATGTCTTCACACAAGACCCGTTTCCTGCTATCCTTGGCTGCAATCAAAACCTCGTCCTGGCTTCCAGTAATGTTCTCCTCCGAAACTAGCTCGTATAGCTCTCGTTTCCTGCTTCTGTCGTGATGCTGTGTTCTACCTTTTTCGAAACTGCAATCAGCTACCGGGAACTCTTGGCTCAAGGAGGTTCTTTTACTCTCAACTTGGCCTACCTCTCGTTCTACGATAGATACTCCACACTCACGGAACTACACCAGCTTTCTCACTCTCCGTACACTACCGTCTACGACTCGACTTCACTTCTCGACAGTTCAAAACATTCTGCTCTCTATTTGTCATTCATTCCCCTACTTTCTAAATATCCCTTCCAGATTCACAAATCAAAATTCCACCACCAACTCTCATTCGCAGTATTCCTCAAAACCAATTTTTAAACTTTCTAAATATGCTTAATGGATTTCAAAGAAAATAGTTAATTCCCATTCTAAAATTACTTTCTACTAATTACAAAATTTAATGATCTATTATCTACTTTCACTAAGTCTTCTTTAGCATCGGCTAATGATTGAACCTTCCGCGAACAACGATAATGACCTATTTTCGATTTCACTTTAGTTTTATTTTAAGCGCATTGTTCCGAGTATCGTTTAATCACTTCTTAAAATTAAATATAACAATTTGTTGTATACAGGTTGTTCTAAATTTATATGCCCGTGGTTGAGAAAATTAAAAATATTTTATATTAAAGTGAATTTTGTTTATAATTATCAAATTTTAATTTTTATATCAAATAGAAATATAACAAATCCCCGCCTTGTATTCGATAAAATTTATCTGCATTTTTAAATAAATTTTCTCGAGGCAAAACCAACTCCCTGTATATTTCCTTACTTTAATCTACGTCTTATATCCTAACTTACTATCTACTTCATGTAATTCTGTCTTTCATTCGTGATATTTGTATACATCGTGAATATTATAAATTCCTCGGATCTTTTCCGAGTTCCTGTGCCTCAACTCATAACTATTTATCCCATTTTCATTATTCACGATGTACGGGCCTTCGAAAACAGGCATCAACTTTGCGCAAATGCCCCCAGGAAGATTTGATACTCGTAATGCCCTCACGAGTACTTTTTCACCCTTTTGGAAAGTCACTGGTCTTCTTTTTCTATTTTGTTCCTGTCTTTGGATATATTTTTCGTTGCTTCGCCGTAATCTTCTCTGTACGGTTTCAATCACCTGTTGATATTCTTTTGGCTCTTGGTCTTCCCATGGCCTTATCGGCAGTACACCCTTCATGATGTATTCTGGGGTCTCTTTTGTTACTGTGCTCGGAATTGTATTTAGATACCTTTCTATTTCCGCCATTTTCCTGTCCCAGTGGCGATGTTGACCATCTGTTGCAATGCGAAGAAATTTCGTCACTTCCTGTATGAATCGTTCCGAAGGATTACTCTGTGGATGCCTGATGCTGACAAAATTTGTCTCTATTCCTCGTTCTCGAAGTTGTCCCTTGAAACGATCATTTCGGAAATACGTTGCATTGTCCAGTAGAATCTTTTTTGGTGTTCCTACTATGGCTATAAAATTGTCGATTTTTCTTAATATTTCCTCCCCCTTTGTGGTGCGGCAACTATATAATTTTACGTATTTTGAAAACACATCCACCATTACCAGAATATGTTTGTTCCTTTTAGTGGTCATAATTAGATCGCTTAACATATCTATTGCTACAATGTCTAGTTTGTTTCGGGCTTCAATATTTTTGGCAACATTTTCGTTTTTGAAATTCCGACTCTTATATTTTTGAC
Organism: Diabrotica virgifera virgifera; assembly: GCF_917563875.1. Taxonomy (NCBI): domain Eukaryota; kingdom Metazoa; phylum Arthropoda; class Insecta; order Coleoptera; family Chrysomelidae; genus Diabrotica; species Diabrotica virgifera. The sequence goes on from NC_065447.1 coordinate 217,588,398, forward strand.
ATACATCGCACTTCTGGGTAATTTCCTTTGCAATGCGGTAATCCTGTCGGCTGATGTAATTTTCCCTAAAAACGAGCCAAACTTTTCTGCTACCGATATGCCCATTGTCCTCATGTAATTTCTTTATTATCTTTTCGGCCAATGTCTGTGTCACTAAATATAGTTCCTTTCCGTCTATTCTCTTAAAATATATGTCATTTTCTATTTCCGCTCTTCTTTTCTCTCTTTCCTCTAGGTCTTCTTGGTTTGTCCTTATCTCATTTAACGAATATATCCCTTCTTCTTGTATTAATCTATTTAGTCCCACCTGTAGAGTAATTGTTTCCTTTTTTCCGGTGTCCTCATCCCGTGTTAGAGCGTCGGCTATTATGTTGTCTTTTCCTTTTATATATCGGAACTCAAAATCATACTCCTGTAATAATAGAATGCCTCTATGTATTCTATTATTTACTAATCTATTCTTCATGATATGTACTAAAGCTGCATGGTCTGTTTCGATTGTGAATTTTGCTCCCAATAAGTAAAACCTCAATTTGTTTACGCAATATAGTACACTGGCAAACTCCAATTCTGTAACACTATATTTTCTCTCATGTGTTTTAGTCACTCGCGATATAAAACATATCGGCACTTCTTGGTCGTTTTGTATTTGAGACAGAACTCCTGCAAATTTTTGTATGGACGCATCAGTTCGGAGTATAAAAGGTAAATTGTAAATGGGGTGGTATATTTTCGTTCCTTTTGCGAATTCTCGTTTTAATGTTTCGAAAGCTTCCTCCTGTTCTTCTTTCCAATTCCATTTTATTCCTTTTTTAAGCAATTTTATCAGAGGGATTTCCTTTTGGCTCAAATCGGGAATCAGTTTTTTAAAATAATTAATCGTGCCAAGAAAACCTCTCAATGTTTTCAAATTCGTTGGTCTTGGGTATTCATCTATGAGCTTGACTCTGTCTTCGGATAATCTTACTGTTTTGGTGTCCAATTGAAAACCCAAATAAATGACTTCTTTTTGAAAAAATTGACATTTTTCAATGTTTAATTTCAATCCCGCTGTGTCCAATTCTTCCAGAATTATTTCTATGTGTTTCAGATGACTCTGAGTATCTTGTGAAAAAATTAATAAATCATCGATATAATGAACTATGAAATCTTCGTGGCGATTCAAAATGGTATGTAGAGCTCGGACGAGTGCAGCACAAGCACTCTGCAATCCAAACGGCACTACCTTAAACCGGTAGACAATACCATCAATAGAAAAAGCGGTGTAGTTTCTACACTTTTCAGCTAACGGTATCAACCAAAAACTGTGTTTTAAGTCAATTTTCGAAAATATGTGTGACCCGGTGATTCTTCCAAAAATGGCCTCGATGTTTAGAGGTGATTCATATTGTGATACAGTGTGCTGGTTGATATTCCTGGCATCTAAACATAATCTCAATTCTCCACTGCTTTTCTTTACTATCACAATCGGGTTAACATATGGTGAATCACATCTTTCGATGATTTGATCTTCCAACATTTTATTTATTTCTTCTTTCACCTCTTGTCGATACTTGTATGGAATCGGGTAAGTCTTTGATCGAAAATTTCCCAAGTTTTTCACCTCAAATGAATGTTCGTACTTTTTAGCCACTCTGTTTTCCTCATTGATCAAATTTTCGTAGTTTCGTAACATCAACCGCAATTCTTTTTCTTTCCCTTCTCCACATATCAATTTTCTGTCTTTTTTCTCAGATTCTTCACACATGTTTACCGTGCATTCTGCATCCTCGTTTGCATATACCTCCTCTTCAAATACCACTGTTTCAATCATATTCTTTTCACTTTCATTTTTTAGCTTTATTTCTTCTTCTCCTGAGCCCGTCTCTTCTTTTGAGGAATCCCAGGTTTCCTTTGTTTCTGATACTCTCAAATTTTCTTCTTCTGGGCTCAACTCTTCTTTTGAGGAGCCACAGGTTTCATTTTCTTTTATCTTTTTCTGACCTTTTCTCCTTTTTCTTCTTTGTCCTTGCTTCGCTGCCAAATTCATTTCCACTGTTTGTTCTTTACCTGATTCGTCCGTATTTTGTTTCTCATGTTCCTTGTCCTGTTCTTTTTCTTTTTCTTCTGTTAGTTTCATCGTATTATTTTTAAAATCTATCACTACATGTTTTTCTGCCAATTCGTCCACTCCTACTATCATGTCATGTGACATGTTTGGCATTATTACACATTGTAGTGCATACATATTCTTGCCCAGTCGTACCATTACTCGTATGCCTTCATTTATAGTTGCCAATGTCCGTTTGTTTGCGCCCACTAAATTTACCCTAGGTATTTTATAAATTAAATTCGTTAAGTTAACTTCTTCTATTAGTTTTCTGTTGACCAATGTTATTTCAGATCCAGTGTCTATCATAATTTTAATTGGTTTCTCGTTGATAAATCCATCCACAAATTTTAAATTAACTCCATTTTTCTTTTCGTTGTTTCCTGCCAATTTAATAAACTCCTTGGGGTGACAAAAGATTCCTGTTTGATTTTTGGTTTTTAGTGAGCGCCGTCGTGAAAAGAACGCCGGTTGCTCATCGTTGTTTATATTTTCGTCATAATGTCTCTCTCCGTCATATTCATCTGTCTGGGTATTATTTACTTCTCTTCTATTTTCGCTTGGTCTGTCGGATCTGTTTCGGTTTTCTCGATATCCCTGTTCATTTTGTCTACCATTATTTCTGTTTTCTTGATTTGAGCGTGTGGTGTTTCTATTCTGGTATTCTCGATTTCTGTCCTCATTCCATTGCCTATTTCTTTGTTCATAATTTCCTCTTCCGTTGTCTCTATTTTCGTTTTCCCTTCTGGGATTAAAATCTCGTCTTGTATAGTCCCTCCTATTTTGATTTCTATCTCTGTAATCTTGTGTTTCTCGGGGCCTGTAATCTTCTCGCGACCTTCTTGATTTTCTTTCTCTTAGACGTGATTCTCTTATTTGTAGGAATTGGCATAAACTATCTATGTCTTTGTAATTTTGCAATGTGATATGGTCTTCCAGCGTTTCCTCGAAATGTCTTGCAATCAGTTCGACTAATTGTTCCGATGAGTAATTATATTGTAAATGTTTTGCATTATTGTAAATTTGCAAAGCATATGTCCTTTCTGATACACCCATCCTATCATTGTATTTCCCATTTTGCAATTCCTTGTTAATTTCCAATTGTTGGACCTTTCCCCAGAAATAATTCAAAAATTTTTGTTCAAATTGTTGCCAATTGCCGAATTCTTCTTCTTTACTATCGAACCATAGGCTTGCTTCATATTTGAGATGGTTTCTGATAGTTTCTTTTGCTGTTTCGAAATTTCCGATGTGTTGTATTTTCTTTTTCAGGCTATTTATGAACGGCACTGGGTGTAATCTTCTTACATCCCCTCCAAACCTTATCTTCACGTCATCTGTGCTATGTATAACCATTTCTCTTCTTTCTCCTACATTTTGTTGAGTATTGATTTCCGCAATCTTTCTTTCCACTTCTTCTATGTCTGCTTGAATAGCGTTTTGCAACCTGTTTTCCAAACTTTCTATTTCCTTTTTCTGGCAATTCGTTATTTCCTTTATTTTGCTTTTGATTTCTTTAATCTCTGTCTCTTGTTGTCTCATATCGTTCTTGATTATTGTCAAACATCCTTTTACTTCCTTTTCATACTTTCCTATGCGTTCCTCCATTTTCTTGTTGTTCTCTTCTATTGCTTGTTTCATTTTTTGTTGTGTTTCATCCATTTTTTGATCCATTTTTTGTTGTGTTTCATCTATTTTTTTATCCACTTTATCCATTTTCTTTGATGTTTCTTCCTGATTTTTATCCATTTTTTGTTGTGTTTCATCCATTTTCTTTGATGTTTCTTCCATGGCTTGTTTCGTTTCACGTTGATTTTCATCCAGTTTTTGTTCCATTCTTTGTGACTGGAGTTGCATCATTTGTAATATTTTATCTATTCCTGATAATTCTTGCTGTTCTGATGCCATGATTGTCGTGTCTAAAATGTCTTCTTGGTCTGAATTATTCTCTTGATTTGAATGTTCTTTTTGTTTTTTGTTGTCTTTGCTTTGGCTTCTTGTCACAGACATTTGTTTTCAAGAAGTATTATCCCCGCCAAATATGAAATTTTACTAGTATGTTACCAAGACGACTTTTTCTCACCCAAATATTATAAATTGTCAATAAATATATCAAATGTAAATATCGTAAAAATAAAATATTAAATCAGTTATGTAAAATTTGTACCTAAAGAGATCTAAAATTTTATGTTATCAAATGTAAGTATCTCACTTTTTACCACAGGCATATAAATTTTCAAATACCGGCTTTACTCTTTCTATCCTTCAAATTTGCCACTAGAAATACTTTTCAAATGCCCTCCACGTTGGACGACAGTTGTTGTGATCTTGATTATTGATATGAGATAATATTTTTATATGTCATTTAATTTAATCAATGCATGAATAATAATCTAATTAATTTACCAGATCACATATCAATGTGTTTTCAATCTCAGGGCTTTTTATAAAATTAAGTACTTACATACGTGGCTTCTAAGTATTTCTTAATGGTTCCTAATCGGGATAGGAAAGAAAAGAGTAAAATAATAACACATATGGGTTACAATTGTAATCAAAATATTGTTTATTTTATTTAAATGGCAATCACTGCTTAATATTTGCTATATCTTATTATTCTTAAACATAACATTTACCTGGGAATCTTATTTCCTTTTGATTTCCAAATTGAAAGTTTTTATTAACATTTAACTATTATGATTTATCAGCAACAATTCTATTTAAGTTTGATGACTTTTCTGATATTATTGATTATGTTTTTTCAATTTTAAATGTGGTATTTACTACGAAAAACCCATACATTCATGTCCAAACAAATGAGACTGACCTTTTTCTGGTGCACTGAGAATGTCTTCACACAAGACCCGTTTCCTGCTATCCTTGGCTGCAATCAAAACCTCGTCCTGGCTTCCAGTAATGTTCTCCTCCGAAACTAGCTCGTATAGCTCTCGTTTCCTGCTTCTGTCGTGATGCTGTGTTCTACCTTTTTCGAAACTGCAATCAGCTACCGGGAACTCTTGGCTCAAGGAGGTTCTTTTACTCTCAACTTGGCCTACCTCTCGTTCTACGATAGATACTCCACACTCACGGAACTACACCAGCTTTCTCACTCTCCGTACACTACCGTCTACGACTCGACTTCACTTCTCGACAGTTCAAAACATTCTGCTCTCTATTTGTCATTCATTCCCCTACTTTCTAAATATCCCTTCCAGATTCACAAATCAAAATTCCACCACCAACTCTCATTCGCAGTATTCCTCAAAACCAATTTTTAAACTTTCTAAATATGCTTAATGGATTTCAAAGAAAATAGTTAATTCCCATTCTAAAATTACTTTCTACTAATTACAAAATTTAATGATCTATTATCTACTTTCACTAAGTCTTCTTTAGCATCGGCTAATGATTGAACCTTCCGCGAACAACGATAATGACCTATTTTCGATTTCACTTTAGTTTTATTTTAAGCGCATTGTTCCGAGTATCGTTTAATCACTTCTTAAAATTAAATATAACAATTTGTTGTATACAGGTTGTTCTAAATTTATATGCCCGTGGTTGAGAAAATTAAAAATATTTTATATTAAAGTGAATTTTGTTTATAATTATCAAATTTTAATTTTTATATCAAATAGAAATATAACAATATATATATATATATATATATATATATACATTGTAAATTATGATTCGGGAGTGCTCCTAGCAGCATTTAACGTGTCTTGGTTTGTTTACTTCTACTGCATCTTGATTGTTAATTTAGTATAGTTTAATTTCTTTCTATTTCACAATGTATTATGTTTTCCATCTTTTGCGTTATTTTGCCGGTTATTAGTGCGCTCATGACTATATTATAGTCACATTGCCTTTCAGACAAGTCGCATTGTCTTTCAACCAATTAAGGCATATCAGATTTTTTAACATTCAAAGTGCTCTACTGCACAGGTGCTCGAAATGACATAGTGTAGTTTACCTCCGAGGTCCAGATATATGCTTTTTTTTGTTCCAGTTTTTGTGTTATTTCTATCTCATAGTTCTGTTTGATATCTTGTTGTCTAAATTTTTGTATGTATGTCTAGTTCTATTGTTTGTTTCTGTCTGTACCTCCTGTTTCGCTGAATTCTCGATCTATATTTTAGCAAAATTACAATACATATACGGTATATAGGGCTCTTCATTCACAGTCATTTGTTTCGAGCTTCTGTCATATTTCGTATAATCCGTGTATATTATACACAGATTATACAACATAATATGACAGAGATGAAAAGCCCTATATAAATGTCCCTGATCATGACTGTTCAAACAACATAATCTGTTTATATTATAAAATATTCTAGACCCACCTTGCATACTGTTGTGGAGGCTTAATCTATGTACATATTAACTTAATTTTTCCTAAGAAGATAAATACATATTATATTCGTATAAACTATAAAAACTATATATTGATTAAAAATGTTCGTTTGACCCTTTTCATTTTTATTTTAACCATAGCTCTGTTGATGGCGTACTCTGACTTGGGGGTAGGCGCAAAATCTTGGTCCAACGCTATTTAAATGCATTCATTTTTTTGGAATCCTGAGAAAACTAATAAATATTTTTGAAAAATTTAAACGCAGAATGAAAGATTATAGTATTACCGAGGGTCGAAAGTCCCTGAAAACTTCTATACCAAATGTTTATTTTAATAAGTTACAGGGGTGAAAAAAAAAGAGAAATTTAGTATGATTTTTAATTTCAAATATTTCATTCAAAAGAAAGTTTTTGTTTATTCAAAAGAATTTCGGCCCTCAGTAATAATGTAATCTTTTATTCTGCTTTTAAAATTTTCAAAAATATTTATTAGTTTTATCAGGATTCGAAAAAACTAAATGCATTTAAAAAGCATTGGTACAAAATTTTGCGCTTACGCTCTTAAATTTAAGCTTTTCAATTTTAGTCCGTCTGCTTAATATAAAAATTTTGTTTGCAGCCATGGCTCCAGCTATTAAAGAAGATGAAATTTTCAAAACTGCCCCCTTCGATCCCCGTTTTCCAAACACCAACCAAACTCGTTACTGCTACCAGAGCTACCTTGACTTCCACCGTTGTCAGAAAGTGAGGGGAAGCGATTACAAGCCCTGCGAATATTTCTCCAAAGTGTTCCATTCCGTGTGCCCAAATGCCTGGATCGAGAAATGGGACGGCCAAAGAGAGGAGGGAAATTTCGCTGGAAACATTTAAATTATTCCTGTATTACATACACACTAGTTAATAAATAGTTTATTCGTAAGGACATTATGCTGTCATATAAATTTTTGTGTTAATAAATATAATACCCTGCGGGTTTTTGTTACTTTATGCAGTTGATAATGATATATTGGAACAAATATGTAAATAAATAAGATGAGTTAGTAACAATTTTTATCTATTCAAAAGTAGTCCATTCATGATTTCTGTTTGATTTTATTTTTGTATATATTTGTACACAACCACCATGTTACACAAAAAGCGGGCCTGTCAATGACCTCAAAAGAATGATGTAAAATGACCTCAAAGCGTTGACATAAATTGAATAGGTCAAGAAATATACATATCTAGGACGCGAAATTAGGATATGTCACAACCAAAGATGCGAACTTTTCAGGAGAAACAATACTACAATTAGCTTAGAAAAACTTAACATGTACAGCTGCGGTCACTGAATAGTTTACATTTTTATTTTTACATTGTAATGCTTACTGCAAAATCGCAGTGTCATAGGAATTTATTAAATGTCAAAGTACTTGTTAAAACTTTCGTGCGTATTGAAAAATAAAATATTAATTGTGTTTATCATCATCATCATGAAACCTTTGCTGGACATAGGCCTCTCCCATTTTTCGCCACTCTCCACGGGTATGTGCGTCTTGTTGCCATTTCTTGGATATTCGTCTAATGTATTTCATCCAGCGTGTTGGTGGTCGTCCTCTGCTGCGTTTGGCGTCTCTTGGGCGCCAGTCAATTATTTTTCTGGTACATCTTGAGTCTTTTAGTCTCGCTATGTGACCTTCCCAATTCTATTTCAGCTTGGCTATACGTTCGATGACATCAGTGATACCTGTTCTTTTCCCTTAAGTCTTGGTTTCTTATTTTTTCTTTTTTTGTCACGCCGAGAATCGATCTTTCCATGCGCCTTTATGCCACCCGCATTTTTAGTGCTGTTTGTTTTTGTGAGCGTGAGAGTTTCTGCTCCGTATGTCATAATAGGAAGAACGCATTGGTCAAATGTCTTCCGTTTCATAGCTATCGGGATGTTGCTCTTAAAGATGTCTCTTAGTGAACCATACACCGCCTAAGCAAGTGTCATTCGTCGTTGAAATTCACAGATCTGATTATCCTTTCTTATTCTGATTTCATGATTGAGATATATGTACTTTTCTGTCAATTCTACCACTTGATTTTGGATGGTTGGTCCATCCAGCCATCCAAAATTAATTGTGTTACTGTTTATCATTATTTAATATAAAATAGATTTAAAATGAAATGGATAAAGTAAGTTATCAATCGAAGTAGCACAGAAAACGACAATAAATATCGTTCCCATACCACCAGGTTGACAACAGGTGGAATACTTTCTTTGGTTACAACCTCCTGAGATTTCCAAAGATTATAAATCATACAGGATGCCGAGGAAATTAAGATAAGATAATTTTAAATAATTCACAACCCATCTGCTCAGCATGGTGAAAATGTTTATACATTGAAGATACAAAGACTTGGGTTACCTACTTATTTTCGTTATTAAGAACAATCCATTTTATTCAAAAAACTTCTTTCGATAATTTCCATTTAGCTAGTTACATTTTGTAAAACCTAAAATAATCTGGGTCTATCACTGGTAACCTTACTTTGACGTAAAATGTGCGTTTACAGGTTTACACGAGGTAAAAACTCAAAGAATCGGCTACTAGATATGTAAGGATTAGTGATGTAACGAATATTCGCATATTTTTGCATATTCGCATCCGCATTCGCGAAGTTTGTGCGAATATGAATAACAGAAAAGAAAATAATTTGAAGTTAATATTTGGTTAATAAAATCAAAATCTAATCACTTCTCGTCTTTTTTTATCAAGAAAAGGTAACTTAACACATTCACGGACACGCTTCATATCTAGACACGTCTTCTTATGGTGTAGGTAAATGACTTCATATGCAGTCGTGTCCGTGAATGTGTCAACCTCAATAATCACATTATACAGCCTTCACTTTTTTCTTATTTGGTATTATGTAATAAAGCTTTTAATTTTAAATATATGTACCTATTTGGAAAGTATAATAACAGATGATGGAAAAACGGACATGCCAATATTATAAGAGTTATAAAATGAAGAAGGCTACTAACGTGTATTACATATTACTCATTAGATAATACAAATGTTGGGAAATCAGAAATAGATAACAAAACTAAACTCAGAGTAAGTATATACAACATAGTTAATCCGATAATGAGATATGGAATATCGAATACTAACAATTGAAATGGTTTGGAACAAAACTTTTGCAAATGGAGCAAAATAGGCTAAAAAAGAAAGCACATTAAGCCAAAATTGGTAACAAAGGCCGAGGAAGACATGGATGGACCAAATCCATAATATATGTGAAAAGAGAGACATATGACTATAAGAGATATGAACAAACTGGCTACCAATAGAAGTGCGTGGAAGAAATGGATAAGAAGCGGAGCGGAACCCTATATCCGACGCACTGAAGGGCACAAAGGATTATGAGAAAAAAGAAGTAATAAAATTAAGCGTAAGATTCGAATTGATTTACACTAAATATCTACTAACTTCTTATTATAAAATGTAGAAAACATTGCAAAATAGAAACAAATTGAAAAACACTGAATATTCGCATCCGCATTCGCGAATGTCGGTAGCAGATATTCGTATTCGCGAATGTTCAAAAAATGACATTCGTTACATCACTAGTAAGGATGTAAACTATTCAACGGCCGCAGCTGTACATACTACCAGTGAGGACGTACTGGTAAGAAAAATGGAAAGATCTGTACTTGAAATAAAATTGGGAGAAAGAGTATCGAAGGAAGCCGAACATATAAAATGTCATAGGAAAGGCCCCAAAACAGGCGGGGCCGGTCACTTGGCAAGGAAAAAAAATCACAAATGGACAAAAAAGATTGTAGGGCGGCGATTAAAGAGCGCAAGAGCCAAGGACTAGCATCCCAAAAAATTAGAAATGTTACTGGGAAATCTTTGATTGCTAAAATTTTTTTTCTCATTCTCATGCTCCAATAATTATTGAGAAAAATGGAAAGAGCCGTTAGCGTTTGATAAGTAAATTGTGTAAAGTTCTTCTTTCTCTTTATAAGCAATTCTGAATGTTCGCATTGGCGGATTGATACCTTCATGGAAAGTTGACACTCCATCTTTGGCGCGGTCGGCCAATACTTCTACCGATTGGTGATTTATGTCTTTGTCCTTTTGACCATTCGTTTTTACACTGTATGTTACATGTTCTTGCTAAGAACATGAACAAGAACACGAGAACTGAAATTGTGGATTAATTACCTCGTTCTAAGCGGATCTCGTTATATCAGACAACAATCATATTAAAAGGTTTTGCTGCCTCTTACGTAGTTTATTAGGTGTCGATGGTCGACCTGAACAGTGAACAATGGGACTTCGCCATCGTAAATTGTAACTACAATATTCAATATCGGTCGATAAACAGGAAGGAGTTTATTACAGCACTTTCCTCGATCCTCGATAATAACACAGATGTTGGGAATTTCTATATACAGGCAGTTGGAGTATTTATTTATAACCATTACGGCGCTAAAACAGGTAAAGAAACATATTCTTCGATTTCATTTTTCCTCGTTATATATGGTTATAGTTGAATAGGAATTTCACGGGACACCTAATGTACCTCGTTATAAGCGAAACCTCGTAATATCCGTGTTCGCTTTAGAGAGAGTCCACTGTATCTTCACTTCTCTTTCGATATCCCAGCATATTTCCTGTAATAATTATTCTCAGTGCCTAAGCTGCCGTTTACAGTAGTCTTTGTGTTGTGTCTGTAGCATATATGTCATTATTGGTCTTATCAGTGGCTTTATAAATTCTTGACCTCATCTCAAGTGTTCTGGTTCTCAATCATGTCTGTTTCGCCATATTAGTCTTTCAAGGCATTCTGGCAATCTATTTGCTTTTTGTACTTGATCTGTCACAGGGGCGTCCAGGGGGGGCATTTGCCCCCCCCCTGGCCCTAAAAAATGACTGAAATTTACAAAAAATACATCAATATTCATCATAACATCATATATAATGTATTGTATATATAGTGCTTGCCCCCCCCCAAACAAAATTTCAAATGACGCTCCTGATCTGTCACTTCTTTGTCCAGGTCTCCATAGCCGGAGAGTGTAAAAAGTACTTTATTTAAATTTTTCACGAAAAAAGTACCTAAAGTACTTTATTTCCATTACTTGTTCAATCTGGATGCCATTAACCCTTTCCCGACGGCAATTTTTGAACGTGCAGTGCCTCATACGGGGGTTTTTGGGCCTTGCGCGTCTGTTTAATACTTTCGCGCATCTATGCATTTCCCGACTTTTGTGGTAAACAAGTTCGTTAGTGTAAAATTAAATAAACACGCACACAAGATAAACGTTTTATTAATTATTTATAAAAATAAATCTGAAGTACATTTTGATTCAAGTGAATATATGCGTCTCTCGTATATGTGGCAAGCAAACTTTTGCGCATATATGCGGTTCCCGACGCTAAAGGGTTAATTCCTATTTTACATCTGATTGGTTCATTGCAGATTACTATTGTTTTAGTTTTCTGAGTTGAGATTATCATATTAAATTCCTTTGCTCTTATGTTAAATCTGTGGACTAGTCTTTGCAGAATATCTTTATCTTGGGCTATCAATATTACGTCATCTACGCAACATTAAGTATTTTTACTTCTTTGTTTCCCATTTTGTATGCTTTCCCTTGTCGCCATTTTTGATGGTTTTATCCATGATTAAATTGAAGAGCATAGGGCTCAATGAATTTTATTCCACTGCCTGTGTCTATAGGTTCTGTAATTTGTCCATCTATTCCGATTTCCGTGTTGTTAGATGTTTTCAATGGATATGAACTTCTCTATTATACAGAAGATGGCTTACAACTTTGAGTCTTACTTTGTATCAGACACAGAAATGCTGGTCTATTATATTCTAGCGATTTCTCAGTAATTTGCTTTATGACGAAACTTCTTTACACATCTGTACACACTTTTTAGAATAGCTCGAGACAGAGACAGTTTCGCCATGTTAATCGCCAACGTCAAGGGGACTTGATAGGGCACGTTAAGAAGAAGAACACACTTTTCCAGTATGAAAACCATGTTCATGCTAACTTATCCTCTGATTCAATAGGTCTTGTAAACTTTGTTATAAATTTTAGGGTAGTATTTAACAAGTTAACAGTTAGTATTTAACTCTGTAGTCTTCTGGCTGTTTTTTAATAGTAATAGTATTATTTCGCTAGTTCTTTATATAGTATTTATATTAACATCATTATTTGTTCTTCTTCTGCATAGATGTGTAGTGTGTAGGTATCTACTTTACTTTTCTATGTGTTTTGGTTCTATTACTTTCTGTACCTCCGTTTTTTGACTTCTTATACAGCGCTACATTTCCTTTTACAGACTATAAAAATCATGTTCTACACTCACCCGCACAAAAAAGGGGCACCCTAAAAAATGGGCCATTTTTAATGACTTGTATTTCCTAAACCTGATATCCGATTTAAGTATTTTTTTTAAATATGTTATAGCCTTATTCTTTAACAATATCGCTGTAATAATATTGTTGCTAGACAGGTACATTGTCATTGTATACAGGGTGTACGAATCAAACTGTGTTTTTTTCTCAAACTTTGGAACACCCTGTGGAATGTTCTAGCTTTTATAAAATACTGAAATTAAAACCCAACTATAGCCTTAGGTTTTCTTAACATTCCGTTTTTTTGATTCATTCGCTTATGTTGGATAATAAAAAAGTTAGGCACTTTAACCCTTAACTTGGCGCGCCTATAACCGCTGTAAGAAAAATGTTTTTGCTTACTGGATGTCATTTTTAGAGGGCTCCATTATCAGAGTAAATTGCAGTTTTTTTTCTATTTTAAATGTTTTGATATTTTATTGACATTGTATCCCATAAGATACACTACTAGGCGTACCGTACATTACAATGTACCTCGCAAGACACATTGCCACGAACACTATAAAACAAGTACTGATGCCCAATAGATACATTGCCAGGTTATTAAAAAAATACCTCCGTATCTAGAAAGATACATTGCCAAGATGTATATTTGTAGTTTGGACCAATATATTAAATATTATTGGGTCATTGAATTAAAGCAAAATTATCAAAATTCCACAAAATATAATGAAAACAATAAACAAATCTACAATAAATTGTTCCGCTAAAAGTCTTCAGAATTTTCAAGACTTTTAGCGAAACATTTGTAGATTTGTTTAATGTTGTCATTTTATTTTGTGGAGTTTTGTGTTACTTCAATTATGAATAGATGGCTTTTTGTGTAGGGGTTTCAACCATACACATAGTATTGTATCAATTAATATACAGGGTGTAACGAAAATACAGGTCATAAATTAAATCACATATTTTGAGACCAAAAATAGTTCAAATGAACCTAATTTACCTTAGTACAAATATGCACATAAAAAAAGTTATAGCCCTTTGAAGTTACAAAATGAAAATCGATTTTTTCGAATATATCAAAAACTATTAGAGATTTTTTATTGAAAATGGACATGTGGCATTCTTATGGCAGGAACATCTTAAAAAAGAATTATAGTGAAATTTGTGCGCCCCATAAAAATTTTATGGGGGTTTTGTTCCCTTAAACCCCCCCAAACTTTTGTGTACGTTCCAATTAAATTATTATTGTAGTACCATTAGTTAAATTCAATATTTTTAAAACTTTTTTGCCTCTTATTATTTTTTCGATGAGGCAGTTTTTATCGAGTTGCGGCTTCTTTTTTAATATGTTTACATAAAAATTTTATGGGGGTTTTGTTCCTTTAAACCCCCCCAATGGTTGTGTATGTTCGAATTAAGCTTTTACTGCGGTACCATTAGTTAAACACAGTGTTTTTAAAACTTTTTTGCCTTTTTGTATTTTTTCGAGAAGGCACTCTTTATCGAGATATTACTTCTTTTTTAATATGGTTCAAAGTATACCTAAAAATGTAAATCATAAATAAATTTTCATATTATTACCAAGTCTCCATAATCGTACTTAGCCATATACAAAAATATGTGGTGGATTTGAAAAATATTTAAAATATCTCGATAAAAACTGACTTTTCGAAAAAGTACTAAGAGGCAAAAAAGTTTTTAAAATATTGTGTTTAACTAATGGTGCTACAATAATAATTAAATTGGAACGTACACAAAAGTTTGGGGGGGTTTAAAGGAAAAAAAACCCCATAAAATTTTTATGGGGTGTCCAAATTTCACTATAATTTTTTCTTAAGATACTACTACCATAAGAATGCCACGTGTCTGTTTTAAATAAAAGATCTCTAATAGTTTTCGATATATTGGAAAAAATCGATTTTCATTTTGTAACTTCAAACGGCTGTAACTTTTTTTATGTGCACATTTGTACTAAGGTAAGTTAGGTTCAATCGAACTATTTTTGGTCCCAGAATATGTGATTACATTTATGACCTGTATTTTTGTTACACCCTGTATAATCATGTACATTTATAAATTATAAATAAACTACAATGGTGATCAAACACTTATTTTTAAAACTTAAATTCAAAACTTCAAATAAAACTTGGAACACTCAAAAAATAAAAGTAGAAAGTAATTATAAGTATAAAATATTACAAAATTTAGATATTATGAAAATCATAAAAACAATTACGGGATTCCGTCAAACATAATCTCGCCCTACATTTTGTACAACTCATTGCTGTTTGTCCTTTGCAACAGTTTCGTCATCGTCCTTTGGTTGTAAAAGTTGGAAAGTGTCCGAAAAGATCTTTTCTGACATCTTCTCCAGGTATATTCTACGAATATATGACGTGACTACGAATCTTCTTTTTCGGTGTCATCGATAATGTCATCACGGCCAGATGGATGACGTCACTAGTATTATGCCAAAAAATCGTAATTTAAAAATAAAAATCGATCTGTTTCGGGAATTTCTATGTTTATTTAGATAATATCTAATGAATTTATGCGTTACTTTATAGACGCACTGTATATACCTAATATGTAAAAAATAGAATTCGATAATATGAAAACATACTGTAACATTTTTTTATACTAATACTTTCAAGAAATATTGGCGGGATATACATATGATTCATACATACAATCTGGGACATACATACAAGCTTTTGGAGTAGATAAGAACATACGATCAATCATTACTAACATAATATACCAAATGTTTTTATCACTTTTCTGTCAATTCTCTAATGGGCAAAGTAGCTAATAAGAAACAGTTAGTATTTGTCCGTATACCGGGTGATGTATCCAAAAAGATACTCATTCAATTTTCATCAGTACCTGCCAATGTATATTCAAGGATACTATCTAAATTGCCGCTAACCTGGCAATGTATTTTCAGAGATACTACTTTTCAAAGTGATCCTATCTGTTTGTTTATAAACAAATCCTGAAAATTATTTTATACGATTGTTTCTTGCAGGCCTAATTATCTAGAATTATAGTTTACCAATTCATATAATAACTTAAAACATTTAAAAAATGAATTTACTTTCCGAATGACACAAACTAACACCTTTTTTGGAAGCCATTTTTAGCACGCTTACATAAAACGCTCTCTCATTGGTGGAAATCTCTGTGTATGACATTCAAATTAATTTATTGGTTAGGCGAATACTTTATGGAGAGGGTACGTTTAAAATCTCGCGGCAACTTTACGTATATATAGAGAAATTAATTATAATAAACAACGTATCCTGGAGTACACACCGCCAAGTTAAGGGTTAACAACTACCCCTGTTTTTCGTCAATACAGGGTGTTTTTAAATAAGTACGGCAAACTTTAAGGAGTAATTCTGCATGATAAAATAATGACAGTTTGCTTTATAAACGTATGCCCGCAAATGCTTCGTTTCTGATATAGGGGGTGTTGAAATTGTTCTTATAAACTGACGATTTATTTATTGCTCTAAAACGGTTTGTGATATGCCAATGAAATTTGGTAGATTTTAAGAGGTTATTGCGCATTTTTTGGCATACAATTAAGAATTTTATATTCACCATTGGCGTGCATACGGGTATAAACATTTTAGATATATCTCTTATGGTTGAGAGCTTGTCAACTTTGGGGATTATAGCCTTGTTACAAATGCTTAACAGCTAAGCAGAGAAATTTTCATCAATTCTATACCTGGATGTATTGGGGCTAAGTAAAAGGTTATCTTTACAAATATTAGGTTTGGTGGAAAGCTTATTATATAGCAGATCTGCCCAAGTCCTGATGTCCCGAAGACTTCTATGTTGATGAAAGATATACAATAAGCTAATTGGCTGCAGCATGACCTATGTAGAAAAGACTATGCTGAAGACTATTCAACCAGCAAAACATTGATGTTTGTGTGATAGACTGAAAACAAATAAAAAATATGCAGTTATATTTTGTATACAGTAGAACCCCGCAAATCCGAACTAATTGGGGGGACAGCCTGTTCGGATTCCGAAAAGTTCGGATTATCCGAAAGTTAGCCTTAACTAGTAGTTCAAAGCTTTCATTGTGATTTTGAGTAGCCAAACGTTCTCGCAAGAGTGTGGACAATATTTTTGGACTCAAGTTGACTACGAGGGAACCAAAGTAAGTTTGTGTTTAACCTTTATAAACCTATATATTAAAGTATATTTATTTTTAAGAAATTTTAAATGTCAAAGTCCTAGTAATCCTACATTGTCCAATTTTCTGGCTTTACTCTGTATAATAAACATGTTTTTAAGTTTTTGTCTTGAATTTTTAAATTTTTTTCACTTTCTGTTGGTTCGGATTCACGGGGTTCAGATTTACGGGGTTCTACTGTACTTATAAAACTATTACTTACTATGTTAAATGAAACATCTATTTTAGTTTAATAAAAGGCGTTGGGGATCCAACCCTTTATTTTCACTTTCTTTGGGTCTCATTTAACCTGTTCACTACCAAGGGGCTTATTTAAGTTTCATCCTCAAAGATGAAAGCTATTTACATTGCCATTACGTGCAATGCAACCACAGGCTTACGGGTGAAATGCTTGTCTATAGAAAAATCGATGAGGATATACCGAGTCACTTGGTTGTGAACATGTTAAACTTTCGTCTATAAAGTTGACTTACAATCTTTGCAAGATAGTTTCAGAACATCTAAAAGCTACAAAATTGCATTTTACATTTTTATTAAAATTTGATAATAACTATATTCAATTACAAATATTCTCTGTCCATTGGAGTTTTCTTTGCTCTTTTATCTCTTGCCCTGGGGAACCATCTGTGTTTGGTGGTATGAGTGATGTTCATTAATTCTTGTCTTGCTTGTTCTGGTGTCTTCTTGTTGAATATACCTAATAACTCAGGTGTCACTGTTGTTTTTAAAACGGTGGCAGTTTCATTTTCTGGTTCTACTGGTAATGGACGAGTGCATTCATAGGGGAAGTCATCTTTTGGGTGCCAAGCTATTATTGTGCTACCTTGATCAGTAACTACGATTTTTTGGTGACCTGTGGACAGGGGTCTTGTAGTAATTAGTCGTGTAAAGCAAACACGATAAGCAGCGCAAAACATTTTTGTTTTTGTTAAATTAAACTTTAAACTTATATGCTAACCTCAAAATCAAAATTCATCTTCTCTTTACTTTGGAAAACAGCATATCCCATGAGAGAAATGTGTTAATAGCTGTAGTTTCTATGGCCTCGACCATGACAATTATTTTTAAACTTTTTATTTTGTCATATATCACTTCTTATTTTCATATTTAGAAATTTTTTATTATTTTTTAAATAGTCTTGATCGACAATATCACAGTATTAATTAATAACAAATTTTGCTATAGTATTTTTACTACAAAAACGTTATTACGTAGGTCAAAATTTTTGACGTAAGAGAACTGTCAAAACATTAGAATGTGACTTTTCATTATTGCCATATTTTTATAAACATGACAGTGATGTAAAGTCACATTCTAATGTTTTGACAGTTCTCTTACGTCAAAAATTTTGACCTACGTAATAACGTTTTTGTAGTAAAAATACTATAGGACAGCATGTATCGTGTGTAGGCTAAAAAAATACTCGGATAACTTCACATCCATAAAAAAGTTAAATTTACGTGGCGATAACTTCACTCTAATAGTTTGAAATTCAGGTTAAAAATAAAAATAATATAAAAATAAAAGTGAAAGTGAAATAAACATGATTAATAAAAACATTTAAATGAAAATTAAATATGACTTACTTATTCAACATTGTAAAAACTATAGCTAATAGAAGTATTCACATCAATATTAGGAATAATGCAAGAAATAATTATTTTAAAAGACTTTATTCTAACAATACAAATGAAACTAAAAAACGGGGTATAAGATCGACTCTATATTATGTCACAGCTGCAGGAGTTGCAACAGTAGGTTTAAGTTATGCCGCAGTGCCGTTATATAGGCTATTTTGTCAAGCATACAGCTATGGAGGAACAGTGTCCACGGGTCATGATGCAGAAAAAGTAGAAACCATGTCAGCAGTAAAACAAAAACCATTAAAGATTAAATTTAATGCTGATACTGCAGCCAGTATGAGATGGAATTTTAAACCCCAACAATCAGAGATAACTGTATGAGTATGATTTATTTGATTATTATAATACACACATTTATTATTGATTTCTTTGTACTTCACAGGTGTATCCAGGAGAGACAGCTTTGGCTTTCTACACTGCGATGAATCCCACAGATATGCCTGTAGTAGGTATTAGTACATATAATGTGGTTCCATTTGAGGCAGGGCAGTATTTTAATAAGATCCAATGTTTTTGTTTTGAAGAACAAATGTTAAATCCTCATGAACAGGTACTTATTATCTCATTTTGCTTGCTAACTATCATGTATTTAGTATTGCGATTTGATTTGAAGGCTAGTCAAAAAACTATCTAACGACCCTATTTTCTCCATTGTATGTTTTCTGTTAAGATCTAATTTTATCTTAATGTTGATATATCAAGTGTTACTTACATATATATACTAGATTCTAGATGTTTTGAAGTCTTGGATAGTTTCTTTATTCCATAACCCCAACAGAGTCAGTGGCGTAGCTAGGGTGGGGCGGAGGGGGCGGTCCGCCCCGGGTGTCACCCTTTCGGGGGTGACACCCAAGAGACCAACTATCCCTCCATCTTTTAGATGGTCTTTCCGGGGTCTTGAACCGGGTTGGTATTATAAGAGCAAAAAACAAAAAGGCCATTTTCGTTGGATGTATTGATCATTTAATTAGTTTATGTTGCCAGCACTCTTTTGCACAAAATTCATCTTGTGTAACATTTTTCGGAACCGTAGAGGCAATTTTTTTTCTGCTTCCACTAGCTCCTTGCAAGTGCTTATTAAACAAAGCAAAGAATCTATTAAACAACTTTCCACAACGCGCTGGAGTGCTCACTATGCTGCAGTTAAAGTATTGACAGAACATTCTGATTGTTGTTGCTTCAAATGAGGATTTATGTCATCATTTCTTTTGGAATGATGTACTAAGAGAAATAATTTTTTGTCAGATTGAATTGTAAAGTAAAGCATAACCTTTGATCAATCAGCGACCAGAATAGGGGCGCTTTGTATTTATACTGAAGAAAAACGTGGTCATAATCTAGATGAGGCAATAGAATTTGCCGCGAAAAAATATGAGGACGACGACATTCCCATCGAAAAACGAATTCGACGTAAATAAGGAATGGATGGTGAGTTAGCTACCGATACAGGACTCACATTTCGAGCCGAACTTCAAAAATAATTGTTAGAATGTTTTGACCTATTCAATGTTGAACTCGAAACCAGATCAATGTCCATTCATGGACTTTGATCTTGTGTCTTGCTTTGCTTTTGACGAACAGTGAACAGTTGAAATTAGCTGTTTCAACGTTTTGTGACTTTTACCATGAAGAAGTATCAGAAGCAGACCTCCTTCTAGAAATACCAAGGCTCAGAAGACAAGCGGCCAGCATTACAGCCTGTAAATGGTTGGCTGTAGACTTTATAAAATTAATTGTGGAATGGGATTTCATGGAATCCCTCTCAAACTTAATGGTCGCTTTAAAATTGTTTATGGCCATTTGCAAGAGAGGTACCTCTAGGAATAATTAAAACGATCAAAAATATCTAGCAGAACAACAAAATAAGAGTAAAAGTAGATGAAGAACTAACTGACCCAATTGAAGCTGGCAATGGGATAAGACAGGGAGACTCCCTCAGTCCTCTATTCTTCAACCTGATCATGGATGAAATAATAAAAAAAGTAAGAACAAAAAAAAGATGCCAAATGGAAGAAAATCAACTTACAATACTCTGCTATGCAGACAACGCAATACTAATCTCTCAAAGTGAAGATGATTTACAACGTATGCTGAACCAATTTAATATACCCGCTGGAAAATTTAACATGTCAATTTCCCCAAAAAAGACTAAGTGCATGGTTATAACAACAAATCTAATAAAGTGTAAATTAGAGCTGGATGATCTCAGATAATAAAACAAGTCATGGAGTTTAAATATCTAGGCATCACACTATCTAGCTACGGAAAGCTCGAAACCCAAGTGGAAGATCAGGTGAATAAAGCAAACAGAGCTGCAGGCTGCCTGAATGACACAATATGGAGAAATAAAAATATCGGAAAAGAAATGAAAGGCAGAATTTACAAAACAGTCATCAGACCAATAATGACATACGCGGCAGAAACACGACCTGATACAGAGGACAAAAAGAATGCTAGAAACAGCGGAGATGAAAACACTTCGAAAAATCGATGGTAAGACACTATGGGATAGAGCTAGAAGTGCAGATATACGACAGAGATGCAAGATGGACAACATTAATAACTGGGTGAAAAACAGAAGAGTAAAATGGAACGACCACATAAGCTGAATGACAACAAACAGAGTAGTAAGGACGGCGAGAGACGGTTCCCCAATAGGAAGACGATCAGTGGGAAGGCCACGAAAACGATGGAACGACAACTTACTAGAGGCACATTGAAAAAACGGACAGAGTCATGTCTATACAAAAAGATGAAGAAGAAGACTATTTGTGTATCGGTTGCTTCAAGTGAGAGAAGTTTTAGTAAGCTAAAATTAATCAAGAATTATTTTCGAACAACAATGGCGCAAACAAGGCTAAATAACCTCGGTTTATTAACTATCGAACATGAAGCAACATAAAACATAAATTATAGAATATGTGATTTCAAATTTTACCGCTAGTAAAACTAGAAAAAAAAATATTTTAATCATTTTCAGTAATTTGAATAATCATATTCAGTATATAATTATATACTATTTACTACAATTTCATTAACTATAATTCTTAATTTTTTCATTATTCAAAACATACGTTTATCGGATTTTCGTCAATTTTAACAATCTTTATTTTTAGTATTTGGGGTGACACCATCCATTACCGCCCCGGGTGTCATCCATGCTAGCTACGCCACTGCACAGAGTCTTTCTAATTACATTATAAAAGGCTTTTCTATACAATAATATACCAGTAAGAGACATTATTAATCTCTTACTGTTTTGAAATAAAGCTTACAGAGGTTTTATTTAAATTTTAGGTGGATATGCCCGTATTTTTTTATATAGATCCGGAAATTACTGAAGATCCATATATGGAATTTGTAAACGAGATAACATTATCGTATACATTTTTTGAAGCTAAGGAGGGTTTGAACCTACCTCTACCTACATTTGTTAATACTGTTAAATAATAGTTAGGAAATAAAAGTCCGTTGTTTTTATTAAGTTATTATTTTATTAAACAATTATTTTTAGTGTGTGCAGTTGCATGTGGAGTTTGATATTTTTTTGTCACTGGTACTTTAGCTAGGATTTTTTAAACATTAAACATTTTGTAATATCCTATTGTGGGCCGAGTTATGCATCACTAGACAAATAGCCATTTTCCTAAATTTAAGACTCTTGCACAATCTTCATGATATATAAAACTGGTTTCCAACATTTCTACCTTGATAACAGTTTTTTGAAAATTATTGTCTATACCAAAAACCATTTGTCTTATAACAGATTTTTTTATTACCTACTAGAGCAATTTCTTATATACAAATTTTGTAATAATAAGCCTTCTGTTGGTATAGTAATTTTTATAAATGCAAAAATTAATTACTGTATGCAAATACATGATCCTGTTGGCATCACTTAGCCTCTCCTACTCAATTCATATCTTCATCTCCAAGTTAGTATACACCAGTAACCTGAGCAAATCCACTGGGATATTGGGTAACCAACCCCCCAGTAGAAGGTGGTGTCAGGGCTGACGAAGAATGGAGCCTTGGTCCTCTTATGAATAGGGGATTGAGTGAAGGGCTAACAACCCTTCCTCGTAAAACTCGATTGCTGCTACAATGGCTAATGGAACAAACAGATGGATCTCACAACAATGAACTCAGCAAAGACAAATGGTTATGGATTTAAAATTTGGAACCTGGAATGTGCGAACCCTCTTAAAGGCAGGATCTGTGATAAGTAGGTATGGCAGAAGAACTTGGCCAATAGTAGTTGAAATATTGGCAATGCAGGAAATTAGATGGAAAAGCCAGGGAGCAATTTGTAAAAATAAATTCTTACTAACTACTCTGGAAACGAACTGAAGTTGAAAGTGGAGTAAGGTTTTTAGTAACCAAAAGACTGCGAAAAGCCATTATCGCATTTACACCAATATCAGACAGAATTTGTACCATGCGACTCAAAGGTAAACTACATAACTTGACAATGTATATGCACTGACGGAAAAGGCTGGCGAAAAAGAGATTGAAAGATTCTGTGGAGAACTATCGAAAGACACGATAAGGCGTTAGAACATTAGTCGATTTTAATGCTAAGCTGTGCATTAATATTTGCACTAATGCACAGTTTGCATACTGCAACCAGTCAAAATGGCGTATGGTCTAGTGATACATGACGCCGTAGATTATTCAAAGTGCCAGAACCAAACATCTTATTTTTTCTACTGATCCAACTTCCAGAATTAATATTTAATCGTAGCTGTAATAGGGAATGACCTTCGTAGGCCCATACACTTTTCCCTGTCTATAAATAATGAATTGACTTTGTTGTGTAAATCGGTCTCTAGGGTAGAACGAGTTTTTAGTAGCTGCTGATGTTGGGCTTCAGCTTCCTGCAATTTTCTGTGTAATATTTCTATGCTGTCTTGAAGATCTTTTACTTCGTACACCAGTCTAAAATGGTTTTTTAAGACATTAATTATTTTCATATTAACAAAATGTTGCGTCTCCAAAGGAAAAAATGAAAGGAATAAATTCGTTATTTCGTAAGCCGGCGATTTGAAGGAAAAATTCTGAAACAGATCGATTTTTATTTTTAATTTATGATTTTTTGGCATATATATCATTCTAGTGACGTCATCCATCTGCGCGTGATGACGTAATCGATGGCTTTTTTTTAATGAGAATAGGGGTCGTGTGCTAGCTCATTTTAAAGGTTATTCAATTATCTATTCTGTAAAATAAACATTATCATAATTAGGTAGACAGGGCGTTCTAATTTTTTTTTAATTAAATTGACTCAAAAATAAGAATGAATGTAATTTATTTAATTCAAAATATATTTTACTGCTGTCATAAAATAGAAAAAAATGTTTATTTAATAAATTAACATTGCTTTTCGCTTAAATTAAATGTTCAAACTGCCAACAGGCAGGTGGGTGGCACGTTGAACATTGAATTTAACCGTTGATTGAGGTATTAACCCCCAATACCTCAATCAACGATTTAACACATTCGCTGCCTATCGAAGAGGATAGAACTCGGCTAGGAACCATTCTGTTGAACGGCACCTGACTGAAGTAACCATATCACGCGCTGATCGCGTTATACTACTGAATAGAGAATTGAAGAACCTTTCAAATGAGCTAGCCCTATGCTCATTTAAAAAAATCATCGATTACATCATTACGCCCAGATAGATGACGTCAGTCGACCTGATTCGGGATTCTTAAATTCACCGGCTTACGAAATAACGAATGTATTCCGTTCATTTGCACCATACTGTATATTGTTCGTCCGCTATAACTTTTCCCATGCGTCACGATTCATTTTCAAACAAATTAAGTCAAAACATAAAGTGAAACGTACGCCGATGTGTGTAGTATACCTATAGTATACAGTATACAAAATGTATATACACATCGACGTTCGTTTCACTTTATGTTTTGACTTAATTTGTTTGAAAATGAATCGTGACGCATGGGAAAAGTTATATCGGACGAACAATACATTATACAACAAAATAGTCGCGTCATAAAGAAACTTGACTTGTAATATGCAATATTTTTGTCTGTTAATGTATGTCTATCTGCCAACTAGGAACTTACTGTGTAGTGCAGCTTACCTATCCTGTGCAGTGTCTCTACACAATTCTATCTCTTTTCTATGGCTTCTGGCCTCCAATCTCGTCTGGGCAACTCTCATCGGGTTACTTTTATCAACGATAGCTTTTTTTAAAAGTTCAATGTTTTTCTCCAAGTCAAATATTTCTTGCTGTACCTAAAAAATTATTTTTTTTGCTGAATTATGTCGAAATCTGATAACACAGACCAAACTCACATTAAATCCAAAAAATATTCTAACGAATTTGCAAGATTACATTAGATTGCGAAATGAGCGATAAAGAAATTATATGAAAAAAATTATATAAGTTCTTAAGTTCACATCTGCAACCTCGGATCCAAGTTAAGTTTAGTAGAAGTAGAAGAGACTATTAAGAGTTATAAAAGACTTTAAGTATTTAGGCTCAATGATAAGCCGAGATTGTATCTACTTGTATGAAATGTAGGTATAGAAATAAAAATAGCACGGGGAAAACAAGCCACGAAAGCACTCCATGGAGTTAAACGGAACAACACTAACCAAAGAAAACAAAAAAAGGATCTTTCTATAGTGTCTATACGGAGCGAAAGTGTCGCAATGATAACATCAATACGAAATAAAATAAGAACAGTCGAAATGGACTTTCTGATAAGTACAAATCACCAGAGAGGATAAAATAAGAAGAGAGGAAATATGCAATTAATAGAATGCTCAATTACAAAAAAAAGTTGGAAAACAGAGCCCAGCACTGGTACGTTGGCCAAAAAAGAATATTGGACTGAAGAAGACGGAGAGGAAGACCTGCTACCAGGCCCGGCCCCAGGGGTGGGCGAACTGGGCGGCTGCCCAGGGCGGCAAATTTTTGAAAAGCCAATTTTTGAAATTGAAGAAATAATAAATTATGTTTTTAATATAAAAAATCAACATTATAAACAAGAGCGGCAAAAATGCCTTTGTAAAAACGAGAATTAAAAAGTGAAACAATAACAATTGTTCATTCGACAACACCGCCTTCTTCATCATCGTATAAGAATAGTGGGATCAAAAGTACTTGCTAAGCCAGATCACGCTAAGTCTCCAGCTCATCTACAGTCACAGCGACAGTGGGTAGAACTATCAATTTTATTAGACTAGAATCGGGCAAATCCATAGACGAAGAAACACAAAAAGTTATAAAATGTAATAGAACGACTTGTATCGATAATAAAGTTCTTAGCACAACAGTGTCTTCCATTGAGGGGCGATTCTGATAAACTTTTTAATCGCAACCATGGTAATTTTTAAAGCTTGTTGAGCTCTTTGGATAATTTGATTCTGTTTTACAAGAGCATATTATGAGTTAGGAAAACAACGAATGGTAGTAACAAGCAGCATCACTACTCGGGAAAACGTATCCAAAACGTAATTATTCAACTTCGCCATGAACAAATCAAAAATAAAATTTTAAACTTTTTTAACTCAGCAATGTATTACACGATGGACAGATGATATCAGGCGGATTAGTAAAAACTGGCAACAATCAGCACAAAACCGTGAAGTGTGGAAACAATTGGGGGAAACCTATGTTCAGCAGTAGACGTTAATTGGTTGGATGATGATGATGATGAAAGTATTATAGCATAATTTTAGATTATACACCTAATATTGCTGGAGTGAAAAAGATAACTACTGTTATACGTTTTGTAGATTTAGATTTGTTCACAAAGTGTTGAAATTAAAGCACATTTTCTTGGATTTGTGCCTGTTCTGAAAACCACTGGCCTGGGACTTATAGAAGTTATTTTGAAAAAACTGAATGAACTGTGAATACTTTTGGAAGATATGAGAGGACAAGGGTATGATGTATGATAATGGGGCATACATGAAAGGGAAGAACTTGGGAGTTCAAAACAGAATTTTGAAAATGAATCCTAGAGCATTTTTTGTCCCATGTGCTAGCCATTCACTCAACTTAGTCATAAATGATGCTGCTAAAGCCTCGCAGTTTCTCTCTTTTCTTTACTGACAAAAATTTACAACTTTTCATCAGCATCTATTCATCGTGGGGCTATACTGAAACATCATATTTCTAACCTTTGTTCGAAATTAGATGGGAAAGTAGAATTTATGCAATTACTCCCATTTCCCATTAGATACAAAATTGAAGAAATCTACAATGCTCTTGTAGAAATCAATGTCAATAAAAACAACGATAAAATTGTTGCTTATGAGGCAAGCTGTTTGGCAAATCAAATCCGTGATTTTACTCTTCTTTGCTCTGTGGTAATATGGCATGAAATTTTACTCCACATCAACGTAGTCAGCACTGCACAATCACTGCAGAGTATTGATATGCGAGTGTATCAAGCTGTAAGTTTATTTAAAAAACGGAAATCCATTTTAAGTCTCTCAGAAGTGATTTAAAATTCCAGGGCTATTTGACAGCCGCAAAAGAGCCAGTATCAAAGTTATAAATTGAGAATATGAAAATCGGAGGCACAGCAATTGCAAGAGAGACGAAAGTGAAAAGACAATTTGGCTATAAGGCTGAAGATGAAAGTATACACGTACATAGGTATAGAGACACGCTATAAAGTTTACTTCTATTTAAAAATTATAGACACAACCTTTAACGCATTAAGTGATAGCTTTCCGAAAACTAAGAGCGATGTTGAAATTTTTGTTTTTGGGTCTACCAAGGGAAGGGGGGCGGCGGTTGCTGATCTTGCCCAGGGCGGCGGTTGCTGATCTTGCCCAGGGCGGCAAAATCCCTAGGGCCGGGCCTGCCTGCTACAAGATGGAAAACGTACATATGAAATCCTCTGATAGATAGAAACCTCTGAGAAGGTGACTGGGAGAATAGAGTGATGTGGAGGACAAAGACATATACAGGGTGAGTCACCACTAACGGGACGGAAGATTACAGCGAAATGGTAAAAGATTTGAAAAAAATTTTAAATTAGTAGTTTGTAAGTAGATAAAATCTACATTTTAAAATTATTTTGAAATATACAGGGTGTCCCAATAAATGGCGGCGTATCAAAGTTACATTTTTCTTATGGAACACCCTGTATTTTATTACATTTTTTAATTGTCCGCAAAAAAGAAGGTATAGTTTCATAAGACTTCCCTATACCTATCTACAGAGTGTTCTGAGTTATGGTGACTTTTCTTAAAATGTAAAGTTTTAAAAGAAGGCTTATTTTCAAGTTATTTATAAGAAATTATGAAAAAAATACTTTTACATCTAAATAGTTGGATATTGGTTGAATGTATTCCATGATTAACTATTAAACAATTATTTACAGGGTGTTCAACATTTACAGTTTCATTATTGGATTATTCAATGTGTCAAATGATGCTTATTTTAAATAGAACACCATGTATATTAATAAATAATTATACTAAACAATTTTACCTCTTTCGAATGGTATATGGATGTCCTATACCTAGATCTCATAGTTTTTGCGTAATTTACAATTATTTAAATTCTTAATCTGTAAATCGATTTTAAAACAAAAGATGTAGTTAATTACATAATGGCATTGTATGACATTGTCACGTTATGACAGTACGGTCTGGTAATTATTTTATAATTAATGTATTCCATGATTGATTATTACACATTTATTTACAGGGTGTTTAAACTTTACAGTTTCATTATTGGATTATTTAATGTGTCATATGATACTTATTTTAAATAGAACACCATGTATAATAATAAATTATTATACTAAACACAGGTTCCTCTTTCGAATGGTACAGAGGGATGTTCTATAACTAGGAGTCATAGTTTTTGCGCAATTTACAATTTTCTTAAACGGTAAAGTGATTTTAAAAATAATATTTATAGTCACTCTCGATTTTTAAACAGTACGAAATAAATGTTTGTTTAGTGTATCATAATGAAATGAAAATGATGTCTATTTACTAGACCATTATTATGAAAAGTAGGTATATTGGACTGCATACAATACATTCAAAAAAAATCAGGATCTTCTATAAAGTCTAAAGTCCATAAACGATAAGTTAAATATTTATCATAATCCTGTTTGGTCTAATACTGGTGTAGTTGAGTTTTATACGGATAATAGTGGTTTCTCTTAAGGATTCTAACAGTCGTTCGACTGATTTACAATTTACCCGAAATGTTTTCTTTACTAGTATTTGGGTTTTCCGTAACAGAAAGCAGGACATCAAGCTCCTTGACGTCACACAGTGGTTCCAAATGCTGAAAACGTGGTCATGACGCGAAAAAAGTCCCTATTTAGGGATTTTCATGTTTACAGTTGTGTTCTCATACTATTGTAGAGTAATAATACGTAGGTATGAGGATCAGACTGGATGTATTCTGGTTCACAGCTTAGTAACAAGTGAGCCATATCCGAGGTTATTTTGGCCGACAGAGAAAGTGAAAAAGAACGCGTATATTTATCAATTTTATCGCTGTAAAGCAGATTCTTCTTTTTTAAGTATGTAGTAATGTAAGATGTAAGTTAAATCAACATTTATTAACAATAAATGCCTTAAATTTGTTAATGCATAAATAGTGAAAACATACTTTAAATAATTAAAATTTTGTAAAGATGCATTCAAAAAGTACAAAATTCTTCATAATTCTGCCACTAATGTTTACTAATCTTAAAATATATAGTAAGGAGATACAGAATCACTTTGGTTTAGCTGCCTATGCATTGCTGGCAGTTGTTTGAATACAAAAGTGGGAAATGACGCATATTACATGATTTTGGCGATTGTTGAGTATGTATGGGCAGTTCTACGTAAGTAATAGGTTCTGAATATTGTACTTCATAAAGAAAGTCTATTGGTAATCAGCAGTTTCAAAAGTCCCTTATAATAAAAAACTTTAAACAAAAATGCGGTTAAAATAAAATTTTCGAATTTCTTTCGTCCATATTGGATCCGCCATTTTGTTTAAAAAAAGGTAATGTTAGATTTGTAATAAGCGACCTTAACCTACCAAATTTTATAAAAAGTTCTCCCTTTTAATTGTTGTTTTCAATTTCTTTCCGCCATGTTGGATCCGCCATTTTGTTTTTCAGAAAAAATAATGTCAGATTCGCAATCAGCGATGCAAAAACCCCTAAGAACGAAAGTAATTTCCGAAATGTATAAACAGTATACGCTTTTAAAGGTTCATGACCAGGTTTTCGGTATTTGGAACCACTGTGCGTCATCACAAATAACTGGTTTATTTTTATTTAACTTTTCGTATGCAACATTACCAGTAGCACGGAATCTATTGAAATCTCTCAAAAACGTCCTTTTTTGGATGTAAATGTCTATTAGGATACTTTTGAGCGTAAACTTAAGAAAGTACACTCCCCAATGCAAAGTACCATGTCTACTCTTTCGTAGATAACGTGATTATTCATTTTTAGGAACAATTAAATTTGAATATCATACACCGAAGTTTACATTTTTGATAATTACCAGACCGTACTGTCATAAAATGACGATGTCATACAATGAGATACATCTTTTTTTTTAAAACTCGATTTACAGATTAAGAATTTAAATAATTGTAAAGTACGCAAAAACTATTAGACCTAGGTATAAGAATCCATATACCATTCGAAAGAGGTGACTCCGTTTAGTGTAATGGTGTATTAATATACATGGTGTTCCATTTTAAATAAGCATCATATGACACATTGAATAATCCAATAATGAAACTATAAATTTGAACACCCTGTAAATAATTGTGTAATAATTAATCATGGAATACATTCAACCAATATCCAACTATTTAGATGTAAAAGTATTTTTTTCATAATTTCTTAAATACCTTGAGAATAAGCCTTCTTTTAAAACTTTACATTTTAAGAAAAGTCACCATAACTCAGAACACTCTGTACATAGGTATAGGGAAGTCTTATGAAACTATACCTTATTTTTTGCTGACAATTAAAAATGCAATAAAATACAGGGTGTTCCATAAGAAAAAATATAACTTTGATACGCCGCCATTTATTGGGACACCCTGTATATTTCAAAATAATTTTGAAATGTAGATTTTATCAACTTACAAACTACTAATTTAAAATTTTTTTCAAATCTTTTACCATTTTGCTGTAATCTTCCGTCCCGTTAGAGGTGACTCACTCTGTATAACATAGAAAAAGCTGCAAATAAAAAATGGAAACAAAGGATACGAGATACAAATAGATGGCAGATGATCTCTGGAAGGACTGACTTACAGAATACTTACTTTGTGTAATTGCATTTGTAATTTGCTTTTGATTTCTAACGTTTCTGCTGCTCTTCTCGCTAGTGCATTGTTGGTATTACTCCAAGCATCCCACACTTCCTGAGCACAGGCATTGATCAAGTTGTCGATATCGGATCTCATTTGGGCTGACTTTCCTCGCTCTGATTGGGATCTTTGCACGATTCTGTTGCTGTTTTCTGCCCAAGTCACTGTGTTACTTGTCCTATAACAAATATAACCATAGATAAAAATAATTTGTATATGTTTAATTTAATAATGATCGTATTGAATTTACATTAGGTTTGTTCGTAGTACGATCCAAACGATCAGCAACCGTTGCCAAGCCAACCATCAGACACATGCGCAGTTAACAGTTAGCGTTGCGCAGTTAACAGTTAGCGTTCGTAGACTATGAACGCGCATGCGTCTGATGGTTGGCAACGGTTGCTGATCGTTCTACGAACAAACCTATTAATATTAGCAAATCGACAATCGACTATCAGCCAAATTCGAAGCTCGCCCGATCAACTGATATGGCCATCATTATCAACTTTAATAAACCTCGGTCTTCTTTGGTCTTCCTTTAATACTTGTTCCAGGAACTTGCCTCTTAGCCATTCTTTATATATTGGGTATATATAAATAAATAAACATATAAGCACAATAAACCGACGATGCTTTGCATATGTAGGGACACTATTTAACCCTATTGCATATTGCATAGTATTGCTTTCAAGCAACACCGAAATTAAATTGAGTTAGAAAACTAATCTCTTGCCTTTTCGTGATTTTAAAGTGCGTATTGTGTAGTCAACGACACATTATATGAATGTGATCGCACAACTCCCGATGTCAGTACATTAAACCGAGTTTTCGTACCAAAAGTTTTCAGATATGTTGCCGTCAGTCATTTGTTACATGTGCGGTAAAAGTTATATTGTAAGTTCTAGTCATTCTATACCATTTCTAAACGCACAGTTCTCTTAATTTTTAATAGAACTGTGAGATAAATAATTCATTTACAATAATTAGTACGTATAAAATTAGAATAACAAATCAAGTTTTAAACGGACACGTTGCTTTCAGGCAACTTTATAATATAAAATCACGCCCAGGAACTAAATCAGGTTAGCGTAAATAGATTTTATGGAAATGGAGCTAGTAAAAGTGAAAATACATATTAGTATAAGATCAGTGCCAGATGATTCTGACGACAGTTAGAAGAGGATGATGCTATTCATGATCCCTCTTATATACACATACAGTCTGACAATAGAGATGCGTTTTAATGTTGATGGCAAGTCTCGTTTATTGTTGAACGCAGAAACAAAAATTGCCATAAAAATTTAAACTTATTAGTGTTAATAGGTATCCTACGTCTATGTAGTCCATTCTTTCACGGTTTTTGCTCTAAATTTTAAAGAACCGCTTGGATTGACATGAAATTTGGCATACGTATAGCTTACATGTCAAAGAAAAAAAGTGATATTGTGCCGATGTGTGCTTTTGCCCTCCCTGGGGGTGACTTTTACCCTCTCTTGGGGGTGAAAAAATAAATGTCCAAAGTAAGTCCGGAAATGGATAAACTGACTAATTTTAAGTAACTTTTGTTCTATAGAGCTTTTTTGCCAAGTCAACACTTTTCGAGTTATTTGCGAGTGAATATGGTCATTTTTCAACAAAATAACCACATTTTTAGACGGTTTTTCGCAAATAACTCAAAAAGTAAGTATTTTTTTGAAAAAAACGTTCTTAGCAAAAATATAGCTTATAAAAATGTAAAAAAATGGTGTACGCGTTAGGTCTCTATATCTCGCAGAACCAGAGTTATAGCCAATGAAAAATAGATTCATATTCACCAAATTTCAAATAGAATATTTCGACGTGAAATATCCAAAAAATTAAGACTTTTTGGGGAAAACTCATTATAACTTTTTTAAAGTGTTTAAAAAAAGCTTTATTTCTGTTTTTACAAAAAGTTTCTAGCATTAAATTTAAGCAAGTTACGCTCAAAATAAAGTTAGTCCCTGTTGTTTTTGCAAAAAAAAATCGGGAAGACCACCCCCTAATTAGCAACTTAAATGAAATTAATCGTTACCGCTCCACAAATTATTTTACTTTTGTTGTGTTTATATGATCTGTAAGTTTCATCGATTCAAACTGCTTATTTTTGAAAAAATTTGGTTTCAAAATAAAATTTTTAAAAATTTAAATTTTGAAAAATATGCTTTTTTTCAAAATAACTTAAAAATTGTTAGAGATACCAAAAATCTCGAAAAACAAAAAAAGTCAAGACTTGCTTTTCTGAATATCATGTATTTTTTTGTTTTTCTGTTAGACAAAAATTGATTAAGATTTGGTGTTTCTAAATTTGCATACATTTGTGATCAGTGACTCGTTCAAGCCGTTTTAACTACAGCCCTTTCAATAATAAGGACTTTGAACCGATGAAACTTACAGATGATATAAACAATATGTACACGAGTCAAGAAACTTGTAAAGTCGTAACGATTAAGTTCATTTAAGATACTATTTAGGGGGTGATTTTCTCGATTTTTTTACCAAAACCAAAAGGGACTAATTTTATTTTGAGCGTAACTTGTTTAATTTTGATGCTAGACATTTTTTTTATAAAACAAAAATGAAGCTTTTTTAAACACTTTAAATAAGTTGTAATGAGTTTTCCCCGAAATGTGCTTCATTTTTGGTTATTTCACGTCAAAGTATTCCATTTGGAATTTGACGAATATGAACCTATTTTTCATTAGCTATAACTCTGCTTCTGCTAGGTGTAGAGACGTGATATATACACCATTTTTTTTTTAATTTTTACAGGCTATATTTTTGCTAGGAATGTTTTTTCGACAAAATACTTACTATTTGAGTTATTTGCGAAAAACCGTCTAAAAGCGTGGTTATTTTGTTGAAAAAATGAACATATTCACTGCCAAATAACTCGAAAAGTATTGACTTAGTGAAAAACTCTATAGAACAAAAGTTACTTAAAATTAGCCAGTTTATCCATTTCCCGACTTTCTTTGGACGAATATTTTTTCACCCCCAAGAGGGGGTGAAAACCACCCCCATGGCAAAAGCACATATCGGCACAATATCACTTTTTTTCTTTGACTTGTTAGCTATGTGTATGCCAAATTTCATGTCAATCCAAGCGGTTCTTTAAAATTTAGAGATTTTGCAATATTTTACCGTTAAAGAACGGACTAATGACTTATTTGGAAATTATTAAACTTTAAATAGGTACTAATATTAGGTGAGCGGCACGCACCCTCAAAATGACATGGTACTGACCACGGTTTGGTGAATGGCTAATTTTGGTCTTACTTTGTGTTTTTAATGGTGCTGAAAACGAAAATGAAGTTTACTTTGAATTTTAAGTGAGGGAACATTGTCAAAAACGCACCATCAAAAACATAAAGTAAGACCAAAATTAGCCATTCACCACCCTTAGTCAGTATCTCGAGAGATAGCGTTATTTTGGGGGTGTGAGGTTGCCTATATAAATGCACAAAATTGAATTAGACTTACGTGGGATCATATTTTTCTATTCCTCCGTAATAGTTGATTCCCTTGGAAAAATTATTTAGCTGATGGCACATATTATCGATTCCAAGCGCAGAATCTTTGCTCTGTACATCCTTTTCTAGCTCAGCTTGAGCTGCTCTATTATTTCTCATCTGATCCGATGCTTTAGACAACAAGATTCTTAGTTGTTCTTGTTTGTTTCTATAGGTTTCAATTTCTTTCAGTAAAGCATGTTCAGCTATGTCGTGAACCATATCGATTCCTATAAAATTCGTAATATATGAGTCAAAACGTGAAACATACGTAAAATTGGGCAGTTTGTCAATAAAGTTTTAATTTTTCATTTATCAAGTTTAATATATATGGCTGAAAACTGAACTTCAAAACGGATTTCGCTTGAAAAACCTCAATATCTCGGGTTCTAAGTTAAAAAAATCCTTCATCTTTTATTTGGATTAGCTTGTCCATATAATATGTTCCAACATATTTTCACCCTTATAAAACCATCACCAAAATACGATAGAACTTATTATTTTGACAAACTATCCCAAATAAGCAAAAGGCTTTACGTTATGTAGAACCCGAGATATTATTGCAGCTTTTCAAGCGCGCCCCGTTTCAGTTTTCGTGAGCTTGAAAGAAATTTCCACCACCATGCGGTCTCAGCAACCTTTTTGGTTAACTTTTGGTATAACGAGAGACAGTATCAATAACCAGGGGTGTAATGTAAAAAAATGAGGTATGCAATAAAATGCTGTAAGAAGTAATATCTGCCCCAGGGAGAAATATATTAATAAATATAGCACTGTGTTTGTAAACTACACAAATTTTAAAATATATTGGGAACATAAAAATAAAATGGTACTATACTAAAATCACAATAAAGATGCACTACAAATAAACAAACCATAAGACATATTGAATGTTACGAGGAGCACTCCGAATCATGATTTAGAATTTATATACTTTGTAAATCATGATTCGGGAGTGCGCCTGGTAACATTTTAATGTGTCTTGGTTTGTTTATTTCTAGTGCATCTTGATTGTGAATTTAGTATAGAAACACATTTATCAAACTTGATATACACAGAACACAGGCATTAGCATATAAAATCATCACAAATAAAATTGGAAATACAATATTGAAAACTAACTGATTACTTATTTACCATCTCTTTTTTCTCTATGATATAAACATTCTTGTGCAATATGCAAAGGACCTTCGATATCATCTAAGGCTTTTTGCACTGCCCTCTTTACTCCTTGCATCAAATCAGCTTCCGCAATCAGACGTTCCAGTTCTGTTCGCACTTCATTCCTCCAGAATGTAGTATCAGTTATTCTCTCACCCAATCTCCTGCCGGATTCCCGTTGGCCTTGTGCAGTTTTTTCGTCGGTTTCTCTAAAAATAGACAGGAAAACATATTGGAAATTATATGATATATAGAGGCTTAATCATTTGACATCTATCGGATGGGTTAAATCTATAACTGCATAATGATTTGAAAATTATAAACTAGGACCATATGACATTATGCTACAAATTCTGAATATACTTTATAATCTATCCACGAGCGGCATAGGTATTTTAAGATTTCCTCAAATATATTTGTACAGCTTTTTTACTTGGATTTTTTCATCTAGATTTTATGATACAACCACGTGATCAGTAAGATGAGGTGCGGATGACAAAAGTGCGAGGTGGCTAAAGGAGGTGATTCCAACCTAAGGCCTTGGGAAAGTGCATCTCTCAGGACGTTGGAGGGGAAAGATATAGGCAAGCCGCACCCATGCACTGTCTTCGTACAGGATGAAGATGGGAAATGTCTTGAGTCCAAAGGATCTTTAATAATCTTTAATATACTAAGGATAAGTAATCATGGGCTCAAGATACATCTATGGGCAGTCTGGGGTATCAAACCTTAAGATAAAGTGGCTTTATGGTTAAGCTCTAGAAACACGAAACGTCATCTTTGTTAAGCGTGGGAAAGTTAACTTTTCAATCCAAGGAAGGGAAGACAAAAACACTGGAGGAAAAACCAGTAGCAACTCACTCAACTCCCATACCTCGCTATACGGCCGCTCTGTATACGGTATTTCGCTATAACGGCCCTGTTCAATTACGGCACGGTTTCGATTTACGGCCTAAAATGTTTCGCTATAACGGCCCCATGTTGTCATTCTCGAGCAAACGCAATCTCGATGTACACTCTTTTCTATTTCCACTTGTTTATGCATAATTTGAAAATAAAATGAGATGAGGCCGCATCTAAGGAATATCTTAACATTTCAAAGGGAATTATAGAAAAAGGTGGTTATAAACCTGAACAATTTAACGTAGACAAAACAGGACTTTGTTGGAAGCAAATGCCTGATCTGCCTGAAAAATCTGCGCTTGGTTATAAATGGTCTAAAGAACGATTAACTTTGCTACTTGGTGCAAATGCCACTGGTGATTTTAAGCTAAAACCACTTCTAATTTGTCCAAAAATCCAAGGCCTATTACAGGACTAAATAAAAATCATTTACCCGTTATATGGAGATACAACAAGAAAGCTTTGAGTTTGTAGATTATTTTTGGTTTTTGGAATCTATTATTATTTTATATACCAGTGTATGTATGTGCTTTTTTTGTATGTATTTTTGATTTAAATAAAATAAACAGATAAAATGCATTTTTAACGACAAACCATGTAACATATTTAATAAATTTGGAACCGATCCCATTAAATTTTTATGAATTTGTATTAGAATAATTGATTCGTTATACGGCATTTCGCTTTGCGGCCATGTTTCGTGGAACGTATCTAGGCCGTAAAGCGAGGCATGGCTGTATTAAAAAAGAGGAAACTTATTAAAACCAAAACCACTCGTAAGGACTACTGTTC
The DNA here is from genome assembly GCF_917563875.1 of Diabrotica virgifera virgifera. Lineage (NCBI taxonomy): Eukaryota > Metazoa > Arthropoda > Insecta > Coleoptera > Chrysomelidae > Diabrotica > Diabrotica virgifera. The sequence goes on from NC_065447.1 coordinate 217,625,791, forward strand.
TAGAGTGTGTTGGACTCACAAAAGAAGAAGGAACGTTCACGCGAAACCAGAACTGGACAACTCTTCCCAGTGAAGAGAGAAGTAAAACTCCTGCAGGCCAACCTTCAACACGCCAAAGCCGCATCAGTAACGCTGGTTAGAAGAGTGGAACAAGAAAGCATTCATGTGGTGTTCCTGTAGGAGCCCTGTAAGATAGGTGAGAAGATTGCTGGCTTATCAACTAAACAAGGTAAGGTTTTATACACACCCAGTGGAGGATCTAGACATTTGTCTTGTGAGGAGAACTTTGCCTTAGGGAGGGGGAACTTCCAATGAAACACCAACCAAAAGACATAAAAAAGATAAACCCAAACCACATAAAAGGCATAAATAATAACTTATACAGGGTGTTTCATTGAGAAACGGAAATACTTTAATAGTAAATAGCGGTCACCGAGCCGGTTCTAGATATACTACGTTTTTGCCCTACCGACTTTTATAACCGAGTTACAGGGTGTTTTATCGATTTTGCCCATTTCTTTCCTAAGCCATAACTTTAGAACCGCCCTGTATATTTTTTTTATATTTGGTACACGTATGTCTCATTCAAAACTCAAACGACCGACATACTAACCATAAGTAAAATCCAGGTCCGGATTAACAATAAATTATAAAGTAATTGTGACCTTAAAACAACACCCTGTATATTCAAATTTTGAAAATCTGTTTGCATATTTGAAAAGAGCACAAAAAAGTAAGTTTAATGGTTCGCTTCAATTTTTCGGCCAGACAATTTTATGACTTTAATTTTGAAATTATATTGAATCTTTTAAGAACTCTGACATTAAAATGCAGATATTATTAACTTTTAGTTATAAATTATTAAAGTTAAACAAATGAAATAGAGAATGTGGAAAAATCCCCTTACGAATAACTCACACATCCACTATTTCTGGCTGGGAAAATTTTTTTCGAATAGAATCAAAGATCCAAACACCAGTTCTTAGAAATGTGTTTCGCCCTCTTCAACCTCCGTGGGCTCATCGGTAAAGATGAGAGGTTGAATATTTTTAGACACATTCCATCAAAAAACAACATCCGAGACATAGACATAACAGGAGCGTAAATCTACGCCCAACCTGAAAATGACAGTCTCAAGTTTTAATTCCCCTAATTACTTTAGAGTAAGTAAGATAATGTTTATGAAAAAACAAAAGATGTAGATCTTTGAAACACACTCAGTGATCAAAAGATCCACAGGTACTGGTTTAACGACCACTCGTACGAAATCAAACAAATGAAATAGAGAATGTGGAAAAATCCCCTTACGAATAACTCACACATCCACTATTTCTGGCTGGGAAAAATTTTTTCGAATAGAATCAAAGATCCAAACACCATTATTAAAGTTAATGAATAAATACTCATTTTAAAAATAATCAATACTTATTTACCACATTGGAACGACCCAATTACTAATCACAAGAAAAATCCAGGTCCGGATTAACAAAAAATATATAAAGTAATTGTGACCTTGAAACAACACCCCGTATATTGAAATTTTGAAAATTTGTTTGCGTATTTTAAAAGAGCATAAAAACTGCGTTAAAAGGTGCATGTCAAATATACAGGATGGTTCTAAAATTATGGCTTAGGAAAGAAATGGGCAAAATCGATAAAACACCCTAGTTAAAAAAGTCAGTAGGGCAAAAAATGTAGTGTATCTAGAAACGGCTCGGTGACCTCTATTCACCGCTAAAGTATTTCTGTTTCCCAATGAAACACCCTGTATACATTAAGTTCTCTAACTAGCGTGTTTATTGGGTTGAATTTGTCTGTCTGTGGTTTAAGTTTCATGTCAGCTAATATATTTTTATGCTTCAACAATTTTTTTCTTTAATTTTGGACCTTGCTAGGGGGGAAATTTCCGCTTTTCCCCTTCCCATAGATCCGCCACTGTACACACCTAAACCTATAAGGCCAAGTTCGGGTATAATTCAGAGTAGATTGTAGACTAATTCCGGTGCTCGGCACCGATGATGTTACAGGAATTCTAACTATAACCACGGAAGTAGGCAAGAAGAAACTGGTGGTGTGTTGAGCCTATTTTCCAGGTGATGGCCTCTATGTCCATCAAGCATTATAAGTGACATAGTTGCATATGTCTAGGAAAAGTATTAAAGTTCATTACAGCATGTGATTTTCATCTATCGCTACATATTAGTATCAGACAGATAGACAATTGGCCTAAAGCGGAGAATGTCAGAAAATACCCTCAGTACGCCAACTTGTAGGTATGTACTGTTGTATGTGTGGCGACACGCTTTAATTACTATTTTTGCTAATTTTATTTTTTAATAACTTTTCTCAAAACGGTCATATAAATTCACATCTAATATACAAACCAGATGCTAAGAAGTTTTACGAAACGAAATGTATCCCTAACCATAATATGTTTTTGGTGTGTTCAGTTTAAGAAACTGAATTCCCCATAAATGAATTTCCTTATCAGACCTTATGTCAACGCACTTTGGAAATGCATTCGAAGACGTTTCTTAAACTACAGAAAGGGTCCGAGCTTTTAAAACGCCAGATGTAGTAATTTATCGCCTTTCTGGCCAGATGGTAGAAACACAAACATATTAGCGTTTGTGGTTTTTTCAGCCACAGCGTCAGTCGATACACAACCACGGGTCGATTTACAACCTCCCGTAGGCAGTCACACCCCAGCGGGCGTCGGGATAGACGCGGTGCATTAACAACACACCCTTTCGAGATATAAGCAAAACACGTCTTTTTATCGACACAAATAAATATATTATTGTTCATTGTTTACACTTATTAATCGCTTTTATTAAATGCTTTTATTTAGTTCAATAGTTTGCGTCAAATCTTTAGACGTTAATTTGACTGCCCTTTCTTCAATGCAAATGAATGAAAATTTGCAGTCATATGCGTTCGCGGGAACAAATACATGAATAGTCAATAAAAATATTTTTTTATGTTTTTAATTGTGTAAATAAAAAAAAATCGATTTTAATGGAAAATGCTTAAATTCTCTTGTTTTTTACAATCTAGAAACTTGATGAAACTTTTACGGATTGTAGCTAACGATATGAACTATACATAATTTCACTTTTTACATTAATTGTTTACGTTAGGCTTCAAAAATGAACAATAAAGTTTCAAATTTTGAACGCTTATATTTGTTTATATAAAAGTCGGCGCTTATTCGTGTCAAATTTCAATACGATCCGAAACAAAAGTTCAACCAAAACTCGAATTCAAAAAATTCGTGTTTTTATCGTAGTCTTACTTAGAAAAACCACCGTAGAGACGTTTTGTGCTAAAATTAACATTAGAATTCGTTTTGGCGTATTAATTAAACGCTTTTCTTTAATTCAATCGTTTGGGTCAAATCTTTGGACGTTAATTTGACTGCCTTTTCTTCAATGCAAATGACTAAGAATTATTAATTGTTTAAATAAAAAAAGATTTTAACGGAAAATGCTTAAATCCTCTTGTTTTTTACCATGAAGAAACTTGAAACTTTTACAGATTGTAGCTAATTATATGAACTATACATAATTTCACTTTTTACGTTAATTGTTTATGTTATGCTTCATAAATAAACAATAAAGTTTCAAATTTTTTGCCGATTCCGACTACTTTTCATGTTTGTACATCATATGTTTTAAACATATTTTAATAAACATGACGATATATTTTAATGTTTGAAAAGTGTGACTAAAAAGTAAAAAATAAAAAAATATGAAAAAAATGTTTTTAAGAAACGCTTTTCTTTAGTTACGAGTGACTAAAATTAAAAATATTATAAAAAAATCAACTAAAAAGCAAAAATAAAAAAAAAAATTTAAAAATCTAACACATTCGATGAAGACGCGCCCACGTTTTTCTTTGACGAATGTGTTAGATTTTTCAATTTTTTTTATTTTTAATTGATTCCGTAACCTACCATCGGAACATATGTATTGTACTATATTAAATATAGCATAATTCGTTAAACTGTCTTTACTATTAAATTTAAAGATATATAAATACCATTGTAAAAATATATTCACCTCATAACTCTAATAAAATCTCCTCTTAATCTTTCAGAGTAATTTCTATTGGTGTCCGATTCGTTGAATAGTTTTAAAGCATTTTGAGTCCACTCCAGGGGAGTATATCTTGTGTAGAGTGCTGCCCTTGCTGCATGTGCGGGATTACGCTCAAAACCGGTGACCAGGTTAGGGAATTTCAAAGGTTCTGTGGCCATCCCATAAGGAGTATAACACGGATCCACCATGGCATTTGTTGCATGTTGGCTCGGCCTGGAATAGTTTGCGATTGAGTTTAATCTTGTCTAGGTTAAAGGTTTTACAAATGATTGATATACAGTCGGGAAAATGAAAGAATACTCATGAACGATCACATCAATCACTTATTTTGTATTTGCTGTCTTTTTCTATAAAAAACGTTTGTTATTTATAGAAAAAGACAGCAAATACAAAATAAGTGATTGATGTGATCGTTCATGGGTATTCTTTCATTTTTCCGACTGTACTTATTGTAAAATGTGCTTATTTGTAGTACAAATGTTTCATACCTGCGAGATCTTCATACCCATTCAATCCAAAGTGGGATTAAAAAATTATATAGATGGATGATATTAAAAAATATATTAGAATGTATGTACACTTAACCGAAAAAGTTTTGCACCACCAAAAATTATACTCATTTTGATAGTTGATTTTCTCGTGAACGAAGTAACGGATTCCGCTAAGTTTTGAAGTTTTACTTCTTTGGGCGCGATTGGGAGTTGAGAGAGCATTTTTTTTTAAAACGACAGTATGAACTACGCGCACATAGACAGTATGAAGTTAGTTGCTAAATCTTTCCAGTTAGGTACGTACGTATAAGTGCAAATAAAGTGTGAAAAAAGTATTACTGTTTTTAGTAAATATATTTATTATAATTTTTGTGTCTTTGGATTTGCCTTCGTCGGGAATAGGATAATAAATATTAAAATATGATGAAAAGAAGATTAATAGAAAGCAACCTTAAAATTATTTGTGCAATCTGTCAAAATAATTGATTTAGTATCAATTTTACGGCCATGGCGCACTGACTTACACGGTTGTCGCCCGATAACCGTAGTCAAGCAGTGTTTAATGCGGTTATGTTTTAAATGGGTGACCGCTTAGGAATATCTCATGTTGTTGCCTTGCCTTACTTTTTTTTTAATTTTTGGCATTCTTTTAATAAAATTTTTTGGAAAGTAGTAAGTATTAAAATTAGTTTAATATTTAAATAAAATACAAATAAACTATTTAAGTCTTAACTGTAATAACTGTCTTTTTTTTTTCGTTTAAATTTTTTCTTTGGTATTTACACTGTTGGGCAACGATTTACTCAAACTTCTCTTTTAGGTTTGTACCGGGAGGAAGAAAAGAAATGTTTTTCTTATGTTATGAGAGTAGGGAGGACAAAGTACAAATTAATATCGCATGTTTCCTCCTCCACTTCTAATAACAGATTCCCATCGCCTAGGTATGCTAGATATTAAGTGGCCTGTTTGATTTTGGTCTATGGTGTTTTAGATACCTATCAATAACCATAGTATCCCGCGGGGAAGCAGGAAGGGGGTGACGAAGTCTTAATTATCTACCGACAATGTCCCATAAGTGTTCAATAGGATTCATGTCGGGACTGTAAGAGGGCTGATTCAATTTCTGTATATTTACCTACCTCGCATAAATATTCAGTAACGACACGCGATGCGTGAAGCCCTGGGTTATCATGCATTAAGAGGAAATTATTTCCTATATAAGGCGCGAAAGGAACAACCTGTTAAAGAAACAAACTTTCTGGAAAGTATCGAAGCCACTTAAAGAGCCTACGCACGTAGAGACACCAAATCCGTTCTTGTTGTCAAGGAAATTCCTTCCCAAAAAATCACAGAGCCTCCATTAAACAATATCGTTTCTCTTATGTTGCACTGTGCATAGCGCTCACTTACAGTGGCGTAACAAAATCCGCAGAATTGGAAATAGGGCCCCTTTAAAAAATGACTAAATGCGCCATGTGTAACAAAAACTTATGTGTTATGAACGTGAAATACGGCGATACTGTGTAATTTTCAATGCCACCACCGAAGTGGTCCAGTCAATATTTTCGAGTTACAGTAGAACCCCGCAAATCCGAACTAATTGGGGGGACAGCCTGTTCGGATTCCGAAAAGTTCGGATTATCCGAAAGTTAGCCTTAACTAGTAGTTCAAAGCTTTCATTGTGATTTTGAGTAGCCAAATGTTCTCGCAAGAGTGTGGACAATATTTTTGGACTCAAGTTGACTACGAGAGAACCAAAGTAAGTTTGTGTTTAATCTTTATAAACACTTTATAAATCTATATATTAAAGTATAATATTTATTTTTAAGAAATTTTAAATGTCAAAGTCCTAGTAATCCTACATTGTCCAATTTTCTGGCTTTACTCTGTATAATAAACATGTTTTTAAGTTTTTGTCTTGAATTTTTAAATTTTTTTCACTTTCCGTTGGTTCGGATTTGCCGAAAGTTCGGATTCGCGGGGTTCGGATTTACGGGGTTCTACTGTATTTACGAGAGAAAATGTTCAACATTATTCAACAAAAAAACACGTTTTCAGGCGGTTGTTCGCAAATAACTTAAAAAGTAAGTATTCATATGTAAGTAGCAAAAATGTAGCTTATACAAAAATGAAGTCTATCGACCAAGTAAATGAACATTCCAAATCGAATATTTCAACGTGAAATAACCAAAAAATGAAGCACTTTTCGGGGAAAACTCATTGAAACTTTTTAAAAAAGTAGAAAAAAAACTTAAGTATTTTTACTTTTTATAAAAATCTCTATCATCAAAACTAAGTGAGTTACGCTTAACATACAGTTAAAGCCTTTTTTGAAAAAAAATTGTGAAAATCTCCCCCTATTTAGCACCCCAAATGAACCTAATCATTACCGTTTTACAAATTACTTAACTTTTTTTTATATGACATATGTTTCACTGGTTCAAAGTGCTTATCTTTGAATGGGTTTTATTTGAAAGTGCTCAAAAATGAACATTCAGTCACATTAATGATAATTAATGTTGTTCAACTTGTCACAAAGACCACCAAGAAACAGGTTTAGCAAATATTCAGGTGAAGATATCAATAAAATATTAGTTAAAATGATTTAAAAAGACAGTTTTATTCATGAAAATAATCTCAGCGAGTTACACTCGATCTCTATATCGACTTGTTGCCTCGTGACACTTTGACTTAATTTCACTTACTTACTTTCACTTCCCTTCGGGTGGTGAAATTAAAACTGTCAAAGTGTCACTCGGGAAACAAATCGATAATTTTAGAGCTCTCGTGTAATTACTACTGATAATTACACTCCAAAACGGTCATTTACTGGGCTATTGGTGTATTCATGTACTGTTTATGAGAACTTACATTTTTAATCTTTATTGGTATAGAATACAATAGAAAGAAAATTAATAAACGACTACATTAGTACATAGTATTATTCTATGAGATGAACAACTTTCTTCGTGCACTACTATCAGCAAATATATATCTACAATTTTATTAATACATACAATACATACATACGATACATTGTATCAATCTGATGGGCAACTTCATTTTCAATACTGCGTTGCTTAAATACGTTGCGTATGTATGCGCAAAATAATATAACAATAACACATTTTTACATATATGTATTAGACGACAAGATGGGGCCCCTGACAGGATGGGGCCTCTGTTACGCCCCTGCTCACTTAGTCGATGAATGACTCTTAGGGTGCGTTCATAACGGAGACCATCGCATCGTATCCTAGCCTAGAGCATATAGTATCGATTCTTCATTTTCGTGAACGCACGCATTTAAAATATATGGATTTATTTTACCTGGCGATCGATACTATGGTACGAGCTACTAGGGAGCGAGGGTCGGCGCCTCGTTGTGAGCGCCCACTTAAGCGTCGATTAGAACTGTTATTAGAAGTAGGGGGTAAACACGCGATATTATAGGTTACGTTATGTTTCTGTCTGCTTTAAGTTTTGTTAACGTTGTTATTTTTATTGTTAATTTAGTATTGCTTCAGTTAAAACATACGTTAAAGAATAAAACCGTCTATTTTCTTTGTTTTTAAAGATATTTGAGAAAATAAAAAAGCAAATGTTCACAAAGCATGAGACTACAACATGATTTCAATGTATAGGTCCCCACACTTATACCTGGTCCTCCCTACAGCATGTCTCAAACTTAACATAAGAAAATCATTTCCCTTATTCCACCCTGTATAAGCTAAAAAGAGAAGTTTGAGCAAACCTTTGCCCAACAGTGGAAATACTGTTGGACCAAGTGAACAATACACCAAAATGAAGATAATTTTTGGTGGTGCAAAACTTTTATTGCGATTAAGTTTATGTATAAGGTATGTATAGAAACTGGCATACATATTATCTATATATTGTAAGTATATAATATAAAAGTAAAAAGAAATAAATCTTACAGTGGCATAGCTTCAACTAATTCGTAACCTATTGTAGGTCTCCATGGGTGAGGTAGAGGCGTTTGATAATAATTTCCAATTCTTGTGGGCATAGGAGGTCCAGCGACTTGTTCCATACAAGGCGTAGCGCCTACTGTGCTCCATGGTTGAACTTGCTAAAAACATTACAAATATTACGTTTTGAAAGCTTTTGGATTTCAGTGATTACCGTATATAAAACAGTGTCGTGATCTGGCATTTTGGTATTAAAAACTGAAAATAAACTATTGCTGCAAATTAACTTCTAAAAATGACACTTTCAAATATTTCCCGGTCAACCATTCATGAGTGTTTATATATCTTACATAATTTAAATTATTTTCGTAAATATATTTATTAAGTGAGTAAAAATCCTAAACTAAATTTGTAGGTATGTTAGAGCTGACAGCTATATTCAAACGTTGTTTTTTATATTTATTTTTTATTTTATAAATATTTAAAATATGAAATGTGTAAGTTATATCAAAATTCACAAAAAGTGACATTTATTGCATTAGATTTATTTTGTGTATAGCCCTCGTAACACACTCGATCAAAATATTAAAATGTGGCAATAAGGCTAGAGGTCCTATAAGAATATCTACAGTAGGAAAAATGAAAGAATACCCATGAACGAACATATAAAACACGCTGTATTTTCCTGTCACCGTGTCACAAAGAAAATTTGCCAGCGCAAGTATGTACATGTAATAATTATTATTATTATGACACAGTGACAGGAAATTCAGCGTGTTTTATATGTTCGTTCATGGGTATTCTTTCATTTTTCCGACTGGGTGTGAGCTTGTTTACATAATATTCATTCTGTTGGTTTTTTAATACTTTTACAAGAAAAAGACCTTTGCTTAGAGAAAGTGCTATTCCAAAAAATTTCCAGGACTTCCAAAATATTTGACAAAGCAAGAAAATGGTGCTAAAAGGAACAGTCTTCAACGGCTCTTCAGTCGTCAACGGCTTCAAGTTATGTGATAGTGGACTTATGTATAGTTACTAGTTTGAGTGAAAATGTTAAGTGAAATGGAAGTGGCATCAAAAATAAAATCACATTATATTGTTCTCTCATGAAATTTGAGTGTGGTGAGCCAAAATTCAGGTGTAGTATTTAAAATTAAAGAAACAATGAAAATTAAAATAGGTATGTATTTTTTACATATTTTGGCTAAAATGTTTATGAATAATAATACTAAATCAGTTAAAGACAAAATACAATCTGATAAAAGTGAGAAAAGCAGACAAAAGAAAAACATGTCTACATATTTTATATCTATAAACTTCAAAGTGCCAAAGACATCTCTTTAATATGAGTTTAATTTTGATCACCTACCTTTTTTTAAATATATTTATTACATCACGTTTATCGTTTATAATAAATGTATTTTTTTATCAAAGACTGTGTCTATTATCTAAGTAAAATAAATAATATTTTGTGTTAATTTAATTAAATGTAACTCTTTAAAATTTGTATTCTTACCGCGATATCCCCACTTTATATTTATAAAGAGGCCCTCTATTTGATAGCATAACAGTGTTGCCACTTCTAATACGTATGTTCAAATAAAGACGGCCATACACGAAATAAAAATATTTTAGTTTGTGCTCTTGATAGTTTTGGTTTTGACATGTGATGTGATTTTTTCAAGGTTAAAAAGAAAGAAGCGGAAAATGACGATAAGAAAACAAGAATTTCGAAATTAAAATATTTTGTACTTTAGGAATAAAAATATAGATTATTATACTATTACATTCGTGTTTTTGATTATAATATATAATATAAAACATGGCATCAGCAGTTCCAGAACGTAATTCTTAATCACACTAATGCTTCTAACAATTTTTAAAAAAATATTTTATTTCAGATTGTCCTGGAGTTGAAAGCGAAAATGCTGGAAGGGCTTCAGCTTGCGCTGGTTGTCCGAATCAAAATATTTGTGCCAGCTCTGATCCAAAGAAGCCAGATCCAGGTATTGACTTAGTGAAGGAAAGATTGGCAGATGTAGATAACAAAATTTTAATTCTTTCTGGTAAGGGTGGAGTTGGGAAAAGCACAGTTACAGCTATATTAAGTAGGACAATAGCAAGTAGTCATAGCGAGAAGAATGTAAGTTGATTAGTGCATAGCTTGTATTATATTTCACTTAATTAAATAATGTTTTTATTCGATTTACTTTATATTATGTTACAGATATAATTATGAGATAAATGACAACTTTAGGAACAAGATACGAGTATATAAAAAAAGAAAGCTATATTATGCTATACCAACCACATAATGATCTCAAATAATATGTTAACCAATGTTCGAAGTAGATCCCTGGAATAGTTGAATTTTATATCTCAGATTTGAATTAATTTTATGTAACACATATATTTTTTACAACTTACCCTATTATAACGACTCCTTCTTTCTCTTTCTTGACCGAAGATCATCATTTGGAAGATGTTAACTTTTTAGTATTTCTTGTAAGCTTTTATTTTTACTCTTCTCTAATAGGGACAACAAAGATGTCCTTAACTTATTTTTGAGTTCAAAGTTGAGTGTATTCATATTTTTGGATATAATTGATTTGTAACAGGATGTACCAGTCAAGTTGACCTATTTTAGTTGTAGATATAAGAATTGACCTATTTATTTTGAATCAATATAGAACTTTTCTTTGCAGAGTGGATAGTATTTCTCATAATAATTTGATTGGTATCATTTTAAGATCATTATGATACAAAATCAATAGAAAAATATATAGATCAAGCAAAATGATTGTTATAAATCAAAATTAAATTTTTGAACTTTTTGTAAAAGATCTTGTTGACACTAACTTCTTATATCCTCTTAATGCTATTAACCCAGTATAGACCAGTGTCCTATTTACAGATCTGACTGAAAATTTTATATATAAGGGGTATAGTTTCAAAGTGTGTACAATCTTCATGTTTCCTAAATTTTCAGTAATCGAGAAAAACAAATAACCTATTTCATAGGAACAATTATACTAATTTTTCTTTTCTATTACATTTATATGACAACTAAAAGTTTATATACAAATTTTTCCTTAAACTTCTCAAAAATAACTAAGTAATTTTAGAAAAATATTTGGATGTTGTACTTTATGAAAATAAATGGAGGTTGTACACATTGAAAATTACTTATGAACATTATTTATTACTTATTTATTTTATTGAGATAATACAACTCTAATAAACGTCAGATCGAAAAACTAAAAAATATGTTTTCAGTATTTTTTAAAAATCTATCGAAGGATACTAAACATGACCCCCTACGGAGAGGGATGGGGGAAAATTTTAAATAGACACCCCTCAATATAAAGCGAAATGAACATCAGATCAAAAAACTGCAAAATACACGTATTTAATATTTTTGAAAAATCTATCGAATGACACCAAACACGACCCACCACGGAGTTGGGGTGGGGTGTTACTTTAAAATCTTAAATACGAGCCCCCATTTTTTATTGCAGATTTGGATTCCTTACGTAAAAATAAGAAACCTTTATTCGAGATATTTTTTCTAATTATGGATAGATGGTGCTATGATCGAAAAAAACGATTGCTAGAAATCGATTGTTGGCAAAAATCGAAAGTCCCCACTTAAAATAAAACTACTTAACTTTTTTTGGTTTTAGGACCTACTCTTCACAACCCAATAGGTCCCCATAACTCTCGAGTATACATACTTTCCTCCCCTACTATTAGTAAACAAACTGTGCTGCTTCCCAACAACTCACATGCAACTAACAATTGTTGTAACAACTAACCTAATAACGTAAAAACAAAGTTTTTAGTAAAAAATTTGTATTGACAAGTCTGTACAGGATTTTGCACGTTTTGAAAAATTCACCACTAAAAACAAGAAAAACCCATTGGAGATTGTACACTTTGATTTTAAATATTGGATAGGAGATTGTACGGTTTGAAAATTTAATGTCATTGGAGATTGTACGTTTTGAATTAAAGTCTAATTTTCTGCCTTCAAAATTCATTGGATAATGACTATTTTCAAAAGAGATTTTCTATTGTTTCGATTCATGGCTAGAAACTCGACGTAATGTGACATCTAACTCAATTTTTGTGAAATATGGAGATTGTACACTTTGAAACTATACCCCTCATATTTTTTAAGGCTTAAAATTTCATTAAATTTTCCTTTTAAGCTTTAGTAAAAATTATAATTTTTGCTTATTTCCAATATCTTTCAAATACAAAAAATATAAAAATACAAAATAAATACTTAAATAAAAAAAAATAAAATAAAAAATACAAAAAATATAAACATAAGACACATTTTCTGACCTCATTTAGATTTACACATTTAATACTAAAAGTTTCATATCAGCTCTTTTTTTATCTTTTATTGGATTATTATTCTTGTTGAGTAATGTTTATTATAAACCATATTCATGAATAAATCGCAGAACTATAAATTGTTGAATCATCATTATAAGTTTTATTTTACTCATCTATAAATAGATGAGTAAACTTTTACTTTTACCACTTTTACTTAGCATTATCAAAATTTGTAGCTTTTCAGTATACAATTGAATGTGAATCTGTGCACAAGGCATTGCATTTTTTATTCTTACATAATTTGTTTATTCCGATTTGCATACAATTTTTTTATATATTAACAAATTTAGGAGAAATTATTCAGCAGTAGCTAACATTTTAACCAATATTATTTTTCTGAAGCTATTTTCTTGTGGCATCTTATTCTCAATAAAAATCGTAAATTGAATATTATTTTGGATAATATATAAAGTAAATGAAGTTTAGTGATTCTGAAATAATATGAACATAACTCATTGAAGCAATTTATATATTATGGAAAGCTTATTTGCTTTGGTCACAAATTTTAGGATTGTTATGGAAGTAGAGGATACTGTTAATATAATTTGGACTTTTTACTGGCAAAACAGTCACTAAAAATGATTGAGAATATTTGATGTTAGAATCAAGAGTAATACTTGATATGTTAGATTCCAGTTCTGCACCTGCCAGTCAATGGTTATTTTTTAATAATTTATTTACCAGCAAAGATTTATTATTTTATAAAATAATTCACCTTAAAATCGAAATAAGAGACATCTTATACTATTATTAAATTATTTATCATTTTGTTTACAAAAATGTGAATATTCGCGGTGTGCAAGTACTTGGAAGGGGAAACGAGAAACGACCCTGCGCGAGTCGCGGAGAAATATTGCAACTATCTTAAATAATTCATATTGTCAAATTGACGTATATTTCATACCTTCTGTCAATGAAGCAGAAAAATTATATATTGCTCCACAATATTGATATGATATGCAATTATTATATAAAGGTAAATTTAATTAATTGTATTTTGCTTGCAGTACTGCATTTTAATAACTAATTTTATTTACTACATACAATTGTTATCGTTTGCGTAACATAACCTGAATCTTATTTTTTTGGACTATGGCCTTGACAATTATCCAGTAACCAGGACTAATATAATTGGCCAATATAATTAAAAGTGCGAATTTTAGTATAGAGCGTATAAATAGGGGTCGCTTTGCCGAAATTGCACGGTCCCAATTGAGCACAATAACCTTGCAGGAAAATAGATTAGAAAAGTATTCTACACCAAATGCAAAAACTCTTGCTAAAGAAGCTCGTGTATCATGGGATTTTCTTTTCCATTTGATGGAAATGGGGAAATACTTTTTGTAAATTGGAAATATAATGTAATTTTTGTGTTTTATTATAATATTTTATGCAGAAAGGGAAACATAAATTGTGGCTTTTCTTATAATTTATTTGACAACTTGAAAAACAACATACCATGTTGATTTTTTAACCAAGAGGAGTAAACTAAAAAGACAAATTCACACCCAAGAAAGTTACTAGAAAAGTCACCAAATTCATCTTCTTTTTTCGTTGATCATATCACATTTCGATGATAATCCATACTTATTATATTATACTAACACATCGCTAAAGAGTTCTAAAAACAACTGTTTTTATGTAAAAGTAGACTAAAAATCTAAAAATTAAAGGAATAATGCAGAAATTACAAAAAATCGCCGATATACTTAATTAACCTATAAAATGACAGAAGTGCCAAAATTTCATAAATATCATTAGTGTCACAATTTAATATCAGTAGAGTAAACTTGCCTGCAGTGGGACCAATTAGAAACAAACATTACGGTGCGGTAAATTTGAATCACTCCTCTTAGTTAAAAAACAAACAATAATCGTAAAACTAAACTATAAAATGGTTACCAACTATTTACTATAGTCGGTTCGCTAAACTTGAGACGCAACTGGCTAGATATTTTAGTCGATAATTTTTTTGTTTTTTGCCAATTTTGCAAAAATTGGCAAAATTACTAACTATTTAGTGATTATTAACTATTTAGTAATTATTTTTTGCCAATTTTACTAAAATTGGCAAAATTACCGACTAAAATATCTAGAAAGTTGCGTCTGAGTTTAGAGAACAGACTATAGATTATATCTGATTATATCTAGTGTGTATATACTAGATTCTAGTGTCCCAACAATAATAAGTGTAAGATAACAAAAGGCATCTACTTTTGATAATAGATATAGAACCTCTATATGGAATCACAAGCTCAAAGGAAAACATTTATTTTTTAACCTTAAATAAGTCTATAATACATTCATAGGAGGCACAGATCAACAATATTGGATTGTTGGAAAATATGCCACTATGATCAGAGAAAGAGTCACTTGGTATCTCTGCAAGAAAACTTCTTTGAAATATGTTTGGGGTCGTAAATGAAAATAGTTGATAGCATCACATATATAACTTTGAATTATACCAGCTATATATAGATCCAAATAGTTTAAAATTTATTAAGTTGCAGAGAGTAAGATGGGCTGGACTCATTGCTAGGATAGCAGATAATGAGTACGTGAAGAGATTGACATTCTCAAACTCACAGGGCAGAATAGGTAGAAGTTGGATATATCATGTGAAAAAGACCTTACAATTCTAAGGGTCAGGATGGAAATAAGTTGCTAGGAATCAACGGGGGTGGTGACTTCTCTGCAAGCAGGCCAAGATTAAAATAAATTAAAAAATTATGTCAAAATATGCGCAATAATTACCACCTAAAATTGATTTCATTTGTATATCTCAGCCACAATAAATAAATTCTCAGTTTATAAGAAAAATTTCAATGAAGCATTTGCGGACATATGGTTATATGGCAAATTGTCATTATTTTTTAAATAATGAACACATTGGTGCGATTCATCGGTGCATCGACGACACTATTTATCTCGCAATATAAGCGACAGTATTTTTTCATGTCATGAACACATTGCAGCGATTAATGGAATGGGTTCTTTAGAATCTGAGGAAAATTCTTTTTATTTTCTGACATAAATAATTTTTATATCCTATAAATTCATCATATATTATAAAATTAATGATTGTATATTTTGTCCATTTCTCACTAGAAAAGCAATTTAGATATCCTTCCTTATACAGAAAAAAATATAATAGACCGGAATGAAGTACATTTATAAATTTCTGTATTGGTTTTTTAGGTGGCTGTGTTGGACATTGATATTTGTGGTCCCTCCCAACCAAGAGTGTTAGGAGTCCAAGATGAGAGTGTGCATCAGTCAGGATCTGGATGGTCTCCTATAGTAAGTTCCAAAAGACTAGTGATTTTTCTTTGCTAACAAACATTTTTTTAGTATGTTGAAGACAATTTGTCAGTAATGTCAATAGGGTTTTTATTGGGATCTCCTGATGATGCTGTGATTTGGAGGGGACCGAAGAAAAATGGAATGATCAAGCAGTTCCTTAGTGAAGTTGATTGGGGAAATTTGGACTATCTTCTTATAGATACACCACCTGGTAATTTTTCTTTAATAATAACATTTTATGTTGAAACACTGAAAAGATTTTTTTTTTGTGAAAGGTAATTTATGTTTTATTTTGATTCAGAGGCTAGGCATAATCTGCAGACAGCGCTGTTTCTGGTATCACCGTCATCAATACAGATGCTTGCCCGCCTCTGAATTAACACAAAACCAAATTGCCTATTTAAGGGAAATGTCAAAGATAGATTGACATCCCCTTTGAGGATGCTGCAGCGACATCTATTAAAGGAAATAGAAAATAGGAAGGTCGCAGATACACAGATACATTATTAAAAATAATATACACTAATTTAAATCTAGAAACCTTCCTTATTAGAACCATTCTTTGTTAACATCCTGCATCTCTGCCTTATACCATTTACAAGGCATAGAAACGACGAAATAGAACACGGAAATAAATCGAAATAAAACATAAATTGCCTTTCACTTCTATCTTTTTTGATTTTTTTGTTATTAAAAATATTTCATCCAACTATGTAGATATTAATGAAGGTTGGGATATGAATTCAGATCATTCACCCATAATACTCACTGTGAGTGACAGGATTATCAGAAAGGATTGTAACCCAATACTAACAAATAAACTAACAGACTGGGAAAGTTTTAGATCAATCCTTGAAGATAGAATTGAACTAGCAGTACCATTAAAAAAACCTGAACAACTAGATGAGGAAGTTGAGTTGCTTGTACAAAATATACAAAAATCAGCATGGGAAAGTACTCCTACTATAAGATCAAACGTCAAAGGAAACAACTATCCGAAAGAAATTAAAAAGTTAATTAAAGAGAAAAGAAAACTTAGAAGGAAGTGGCAACAAACCAGAGCACCCCAAGATAAAACAAATTTAAACAATGCTAGTCAAAAACTTAAAAGAGAGATTCAAAATATAAAAAATGAGTCAATCAGTTATTACCTGAGAGAGTTGACGGATAATAGTAGCACAGAGTACTCTCTATGGAAAGCTACAAAAAGGCTAAAAAGACCAGTAACCCATTCTCCACCCATTAAACTAGAAGATGGTAGCTGGGCTAGAAGTAATGAGCAAAAGGCAGAGAGATTTGCCACATATTTAGAAAATACATTTAAACCGCATGATGACCAAAATAATGACCAAATATCGATAGAGCCTAATCAGACAGAGGAGAGAATCAGACCAACATCCCCGAAGGAAGTAGCTGATGAAATAAAAGACAATATAAATCCTAAGAAGGCACCAGGATATGATCTAATTACTGGAGAATTACTAAAAAACCTGCCTCGTAAAGCCGTAGTCAAATTGACCAACATCATCAATGCCGCATTTAGATTAAGATATGTTCCAAATTTATGGAAAATAGCTGAGGTTATAATGATACCAAAACCAGGAAAATCACCAAATGAAGTGTCTTCATATAGACCATTATCACTTTTACCAGTGATGTCGAAGCTTTTTGAGAAACTTCTGCTAAAAAGAATAAAACCAATAATAGAAGAGAAAAAAATGATTCCAAACCACCAATTTGGCTTCAGAAATAAACATTCTACGATTGATCAGGTACACAGAATGACTAACATAATTGAGAAATCATTAGAAGAAAAGAAAGTCTGTTCTACAATCTTTTTAGACGTAGCTAAGGCCTTCGACAAAGTTTGGCATGAAGGTTTAGTCTACAAACTCAAAATTCTTATGCCTAAACAATATTCAGAAATTTTACAATCATATATATCTGACAGATATTTCAGAATTAAGCAAGAAGACGTGTACACTGATCTAAAAGAAATCAGAGCAGGAGTCCCTCAAGGAAGCGTATTAGGTCCTGTTCTCTACCTGTTATACACATACGATATACCTGAAATGGAAAATGATACTATAGCCACATTTGCAGATGACACCGCTATCTTAGCAGTAGGTGATACCAGCGAAGAAGCAGCAGAAAAATTACAGTTGGCAATCAATAAAATACACAACTGGACTAAAAAATGGAAAATCAAATTAAATGAATCTAAATCTATTCATGTCAATTTTACAAATAAAAAAATCGAAAACATTCCAATTAGAATAAATGATGCCCAAATACCATATGCATCTTCTGCAAAATATTTAGGTATCACACTTGATGCAAGGCTTCGCTGGAAAGTCCACATTAAAAAGAAAAGGGAAGAATTAGATATCCGTTACAAAAAAATGTATTGGCTGATGGGAAGAAACTCTGCATTGTCCACATATAACAAAATACTTTTATACAAACAAATACTTAGACCAGTATGGATGTATGGTTGCCAACTCTGGGGCTGTGCCAATTCAAGTAATATTCAGATTATCGAGAGATTCCAGAATAAAGTATTACGGAACATCGTTGATGCTCCTTGGTATATCCGAAATGTCGACCTCCACAAGGATCTTGAGATGGAAGATGTAGACAAAGTTATCAAGAAGATGGCAGGTAGTCACGAACAACGGCTCCATAGTCATGTAAACATCGAGGCCATCCAGCTCCTCGATAATACTGGGCTAGAAAGAAGACTCAAACGAAGAAAACCATTTGAGTTAGTGTAAAAGCAGAGCATAGTGTTGTATTGTGTGTTAGTTTTAGTTTTAAAATTTCATACTTGCTAAAAAAAATAGGAGGACACCATAGGGTTAAGATCTTAGATTATGTATCATGTAGTAATATAAGTTAAAGAAGAACTGATAATTGGTCAACTGATGACCAGATTTCTGTAGTCTAAACACAGCTTGTGTTTAATAAAAAAAAAAAAAAAAACTTCTATCTTTACTCAGACTATGAGTACTAAGAACCATTTCTTGTACCTTTTCCTGTATGAAGGAAAACGGAATGTGATTGAATATTGTAGAATCCTTTCCGTTTTCTATTTCGTCGTCTCTACGATTTGTAAATAGTAGAAGACAGAGATGCAGGATGTTAACAAAGAATGGATCTAATATCTAATAAGGAAGGTTCCTAGATTTAAGTTAGTGTATATTATTTTTAATTATGTATTCTGTATCTGAGACCTTCCTATTTTCTATTTTCAAGAACTTTTTTTATAAATTTTACCCAATTTTAACTACAACTGTTTTAGAAATTCAAAGATATTTTTTAAAATGTATCTTACCTATGTATTGTACATATTATGTGTAATCTTTGTTTTTAAGGTACATCTGATGAACATCTCTCTGCAGTGACATATCTCTCGAAAGCCAATTTGACGGGAGCAGTTATTGTTACAACTCCTCAGGAAGTAGCTTTGTTAGATGTTAGGAAAGAAATTGATTTTTGTTTCAAAGTCAAAATAAAAGTTTTGGGAGTCATAGAGAATATGGCACAATTTGTATGTACAAAATGTGAGGTATGTTCAACAAATAATTAATTTCTTATACTCATTTTTAATGTCATTTCTATTATTTCGATATAATGAGCTGTTTTGATCCAAAATATGTATAACAGGAAAATCTTATACCAAAAGTCTAATATCTCTTTACAGAAATCTTCAGATATCTTCCCAGCATCAACAGGAGGAGCAAGGAAAATGTGTGAAGATTTAGGGGTTCCGTTTTTGGGAAGCTTGCCACTAGATCCTAGAATTGCGAGATGTTGTGATGAAGGAAAAGATTTTGCCACACATTTAGCGAATTCGCCAGCTTTAAAAGCTTCTAATGAAATAGTCAAAAGTAAGTTTTAACGTTCAACAGCAATATTCATTGAAAGTTTTTTTCTTGTAAAATTTCATAATTATTCACTCATCTTTAATAACAATTATTTCAGTTGAAAATGAACACTTCACCAAAAAATTAACGCACCACCTTAAAAATTGGTCATTTTTGATGTAATTTCCTAAACCTGTTGTCCGATTTAAGTGATTTTTTTAACATATTATAGACTTATTCTTTAACATTATCGCTGTAATAATGTTGTTCCTAGACAGGTAAATGGTCATTGTATACCGGGTGTACAATTATAACATCGATGTATACCGGGTGTACAATTATAACATCGACGTTGCAACTTGTGGCGTATGCTGACTGATGACATAACATTAATTATCAGAAACCTGAACAGTTTAAAGGAAGAATTTACGAAGTTATGCAAGGAAGAATCCAAAAGAGGTTTAGAAATAAATCAAAACAAAATACCTAATATGCTTGGTGACAAGTTTAAATATTGGTGAATATGAGTTTGAAAAGATAGAATACTTTAAATATCTTGGAGTCTCAGTTAATGGAACTAATGATAGAAGCCTCGTAATCAGTGAAAGAATCCAGGCAGGAAACAGAGCCTACTGGAAATATAATAACTTCCTCAAAGATAAGAAACTTACTCAGAATACTAAACTGAAAGTTTACAAAGCAGCAATTAGACCAGTAATCACATATGGTGCTGAAGTAATGTGTCTGACCCAGAAAGATTGAGGATCGTAGAGAGGTAAATAATTCGGAGGATAGCAGGCACACTAAACTTAGGTAATAATGAATTTAGAAAACTCATGAACCACGAAGTAAGAGGACTTCTGAAAGGAGAAATCCAGAAGCCGTCATCAAGAAAATTTTCAAACGGAGACCTGTATCAGGCAGACCACGAGGAAGACCCAAAACTAGATGGGAGAACCAGATAGTCGAGGACCTTAAGAAGATGGGAGTCAGAGAGTGGGTAACCATAAGCAAAAACAGAAACAGGAGAAAAATTGTAGAAGATGCCAAGTCACACAACCAATTGTAAAACCAAAATGTTAATGCGGATTGATTCACCGCAACAAACGAATCGGAAGAGCCCAAAGAGGGCGGCAATCACGCTGCTAGGAGTGTGGATGCCATGATGATGATGATACCGGGTGTACCAATCAAACTGTGATTTTTTCTCAAAGTTCGCATGACCCTGTGGAATATTCTAGCATTTATAAAATACTGAAATTAAAACTCAACTATAGCAAGCGGTGCGTTAATTTCTTGGAGGAGTGTATTTATTTTGATGTTTAGATGTCCACTTCGAAAATTAGTCCAGTTGACAGAGATTTGATCCATAAAAATGAGACGACCCATCTGAATTTTGCATAGGGTCAATTTTGGGACCTCTGGGCTTCTCTCTATAACCCACCTCGTGGGAGGGGCCTGTTTCTTTTTTGGAATTCCTAAATTGACATTATCAGCAAAATTCAGCTTGTTTGTATAATTTTTAGAGGCTCACTGACCCTAAAAGTTTTTCTGAAGAGTGGACTAAACAGAAATTTTCAACTGAAATTGTGATTAATACTCTACTAATAAATCAATGTCTTTTTTTTTGTAGGAATAATGGACTTGTGTGAGGTAAAGGATAAAGAGTAAAACATAGTTTATTGTATATTGTATACATACTTTTATTTTAATAAATAGAATACAAGAAAGCCTTGTGTTTAGTTAATATCATTAAAGCTCAAAACCAGTTCAATAGCTGCAGTGACATTGCCATTAACAGCCCTCAAAGCTCTAATATTAACAATATCATCAATCAATCCCATTTCATGCATTTGCTTCAGCTGTGCTTGCCATTGTATACTTAAAGTTTCATAAGATTGCTGGTCATCTTCTCTATTGTTAGTATTAGGAGTACTAGAAGAAAAACCCCTGCTAGATCCTCCCAAACCAATAGCCTGCTGTATGGCATTGGAAAACATTTCGTTTGTGATTATATTCGAGGAATTAGAGTTACTGGTAGGTACCCCAGCACTGTTCGTATTAAACTGTGTATTTGTTGCATTTGCAATAGCAGCAGCCAATTGTGCTGCAGTTATAGCATTGAATGAAGTATTCCTTGTTAAGGGGTTCTGTGAAAAACTAGTGTCGGAACTTGAATCCATTTCTTCATCATCATCTGAAAGGGCTTCTAAAGAATAAGAATATCCTGTGCTGGTACCGGCTTGGTTTGGATTTAAGCTGGCTTGTTCCTGTTGAACCTGGGCAACAATATAACTTCCTGCTTCAAGTAGCACTGGGTGTTTTTCTATAATTTCATTTCCTTGCTCTGGAGTTGATAGGTAAAACATTAACTCAGGGTCTTGAATTAAGGCTATAGCTGCTGGATCTTCCAAGAGGCTGGGGCAAGATTCTATTATTTTTTGAACAACTTCAGAGCGAGTGAGCCTCTAAAAATGAAAATATAATAGTAAAACGATGAAGTAGTAAATAAACAGTATCAACATGAACGAAAAAGCAAACAATTTCTCCCCTAAACTTTTAAAATTATTTTTATTTAGTTTAACACTTTCTGTTTATTTGTATTTTGCTACAGATATACGAGTATTTTTCCATAATTTGTTTAACCGTATGTATGGCGTCTCTTGTAGACTTTCCCTTAATAAATCCGCATTGATACTGTCCTGTGATATTCATCATAGCTTCCGTCAGTCTTCATTGTATTAAGGTGGACATGATTTTACATGATGTGTTTCATAGTGTCAGTCCTCTGTAGTTATTTGATCTTTTAATTCTTCACCACCATATTTTATAAGATCCATATTGATACAGTCCGTTCCTGAGGCTGATAATTTCTAGTCTTGGTAACTTCAGATTTTAATAGGTACATTCGGACGACCTTCTCAGCAGGTACCACTGTAAACTGTAAGCACAAAGTGGTTTATTGGTTGTATCCAGCAGCAGTAGGGAACACTTAGAAAATCTCACATTGGCTGATTTCCAGCAGTTGTGTCTAAATGCTACTGCTTATTCAGTTGCTGAGGTCGTCCAAATGTACCCAATCAAGTTCAGATGGTTATTAAATTTAGTGATTTTTTAATTGTAAAAATTTTAATGTCACATAAAGCTCGAATTAGGAAATAGAAATCTAAGAAAGCTTACCTGTAAGGCTAACCTATAGTTTGAAAACATGACGAGAGTTCTAAAGGAAGATATTAGTTCATTTGGAGACATTTTATTGTTGACTACTGGAGGAACCCTAGAATATTTTTCAAATACATGAATTGTAACACCATCAGCAATGCCATAGGATGATAATGTGTTTTCATCTTCCAAAATTAGCCCACAATATGAAAATTCTACAAATGAACAAAGGTAAAATGTCTTTGTTTGGAAGATTGTAAAAACCTACCTAATGTTTTAGTTGAATCCTTCACTTCTTGCAAAGCTTGTGTTTTAAAAATATGTACTTTATTTTCTATGTCTACATTACTAATCTTAATTCTTTGAGGCCCATTTGAGCTATTCCAAATTCCTAAATTTATCGTTGCCATTGCTTATTCTTATTACTTTTAATGACATTTAAAATTCTTGACATTGACATACAAAAACATGACAAAAACACGTAATTAGACATGGATGTTTAGAACCACAGCCAATTACATGTCGAAAAAATTACAGAAAAAAGAAGGAATAAACGGCACAAAACACAACTTTCTAGATGTCATATTATCAAGTTTGAACACACAGAACACGTATTAAGAAATACATTGTTTTATATTCTGTGGAAGATTTTCTGCTGCTATCTTCACATAAGAAGCTCAAGTCTGTCTTTTTGAACCAATGAAAATTTGAACAACCAGCGTGTGCGTTGTGCGTGTGTGAATGAAATGTTGTTGCTGATGGTGGTGTTGCGTATATTTTTGTTTAGATTTAGGTTGTATTGTAATGTAACAAAATGGGTATAGAATTAGATATCAAACGTAAAGTATTGCAATAAAAATAGTATCATCGTTTCGACATATAACTCAAAATTGAGCTTCAATATGGGAAATATACAGTTATTTTTTATCTAATGATGTTAATCACAAGCAGTAATATTATTAGCTATGGACGAGGACATATCCGAAAATATGTCGGAGCCAGAGATTGAAGAGGACGAGTCACGATCAAAAAGGTTTAGATTACCGAGAAAAGCAACTATCGAATACACAAAAAAACTATGTGCCAAAGAGGAGAGAATTGCAACTGTAAAAAAAGTATGTATGTTATGTTTATATTAGAAAGTTCAAAGGACAGAGTCGGACTTGCTTTGGAATATTAACATTAATTTTCTGCTTGGTAGTACTAACAACTAAAATTTGGTTACACTTCTTGCATTCATATAAGTTCTACCTGCATTCATCATTTTGTTAATTCATAAAATTCAAAATTTTCCACAGGTGAAATTTTGATCTATACTAAAATAATAAAGACTTTTTATTCATTTGGTATGTAAAACAAATAGGCATATAGTTACAGCACATTGAAGAATATAGGACAAAAGCAAAAAAAGTTAAACCCTATTGGGGTAACATCTGGCGAAGTCTAGCTAAAGCTACTCTTACTTAACCAAATGTTAATCCCCGACGCTTCTAATTAATCTAAAAATAAACCTAAACTAACTACTTAAATATACGAAAAACTTTCAACTCTTAATGTCAATAAGGGACCTGGGCCAGATGGTATTTCTCCCATTTTTCTTAAACGATTCTCTTTTATTCTGTCTCGGCCGCTTTATCATATTTTTAATAAATCCCTTCAGTTGGGGGAATTTCCTGACTTTTGGAAACTATCCTATGTCACTCCAATTTACAAAGCAGGTAATAAAGCTGACATAACGAATTATCGTCCTATTTCTATTCTCGGCACAATTCCCAAGGTATTTGAGAGTATTGTTACTGATTACCTTAATTATGACTGCTCTTGGATACTAAATTCTCAACAGTTCGGATTTTCTTGTGGTAAATCAGCAGAACTTAGTTTGTTGCTTTATGTTGATACCTTGTCTGAAGCTTTGGAGAGGGGTTTGCAGATTGATTCAGTGTATACTGACTTCTCCAAGGCTTTTGATAGGGTGAACCATGATCTTTTGTTGCATAAGCTCAAATTATATGGTGTGGAAGGTTCTGTGTTGAAGTGGTTGGGCAGTTACCTAACAAATAGAACACAGCAGGTTAGGGTTAATCATCATTACTCCAACACTTTTCTAGTAACCTCTTTCTTAGCATTTTTTCGATAATCGATTATCAAGATGTGGCTTGTTGTTTAATATGGTTCAAAATATACCTAAAAATGTAAATTATAAATAAATTTTCATATTACCAGGTCTCTATAATCGTATTTAACCATATACAAATATGTGGTGGATTTGACAAACATTCAAAATATCTCGATAAAAACGGGCTTTTGGAGAAAGTACTAAGAGGCAAAAAAGTTTTAAAAACATTGTGTTTAACTAATACTACTACAAAAATAATTTAATAGGAACATACACAAAAGTTTAGGGGGGTTTAAGGGAACAAAACCCCCATAAAATTTTTATGGGGTGCACAGATTTCACTATATTTTTTTAAGATGTTCCTGCCATAAGAATGCCCATGTCCATTTTCAATAAAAAATCTATGATAGTTTTCGATACATTGGAAAAAATTGATTTTCATTTTGTAACTTCAAAGGGCTGTAAATTTTTTTATGTGCACTAAGGTAAGTTAGGTTCAATCAACCTATTTTTAACCCCAGAATCTGTAGTATAATTTATGACCAATCTTTTCGGGACACCCTGTATAGTTGTAGATCGAGTATGTGGTAACACTGGTGAATGAAATTTTTTCTTTTTATAACCTTTTTTAAAACATAAATATCACACATAATTTAAATCAATCTTAATGTTTTTTAAATACAGTGGAACCTCGATTATCCGTCTCTCCATTAACTGTCACCTCTGTTAACCGTCTGGGTCCCTACATAAGTTGTATTGACTACATAAGCAAAAATTGGGTCATCAATTCATTTTGTTTAAGCATTGCGATAAGCCAAACGAAATTCGCTGAAATGTACAGTGTGGTAACAAATGAAGTTATGGATGAATGGCTGTTTTGTTTTTATTGGCTAAAGATGAAATAAACTAATTGGTAATTTGTGATAAGGACGCAAACGGCTATCGATTGCGGACAGATGATGAAATCATTGAAATGGCAAAAGAGGCGGACAAAACAGTTTCAGAAGCTGAAAATGTCGATGATGTTATTGCAACTGACAAAGATTTGCGTAAAGAAGCTAGATAAGCTGCATCGCACATGCAACAATTCATCGAGTGGTATTCTTGACAAGAAGAAGTAAATAAAGTAGATTGCATGATCTTACGAGGATTAAGAAAAATGTGAAGCATCAGTAAAACAAACAAAGATTTCAGAATATTTTAAACCAAATTTATTCAATTGTACGAACAAAAATTCCTCTTATCTTGTAAAACAAAACATATGTAAATAAAATTTGAGAGTTGTACTATCAATTTTCAATGTTTTTTAATGTTCTGTTAACCGTCTTTTCGATTATCCGTCATACCCTTGGTCCGGTGCCCTGACGGATAATTGAGGTTTCACTGTACACAACTTTTGCTATAACTTTCAATATATGTTCAGAAAAAAATGTTAATTGAAAAAGTTATTCTATTTGTTTATTAGCTTAAAATTGTAATTGTTTAAAAAAATTCCTATACTAAATATACAATCAAGATGCAGTAGAAATAAACAAACCAAGACACGTTAAATGCTACTAGGAGCACTCCTGAATCATAATTTACAATCACACTTTGGATCACAAATGACTGAATGAATCAGCGCTAATTAAAAACATACACTGTTATCGTCTTGGTGGGGACTGTCTCGTTCGTACACATGGTGTGACAGTCGATTTGTACTAGACAATGTTGCCATTTATAGCATGTATATCTAATTTAAAACTGAATAGTCTGTATGTTCCACTTCCATGAATTTTTATAAATTTTTTATTTTAGATTACATTTATACTTCAAAAAATTGATAGTGATAGAAGTATAACAGATAAAAAACTATTGAATCAATATAAAGATATAGTAGAAGAAATTCGTGAGAGATGGAGGAAAAGGGAAGAGGCTAAAAAGAGGTTGGAGGAATTGGAAGACCCTGAAGATGTTATTGATAATAAATGTCATATACTTGCCCAAGCAATAGCCCAATCACAATATTTGGTAGCTTATACTGGTGCTGGGATAAGCACAGCTGCAGAAATACCCGACTATAGGGGAACAAATGGTATATGGACTAGATTGCAACAAGGGAAAGACATAGGGTAAGGTGGTAATAAATTTCGCTTGAAGAAATCTTCACTGTTTTTATGTTCTCTTGAGATTTGGATTCTTAAATTTGCAATTTAATGCAAGTAATTGCAGTAAGAAAATTCAAATTTCACGCAGATTTCTCTAGGAAACCCCACAGTTTTCACATATTTTACTCTCCTTGATTTCATCTTTCAGTACATACTCCCAAAGGAATATGGGATAAAATTGTGACTGAACTATTGAAATCCGACAGTTTATAAATTAGATAATTATTGGCTGAATAAAATCGATTCGTATGTTCATTTTAATGGACACCTGTAATTAACTTTTTTTAATACTTTATTATCATAAAAAATGCTTAAGAGCGTAGGCGCAAAATTTCAAGCCAATGCTTTTTAAATTCTTTTTTAATTCGAATCTTGAATGAAAGATTACATTATTACACAGGGCCGAAAGTCCCTGAAAACTTCTGTTTATTTTATTAAGTTACAGGGGTGAAAAAAAAAAGAAAATTTAGTGTGATTTTTAATTTCAAATATCTCCTTTGAAAGAAACTTTTTATTTATTCTATGGGACTTTCGGCCCCCGGAATAATGTAATCTTTGATTACATCTTTGATGCATTTAATGCATTTAAAATGAATGCATTTAAAAAGCATTGGTCTGAAATTTTGCACCTACGCTCTTATATATACACATTGGTTTACTTTCTTGTTTTAACCCTCCTATAGCCACTCCTCATAATGGTACTTGAGTGGACACACTTCGGTACCTAATACCGCACATATATAAAACGGTAGTAGATATTAAAAATATCAAAAATTTGTTAGAATAACAAAAGAAAAGCGTTATTTTTAACATTTTATTGTATAAATTTTACATAATGTAACGACTCGGACGCAAATTAAAAAAACGAGCAGTCAGTCTTACAATGTAATCTGAACAAAGAAAACCTTTACGACAAAAAAAATGTCACAAACATTCCAAAAGTAAAATACCTAAATGCCAAATAATTGAAGACACAAGTGCATGAAGGGTCTATGTGACATTTGCAAGTTATTGAGAAAAATGAAGTTAAAGTTTTTATACTAGAACTTTTTTACTATAAGGTCTAAATAGACTATATATATTCGTATGAATTTTACACATTGCTAAAACATACGATAGATTGTAAGAATATAAATGGAAACATTAAACGCAGATATTGCTACCGTGGAGCCATTCCATTGCCTCAGGAGTTAGTTCGTGGATTTCGATTAAGCTTCCTTCGAATCGTGTGGCTGGACATTCTTGTGTAATGTGGTGGACTGTTTGTTCGGCAGCATTGCATTTGTCACATAGCGGGCTGTCTGCGATGCCCCATTGGTTAAGTGATTTATTGCACACTCCATGACCTGCCCCGATTCGGTTCAGATTACACCATTCTCGGCGCGGAAGAGAGAAACCATTGAGTTTGACTGTGGGATTTCTTATTAGGTGTGCATTGTTCACTTCTTCGTTCCATTCGCTTATCCAATGCTCATCGATTGTGAAATTGTTTGGAAGATTTTTTGCTGTTCTTGTTGTCGGGTTTCGAGATCTCAGCCGCAATTGGCCCTGGTTTAACTGATCTATGTCGGTATTTATTGGCAATGAGGGATTCTTTTGACATTTCTGGTATTCTGATTTAAGGGCTGCTAACCGTCGTGTTTTGGTTGGTGCAATATTGCTTAGAACTGGAAGCCACTGAGTTGGTGTGCTTTTTATGGTCCCCGTAATATACCTCATTGTCTGATTTAGTTGTGTGTCTAGGACGTTAGTATGGTGACTGTTTAGCCAGACTGGAGCACAATATTCGGCTGTTGAATAGACTAATGCAAGAGCGCTTGTCCTGATTGTGTCTGCATTGGCTCCCCAAGAGGTGTTTGCAAGCTTGTGAATGATATTATTGCGAGTTTTTACTTTAGCTGCAGTTTTACGTAAGTGTTCCTTGAAAGTTAGAGTACGATCCAGTATTACACCGAGATATTTTGGATTTGGGTTATGTTTTAGGGTAACCCCTTCGCTTTCTATGTTTAGTCTGTAGTTCACTTCCCGGTTATTTAGATGGAAGGCAGTAACTTCTGTCTTTGTGGGATTTGGCTGAAGGCCCCATTTTTTAAAATATGTGTTAATAGTATTTAGGTCGCTTTCTAGGATAGCTTGGACGTTCTCGATGTTTCTTTCTTGTATGCCTAAAGCCATGTCATCTGCATAAGCCTCATCTTGCGTGAGATTGTAGTGGGAGCATCTGAGGTGTAAATGTTGAACAGGAGCGGCGATAGAACCGATCCTTGGGGTAAAACATTCTGTAAACTTCTGTATTTACTAGTTTTCCCATTAACGCTAACTTGGAATAATATGTCACACTGCATTTGATTTATTAGCTTATTAAATGATTGGCATGGTACCATCTGGTACAATTTAAGTAGTAGTCCTTCTTTCCACACCGTGTCGTAAGGACAAGTCAGATCAATGAATGATACTGCCGTTTTGATTTTCTTTTGGAAGCCATTTTCAATAAATGTGGTTAGAGAAAGAACTTGATCACTGCATTTCCTTCCTGGCATAAATCCAGCTTGTTCTACGGGAATATTTTCGCTTAAAGAGTGTAAAAGCCTCGCGTAGATTATCCTCTGAAATATCTTATAGCAGACACTTAAAAGGGCGATTGGTCTGTAACTCTCGGGCAATGAAGCATCTTTGCCTGGTTTGCAGATTGCGATGACTTTGCTTTGCTTGAATAGTTTGGGGAGCTTTTGCGTCGTCATTATCTGGTTGAAGAAGTCGAGGAGCCACTTTCGAGTTTTTGGACCAATGTGTTTTATGAACTCGGGATATATTTTGTCAACTCCTGCAGCTTTGCGGCACTTAATTAAGTCTAGTGCGTTGAAAAGTTCCTCTGTCTCTATTTGCCTCATGATGGGTAGGCTTTGTTGAGATGCAGTTTTGTTCTTTTTGAGCTGATATCGTACTTCTCTTTTATGAGCCTTTTCTATAACTGGTTTGGAGATTTGCGCAATGCGTTTCGCTATATCTTCTGGATTTGGTAATGACGAGTTAGTTGTTGGGATATTAGGGCCTGTGTCCAGTTTTCTGAGCAGGTTCCAGGCAGTGCGACTACTATGCGTGAAGTTAAGGTTTTCGAGAGTTTCCCTCGACCTGGTAGTTCTTGCAGAATTTAGAGACTCTAGAAGTTGTTCACCTAGGTCTGGGTCTCTGGTTTGCTCATATTGATCATACAGGTCTTTGCATTCTTCGGTCTAGCATGGGATGTAGGATTTGGTTAGGCCACGTGGAACATGTTTTTTAGCACAGCTAATTATAAGTTTGGCGAATCTTTCGTAGTTTTCTACCTTAGGCTCAATATATCTGATATCTTTCTCCAATTGTGCTTGGTACTTATTCCAGATTGCCTTACGAAAGTTCCATCTAGGCAGAGGAATTGAGTTTATAATGGGAATAGTGATGCCCATAGTTGTTATCACCGGCCTATGCTGCGATTTTGGGAAATTATCAAGAACTTCTCTAGTTGCATGATTATGGCAGTCCTCTTTGGTGGATATAAATGTAAGATCTGGGTTGTAGCCTTTTTGTCATCTAGCGGAAAAAAGGTAGGCTTCTGTTTTGCATCGTGCAGAAGTCTAAGATGCTTGAGATCCGCCCATTTAATCACTTGTTTGCCTTGGAGATTGCACTGGTTATAGCCCCATATAGTGTGATGACTATTGAAGTCTCCCGTATATATTGATGGATGCGGGAATGAGGGAAGCACTTCTGGTGGCCATATTGCATTTGGTGGTTTATATATATTAACTATTGTGATCTTGTCTATTACGGTTGCCAGTATGAAGAGTTCTTGAGATGAGTAAGAATGTACGGTGCTAACATTTTTTATATCTGTTCTACAATAGGTAGCAATTCCATAGTGTGGGTGATTAAGTGAGGCTACCAATCTATATCCTGGAATTTGACCTCGGTTGTTCAGTTGTAAGTCATCAGCAGTGTGTGTGTTTAGACATTTTATAAAATTTATTTTGTTACATTTTTTAATGTAAGCTTTGATTTAATGATGGATGTTGCTATGGTTGACGCTAACAAAAAAATATTATATTAGAAAAATAACTCTTGTCAAACAGCAATAAAACTCAAAATATATCCCTTTTTGTAATAGAAGTTTTTATGTTTAAATTGATTAATTCAAGAATATGGTCAATCACCATTGATTAGCCCGAAGTTTATTCATAATTATTTTGGTTCAATTCGAGCGGATAAGAAAATTTTTGCAGTAAATAAGGTTTACACGAGGTTACGACATTCAGTGCCAAGGAAGCCGATGTCCATTTGAAAAGGTTTACACAAGGTTACGACATTCAGTGCTAAGGAAGCCGATGTCGATTTGAGGTTCATAAAACCATATACGGTAGGTTACTTTTGATTAATTGTATTTTTTCATCTGTGCAACAATGGCTTAACAAGAGTTAAAGAGTTTAAAGGCAAGAAGGGGAGTAGTTAAAGGTAAACTTACAAGGTTTAAGAATTATTTTGATAAAATTGATAAGGATGATGTTTCTAAAAAATTGATCACAGATGTAGAGTTTAGGTTAAGCAAGGTTTTACCCTTGTATGAAGAGTTTCATGTGATTCAAGAAAAAATTGATGAACTAGAGGAGAGTAAGGATAATGAAAATGAAATTAATACTTTTGAGGCTTCGTATTTTGAACTTGTTAGTGATATGCAAATATTTTGCGATAATTTTAAAATTGAATATATTGCAGATATTGTATCAGTTCATAGTGATTCAAATAAAGAGGTTAATAATAATAGTTTTCAGGCATTGGTTAAGTTACCACCTATTTCTTTATGTACTTTTAACGGGCACTATGACTCGTGGCTCGAATATAAAGATTGTTTTCTAGCATTGGTTCACAATAATGCTTCTTTAACAGATATTCAGAGATTTTATTATTTGCGATCTTCTCTTGAAGCGGGTCCTCAACAAATAATAAAATCTATTCGCGGTGTGCAAGTACTTGGAAAGGGAAACGAGAAACGACCGTGCGCGAGTCGCGGAGAAATATTGCAACTATCTTAAATAATTCATATTGTCAATTGAAATTGTCAAATTGACGTATATTTCATACCTTCTGTCATTGACTCAGAAAAATTATATATTGCTCCACAATATTGATATGATATGCAATTATTATATAAAGGTAAATTTAATTAATTGTATTTTGCTTGCAGTACTGCATTTTAATAACGGATTTTATTTACTACATACAATTGTTTACGTTTGCTAAACATAACCTGCATCTTATTTTTTTCTTATTATTTTTTTGGACTATGGTCTTGACAATTATCCAGCAACCAGGACTAATATAATTGGCCAATATAATTAAAAGTGCGAATAAAAGTACAGAGCGTAGAAATAGAGGTCGCTTTGCCGAACTTGCACGGTCCCAATAGAGGTTTCGTCAATAAACTATAAAATAGCTTGGCAAATGTTAACAGAGCGTTATGAGAATAAAAAAACTTATTATTCACAACCACTTGAAGGCAATTTTTGATCATCCTGGTATTAATAACGAGTCTCATCTTGAACTAAGAGATTTATTTGATAATGTTACTAAACATTTACGGTCATTAAATAGTTTAGGCTTAGACACACAAAGTTGGGATATCATAATAATATTTATAATGTGTTCTAAATTTGATGCTACCACCAGAAAGGAATGGGAATGTTTCAAACATAAAAATGACTTACCCAGTATGACAGATTTAAATAAATTTTTAAAGGAAAAATGTCAAATGTTAGAGATGCTTCAAATATCTTCTGGTTATACAAATAAAAAAGCAAAGGTTCGCAATGTAAAATCTCGAAGTTTTGCTTCTATTGAACGTCAGTCTAGTGTCAAATGTTACTTTTGTCAAAAAGATTATCCGATTTATAAATGCGATGCGTTTTTAAAATTAAATGTAAATGACAGAATCTCGACTGCTAAAAGATTAAATTTGTGTTTAAATTGTTTAAGGAATTCACATCCTACATGGAAATGCAAGTTACAAAAGTGTATAAAATGTCATAAATTGCATAATTCATTATTGCATTTAAATAATGTCAACGCTAATGTTTCTAGAAATATGGCTACTACTGATTCAATCGATACGAATCAACATCGAACAGGATCGAATCCAAATATCGACATAATCGATAACTGTATTGAACGCTCAGACAACGATCAACGTCAGCTAAGTTTTTCTCTTCATGTTTCCAAAGACGTTGCCAATTCATATGAGATTTCTGAGGTTTTATTGTCGACGGTCTT
This sequence comes from Diabrotica virgifera virgifera, assembly GCF_917563875.1. Taxonomy (NCBI): domain Eukaryota; kingdom Metazoa; phylum Arthropoda; class Insecta; order Coleoptera; family Chrysomelidae; genus Diabrotica; species Diabrotica virgifera. The sequence goes on from NC_065447.1 coordinate 217,659,612, forward strand.
AGTTCGCATTGTAAATGGAAATAAATCGATTGTTTGTCGTGGATTATTGGATAGTGGTTCTCAGAGTAGTTTTATTAGTGAGAAAATTTGTAAATTATTAGATTTAAAATGTCAAAAGGTAGAACATTTGGTCAAGGGTGTTGGAGAGGCTCTAGCAAAAATTAATAAAGAAGCGATTGTCACTATAAGTTCTTGCCAAGGAGATTTTATTATGGATACTCATTGTTTGGTTATTCCCAATATTACGGGAAAGTTACCGATCAGGTCTTTCAATAAAAATTATTTAAAAATTCCCTTAGGTTTAAAGTTGGCAGATCCAGATTTTCATGTATCTAATGATATAGATTTATTGCTAGGTTCGAGTATATTTTGGTCTGTTTTGTTAGGAGGTAAAAAATCTTTAGGTCCAAATATGCCGATTTTGCAAAATACAAAATTTGGTTGGATAATTGCTGGGAATTTATACCTTAATTCCCTAGAACCTAAAAATTCTCTTACATTTTTTAGTGTTAATTCTTATAATGAATCAATAAATAACCAATTAGTAAAGTTCTGGGAGATTGAAGAATTGGGTTCGTCAAGAAAAATATTGTCAAATGAAGAAATGTTTTGCGAAAATTATTTTAAGGAAACGGTTAGAAAAAATTCTTCAGGAAGGTATGTAATTAAAATCCCATTTAAAGATACAATAAATGAATTAGGGGATTCTAAAACTATGGCGTTGCATAGATTTGACTTATTGGAAAAACGTTTAAACAAAAATAAAGATTTGAAGAGTATGTATGTTACTTTTATGAATGAGTATATGGAATTGGGACATATGTCGGAGACGGATTTTAACAATGATAACGGATATTTTTTACCGCATCATGCTGTGGTAAAACATTCTAGTTTAACGACTAAATGTACTGTAGTCTTTGATGGTTCTGCAAAATCAAGTTCAGGTCTGTCTATAAATGATGTGCAATATATAGGTCCATCTCTTCAACAAGATATATTTTCAATTCTTCTAAGGTTTCGTCTACACAAGTATGTTATAAGCGGTGATATATCAAAAATGTATCGTCAAGTTTTAGTGGACGAAGATGATTGTCAATTTCAAAAAATAATTTGGCGTGCAGACTCAAATGAAGAACTAAAATGTTATAAGTTAAATACTGTTACATACGGTACCGCATCTGCTCCGTATCTTGCTGTTAGGAGTTTGTTACAAGTAGCTGAAGATAATAAGCATGATTATCCATTAGCATCAAAAATAATTCAGCGCGACTTCTATATGGATGACTTGCTCAGTTTCTCAGATACTAAAGAAGAAATAATAAAGATACAGAGAGATGTTTCGAAAGTTTTAGCTGATTCAGGGTTTGAATTACGAAAATGGCTTTGTAATGAACCAAATATAGTTAAAGATTTTAATATTAATAATGATTTAGATGTTGATGTACTTCCATTAGGTGAGCAAAATAAAATGTTAGGGATCTATTGGGATCCACAGAATGATTTTATTGGATATAAAATAAATATTGATTTTTCTCTTGAACCACGTCAATGGAATAAACGCTGTATTCTGTCGGTAATTTGTCAGATATACGATCCATTAGGACTATTTTGTAATAAATGCAAAGTTAATTATGCAAGATTTGTGGAAAAGAAAATTTGAATGGGATCAAGAGTTACCGCAAGACCTTAATAAAATTTGGTTAGAATTTTATAGTAATTTAAATTCTTTGAATGAATTAAAAATACCACGTCATGCTAGTATATCAGATTATATTAATATTGAATTACATGGTTTCAGTGATGCATCTACACGGGCTTATGGTTGCTGTAATATATAAGATGTTTAATGTCGTCAGGAACTTATATTATGTAATTTGTTATGTGCAAAATCTCGGGTTGCACCATTGGAATTGTTAAATCTCCCTAGATTGGAACTTTGTACGACAGTTTTATTAGCTAATTTAATAAAAAAGGTTTCGGATTTTATATGTATTCCAGTGAATGGTATTTATTGTTGGACTGACTCCACAATTTGTTTTTGTTGGATTAAGGGTGATCCAAGTAAATGGAAACAATTTGTTGCTAATCGAGTGCAAGAGATACAAAATTTGACTAATATTACTTCTTGGAATCATGTTCGATCAGATCACAATCCAGCAGATTTGTTGTCACGAGGAGTTTCGGTAGATAATTTAATGAATAATAATTTGTGGTGGTCTGGACCAGAATGGCTTCTTAAAGATAGTAAAAAATGGAATATTTTAAATCCTGAACAATGTCAGAATGTACCGGAGACAAAGGTTGTTTCTTGTGTTACTGTTAATGACTTTAATTTGGTTAACTATTGTTAGAGCATTTTTCTTCATTGAACAAATTTTTGAGGATTTTAGCATATATTTTACGATTTTGTAATAATTGTAAAGTTAATAATAAATCAAATATAAAGACTGGTGTACTAACACCAGAAGAGATTGAAGCAGCTCTAGCATTAGCAATAAATTCTGTTCAAAGAGAATGTTTTCCATTAGAATACAAGAGTCTAATGAATAATAAAGAAATACCAAATAAAAGTAAAATTATTTCTTTGAATCCTTTTATTCATGAAAGGTTACTAAAGGTTGGTGGACGTTTAAGAAATAGTAATATTCCGTTTGACAGAAAACACCAAATTATTTTACCAAATAATCATGTTTTAGCAAAAAGAATTTTATTAAATGAACATGAACGTTTGCTTCATTGTGGTGTTCAACAGTTAATTTTTTCATTGAGGCAAAAATACTGGCCTATTTCAGCTCGTAGCTGCTGTAAATATGTTATAAATACATGTATAGCTTGCTTTAAAACTAAGCCAAAACCTCTAAACTATTTAATGGATGATTTGCCCCAGAATCGGGTAAATAGTTTTTCAGTTTTTCAAAATGTAGGTACTGATTATGGTGGTCCTTTCCTTATCAAGGATCGCAAAACTAGAGGTGCTAAATTAACCAAAGCTTATATGTGTATTTTTAATTGCATGTGTACTAAGGCTGTACACATTGAGTTAGTGTCAGATTTTACCACTGATGCGTTTTTAGCAAGCTTCAAAAGATTTATAAGTAGAAGAGAAAGGCCTTGTAATATTTATTCTGATAATGGTTCAAATTACATAGGTGCAAACAAGGAAATAAATACTGTTTATGAATTTTTAGAAAAATCATCTGACTCGATTTCTCAAAGTCTGTTACATGAAAAAATAAAATGGCATTTTATACCTGCAAATTCTCCAACGTTTGGGGGTTTATGGGAAGCGGGAATAAAAAGTATTAAGTCTCATCTAAAAAGATTAATGGGTTGTCGATCTTTGACTTTTGAAGAATTTAGTACATTGTTGCATCAGGTGGAAGGTATATTGAATTCTAGGCCACTTTGTCCTATTTCCGGCGATCCTGATGATAGCACTGCCTTGACGCCAGCGCACTTTATCATTGGACGTACCTTAACTATGTTGCCAGAGTGTGATATCACTCATGGTCCTGAGAACCGTCTCGACAAATGGCAATCTATACAATTAATGGTTCAACAACTATGGTCAAGATGGCAACTAGAGTAATTGAACGAGCTACAAATGCGTCAGAAATGGAGATCTAATTGCCACCAAATGTTAAAGCTAGGATCTCTGGTGCTGATCAAAGACGACAGGGCTCCTCCACTTCAATGGCCTCTTGGACGTGTGACAGAAATGCATCCAGGTCCAGATGGAGTTACTAGAGTTGTGACTGTTAGAGTGCGTGGTAATGAAACAAAAAGAGCACTCAATCGTGTATGTGTTTTGCCAATCGACTGTTAATTTTATTTGTGTTTTGTATGTTAATTTGTTAGTTCTGTACGTTTTTGAAAGAACTGCGTCCTTTCAAGGAGGCCGGTTTGTTTAGACATTTTATAAAATTTATTTTGTTACATATTTTAATGTAAGCTTTGATTTAATGATGGATGTTGCTATGGTTGACGCTAACAAAAAAATATTATATTAGAAAAATAACTCTTGTCAAACAGCAATAAAACTCAAAATATATCCCTTTTTGTAATAGAAGTTTTTATGTTTAAATTGATTAATTCAAGAATATGGTCAATCACCATTGATTAGCCCGAAGTTTATTCAGTGTGTTTCCTGAACTGTGGCTATGTCAATGCTATGTTTTGCAAGGAGCTTGCTGATGTATTCGCTCTTGCTTCTGCTAATACCTTCAATGTTTATTTGGCATACTCGGATTGTTGGTCCAATTTTCGGATGATTCTGAGAAGAACAGTTTTTTGTTGGTTGCATGGTTGTACTGCCATGTGTTCGCCAGGAGATCTGAAAGATGGTCTGGCGGTTCGATGTTGCTGCTCATTTAGCGTTACCCAGGGTGCACCACGAGGAGGCGAGACAGCTTTGCACCCCCAATCTAAATAGACTAAATTTATAGAATAGGTAGTCCTAAAACCAATATATTTATCAACACTATTGAAAAAAACTGAAAAAAAAATATTTATTATATATTTTTTATATATGTTACAGTTCAAGTTGATTCTCAGTTAGAGTTGACTCCAACTAGTTGGAGTCAACTCCAACTGAAACGAGCAGTAAAAGTTGATTTTAAAAATTTAAATCAACTTTTACTAGTTGGAGTTGACTCTTCCTGGATCGATTCAGTAAATGTTGATTATACGAGAATCTCAAGTGCATTTTTGATGAGTGTGCGTTTCTTTGTTTTGACCGTTTCAACTACTTATTAGTATAGTCTGTAACGTCGCCCCCGTTAGGTAAATTATTCTGATTTGATTTTTTGCACAAACTTACTCAAAGAAATACATCCGTATAACAATCCTTATACTAGTGTGACCAACTCAAATTCCGTCGAATTCGGGACAAAGCTAAAAAAATACATAAAATCCGGGACATTCCCATGAAAATCGGGCCATTTTTTTTAAATATAGAACTTTAATCGTTTTATTAATTATTTATCATTTTTATGTTGAAAAAAAAATTTTTTTTATGGGATGGGTTGTAATGAAAATCCCACTTTTGTTAGTTTTTGACGTTTCGGATTCCAATCCGGAAATCGTTCTCAAAGAAGGAAAATTTAGAAAATCAACTGATGTTGGACTTCAATGTAGAACCTTAGGTTAATATAAAAATATAATTATCATAATTACATTGTCATGTTTTTAAATTGTCTTTTCAGATGACGATAATTAAACTACAGAAACGGAAAAAATCCAGAGTTTGAGTTTTCGTACAACTATAATACCACGAAATAAAATGAGTTTTTGATGTGGTATTACATAGTTTCACTTTACACTAGACTACTAGACAGATAGTTTAGGTCGACTATTAGAAATTGTCGACTTTTTTTCGTCCAACCAATTCAGTTTGATGTAAATTCTTAAAAGAATAACGTGTTCAAAATTTGAAAATAGAATTTTACCAAACCGTTGAAAATTCGGATGACTGGATGACCCGGAAGCCTTGTTCGGGACGCCGGGACACGACTTCGTAATTCGGGCCATGTCCCGGATTTTTCGGGCTAGTTGGTCACACTACTTATAACAAATACACAGGGTGTCACGCGGTACCGCGGTCGAAAAATTGTTTAACCAATTTTTGTTAACCAAATTCACAAAAATAATTTTTATCTACTCTATCTCATATTATGTAAAGCAGCGGTTCTCAATCTGTGGTACATGTACCACCGGTGGTACATATCATTATTTGCGGTGGTACACAAAACACACAAAAACTTAAAATAGTAGTACATAGTACCTAAGTCTTGATTATACAATCTAAAAATATAGAAATATAATAAAAGAAACTTTAGATGGTACACGACTCAAAAAGATTGAGAACCGCTGATGTAAACGTTTTATTGTGTGAAAATTGTAAATATAGATATAGGCCAGGAACCGAAGCTTTTCACCTCGCAATTTTTACAGAATGGATCGATTTGCTTGAAATTTTGAGAATAAGTAGAGGATAGTCCAAGGATCAAAATCTATATGATTCCGAAAGGCGCTTTTACCATGGGGGTGGTTTCCACCCCATCTCGGGGGTGGAAATTTTTTATTATACTTTAATCGCAAAAGTTGATAAAAACATTCATTCTAAGCAAAAAAGTTCTATACATTTTTTTGATAAAATTAATAGTTTTCGATTTATTCGATATCGAAAGTGTTAGTTTTGTATAGAAAAATCGAATGTTTTTCGATATTACAATTCACTCAATTTTTGCCGTAGAAAAATTGTTTTCAAACCAAGTTGTTGGGAATTAAATAACCTACAATTTTATATCGAAACATTTTTTCGTATCTCTGATGCTAATCTTTCTATTCTGAAGAAAATATCATTTTTTACCAAACTACAAAAATTCGTTATTCGCTTTTAACTCCAATTTTTTAAAAACGAATCATTCTAAGCCAGTCAAACTTCTAGAATCTATTAATAATACATAAATAAATAAGAATTAATAAGGCCAATGACCAAAAACACCGCCAAGCTACATTATTATGCTTTCAATTAGATTTCTCCTTTTTTTTCAAAAAAATATATTGATTTTTTAACCGTAACTTTTTTGTTTTTTATCTTAGAAAGTTTGGTAAAAAAATAATTTTGTAGATTTTTACAAGATCTAAAGTCTATTAATATTAAATCTTTTTAAAATCCTCAGTCGCAAAAAGCGGTGACTTTGAAAGGGTTGGTAAAGGAGGATTTTGCATGTTATTACAAGTTTTAATTGTCAATAGCTCACTCAATTTTTGCCGTAGAAAAAATTTTTGCAAACCAGGTTCTTGGGAATTAAATAAGCTACAATTTCATATTGAAACATTTTTTCGTATCTCTGATGCTAATTTTGCTATTCTGAGGAAGAGGCCATTTTTTTCCAAACTATAAAAATTCGTTATTCGCTTTTAACTCGCATTTTTTTTTAAAACTAATCATTCTAAGCCGGTCAAACTTCTTGAATATATTAATAATACATAAGTAAAAAAGATCAAATAAGGTTAATGACTAATTTTAATTAGGGTGGTGATTACGGGGTTGCTTGCAATCACTTTTTCGCTGAAAAAAATGGGGACTGACATTCTTTTCATTATAAGTCACTTAATTTTTGAGATAGAGACTTTTTTTATTTCTGGTGATAGACATTTTTAAGTATTTTAAATTAGTTTGAACAAGTTGTCCTCGAAAAATGCATATTTTTTCCGTCTTTTGACTTTAACTACAATATTTAACATTTGACGAAGAAGAGCCAACATATAATAAAGTATAGCTCGATTACTATTGGTCCAAAAGGAAATTTAAAAAAACGGTTTTGTTTATTTTTTCAAAAGGTACATTTTTGTTAAAAAAAGTTGTGTTGATAAAACGAAAACTTTTGGAGTTATTAGCCGAAAACTTATTAAAAACATTGATTTTTTCGATATAAAACTAACACTTTCGATAGCGAATAAATCGAAAACTATCAATTTTATCAAAAAAATGTATAGAACCTTTTTTGCTTAGAGTTAACGTTTTTACCAACTTTTGGGATTAAAGTATAATGAAAAATTTCCACCCCCGAGATGGGGTGCAAAATCACCCCCATGGTAAAAGCGCCTTTCGGCATGATATAGATTTTGATCCTTGGAGTATCCACTACATATTCTCAAATTTTCAAGAAAATCGATCCATTCTGTAAAAATTGCGAGGTTTTGTCCTATTTTAAGCTTCATTACTTGGACTAATAGCAGCATGAAGGGTTTAAAGTGTGTCTGAAGTAACAATCTATTTTGTATGAATATAATTGCGAAACACTACAGAATTTTACTTTTTGACATAAATTTTATTAATAATAAGATAAATTTTGTACAATATTTTTAATAATTAAAGTAAATAAATTTTAATTTCACTCAAATAAATAATCGATTGCTGCCATTGACCACTTACATTCAATCTCGGTTAATTTGATTAATAATCGCGGCAGGTAAAGTAACATTCTTCTTTCAATACAACAAAGTGTTACTTTACTGCCGAAAATGAGGGCAAATGAGTACAATAATGAATGATTTTAGTGAAGTCAGAAACTAAAAAAAATCAAAGATTAAAGCTACCTCTATAAGACCCTAAAGACATTTTTGTCATTATTTCATTAATAAGATATTATTTTTAATTATCAACAATGAGCGCTAAGCGTGTATTGAGGCGGCCGTCAATGTGAGTGCGAGTGAGATTCACCATTGGACGGCCGGAATGGTGCATCTCTTTAGCACTCACCATTGACGGCCGCCTAATACGCACTTAGCGCTCATTGTTAATAATTAAAGATAAAGCTTAGTAATAAAATAGTGACAAAAATTTCTGCTGGATCTTGTAGTAGTCCAGGTAATGAAGCTTGAAATAGGACAAAACCTCGCAATTTTTACAGAATGGATCGATTTGCTTGAAAATTTGAAAATAAGTAGTGGATAGTCCAAGGATCAAAATCTATATGATGCCGAAAGGCGCTTTTACCATGGGGGTGGTTGCCACCCCACGTTGGGGGTGGAAATTTTTAATTATATTTTGACCGCAAAAGTTGGTAAAAACGTTCATTCTAAGCAAAACAAGTTCTATACATCTTTTTGATAAAATTAATAGTTTTTGATTTATTTGCTATCGAAAGTGTTAGTATTATATCGAAAAATTAATGTTTTTAATCAGTTTTCTGCTAATAACTCCAAAAGTTTTCGTTTTATCAAAACAACCTTACTTAACAAAAATGTACTATTTGAAAAAATAAAGAAAACAGTCTTTTTTAATTTTCTTTAAGACCAACAGTAATCAAGATATATGTTAGCTCTCCTTTGTCAAATGTTAAATATTGTAGTTTCAAAGTCAAAAGATGGGAAAAATATGCATTTTTCGAGAATAACTTGTAAAAACTAATTTAAAGAATTTAAAAATGTCTATCTCCAGAAATAAAAAAGAAGTCTCTAGCTCAAAAATTAAGTGACTTATAATGAAAAGAATGTCATTCCCTATTTTTTTCAGCGCAGAAGTGGTCGGAAGGAACCCCGTAATCACCACCCTAATTAAAACTAGTCATTGACCTTATTTGGTCTTATTTATTTATGTATTATTAATAAGTTCGAGAAGTTTGACTGACTTAGAATGATTCGTTTTAAAAAAAAATGAAGTTAACAACGATTAACGAATTTTTGTAGTTTGGAAAAAATGGCTTTTTCTTCAGAATAGAAAGATTAGCATCAGAGATGTGAAAAAATGTTTAAATATTAAATTGTAACTAATTTAATTTCCAAGAATATGGTATGAAAAAAATTTTTCTATGACAGAAATTAAGTGAGCTATTGACAATTAAAACTTGTAATAGCATGCAAAAACCACCTTTACCAACCCTTTCAAAGTCAACTCTCTTTGTGACTAAGCATTTTAATAATATCTAATATTAATAGGCTTGTAAATCTTGTAAAATCCTACAAAATTCTTTTACAACAAACTTTGTAAGATACAAAATAAAAAAGTTACGGTTAAAAAATCAACATATTTTTTTGAGAAAAAAAAGGAGAAATCCAATTGTAAGCATAATAATGCAAATTAGCGGTGTTTTTAGGCGTTGGCCTTATTCATTCTTCTTTATTTGTGTATTATTAATAGATTCTAGAAGTTTGATTGGCTTAAAATGATTAGTTTTGAAAAAACTGAAGTTAAAAGCGAATAAAGAATTTTTTAGTTTTGTAAAAAATGACATTTTCTTCAGAATAGAAAGATTAGCATCAAAGATACGAAGAAATGTTTAAAAATGAGATTGTAGGTTATTTAATTCTTAAGAACTTGGTGTAAATTTTTTTCTACGACAAAAATTGAGTGAATAGTAAATGAGTATACTATAGAAGAACATTGATTTTTTCCATACAAAACTAACACTTTCGATAGCGAATAAATCGAAAACTATTAGTTTTATCAAAAAAATGTATACAACATTTTTTGCTTAGAATGAATGTTTTTATCAACTTTTGCTGTCAAAATATAATAAAAAATTTCCACCCCCGAGATGGGGTGGCAACCACCCCATAATAAAAGCGCCTTTCGGCATCATATAGATTTTGATCCTTGGACTATCTATCCACTACTTACTCTCAAATTTTCAAGCAAATCGATCCATTCTGTAAAAATTGCGGGGTGAAAAGCTTCGGTTCCTGGACTATAGAGGGGGCTATAAACTTTGATTTGGTCACTTTCTGACTTTCATAAGAATGGATTTTAACCAAGTTATTAAGCCTTGAAAATGGCTATTTTCGCATTTTTCAAATTTTAAATCGCGTATAACTCGACAACAATCAATTTTAGAGAAAAATCACAAAATACATTTTTTTGCTCAGAATAACCTAAATGATCTAAAAAAAATTACTTGAAGTGAAAAAATTATTTTTGTGAATTTGTCTAAAAAAATTGTTAACAATTTATCGATCAAGGTACTGCCTGGCACCCAGTAGATTTGTTATAAGGACCTCTTTTTGAGTAAGTTTGTGCAAAAAATTCAATTCGGAGTAATTTACCTAACGGGGGCGACGATAGAGCCTAGACTAATTTGGACATATTCAGTAACATTTAATTTCTAGAATCGGCTGTTTGTGTGAATCAGAATCAACTTTTACTAAATGGCATTGGGAAGAGTATACTTTTCCTAGTTGGAGTCTACTTTTACTAGTAAATGTTGAATATAAATCTTCATTTTATATTTATAATCAACTTGTACTGAAACCAGCCGTTAGAGTTGACTTCAACTAGTTGGAGTCAACTCCAACTGGATAATCAACTTGAACTGTAACATATATAAAAAGTGTACATAGATCCTTTATGCACTTAATCATCACATAGCGCTACAACCCTGGGTGGGTCCTGGCTGACTGTACAACTTTCTTCCAATTTGTTCGGTCTTCCATCAACCTAGGGTGAAAAGGATGTTCTATTTTAGGAGATCTGCTTGGATGTTATCTCTCCATCGCATTCTGAGACGTCCGAGATGTCTTTTGCCTGTAGGAATCTCCTCCCATACCAGTCTTACAAGTCTCTTGTTATGAAGTCTGTGCACGTGGCCTGCCCATCTTAGTTGCTGTGATTTAATTTCTTGGACAATATCGGTGTCATTGTAGAGTGCTTTTAATTCGAAGTTGGTTCTGATCCTATACTGGTTCGTGTTAATGTCGTGGTGAGGTCCAAAATGTTTATGCACTTACATTTTAAAATTTACTGTGCACATAGATCCTTTACACTCTAGTAACTTAGAAAATATTAATTTTAAAACGTGTTTGACTTGTTTGAAAGATTTCTAGGCTCGAACAACTTACTTTTAACACTAAAAACATATTTTGAAAAAATTGTCACATAGACCCTTCATGCACTTGTGTCTTCAATAAATTGAATTGGTCTTTTAAACACACATTGCACTGAATTCTTTCTCCCTTTGATTTTTGCAAAAAAAAAATCATTGAACAACTCTCACTTCAGTTAGTCCAGAAAGCCACTGCGCATCCGCTAGGAAAAATATTCCGATTCGGATTTTTTGCACAATCTTACTCAAAAAGGACCCCTTTTACAAATTGGCATGTTGCCAGGACCAAAAGTTATTCAAAAATTTTTTAAACGTTTTTTTTTTTTGTTTTTTTCCTAAAATTATTTTTTTTGCATGAAACAAAGTTTTTTTTAGGTTTTTTGGATCATTCCAAACAGAAAAGGTCTTTAGTGACATTTCTCTAAAGTTGATAGTTTTTGACATATAAGCGATTAAAAATTGAAAAATTGCGAAATCGGCCATTTTTAACCCTCAAAAACTATGTGAAAAACTGAAAATTTGAATGTTGCCAAGGTTGGTAGATATTCTTTAAACATCGATTGATGAAATCCCGAAGAGTGTTTTGCAATACAGCATTTAAAACTCCTTTGTTTTTTAATTTCTAATCACGCGTGCGCGACACTATTTTCCACCGACAGTATGGTGCAAATGAAAGGAATAAATTCGTTATTTCGTAAACCGGCGACTTTAACGAAAAATCCCGAAACAGGTCGATTTTTATTTTTAAGTTGTGATATTGTGGCATATATGGTATACTAGTGACGTCATCCATCTGGGCGTGATGACGTAATCGATGATTTTTTTAAATGAGAATAGGGGTCGTGTGCTAGTTCATTTGAAAGGTTATTCAATTCTCTATTCAGTAATATAAACATTTATAGAATTATTTATACAGAGTGTCCTACTACTTCTTTTTTTGTCAAATAATTTAATTTAATAAAAATTTTTTTGACACCCTGTATAAATAATTATGTAAATGTTTACATTACTGAATAGAGAATTGAAGAACCTTTCAAATGAGCTACCACACGACCCCTATTCTCATTTAAAAAAATCATCGATTACGTCATCACGCCCAGACGGATGACGTCACTAGTATACCATATATGCTACAATATCATAACTTAAAAATAAAAATCGACATGTTTCGGGTTTTTTCCTTAAAATAGCCGGTTTACGAAATAACGAATTTATTCCTATCATTTGCACCATACTCTATAGACATGCAACGGTGGAAAATAGTGTCGCGCACGCGTGATTAGAAATTAAAAAACAAAGGAGCTTTAAATGCTGTATTGCAAAAAACTCTTCGGGATTTCATCAATCGATGTCTAAAGAATATCTACCTACCTTGGCAACATTCAAATTTTAAGTTTTTCACATAGTTTTTGAAGGTTAAAATGGCCGATTTCGCAATTTTTCAATTTTTAATCGCTTATATGTCAAAAACTATCAACTTTAGAGAAAAGTCACTAAAGACCTTTTCTGTTTGGAATGATCCAAAAAACCTAAAAAAAACTTTGTTCCATGCAAAAAAATAATTTTAGGAAAAAAACAAAAAAAAAAACGTTTAAAAAATTTTTTACCCACTTTTGGTCCTGGCAATATGCAAATTTGTTAAAAGGGGTCCTTTTTAAGTAAGATTGTGCAAAAAATCCGAATCGGAATATTTTTCCTAGCGGATGCGCAGTGGCTTTCTGGACTAAGTGCTCAATATCATACTGATAAAACACTTCAGAAAATGCAATAGCCGCAGGTAGTATTTTAAAGACAGTTACTCGCACAATCTAAATAGGTAGCGGTGTGTATGAAAGAATATTGGTAAAACTTATTAAAACTTTAAAATGCGACACGGAGTACCGCAATGTGGACATCGCAGGGTTAAAGCATCAAAATCTTTTATCTTACTGATAATGCAATTGAATCTTCATTAATAGGCCAGGGTAATAAGACAAAAATATACCCTGTTCGTGACACTTCAGCAGCCAGGGTACTGAAGCCTTTTTTTCGACAGGTAATACCTATAGGAACAAATTGTAACTATTTCCTGCGTAGGATCTGGCGGCCATTTTTATTTATAAACAATTAACTGTCAAAAAATGGCATTTCCCCCTTTTTTTTCAAATCAACGGAAAACAGTGAAACTTATGATTTTTTTAGTACACATATCTTCGAGATTATGGAAAAAGCTTTAAAATGACGTATTACAAAGTTTGATATACTCATTTATTGTTAATATAATTGCGAAAAAAGGTCGGAATTGCAAAAAAAAATATTTTCGCAATAACTGTTGTAAAAATTAGTGTAGAGCTTTGAAATTTTTGTCAAATGAGGGTTCTTTGGTGCTTAATATGTGATAAAAATTTGAAAGCGATTCATTCAATTGTTTAAATTTTATTCAAATTGATTATCCCAGAGAGCATTTTTTTGCAATAACATAAGTCAGAAAAAAATGACGTTAGAACCATTCCACAGGTGTCAAATGAAAGAGCTAGATTTTCAACATGGTTTAAAAAAGTGAATAAAAAATGCATTTATTAGTAATAAATAATAATGCAAAAGTATCGTCAATTTTTATTTATAAACTTTTTGAATAACTTTTTCCAAAAAAATAACTTTTTTACCCTGTTTTAAATGTACAACTACCAAGTAATGTTATTTATATCATAATTGATAAAAAATTATAATAAATATATATAATTTCTTATAACAAAATAATAAGTTTTTAAGGAAAGATTTACGATACTTTTGCAGAATTATTTATTACTAATAAATGTATTTTTATTCACTTTTTTTAAACCAAGTTGAAAATATAGCTCATGCTCTTTCATTTGACACCTGTGGAATGGTTCTAACGTCGTCTTTTTCTGACTTATGTTATTGCAAAAAATGCTCTCTGGGATAAACAATTTGAATAAAATTTAAACAATTGAATGAATCGCTTTCAAATTTTTATTGCATATTAAGCACCAAAGAACCCTTATTTGACAAAAATTTCAAAGCTGTACACTAATTATTACAACAGTTATTTCGAAAATATTTTTTTGCAATTCCGAACTTTTTTCGCAATTATATTAACAATAAATGAGTATATCAAACTTTGTAATACGTCATTTTAAAGCTTTTTCCATAATCTCTAAGATATTTGTAATAAAAAAACCATAAGTTTCCCTGTTTTCCATTGATTTGAAGAAAGTGAAAAATGTAATTTTTTGATTTTTTGACACTTAATTGTTTATAAATAAAAATGGGCGCCAGATCCTACGCAGAAAATAGTTACAATTTGCTCTTATAGATAGGTATTACCTGTCAAAAAAACGCTTCAGTATCCTGGCTGTTCAAGTGTCATGGAAAAAAACTTATTACCCTGGACTATAAAACCTCATCTGTTTTTACATTATAGAGTAGACTCATTCAAATTCCTTAAGAGGATCGGTACGTATTTTCGGCTGCAATGCTATTCAAATGGGGATTCATTTTTTTCGAATTCTGAGAAAACTAATAAGTATTTTTGAAAAATTTAAACGCAGAATGAAAGATTACGTTATTAGCGAGGGCCGAAAGTCCCTGAGAACTTCTATAATGTTTATTTTAATAAGTTACAGGGGTGACTAGTTAGTAGTTAGAGGGGTAGTTAAATGACATTTTCAAGTAGAATGACATTCTAGTAATGTTTACATATCCATACCAGTGTGAATTTTACTACACGTAGTTTGCCGTGTAAAGACAGAAAAAGTAGGGATACACGTAAAATATTTGCGAATTATGTACCCATAGCCTTAACACCTTGGCTGCGCTTAGAGATATTTATGAACTTACGTTACGATGTATAATATGTCCCGCAGTGAACCTTTGCCACAGTGCATTGTTCAGTGCAGTGATAGCCAACTGTTATTGTAATATGAGGTCTATTTGTCTCGTAATGCAGCCAAGGTGTTAAAGGGTAAACGTAAATACTACAAAAATCCTGCAATATGTAAATTTACCTTCACTATGTAGTTAACTAAAAGCCATAAAATAAGTTATTGTTTTGTTACAGGAATTATGATCTTTCCTTGGCAGAGCCAACGTACACTCACATGGCATTGGCAGAACTGTACCGCAAAAACATTCTGAAACATGTAGTTTCTCAAAATTGTGATGGACTTCATTTGCGATCAGGTCTACCTAGAACCGCTTTATCAGAACTACATGGCAATATGTCAGTTGAAGTTTGTAAGCAATGTAAACCACCCAGAGAGTACTGGAGATACTTTGATGTCACTGAAAATACAGCTAGGTTTTCTCATAAAACGTTCAGAAGATGCTATGTCTGTAATGGACCTTTGCATGACACCATAGTGCATTTTGGAGAAAGGGGCAACTTACAGTGGCCTCTTAACTGGTCAGGGGCTTGTAAGAATGCCAGTAAGGCAACAACTGTAATATGTTTGGGCTCTAGTTTAAAAGTTTTGAAAAAGTACCCATGGTTGTGGCAAATGGATCAACCAGTGAAGAAGAGGGCAAATTTGTACATAATAAATTTGCAGTGGACACCGAAGGATGAATTTGCTAATGTTAAATTAAATGGAAAATGTGATTTAATTATGAGGAAAGTAATGAATTTGTTAGGAATCGTAGTTCCAAAATATGAGAAACTTACGGATCCTATTTATGCTCATGCTACAGAAATGCATCATTTAGAACTACATACCACAACACAACCTTTTTTAAATATAAAGATAGAGAAGAGCGAGCGAAACGATTTTAAGAGGAAAAAAGACTGTATAGCAAATAATATAACTGATCTCAATTGGCAAGAAGATTCAAAAACCTGTGATACTAGCAATAGATTAACAGACAGTCTCCTCAAAAGGGATACTCACTCTTCTTTAAAATACCCTATTTCTTCTAGATTAGAGCCCAAAAGTGTTCAAACAGTTTCATTGCCCTTAGTAGACCCATACTTTATTGATTCAAGTAAGTTCTCAGAGTTGCAAGATAAAGTTTTTGAGAAATATTCAGAATTATTCCTTTACCCTTATCAAACCAGTTTTATGTATTCAGGACTACACAGTATCATTAATCCCTTGCCTACATTTAAGGAAGATTTTTATTCGGCAGTTGATGTTAAAGTTGAGAAAGTCAAGCCAGCATGTGATTACTGCTTCAAATATTTCACATCGACTATTTGTTTGTTCTATCCTAAGAAGGAGCCGCTATTTTTGAATCAGATCAACCGCTATAGTAAAATTGAACAAAAGAAAAAGCCAAATATTTGCCTGTGTTGTGACTATTCTACTGACGAAGAAGAATTGGATAAAATAGAAAACATTAGTGAAAAAGACACAGTTAAAATAAGGGCACAAGCAGGTTGGTTTGGGAAGGGGTATAGAAAGGGGCGTCGAGCGAAACGGAGAAGTATTTGAACAAGTTCCAGTGGTTTAATTTTTATCAGTATTTTTTTTTATATTTGTAGGTAATTTTATGATGTTCATTAAATCGTCCATTAGCTTTTTTTATATTTATTGTTTTTAAAAATGTTTTTTTATATAACAGTGAATGATTGTATGTCTCAATAAAAGTGTGTTTGAATCATAAACAATTTTTTATTTATACTCGAAGAAATTAGATTACAGTCTGTACCAGTATTGGAACCGTGCAAGTTCGGAAAAGCGACACTTGGTTTCATAGCTCGGTAACTTTTTTCGCACTTTTAATTATATTGGCCAATCATATTGGTCCTGGTTACTGGATAATTGTCAAGGCTGTAACCCAAAAAAATTAAGAGAAGAAAAAGTAAGATTTAGGTTATGTTATTAAAAGGTAAACAATTGTATGTAGTAAATAAAATTAATTATTAAAATGCAGTACTGCAAGCAAAATACTAAATTTTTTAAATTTTCGACAAACCTATGATAACATAAACAGAGATAAAAATACTTAATTATGCGATAATTTGGTATACCAAGGAAATTAATAAAATTTATTCAAGCCACCATGACTCGCACAGAAGCGCAAGTACGAGTTCAAAACCAATTGACAGATACCTTCTAGATAACTAATGGGCTAAACAGGAAGGTGGGCGGCTCCGACTCTGTTTAATAAATGTATATGGTACCTATATGTGTATAAGAAAAATGTCGGTAAACCCAAAAATTATTGTTTAATAAGTCTAAGCAGATTGTGATGTACACAGAAAATGTAAACTTGATGGGATGAACCTCAAGAGACACCACAGAACTTTATGTGGAGCTTGAAGAAAATGCGAAAGAAATAGGGCTAGCAATTAACGTCGATAAAACTAAAGCCCTAGTACAAGCAATGAAACAGCAAGCAATAGTGCTTAACCTAGCCTGAGAGACTTGCTCACCCCTTGAGAAAATCCGAAAGTCATTCCAGGGTCCGTGTACCCTGGACACAGTATAAAGAGGGACAGTAAAACCACTTCCATGTCGGCACTTTGATCTCAAGAAGTAATACCGGCAGTACTAGTACGCAATTGGTAATTCACCAGTGGTGGATGCGGGTTTTCCCTGTTAAAAACCGTACGTTTCTATTCGACTAGCAATGCGAGAGTGGGGTAAAAGCGACTAGGAACATAGCGCGATCGCCATGCGCGACTTAAGATTTTACTTCCAATTTTTCGGAGAGTGGTTCTACTGTCCTTCTTTATACTGTGCCCTGGGTACACGAACTCCCACCCGAATCAATGCAGGCTAGCGTGATACCCTCTATTCCGCTATCTCTAATACAGTGTTGCCAATCGCATTTCTCTAGATTATCCGATGATCGCTCGAAAAATATCCGATTTGTCACGAAAAGGTACGCTAGGTCAAAAATTATTCTGTTATAAAATCAATGTTGCCAATGTTATTCTTTTAGTCCCCTTAACAAACCATCAAATAACAAAATCCGTTGTTCGTACGCCAATCAGTTGATTGTAATCAGTTATAATTATGATAATTAACATAATTGATTGATTAATTAATTACTAATTATCAATTAACGTAACAATTATTAACATAATTGATTAATTAATCAATTAATCTCATAATTGTAATCAATTATGTGTTAGAGTAATTAAATATTTATTGATAATGATCAGTTGATTCCATTTCTGATTAGCGTTCGAACAACCGGCTCTTCAATCTACTGGATTCTCTATTTCACAGTTTAAAAATTTTCGTTTATAAATGAAAATCTCGTATCCTAGTTGATTATTACCTAATTATCATGTATGTAAATACTATTCACTTACTATTATTATATTATTCGTCTTTTGTATTATCGTAAGTGTTAAATTCTAAATAAATAAATAAATCTAAATATTTCATTATTTGGATCGTTATATTAATTTATTTTATAATTATTTAAGTAAAAAAAACACTGTTAAATATTATTTTATTAAAACGTAATAACTACCTAAAACTAGGTACCTATTGGAAAAATAAATAATAATTAAATCAATACAAAATAAACTACAGCTACATTAATAGCATAGGCGCAAAATTTCTGGTCAATGCTTTTAAAATGCATTATTTTTTTCGAGTCCTGAGAAAGCTAATAAATATTATTTAACAATTTAAACGCAGAACGAAAGATTACATTATTACCGAGGGCCGAAAGTTCCTGAAGACTTCTATAATTTTTATTCTAATATGTTACAGGGGTAAAAGAAAAAGAGAATATTAAGTGTGATTTTTAATTTCAAATATCTCATTCAAAAGAAACATTTTGTTTATTTTAAGGGACTTTCAGCCCTCTGTAATAATGTAATCTTTCATTCTGCGTTCAAATTTTTCAAAATATTTATTAGTTTTCTCAGGATTCGAAAAAAATGAATACGTTTAAAGATTATTGGTCCGAAATTTTGCGCCTCCGCTCTTTTAACAACTAAAGATTTATTACAACTAAAACAATAGAAATGTAGTTGACAGTCTTGTAGTTATTAAGGTATCATTTATTATTCATAATACCCGTGGTGCGTTCAACGTTAATGCCCGACTAAATAATTTTTATAGGCAAAAAATTTGAAGGATTTTTGAGTTAATTAGTAGATATCTAGATATTACTAGTTTCAAATAAGTAGATTTTTCTACAACCACTATTCCAAATGTATTTTTCTGCACAATTTTATGTTAACAAACTTAATATTTTCTCACAGAATAACTGACAGTAGTGTGCAGAAAAGTGACGTTTCTGTACCGGAAAGTTCTTTTCTGCATAGTACCATTACATTCTTCAAAAAAATCATAAATATAATTAAGTAAGTATAACATGTTTTGATGAAATGGTTTTGTTTAAGATATTAGATTTGATAGAACTTTACAAAAAAGAACTAGATTTAACTACATCTCATGTCCGAGAAATCTGGAAACGTTTACTTAAGCACTGCACTACATAAAATGAAATTAAAACTAAATCGTGCGTGAATTAGCTTTCATAAGTTTAAAGACTAAAAACTCATAAATTGAAATTGAAGTTTTTGAAATTTGAATTGGATTAGTATGCCTTAAGTGGATGCACTTGTGCATTTAAATTCTAAACAAAAGAATCGGCACATGTCCCTCTTGTCAAAAGATGAAAAGTATCGGATGTCACTAACATTCATCCAGTATAGGCTATTTATAAAAATTTGGGTGGAACCAAACAAAATTAATATGTTGTTGGTGTTGGGAATATATGGATGAGAAAGTTTTAGTCGATGGTACATACACTGAATAATATCCGCAAATATCCGATTTATTTTTAAAGATACGAAGAAGATACGACAACTCTCAAAAAGGTACGCAAATCGGATAATTATCCGCCGATTGGCAACACTGCTCTAATAGCAAGGAAACAACGAAACTTGCAAAATTTGATAATAGACGACGAAAATATTGAAGTAATAAGATAGAGCTCACATACGCAATAACTGAGAACTGCAGCGAGGAGGAAATTCGGAAAAGGATAATTTTTGCCAACAAATACTTCTCTCTGTCGCAGGTGTTTGAATCCAAAGACATATAGGGAAGTCAAGTTCAAAATATATAAAATATCATACCACCGATAGCAACGCAGGGCGTTGAAACATGGATCATATCAGAAAAGACAATATTACCTATTAATATGCTTGAAAGAAAGATATTGGAACCCATTTGCGACAATGGTATGTGGAGAATAAGCAATCACGAATTATATCAACATTACAAAGAACTCTATAGCATATTATTAGTCAATACAAAGATTGCGCTGGGCAGGTCACTTTATAAGAATGGATATTAACAAAATGCTTGATGGGACGTCGGCCAGTAGGAAGAACAGATGAAGTGAGAACCGATACTAAACGACATCTTAAGGGTAAATAACTGGAGTAGAGCATGGATCTGTGGAGGTGATGACTCGTCGCGCCATCAAGTGCAATTTGGATGAGCCTTAGGCTTCGTACAAAACATGCGGTCTGAAAACTAGAATGATCTATTAATTGGTCATTGGTTTAGTCTAATATTATTGTGGATACAATAAGGTCGTGCCTCACTGCAGTCTTAGAGGAAAGTGCATTTCGGCTAAAACAGGCCGAGTATCTAAAACCCAGCAACCTGATTGGACACTTAAGAAGAACAAGCAATAGATGAAGATATCCACAGGTATTATAACTTATTGCTCTTATTACAAGGAGTGTCCCCTCAAGTTTACACATGAATTAGTAGGAATATAGGGAAAATGGTCCTAGTAGGTATTTAATTCTATGTAGTTTTAGGTCCTAGTATCTTTGAATATTAATAACAATAGATTTTTGAACTCAAGAGTGTTTCAAAAAGCGTGTCAACTCGCTAAAATATTTCTTTTCTCTAATGGGCAAGCAATACTAAAAGACTTCATCGAAGCCCCCAATAAACGAATATACATAGACCCAAACTTATATGGAATCACCTGATATTTCTTATTATTTCGTGCGAATTTAAAAAAAAACGAACACATGAATTCAAACAATATTTATTTTAAAGCAATTTATAACAAATACATAGCAATTAAATAAAACAAGTATTTAACAAACAAATTGAAATTAGTTGTTTTAAAGTAAATAGCATAAAAAAATTCAATGTAACACGAATAATGTTTAAATTGTTTTTATTTTTTTTTTGTAGTCAGTGTTATCACCTCTAGTCGTTATGCACGCTTCAGTTTACGTGGGCACGCTCCTAATCAAATTATCAACATTTTGTTGTGGTAGGTTGCTCCATCCTTCAAGAGCAGCTTGTACTAGCCGTGAGGTGTTTTGTGGATTATCCTGGCAACCTCTAATTTTTCTTTTAAGCATAACCCACAAATTCTCTATAGGGTTAAGCTTGGATGAGCAAGCCAGGCCACTCCACACAAGGGATACCTTCTGCTTCAATGTCTCTAGTCAGTCTAATGGTATGTGGAAGTCCATTATCATGCAATAAAATTAAATTTTCTCCTGTTGCACCTCCCCAGAGCCTAACTACAGGTTATCAACATACCTCTGAGAAGTTAAAGTTGATTGGATGAAAATTAAAGGAGTTTTTTACGGATCACAATTCCTCTCCAGAACATTACACTTCTTGTATATTTGTGAACAGATCTGACAGTTTTCGTTCTTGCGCCTCGACCCCTAAGTACACGATTTCGTGGGTCATCTGATTTTACACAAATCCTGACTTTTTCTGAAAATAGCACATTTTGTCAATTCCCAATGTTCCAGTTTTGGTGGTGAAGACACCAATTTAGGCGATCAATCTTATGCTGCCTGGATAACTCAGGAACCCATAACTGTCTCCTGCTGTATACTTCTTGGCACGAACTCTTCTTCTTATCGTTTCAACTGAAAGAGTTACACCTGTAGCTTCCAAAAGCTGCAGGTGTGAAATGGTTGGGTGCCTTTCAGCTGAATGGATAATAATTAAACGATCGTGGCGAGCCGTTAGGGACCGTTCAAGTATTACGTAACGCAGGTTGGGGGGGGGGGGTTAAAAATCTTCAAAAATTGCGTTACGTAATACGTGAACGCCCCATTAAGGTGCGTTACGTAGGGGGGGAGGTGGGTCAAAAATCTTCAAAAACCGCGTTACGTAATACTTGAACGCTCCCTTATTACTTTTTGGCGACTTTCCCTTGCTTTATTTTTGAGCTTTCCTAGTCCTGTTACCTAGCATAGGTTTTGGACACAACACCCTATGTTACGTCTAGCTCTACAGCTATGTCCCTCTAAGAACATTAATTGCTCCACAAAACCAATAATCTTTCCCCGTTGTAAGTTCTATAACCCCATATAACGCATATTTTCGTTTTTGGACGCAAATGTTAGTTTATTTATTTTCGTTCATTTGCAACTCAAGCAAATAAGCTATACAGTACCAAGCTGTACTATCTGATTGTCTTATAGATTTGTTTATTTTCAATAAAAACCTTTATTCTTCGCAACAATAACAAGTTTTTTTCAAAAGAAATAAATATTACTTTAAAATACATGGTGATTCCATATACAGTTGAGTCCCTGAATCTTTACCCCTGCATCATCATTTAAAGCATATGAAATAAGTCGATGATAGGTCGGACTTGCTGTTGCATTTAGTAAATTTCAATTTCCGACCTATCTGTTGTAAAAACAACTTATTTTTATTTCAGTTTAAACATATCCAACTGTTATATTTTAAAAACGTATATAAGGAATTGTAAATTCATGCATTTTTGCTTCTAAAACAACTGGTTTTTGTTCCCCTAATATGAATCGTGATTTGTTATGACTAGTTTTCTCCGCCGATACCCCCCGCGTTCTCTTCGCATAGTGCATAAACTCGAAATTGTGCAGTCTTACTCAGAACGCTCTGAAGTAATGACGATATGTGTTTACGCGTTGTGTTGCAAAATTACGTGTTTTAGAAATGTATCGCTCTTTTGTTATGGTTTATGTTAACATGGTTTTCACAGAACCCTTTGTTTTCTACACACCCCCGAAGCACTATATATAATATTAATGTTTGTATAAATAAATCTCGTTTTATCTAGAATTGCGATAAGTTAAATCAATGTTAGGATCAGCCCTTATTTACAGTACACTTATTAAATAAATAAATTATCGAAGGAAATTTCCCTAATTGTCTTGTTAATTGCTCCAGTGGTCCTTTATAAATATTTTGGGGCAATTGGATGTCCATCCACTCCCCTTAAAAAGGTGGAAAGTTAGCATTAAATGCTCTCCCACCATTTCTGGTCCTTCGAGCCGGATATTGGCTATATCGCAATTCTACTCTGATTTATCATTATAAATCAAATCTCTTCCTGTTAAAATTAAACAACCTCAACAAAGTGATAGTTAAGTGCTTCAAACAAGTAGTGCAAATGAATAGGATTTTGGTAAGCTCGTTACAAATCTTTTATCTCTTGCTGTCGCGTCATTATAGACAAAGCTTCGCGCTATTATTTTCGCGCGTCGCGCCACACCGGTGATTTTTTATAATTTAGCTGCCGGTCTTATACGAGGACTCTTCAAAAAGTTCGGACTCTAAAGTTTTAGTATACCGGTCGAATTTATATTTCGCTGGACTCATACCGGGCGATTAAAGTTGGGACAATATTTTCCGAGCTCTTAGTTATTATACAGGGTGAACTAAACTGTGTTTTAGACTCTTAAGTTTTTATTTCTCGTATATTCTCGCAGAACGTTAAGTTGTGTTTTAGACTCTCAAATTTTTATCTCTCGTGTATTCTCTCAGAACTTTTATTATCTCCAAAGCTTACACACCTCTATCCGCAATGGAAGAATTGAAGAAACAACGTACACCGCTTAAGTCAAAGATCACTCGTATCTCTAACTGGTTGAAAACTAAATCTGAACAAGAGAAGGATCTCTTGAAATTCCAACTCCGTCATACTGAACTAAAGAATTGTTACGTCAAGTATGATGATATTATGGACCAGATTGAGGAACTGGACGAAACAGGCACCGAAGAACGCGATAGGGAAGAAGTCGAAGAAAAATACTTCTCAACTCTGGCAGGTCTTCAACATAGAATGGAGGCGCTACAGCCTCTTGCACCCCAGCCCAGTTCCACTTCTCCACGTCTAGCTAGTGCTAGAGTTTCTCTCCCAGAAATCAGAATCCAAAACTTCTCTGGGTCATTCTCGGAATGGAGCACATTCTACCAGCTCTTCGAGACTCTCATCATCAACAACCAGGAGCTCAACGACGTCCAACGGTTTGTGTACCTCAAATCATTTCTACGCAACGAACCTCTCCAGTTGGTGGAAAACATCCAAGTTTTAGAAGAAAACTTTGAAATCGCGTTGGACACTCTTCGAAATCGTTATGAGAACAATTCGCGCGTAATTAGTTTATATATACAGCGCCTCTTGAAAGTTCCATCCTTGGTCAAGGCCGATGCAAAGGCCTTACGGGAATTTTTGGTCACCGCAAAACAGACCGTACTCGCGCTAAAAAATATGAATGTACCAGTCGAGCATTGGGATCTCTTGCTTATAGAAATATTCTTACAAAAAGTGGACTTTACCACTCACCGGTCGTTCGAATACGAGGTAGGGTCAAAAGATATTCCCACGCTAAATAAGTTCTTTGAGTTTTTAGAGAAAAAATGCGACATTATGGAAAAGTTAAACTCTTCAGATCATAACGATAAAAAAGTTAATAAAGCTCCCTCTAAAACGGTTCTCTTCTCTTCGGTAAATGGTAAAAACAACTCTTACTCTAAAACATGCTCATTTTGTAATAATACTACACATACTATTTATGCATGCACAGATTTTGCTAATCTTCTCTTACAGGACAGGTATAAGTTTGTTAATGAAAATAAAATGTGTCGCAACTGTCTAGGTACTAAACACTTTTCTCAAAATTGTTCATCTCAACGCTTATGTACTGTATGCAGTGGTAGGCATCATTCACTGTTGCACAACGACCATGGGAATAGCTCTTCTTCTAGTATAGGTCTTCTCAAAGACAAAATCATTCAACTCCTCGCAATGTACAAAACACTTGGCCTGATGGTGAAGCCGGTCCAAGTAATTCTGTCTCTCTCTCTCAATCTCAAATGTGATGACTTCTCTCTCTGCTCTCTCAGTAAAGCGGGATGTGTTGTTAGCAACCGCTCTAGTTACTATTTACTCAAAGGATGGCGTACCCATACACGCTAGATGTCTTTTAGACAACGGATCTCAGTCGTCGTTCGTCTCTAAAGAGTTGGTTCAAAAATTAAATCTCTCTCCTTATAGCAAAAGATTGCAAATCTCTACTATCTCTGAACATAGTTCATTCTCGAACAAAATGGTCGATCTGGAAATTTTTCCATACAAAAGAAATGGTAATGGTTTCAAAGTCTCCTGTGCTATTTTAGATAATCTGACTTGTAGACTCCCTCAAGTATCCCTAAACAGAAATAAATTTAATATTCCCTCGACAGTCACTCTCGCAGACCCCTCCTACTCTGTCCCTGGAAATATAGATCTTCTTCTTGCCAGTGACATATATAGCGAACTCTTGTTAGACGGTTTGATACGTCTAGGTAAAGGACTCCCTGTTCTCCAGAATACACACTTAGGGTACATCATGTTTGGCTCTGTACCCCTTCATGCACATCATAAAAGTATTCATCATCCACAGTTGTCTCCTACACGGTCAAATGTCTCTTTATTTGTCCAGTCCACGTCTGAGGAAGATAAGCTCGATGATTTAATTCGACAATTCTTCGAAGTGGAAGAGTTGACGCCCTCTGTTAAGTCCACCACCTCCGAGGATCTGGCTGAGCAAATATTCACCAAAACGACTCAAATTTTACCCTCTGGTCGGTTTCAGGTAAAGCTTCCTCTCACTTCTGAAACGGCACATAAAAGTCTAGGCAACTCTTACAATATGGCCAAGAAAAGGTTTATTAATCTAGAAAATAAACTTTTGAAGCATGAAAGCTTATACTCTCAATACAAGTCATTCATCCATGAATATGTTTCTCTTGGGCATGCCAAGAAAGTTTCTCTTTCTCTTACAAATATTCACTTAGAAAATAAATACTTTCTACCTCACTACTGTGTCATAAAAGAAGAATCACTAACCACAAAATTGAGGGTGGTTTTTGATGGCTCCATGAAGAGTTCTAGTGACTACTCTCTTAATGATATCCTATTGAAAGGAAAAACCCTTCAGCCTGAACTTTTCGATATTTTACTTCGTTTTAGACTCTATACGTATGTCTTCACCTCCGACATACAGAAGATGTACAGGCAAGTACAAATTCATCCTGATCACACATTCCTCCAGAATATACTGTGGCGGGATTCCCCAGAACAGGACATCGAATGTCTTGAGCTTCAAACCGTAACTTATGGAACAAAAAGCGCAAGCTTTCAAAGTACCCGTTGTTTGGTGGAGCTAGCTAAAACTCACCAAAGCAACTACCCATTGGCTTCCGATGCTCTCTTAACAGGCTGCTATGTAGATGACATTCTATATGGAGCCAGTGACACCCAAACTCTCCTAAAGGCTCATAATGAGATAACTGACCTACTCAACAGGGCATGCATTTCTCTTCATAAATGGTGCTCTAACTCTAAAATGTTTTTGGAAAATGTTTCTTCTCTCTCTACAAACTCTGCCTATGTTATTTCACCAGAGAATGCTTCGAATAAGGTTTTAGGTCTCTGTTGGAACCCCAGTACTGATACATTTTCAATTTCTGTACCTCAATTGTCAATAAAGGATAATTACACGAAAAGGGAAGTACTCTCTATTATCGCTCAGATTTTTGATCCACAAGGGCTCATTAATCCTGTGACTGTGCTCGCTAAAATTATTATGCAGAAAATTTGGATTTCTAAAATCAATTGGAATGATCCCGTAGATTCAAATATTTTAAATGAATGGTTAAAGTTTGTGACTGATCTCTCTGCTCTCAAGGATATGAGTATACCCAGACCTCTTTTCTCAAGTCATGAAATTTGTTCTGTTGAAATTCACTCCTTTTCTGACGCAAGCTTGAAAGCATATGCTGCTTGCTGTTATATACGAGTTACGTACAAGTCGAAAAATGTCTCTTGCTTTCTCATTGCTTCAAAAAGCCGTATTGCTCCTTTAAAGACCGTAACGCTTCCAAGACTGGAACTTATGGGTGCTTTATTGGCCAGTAAACTTACCACTAGGGTGGTTGATATCATAAAGGACAAGTTGCCCTCTCTTAGCTCTATAAATATGTGGAGCGATTCTGAAATAGTTCTGGCATGGCTCACATCGCATCACTCTAGATGGAATCAATTTGTCGCTAACAGGGTAGCTCAGATTCAAGAAAATTCTTCTGATTCTCATTGGAGACACGTAAAGTCTAAAGATAACCCTGCTGACATCCTCTCCAGAGGAATGATGCCCTCTAACATACTCAATTCCACTCTTTGGTTTCAAGGTCCTCAGTTTTTACGAGAATTTGACCTAAATTTGTCTGAATATAGTCCCAAGTTTAATTCTGATAAATTACCTGAAGAAAGAAAAATTGTTCTTCACACTCGAAATGCTCAAGTCGATTTTTTCGTCATACTTTCTGAAAGGTACTCCAGTTTCACGAAGTATATGAGAATCATGGCTTATGTACTCAGATTTGCTAATAACGCAAAACCTCGCACCCAAAAATTATCCGGTACTCTTGGAGTATCTGAACTTCAAAATGCGGAAATGAAGATCATTAAATTACTTGAAAACTCATGTTTTTCCTCCGAAATCGCTGATCTCAAGGGCAATAAAATTATCTCTAACAAGTCTCTTCTACCACTTGCTCCTTTTATTGACAAAGATCGAATGCTTCGTGTAGGTGGACGTCTTAGTAACTTATCAGAAGTCACCTTCGATCAAAATTACCCTCTCCTCCTCCCCTCAAGAAATCATGTTGTTCGTCTTATACTCAAAAGAGAACATCTTAGACTCCACCATGCAGGCCCTCAGAATACTCTCTCCCAACTGCGCCTTAGATATTGGCCTTTAAATGGTCTGCGTGAAATTAAAGAAGATAATACCCCTCCTCTCTACTGGTCGTTGGCACGTGTGATTGAAGTCTTTCCGGGTAAAGATGGCCGCGTACGGATTGCCTCGGTTAAGACTAAGGATGGGATTTTCAAACGCACAATAACTAAATTGTGCCCCCTTCCTAGTGAAGGAGTATGTTAATCTTATGTATTAGGTTTAATAGTTTAACTCGTATTGTTATATTAAGTTGTTCACTATTACTCTTATTGTCTCTTTATGTTTTCTCTTCTTAATGCTTTGTAGTGTTAAAGCTAGTGCTTCAACGGGGGGCAGTATGTTGTAAAAACAACTTATTTTTATTTCAGTTTAAACATATTGTTATATTTTAAAAACGTATATAAGGAATTGTAAATTCATGCATTTTTGCTTCTAAAACAACTGGTTTTTGTTCCCCTAATATGAATCGTGATTTGTTATGACTAGTTTTCTCCGCCGATACCCCCCGCGTTCTCTTCGCGTAGTGTATAAACTCGAAATTGTGCAGTCTTACTCAGAACGTTCTGAAGTAATGACGATAGGTGTTTACGCGTTGTGTTGCAAAATTACGTGTTTTAGAAATGTATCGCTCTTTTGTTATGGTTTATGTTAACATGGTTTTCACAGAACCCTTCGTTTTCTACACACCCCCGAAGCACTATATAATATTAATGTTTGTATAAATAAATCTCGTTTTATCTAGAATTGCGATAAGTTAAATCAATGTTAGGATCAGCCCTTATTTACAGTACACTTATTAAATAAATAAATTATCGAAGGAAATTTCCCTAATTGTCTTGTTAATTGCTCCAGTGGTCCTTTATAAATATTTTGGGGCAATTGGATGTCCATCCACTCCCCTTAAGAAGGTGGAAAGTTAGCATTAAATGCTCTCCCACCACTATCATCGACTTATTTCGTATGGTTTAAATGATGACGCATGGGTAAAGATTCAGGTTCAGGGACTCAACAAGTTTGGTTGTGTGTACGTCTATATTCATTGATTAGACATAATCATTCTCGTTATTTGGATACCAAACTCACGCATCGATTGATTTAGTACTATTACTAACGACTTTCAGAAAAAAAAAGTCATCAGACAAAAGTTGCGTAAAATTGGGTAATACATACATTCATTTCCGGAAAGAGGTGGAATGACCCCAAGGAAAAGCACCCTGCTATATGACACTTAACATTGAGGGTAAGAAGAGACACAATGTTTTTAAAACTTTATTTAATTTAACAAAATTACAAAGTCTAATTAAGTAATTCTAATATTTCATTTTCAGAAGCAACACTGTGAGGAGTACAACCATCATTATCAGTTATTTCTTTGTTAGCACCCTTCTGCAACAACAATTTAACACAATCAGTATGGCCACAACTTGCAGCATAATGTAAAGCAGTCTGTCCATCACTATCTTTTATATTTACATCAGCCCCTGCATCTATTAACAATTTCAAAATTTCACTACTACCTCCATCAGCTGCCCAGTGTATTAGTGAAAGTCCATCATTGACAAGATCTGGCTGATTTGTTTTTAAATAAAGTCTTACTTCTTTCACATTATTTTCCTTGATATAATCTATTACTGTGAGCTCTGACTGAGGGATTTCGTCCTTGGACATGGAAGATACTTTTATCCACTGTTCCTCAGATTTCTCCAAGGGAGCATCATCGAATGTAGGATCTAATTTCTTAAGAGTGTCTATATATAGTGTCTTAGCTTCTTTCTGGGGTAGATCTCCTAGTTTATTCCAAGCATCCCACTTAGACTTTGCACGAAGATCATACCAACTAGGTTTGGAAGTCGTACAAGTGCCTTCAGTACCTTGTTTGTAATAGCCATATAAGGTAAGGAGTGTCTGATTATCGACATTGGGCAAAAGCTTCTGTAAATGACTGGCTGCTTTGTTAAAAGAAATAGTCAAGCTGTCTTCCTCATTTATATCTATACCTAATTCTTGTAAATCACTAAAATTATCTACTGCATCAGCCATTTTTTAATTTTCAGGATTTGATGGCTGTACTCTTATTGTATTTCCCTCCAATTTATGTAAATTATTTTTTGTGGCGCTTTCTAAGCCTTCACGGTTACTAAATGTAATAAAGCCGTAGTTTTTAGACAGTCCTGTTTTTCTATCAAATACAACAGTAGCTTGTTGCAGATGTCCAAACTTACTGAAATAAGTTCTTAACTCTTTTGAACCAACGGTCCAAGGAATGTTGCTCACATACAATCTGTAGAGTTGGCGAACACCATTCGTAGCCATTACTTATGATTTTCTTGAAATTTCAAGCAAGTGAATGCTGTGATCTCCAATTAAATCGTGAATGTTGAGACCTATACTGTTCCCTAAATTGTTTATATTGTGCACAATACACTCCAAGTCCCACTTTGAGAGCAAATGTTCAATAGACCAATCAGAACTTCTTTCTTGGTAAGTACAGAAGAATTTAGCGTTAATATTTATATCTAGCAAGTATGCAACTGTGACAAGAATATCCTCAAATGTTGCTGGTTCAAAGAAACAGTCTGAACCAATGATGTAATCAAGAGGACCAAGCAGATCTAAATTACCTAAAAACAATCCCCAAGTCAGTCCAATAACTTTAATGTGTTGATTAACCACTAGATTGTTAACTTGGCAACTTCTTCTAGTATGAGATAGAGATTTTGGTAGTGTGGCTGATTCTGTCAATATAACATCAGCACCACACTTAGCAGCGACGATTCCAGGAAGGGCAGTACCCGCTCCTAGTTCAACAACTTTTTTACCACAAAATTCTTCACGATTTTCCCAGATAAACCATGCAAGAACTGGTGCTGAAGGCCAGGTGTAGAATGAGTAACTTGCTTGTAGCAACTGAAACAATATGTAAACATTAAACACGTTTATTAGATTTTTATAATAAAACATTTAGAAATATAGACGTGTTTGTGTGTGTATGTTTTTCGGGGATGGGGAAGAAATGGCTAGGAAACAAAGCAAATGCACATTTTCTTTCTTTAGGGCATACTTTAAGTTATCTATAGACCTACAGTTGTTACTGCATTCAAAAATAAAAAAATATGAAAAAAATTTTTTTAAGAAACGCTTTTCTTTAGTTACGAGTGCCTAAAATTAAAAATATTATAAAAAATCAACTCGAAAATCAAAAAGCGAAAAATAAAAAAAATTGAAAAAATCTAACACATTCGTTAAAGAAAAGCGTGGCGCGTCTTCATCGAATAAACGGTTTTCGCCCCACGCTTTTCTTTAACGAATGTGTTAGATTTTTTCATTTTTTTTTACTTTTCGCTTTTTGATTTTCGAGTTGATTTTTTCTAATATTTTTAATTTTAGGCACTCGTAACTAAAGAAAAGCGTTTCTTAAAAAAATTTTTTTCATATTTTTTTATTTTTTACTTTTTAGTCTTACACTTTTCAAACATTAAAATATATCGTCATGTTCATTAAAATATGTATAAAACATATTATGATGTAGGTACAAACATGAAAAGTAGTCGAAATCGGCAAAAAATTTGAAACTTTATTGCATAACGTAAACAATTAACGTAAAAAGTGAAATTATGTATAGTTCATATAATTAGCTACAAGCTGTAAAAGTTTCAAGTTTCTTCATTGTAAAAAACAAGAGATTTTAATTATTTTTTAAAATCGTTTTTTATTTAGACGATAATTAATAAACATAAACAAGTTTTTATTGACTATTCCAATCCAAAAAAGGCTCCTGGATATGACCTCGTCACTGGAAAAATCCTGCAAAACGTAACTAAGAAAACAATCATGGCAATAACACATATATTTAATGCAATACTTACGTATGCACATTTTCCCAATCAGTGGAAAGTAGCAGAGATCATAATGTTACAAAAACCAGGAAAAGACCCCAAAGAACTGAACTCATATAGACCCATTAGTCTCTTACCTATATTATCTAAGCTATTTGAAAAAATGTTTCTACGTCGATTAGAACCAATAATAGAAGAAACAAGATTAATTCCAAAACACCAATTTGGTTTTCGTAGCAAACATGGAACAATAGAGCAAACACATCGTATAGTCAAACAAATCAGCAATGATCTAGAAAACAAGAGGTACTGTAGTGCAGCTTTTCTAGATATCAGCCAAGCATTCGACAAAGTGTGGCATACAGGACTCCTCCATAAGCTGAAGAAAAATCTTCCGTATCAATATTATTTAATTATAAAATCGTATCTGACAGATCGCTTTTCATTAGTAAAACAACAAGATGCTCGCTCAGAACTATTTAAAATAAAATCCGGCGTCCCACAAGGTAGTGTACTTGGTCCCTTACTATACCTGTTATTTACTGCTGACCTACCTACAACTAGATTGACAACAGTCGCAACATTCGCGGATGACACAGGTATTATCGCATCTCACACAGACCCCCAAAGAGCTTCGCATAACTTACAAGCCCACTTAAATAAAATAGAAAAATGGTTAAAAAAATGGAAACTAAGAGCTAATGAAACAAAATCGACCCACATGACATTTACCATGCGAAGAGAGAGCTGTCCACCAGTATACATAAACAACAAACAATTAGATACAACCAAAGTAGATACAACCAAATACCTGGGCATACATCTAGATAAAAGACTAACATGGAGAAAACACATATTCACCAAAAGAAAGCAACTTGGGCTCAAACTTCAACAAATGTACTGGATTCTGGGTAGACATTCAAGACTGTCAATTGAAAATAAATTAGTGGTATACAAAGCCATACTTAAACCCATATGGACCTATGGCATACAGCTATGGGGCTCAGCCAGCAACTCTAACTTGGAAATTATACGTTTTCAAAATAAGGCATTAAGAACCATAGTAAACGCTCCATGGTACGTCCCCAACGCAATAATAGAGAGAGACCTGAAAGTTCCCAGCATCAAAGAAGAAATCAGCAAATACAGTGAAAAGTATGAAGAAAGACTTAGTGCGCATCCAAATGATTTCGCGAGTGAATTATTAAACACAGAGGGTGAAGTTCGCAGACTTAAGCGTTATAAACCAACTGACTTACCAAATAGATTTTAGATAAATTAGAACTATTTTAAGTTTTACTTTATTTTACTAGTAGTACTATCTATACATTTGTTGATAATTTTTTTTTTTTTTTTTTTTAAATTTTATTCTGGCCTTGGTTCAGAACCTTTAGCCACGTAACTACATATGCAATTATTATTCGTTCATAACTATAAAATTGTCCAGTATACACTTAAAAATAAAAAATAAAAAAAAATAAAGCTTACAAATAACAATGCCTACCTACTATGTTAATAAATACAACTATATTAATTTTTTTTTCTTTTTCACTATGGTAAGAACTAAAAACATACATAGGTTACAAAATAATATAATTAATTACAGTAAATATCTCATTCATACATTACATAATACAAAAGAAATACCTATTCATTCAAACGATTAGTTTTACATTCACACTTTTAATTTAATTTTTTGAAGAAATGTCATAATTAGTTTAAAAATTTTAATGTTATCCACACTTAATAGCACATTTAAGTCTAGGGGAGTACTTAAACCTGCTTTCAGCAATTCTTGTAGCAGCCACATACTTGCATTGAGATTTAAGGGACAGTTAAAAAATATATGATTTAGATTAGCTATGCTAGTTCCACAGTCACATCTGCCTGTTGGGAGAACTCCTGTTGTTGATAATTTAGAAAGGAAAGTTTTCATTGGAATTCTTACCTACATGTCATAGCCTAAGAAAGTCATAACTTTAACTGATTGTTCCTAACGGAACAGATTGTTAAATAAATTGGAGTAATAAAAAATTAAAAAAAAAAAATTGACTATTCGTGTATTGTTTTCACGAATGCATATGTCTGCAAATTTTTAGTCATTTGCATTGAGCAAAAGGCAGTCAAATTAACGTCCAAAGATTTGATCCAAACGATTGAACTAAAGAAAAGCGTTTAAAAATATGGTTAAGATCTCTGATAGAAACATTATCGCAAGAGTATACTGGATTATTTAGAAGATTACATTGCTGATTTTAGTTCTTTTTGTTGTATTTTCCTTTTATTTTCTCTATATCTTTATATACAAAACGGTTCTTATTGAAACTGAATTCTGTTATTTAATTTTAAATATAATTTCAGTGTTAAATAAAAATTGTTACTAGATTATGTTTTCAGAGTGACATCATTCGTGAGATTTTTAGTACTTAACAATTTTGGCTTACAAATATCCCATTTAGAACAAGCCAATCTTATTACATCTGTCTATAAGTTCCGGAGGTAACTAGTAAAACAATCGAAATAACTTCCTTTGAAAGCGATACAATCATTCCAATGCATTATTAATTTTTCAATGCTACCCATGCAAAATGATTTATCTTTGCTTTCAAAATAGGCTTTATATTCTGAGATTACTTCCTCATCAGAGGGTATTGGGACCGTGCAAGTTCGGCAAAGCGACACCTAGTTTCTACGCTCAGCAACATTATTCGCACTTTTAATTATATTGGCCAATTATATTAGTCCTGGTTACTGGATAATTGTCAAGCCCATAGTCCAAAAAAATAAAAAAAGAAAAAATAAGATTCAGGTTATGTTATTAAAACATAAACAATTGTATGTAGTAAATAAAATTAGTTATTAAAATGCAGTACTGCAAGCAAAATACAATTAATTAAATGTACATTTATATAATAATTGCATATCATATCAATATTGTGGAGCAATATATAATTTTTCTACTTCAATGACAGTAGGTATGAAATATACGTCAATTTGACAATTTCAATTGACAATATGAATTCTTTAAGAAAGTTGCAATATTTCTCCGCTATTCTCGCACGATCATTTTTCGTATCCCCTCCAAGTACTTGCACACCGCGAATATAGGGGCCACAACCTTCTCGGAGGCTTATGGTCACTTCAGACAGTTTTCCCCGGTGCTGTCCACTCAGATGACGACTGATTTGATTTGGGAGTGAAGTGATGGATCCTTGTTTCATACATTGTCATATCAACGTAAAAACTCAGACTAATGACTAATTCTGATTAAACATGTCCAAATGGCACAGACTCATCAATTCATTGTTTTTGCTCTGGTGTGACAAAAGGCAGTGCCTATTTAGAAATCAGCTTTCTTATAACCAAATGTTCATGTATATTTGTTAAAATGCTACTTGATAACTAACTAGCTGATAGAGTGTCAGCTATTTCTTTCAACTTCACTTTGTGGTAGTTTAGAACTATTTTAAGTGTTACTTTATTTTACTAGTATTAAGTTGATAATTGGATGTAGATATAGAACAGGGAACCAACCGCCAAATTTTGAAATATTAGTTTCTGTTGTTAAATAGATTTACACAATACCCCTGCACCCAGCTCCAGAATATAAACCTTAAATAATACACCTAGCGCCATCTATTGACGAAAGGTTTATATTTTTATACAGTTTCGCGAAATAGTAATTTTAGAACAAAGATCCACAATAATCTGAAAGTTTATAAGAATGTCGAGTGGAAAACAAATATTAAATCTTTTAAAAGCCTCTGAAGTATTGCCAGGACCAATGCACATAATAAACAGCAGGTAAGTTTACAAATTATTACATTTTTATATGGATTATATAACCTCAAGTATGTTACGTGGTTCTTTTTTCAATAATGAAGTTAAGTGAAATGTAGGGGTTTGGTACTTTTTATTGTTGTTTGGTTCCATGTTCTAAAATGTCTAGTAGGAATAATATGGATTCTCTTCTTATTGGTTCTTTGTTCAGAAATATGATATTTATGGAATCCGAAGTGATGTGCACATAGGTACCTAGATGTTTTCGTATCTTGCTAAGATGTTTTTTGGAGTAGGATTGGCACGATAATATTCCTAATCATCTTATTCGATGAACACAAATTAGGTAGTCAGACATTAGTTTGGTGTTGTGTAATAAATAAAAATATATTTAGATACAGTTTTTTTATAGTCAGTTTGAAAAAAATACTGGTTACCATATAAATACGCCACTTACCTATTAAAGCTTTGTTTCAGGATAATCGTAGCTTAGGTAACAACAAAGATAGTTATCCAAATGGTAAGCAAAATGGTGCAAGTGAGGAAAATAGTACAGCTGAGGCTCATAATACAGCTATGGAAGGCCGAAACATGGATTTATCTGAAGAGAGTGACTTAGACGACAATATTGCAGAACCTGATTTTCAAAATGATGAAGCCTCATATCCAGAAAGTACCGATGATTCATGAGACAGCAGTGCAAATACGGGACACGATTCTAACAACGAAAATTATACTCAACAAGTAATCCAAGAAGAGCATTGGAAAGGAAGACCAAAAAAAGGAAGAAAACGGAAATACATTGGACAAACAAAAGCAATTCGGAGCACTTTAAAAAACACCAATAAACCATATATTTCTAAAAGAGGGTTACACGTAGATTCTAAACAGTTTATTGACTATCAACGTAACTGTAAAGAAAAATGTTATACAAAAATTAATAGTGACATCCGCAGAGAAAATTTTGAGAAATACTGGAATGTTGGTAGTTATGATCTTCAAACATCACTTATTATCGGCTTGGTCATAAAAGCCATAAAATTTCAGCAAAGATTGTATGGGCCAAAAACGAGCAAAACTTTTTTACATAATTGCTTGCTAATGACGCTATTATAGATGATGTAGGTAGATGGTTATGATGGTGACATTGATTTTGAGTTTGAAACTGAAACTGAATAATGAGGCAGATTTTGTTAAAAAGTTCTATCAAACATAATATTTGCCATTTTTTTTTTATTTTCTTTTACCTTTATTGATACCTGTTTGTAGCATTAAATATTGTTTTTACGTTTTTGTACAAGGAACCACATTACTTTGTTAGAAAATAAACGTGTTTTATTTGGTGACTTGACATTTTCTTGTGTTCCCTGAAACCCACTCGTTGCTACTTTATCAATAGAAATATTTTATGTTTTATTATAAAAAAAAAATATTCCTATTTATACATGGAACCAAGTGACTGGTTCTTTTTAAAATTGTATAAAAAATATTGAAATTTAATTTTTTTAAAAAGGAACCAAGTAGCATATTTATTTTATGGATGATATTTTTTAAACTACTTTCAGACAACAAGAGTATAAATTACCTATACTAATATTAGACGTAACCTACAATATCTTAAAATAACCGTTGTTCAAAATAATCGATTCTAACTGATGACAATCAATTTTGTTGATTTTCTCAGTTGTTACTTGATGATGCTTGGTTCCCTGTTCTATATCTACATCCAATTTAGAAAGGAAAGTTTTCATTGGAATTCTTACTTACATGTCATAACCTAAGAAAGTCATAACTTTAACTGATTGTTCCTAACAGAACAGATTGTTAAATAAAATGGAGTAATAAAAAAAAGTGAGAGAGCATAATACAGTCACCAGTGCTTTCCCTTCTACTCAAGCAGGTCGACTATTTGCTGATAGTTTCTGACTCTTTTGGCCGCTTGTTGGAACAAACCTGTTACACCAGAATTTGATTTTACTACAAATGTGAAAATCTAAGCTACTTTATCTTAGATCAAGCTACTTTAATCTAAATCACTATTGTACTTTTATAAGGAAAATAGAAACCATAGAAATAAAGTTCATTAGTAGTTAATTGTAGCAAAATGTTAGTTCACCCTTAATCCTCTTCAAATATTTTACCATATCTAAGACCCTTTTCAGAGGAGGAACTGCATCTGAGACGCAGATATTACATAAACTCAAATGGAGCTTTTCACAGGGGACACATGACCCATACAGTAGGTGAGATACTGAATTTTGTATCTCAGTCCTTCCTGTCGCCAGTAACTGAATGTGTATGACAGATGCAGAAGAAACACGCTAAATGGATGCTTTTAGATACGGATACTTTTGCACCACATTCCATAGACGCATGATTTTCTGTCAAATAGTGGTGAATGGGCAATGAAAGAAAAAAAGGTGTTTTCTGAAATTTATACTGTTGAATAATGGAGCATGCTGTATTTGATAATGACAAATTCATTTGTTTGTTACAGCCAAATCCCTGTGTATGGGATACAGCATCGCCAGATTACTACAATGGAAATAAAAATATAACTGCACTGCTACTGTTTACAAACTGACAAGCATGCTTGTGAATGCGATACAGCAGCCATCACAAATTTTGTATCTCACGTATAGTATCTCGGATACAGTATCCTGTATCCTCTCTGAAAAGGCTCTAAGAGTTCACCTATACCAGAACCTCCGAGAAACTAATTCTCTTTGACCAGAGCCTCATCAACCAAGTCTGAAGAATACCCATTTACTACAAATTATACTTTGGTTCATAGTTAAGAGCTAAAAGTACCTCTGGTATAATTATCTCCAACTTGTCTTCTAAAGGTTCTCCATTAACAGTGTACTTTGAAGAAAATACAAACTTTTTTAATTGTTCGGTCTGCACATTAGTCATTTGTATGTTAGGAAATAACATAAATGAATATCGGCAAAACTTAAAAGCAACATGAACACAGTTATAACAAATAAATACACTTACGTTCCGGAAAACTATAATAAGTTTTCAGTGTGGTTATAAAATGAGGTTTTCACTTTTTTCTTTTTTCTTAATTTTCATGCGCATGCACGTAATACTTCATTTCTGACACTGACAGTTTGACAGTGACAGAATATATAATGCACTGCCTTCATGATATCATGATTCTATTTAAAAAATAAATGTATAAATATGATTGGTATTTTGAAATAATAACGTTAATAAAAGTTCATGATAAAAGTAAATAATATGGTCCAGAATGCTAATACAAATAGAAATTAAATCATAAACATTTATTCTAATTGAAAATTATCATTAAACCAAGATTTGATGATGACAAAACTTGATATAAATTACTGTTTTTGATGAGATGATATATTAGTAAACCAAACTTTACCGATGGTTAAGTGTCAAGCATATTAGAATTATGGGGAAAATTTATTCTTTTTAAAGAATTATTATTATTTTCTTTTAGGGAGGACGTTACAGCCCATTACAAATTTATTAGAAAATATGGAAATACTGACGTTCATTATTAAAAAGGTATGTTGGATTGCAGATAGCTATCTCACTAAAATAGAATTGAACTGAATAAGTATTATGAATTTTCTGAAATAGCATTATATTAAATCAAAATGTACTATTTACATATCCTTATCAATGAAAGAGACATTTAAAAAGCATTGTTTGTGGTAAAATATATGCATCAAAGTACAAACATGTACTAAAATATACTTAGTTTACTTACCCTACATTTTGAACTATTCAGTTCATGATTAAAAAAGTAATTTAATCATTAAAACACATATTTAGTTGTTGATATCGACCTAACACAGTGGTAAAAGTACTAAACGTAGACAGGTTAGTTATGTATTTAGAGTAAATATTTCATGCATACAATATAATCAAATATGGATTTATTCAATTTTAAAGCAAAAGATAATCATATCATATTTGACATATAAAGAGCTGATAATAAGTTGTATCTAGAGATATAAAAACCAAGACTAAAAATTTCTTACTATTAATTCAATCCATCAATTTTATTATTAATTCTTGCCATATATATCACACCCCTAGTCAATAGTGCCATAACCCTAAAAAATGGAAAATCTGTTTCTTGGCCTAATACGTTCCTTTAGGAGTTGCCTTTATTGTGGAATAATGTCATAATTTAGTTATCTTAGAATCTGCATACTTAGTGCACCTGTGTTATTATTACCATTTCCGGTTTTGGCTCTGTCAGCAGTAGCAAGCATGTCACAAGACAAACTTCTTTAGTGCCATAACCTGTTAGACCTGGATCCCGCATAAGAAAAAAAAGTTGATTAATAGCAAGCTGAAAATTTCTTAATAGCTTAACGGTGTCTAGTCAGACAAACTTTGATGCATGGGAACACTGGAACAGGGGAAGTTTTAATTGTGGAGCATGATAAACCGGTCGTCCTGACAAGTTTATGATTGTGAAAAATAGCAAGTTGTGTTTAAGTTTATTCAATAGCCAACGTTATATAATATATGAAAAAATCTTTGTCTGACAAAAATGTTGGGCATTTTAACGAGTCCAACACGTAGAACATGTCACATCACACGAAAAATATTGGTGATAAATAGCAGTCTGATTTTTGCATGAGGGTTTAATGAAAGGATAAAAAATCAATTGGAAGTTCTGTCTGACAAAATTAATGGGAAGTTTTCGTAGTCCGACATTCTAAACATGTAAGATATAGACAAAAATGTTGGTGATAAATAGCAAGCTAATTTTGATTTTCTTATGTACAAATTATATTTTGTAACGCAAAAAGTTATATGTCGGACAAAAAGTTTGGGAAAATCAAAGGAAATGAATAAAAAATAATTTTTTCAGAATGACTTAGTCACATATTGATAAAGCTATTTTAGTTTTATATTATTATTTATATTCACATACTTGCTACATATATGTACCTACATACATGCACACTCCAAAAATAGTGAGGTAAGTATCAATGCATGTATATACAGTAGAACCCCGCAAATCCGAACTAATTGGGGGACAGCTTGTTCGGATTCCGAAAAGTTCGGATTATCCGAAAGTTAGCCTTAACTAGTAGTTCAAAGCTTTCATTGTGATTTTGAGTAGCCAAACGTTCTCGCAAGAGTGTGGACAATATTTTTGGACTCAAGTTGACTACGAGAGAACCAAAGTAAGTTTGTGTTTAACCTTTATAAACACTTTATCAACCTATATATTAAAGTATAATATTTATTTTTAAGAAATTTTAAATGTCAAAGTGCTAGTAATCCTACATTGTCCAATTTTCTGGCTTTACTCTGTATAATAAACATGTTTATAATT
Organism: Diabrotica virgifera virgifera; assembly: GCF_917563875.1. Lineage (NCBI taxonomy): Eukaryota > Metazoa > Arthropoda > Insecta > Coleoptera > Chrysomelidae > Diabrotica > Diabrotica virgifera. Next base: position 217,700,850 of record NC_065447.1, read on the forward strand.
TTTTGTCTTGAATTTTTAAATTTTATTTCACTTTCCGTTGGTTCGGATTTGCCGAAAGTTCGGATTCGCGGGGTTCGGATTTACGGGGTTCTACTGTATTGCAAAATATTTTTTTGGGTGGAATTTGTTCTAGATATTCTCAAAATGATAATAAAAAGTGTCATAGAACATGTGAAAGGAATATCTTAGGTTTTCTAATTAGGCGCAAAAGAAAGTATGGAAAATTTCCTACAAAAAATGTTATATTCATTTTTTTTTCATAATCATATCTTAACCCTGTAAACGATGTTGAAAAATGTGAAGAGTGTAAAAATTCGGTGCTTTCAAGCATAGACGTAAATATGACACATGCTTAGAAGTATGGGTAGGTATGTATAAATAGAAGGCTGCATTTGTCTGTGTGACACTTTGTGCCCTATACTACACAAAGTACTATTTAAAAGTATATAGTCTTCGACATTCTTTTTGTCTCGTTTGTTGGAAATTAAAATTTATATTAACTATGGAGTGTTCTTGTATCTATTTTTGAGTGTAAACAGTTTAAATTTGAAGCCACCAAACAATTCGACGGAACATTTTTGAGTAATTGTCGAACATTTTACAAAGTTCGTAAAATACTTGGTCCTTAATTCAATGAGGATCAGTTGTCAGATAATTGTGAAAATTTTTCGTGCTATAATGCTTTGTGAGTTAAAACAAGTTTGATTGAAGAAGGGTACCTATATAAATTATTTATTAAAATTTTATATCATACTTTTTTCAAATTTTTACAAATGAAATATACAGTGGAACCTTGATTATCCGTCTCTCCATTAACCGTCACCTCTGTTAACCGTCAGGGTACATACAGATGCTGTATTGACTACATAAGCAAAAATTTTAATGTAAAAAAATAAAAAAAAAAGTTAATTTGATTTGTGATGAGTACACAAACGGCTATCCATTGCTGACAGATAAAGAAATCGTTGAAATTGTAACAAAGGTGGACCAAACAGATTCAGAAGCTGACACAGACTTGTAATTTGACTGTAGATATGTTGATGAACCTACTGTAGCTGACAATGATTTGCGTAAATAATCTAGAGAAGCTACATCGCACATGCAATAATTCATCGAGTGGTATTCTCAACAAGAAGAAGCCAATAAAGTAGACTGCATGATCTTACGCCGATTAAGAAATTCAGCCGTTGCAAAATGTGAAGCAACAGTAAAACAAACAACGATTTCAGAATATTTGAAATTGATTCCATTGTAAGAACACAAACCCCTCTTATATTGCCAAACAAAACATACAAATGAAATTTGAGAGTTGTACTATGAATTTTTATTTTTTTTAATGTTCTGTTAACCGTCTTTTCGATTATCCGTCATACCCTTGGTCCGGTGCCCTGACGGATAATCGAGGTTCTACTGTATAATGTAATATGTCACATGGGTAGAAATAATTTGCTGCCAAAATAAATCGATTAGTTTAAATTTGAAGTTACGATTCCAATTTATTATGAATTATTGTCAAAAGTGACAGTTCTTAAATGGCAATGTATTCATAGACATAATGGTAGACAGGGAATACAGAGCAAAAAGTCGATCGGTGGTCTATCTATCTCTATTAACCAAGCGATCCCGCGCATGTGACAGACAAAGATGGCTAGACCACTCAATCCATAGTATTGGCGTTACACCTCGATGCACAGAGCGGTCCTTACTTTGTCTAATCTACTAGTTAGAATGTATTACGTATTACAGTGAGGTACCTAAATGATGTTGAGATAAATCGAAAGATATCGATTGTAATTGATTGTAGGTATTTTTGACATAAAATAATCACCCATTATTGAAATTTCAAAAATTATTTTTTTAAATTGTCCGACTGCGAAATCTACCCCCTATATTTTTCCGACAACAGTCATTCTTTGTAAGGAATAATTTACTTAATTAAATTTCGTTTTTGTCGGAAAGCTATTTATCACCAGCATTTTTGTCTATATCTTACATGTTTAGAATGTCGGACTACGAAAACTTCCCATTAATTTTGTCGGACAGAACTTCCAATTGATTTTTTAACCTTTCATTAAACTCTCATGCAAAAAGCAGACTGCTATTTATCACCAACATTTTTCCTGTGATGTGACATGTTCTACGTGTCGGACTCGTTAAAATGCCCAACATTTTTGTCAGAAAAACATTTTTTCATATATTATGTAACGTTGGCTATTGAATAAACCTAAAATCAACTTGCTATTTTTCACAATCATAAAATTGTCAGGACGACATGTTTATCATGCTCCACAATTAAATCTTCCCCTGTTCCAGTATTCCTGTGCATGAAAGTTTGTCCGACTAGACACCGTTAAGCTATTAACAAGTTTTCAGCTTGCTATTAATCAACTTTTTTTTCTTACGCGGGATCCAGGTCTATGTGATATGGCAGGTTGATACTCCCCAAGGCTCAAATTTTGAATATGGGTGCCTTATCAATAGAGCTTTATCATATTTTAAGAGTGAAATTCAAGGTAAAGCAATGTCAATACCTAAAAATAAATACCATGCTTTGTTTTTAAACCAGGAGGAGTAAACTAAAAAGACAGATTCACACCCAAGAAAGTCACTAGAAAAATCACCAGATACATCTTCTGGGCATGTTGTATATTAGTGCACTAAACCTAACCTACATTTATGTGGTTTGTGCGTCACAGTGTTGCCATACTTTTTTGTTTATTTCCTGTATAATTTCTATCAATGGTTAAAAATAAATATACCTAAAACTATTTTTTAATTTATTATAATCATTCATCTGTTTGATTTATCTACTTTTTTATAACAATTTAAATTATATTTGATTTAAAAACATTTATACCGTTTATCTTCATTTATCCTTTTTATTTATCAGTTGATCTTCTTTACAATTTCAACTAACTTTGATTTAAAATGCCTCTTCTGAGCTTTTTGTATTAAAAAACTTTACTTTATTGGTGTTTCAACACTATTTTTATTTAATATAGGTAGGCCCGGTCTTTTCACCTCTGAATAAAAGTTATTCGGAAGTTTATCTGACAGATAAAAAAAGTAGCGTCTTTTCACTCTGGAATAAAGTTATCCGGCAGATAAATTGACATTATATGTCAAATATTTAACTGCCGAATAAAGTACCGAATAAAAAGTTATTTGGAGGATAAACTTTGCTTTTTGTATATTTCATGGTTTCTGGTTACCACGAAACTAAAAATATAACCTAAAATTTTGTAGGTCTGATTGAATTTATTACAAAAGTAAAATTTTGTTCTTTCTAAAAATTCTCAATCACAAATTTTTTGTTATTTTGTTTTTTATTTATACATACCTACTGTAATTTTTTGAGCAGAGTTATTAGAAATTAAAGATGGGTTATACTTTGAGAAAATTATAATAGGTATGTATTATTGTATACCTACCCAACTATATTCATTTACAAAGGAAAACAAGTTGTAAAAAATAAAAATAGAATAGTTTTTTATCCCATCTTGCATACCTAAGTACCTATCTTAAAGTTACCCACCAGAATAATCTGTGAAACATGAAATTGGTAAAAGTTTTACCTCTAGTTTTGTTAAAAAATGTTTATTTTTCTCATATTTAAAAGAATGGTTTCTTTGAATTGCCAAATATTTTATGATTCCAAAATGAAAGGTATTGATATAGTAACTAGAATTATGTATGCACATGGTTCTCAAAAACAGTAGATACCTACCTTGAAAAAAAAAAGCTGCAGAGTTAAGTATCCAAAACATACTGGGTGTATCATGAAATTCTCAAGATTTTCAATAAATTTATAGAATATGAGGAAGACTGATTTTATATTCTAACAATTTCGTAATACTCCCTGAATATGTTTTAAATAGGTACCTTCTTACTAATATTTTTTGTGCCAAATATAAATAATTCTGTATTATTGCTGTTTAAATTCAGATCATAGCAATGGGCTGTTATTTGGAGATTCTGATCGTCCCCTGAAACCATTTTTAACGAGTCCACAAATACATCCCTTTTTGTATGTATGGCAGAAAACAAAACAATTAAATTGATTCAATTGTCCTATCTTACACTGAAGCAATATATTTATAATATAGAGAGAGATGAAAATGAAGACAATTTTGAAAATGAATTGCTAAGTATAGACCAGAAATAAGCTAAATTATTGAATTTACTGAAGTTAAGATGTTTGATAACCTTATAAAAATTTTTGTGTTAAGCTTGTCACGCACGGGGAGCTATACTAAAATATATCTCATAATATCACTCACTATAGTAATGAGTGAAGCTGCATACACGGAACTGTAATGTATATTATGGTTCCATTTATGCAGGCTCACTCATTATTATAGTGAGCAATATGAGATGTAATATATCTATTATAGTATACCTCCTGGTCAGTAACAAGCTTTATGGGGAAATAGAAGGATCATTAATATACATGTATCATTTTTTATTCTTTATTTAATTGTCCTTTGTATAATTTAATTTTTAAATTTAATAAATCAAATTTAATAAATCAATGAATTTTTGTGTCTCGCTTCTGCCCTTTCATTTTCTCTGGCACGCTTGTGTTGTACCCTTTCCTCCTCTTTTTCTATCTGAAGCAGTTGAGCGATGTTGAGTATTAGCGTTGTTCTTTCTTGTAATACATTCTCTAGTTTATTATTGGTAGCTTACTTCTGGAACTAGCTTTTTTCTTTAAGAACGCAGGATTCCATCTTCTAGATGTTTGTCATATCTGTAACTAATTTTTTTATTTAGAAAAGTGAAAAGTATCTACTAACAAATATTAAAATTAGGTTTTATTCTTGTTATTGGGATTCTTCAATTTACCATGTAAATTATCCAATCTTTAAAAATATTGTGTTTTGATATACATAGTTGGTTTATCCCTAGGTTACTGTTCCATATACCAGTTGGATGGATTATAAATCTGTAGCGTTTTGACAATGATTGATATGTACATCTAGCCTAATTTTTCAGAAGAGCATTTTGAAAGTTTGAATCAAGTTTTGCCAACCCGTTCTGGCCTACCTAATACAGTAGAACCCCGATTATCCGTGCTCCTCGGGACCGAAGGTGGCACTGATAATTAAAAAGCTCGGATAATCCGAACGTGTATTTCTTATGTATAATACATACGTATACACATACACATATGTACCTACCATAAAAAGATAACAGAAAAATAAATATTTCATTATGAGTCTCTCTTTCGTCATATAGAGTTTCCGTCAAGTTATTTACGATGACTCTATTTTTGATAAAACCTCAAAAATGCAACTTGAGTAATAAAAAATCATAGCACGGATAATCCCCACCCAGATAATCGGGTTCTACTGTAAGTTAAAAGGGGACATATCTTTTATACAAAAGATATGTGGAACCAAGGGGGGTTTTACCTTTATCATACACATACCAAACTCTACCAACTTGAAGAAATGTTACTATATAGCATATCAAGCAAATAATCTCATTCTGGCTAAAATCAGACATAATATCAAGTTTTGCCATACCACTACAGAAATATAGTACTGAATTTAAATAAAAGTTTTCCCCACATTAACAAATTTTTACAGCATTGAACAGTTAATAGATATTAATAATCATGTATGTACATAATATAATAATTATGTAAACAAAATTACCACTGCATCTGTTTCATTAGCTAGCTTGTCTTTATTTAAACTTGTCTTTGTCTTCTTTACATACAAATCAACAGTTTTCCACTAATTTAAAATTGATTTACCTCTTGTTCAAGCTCTCCAGTAAACTTTTTCACCATAATCAATGTTTTCTTTCTAAAACAATATTGTTGTCTGATTAAAATATGGAAATGTATTTCTAAACCTTATGACTTTATATACTTATTTTTTTAAGTTTTAATTCTTTGATTTACTTACATTTCTTTCTTCCAAAATGGAAATAAAATCACCTTGATTATGTGAATCTAATTATGTTAGGTTAGATTAAAGCTGAAATTATAAAAATAAACACAAATATCAGGTGTGTTCTGAATCCAAACTTACTTTTAAGCTTATCTACCGGATAACTAACTGGAACATAAATTGACATGAAAAGACGGATACATTTTATCTGGCGAATAAATATTTATCCTCCATATAGCTAACTGCCAGATAGATCATATTTATTCGGAGGTGAAAAGACCGGGCCGTAATCATTCACCTTTTCAATTGATCTATTTATCTACTTTTTTATAATTAAAATGTCTCTTTTGAGCTTTTTGTATTAAAAAACAACATAAAAAACTTTATTGGTGTTTCAAAACTTTTAAATGAAACTGTATGTAATGTATGAAATACTTCAGGATATGGCAACAGTGTTTTGACCAATTGACCATTCCAGGTTACGTGACTGTGACAGCGTCGCTGAGGGGCAAATATTGTGTTTTCGGTGCTATTTTTGCTATTTTCTTGTTTTATTATAAAACGTCTGTGGTTTTAACCAAAAATGTCAAATATTGGATATTATAACAGTTTCACGGGGGATGCAAAAACCCGTTATAATCAAAAAATCAGTATTCTTGACCCACAATTCCTGTCGTTCTGTTGACAGTGCATTTAAAATGACTCGATCTTGAAATGAGGCCGGTATTCTAAAAAAACTCACTTTTACCTTTACTGGAACACTTTACAACTGAAAAAACACTGGTATTTTAATCATATTTTTAAATTAAACAATGGTTTTCTGCACTAAACATACTTTGTTTACAAGATGTTTGCCCCTCAACCGCTGTCAAATGACGTCACTCTGGAATGGTCTATGCAAAAATATGCACATAAATATTAGGTTATAATATATTCAGTGCACTAATACCCTTAGACAAGGAAAAAAGAGAGGACCACAAACCATGAGAGGACGGGTAAAGGCGGCTGCACAATTGCCCGGGAACGGGAACGGGAACGAGAACGGAAACGGGAACGGGAAAAAAGTTAACCTCTATGTAAATTAATGTTGTAGATGCACAATAACCGAGAACGAGAAGCTGTCCGGTAACGGGAACGGGAAAGTTGACCATGTTTTAACTTTCTCGTTCCCGTTGTATTCCCGGAACCAATCAGAAGGCAGTATTAAAAATACTGTCAAATGCCCCATAAAAATTTGTTATTAGAAGTGTGTGATCAAGTTTTAGTGACAATTTTTATACATTTTGCATTAAAATAAATGACGAACGATTGATTTCTTTATTGGAAAAATGTCCTCATCCGTATGATTGATGTAGATCATTCATAGTACACGTACTTATATGGTAATTAGATACAATAATAATATAAATATTTGAATGATATGCTTTTTATCTTTATGCTGACAAACCTTTGCGATTGCACACATATATTGTGTAAATTAGTTCCAAGATTATAAAAAACGAAAATATTAAAAGATCGTCATCAAATAAATCCATATTTTTAGAGTTAACAGACATGTTCTTTTAATAAAAGTAGAAAAAGATCGTTCCACAAAATTTATTTTGAGAAGAAAAATAATTAATAGCACAAGTGACAGTGACACAAAACAGCTGTTTACCATTTAATTGTGAATCTGCTGATGCTTTCAGTTTCCGTTCTCGTTCCCGTTTCCGTTCTCGTTCCCGTTCCCGGTCAATTGTGCAGCCGCCTTAACACTCATTTAAAACACACGTTCCAAAAGTGAAGCCAGTTTTTGGTTTGTTTGTCACCAAAAACATGGCGGTCACGTCAAAAATAACAATGGGTTGCCAGTGGTGGGTGTTCGTTGAAGGTTAACATTTCATAAAAAATAAAGTAAATCATCATCTAAAATTCGTAATAAAAACATGTATGTATTGAAACATATGTACGTAATATGAGCAACTTAATAAAACATTTACCGTACACAAATTCTTCATTTTAAATACATTTCATGTTTTTATTTTAAATATTCAATGCATAACAATACCCCAAAGATACGTCGATGATCAAAATCTCTGGTGTCGGTTTGGCTTCACTTTTGGTCATAGGATTACTCGTCCTCTCTCTTTCCTTGTCTAAGCTAATACCTATATTACGTGTCCCATCTTCTTTTTTGGTTGGTCATATTGACCTTCGGCAGTAATCCATACATATTATATTATGCTAAGCTTTGTTTTTAAACCAAGAGGAATAAACTAAAAAGACAGATTCACACCCCAGAAAGTCACTAGAAATATCACCAAATACATCTTCTTTTTTGGTTGATCATATCGGCCTTTGACGGTAATCCATAAATATTATATTATACTAATATGTTGCTAAAGAGTTCTAAAAACAACTGTCTTTTATATAAAACAGACTAAAAATCTAAAAATTAAAGGAATAACGCAGAAAACACAAAAAGTCACTGATATAACTTAATTGACCATGAAATACCAATAGTGTCAAAATTTTTATAAATGTCATTAGTGTCAAAATTTTGATAACAGTGGAGAAAACTTGCCTCATATTGGACCAAGTACAAACAAGCTTTACAGCTTGGAAAATTTGAATTACTCCTCTTGGTTTAAAAGTAGACTATAATATGTGGCTAAAGAGTTCTAAAAACAACTGTTTTTTTTATATAAAAGTAGACTAAAAATCTGAAAATTAAAGGAATAACACAGAAAACACAAAAAATCGCCAATATAACTTATTATAACTTAACGCCAATATAACTTAACCTATGAAATTCCAGTAGTGTCAAAATTTCATAAATGTCATTAGTGTCAAAATTTCATAACAGTGGAGTAAACTTGCCTGAGGTTGGACCAATTACAAACAAGCATTACGGCCATAGATATAATAACCTGTAGATTAGGCTAGCTATGGGCTGCTCTGTGTATCGAAGTGTAACACCGATAGGGACGCCATTAGCAGTATCGCTTAGTAAAAAGAGATAGATAGACCACTGATCGACTGCCGCACGTTACGCTTTTTTGCTCAGTATTCCTTGTCTACGGTTAACATGTCTCTGATTACGGCACGGTAAATTTGAATTACTCCTCTTGGTTTAAAAACAGACCATAGCATTAAATAGCTACACACATAGTCAACATGGGTGCAGAATTCGGTTAACTTAGATAAGGAAGTTACAGAGAAAAAAAAATGAAGAGTTCACATAATATCTTGTTTTTGCTCTCCTGAAAAGTTTGTGATTTCAGTGTTATAGCACTAATGAAGTCGGAGTGCGATATGTGGGGTCATAAGTACATTTATTTGGATTCCATGTACCTATCAGTATTCAACTATCTGTCTCATACACACTAATTTAGCATCTTAAACTCAATTTAACAAGGTGGATTGGTCCATATTTTCTTGTATAATCACATGTGATGTGTTTTTATCTGTTATATTATACTTCTCATTTCTTTCTATCTAGTTATGTCTTCTTTTACTTGTCCTTCCATATATTTTATTGTGTTCCTTTCTCTCTTCTCTAACCAGGGTTCCATTATGTGCTTGCATCTTTCCATCCCATCTTTCTATATGTACATTATATGTATCATCTATATTTTCCCAGTATTTAACCATTTATTAACTTCTTATATTCATTGTCATTAATTTTTTGATTCCCATTTCATTTTTTAAACTTTTCTTTCCAAAATTTTAAGCAATTTTCCTTTCCTCTTTTGTCAGTGTCATTTATTTCTGTTGCATATGATATTCTGGTTTTATTATTGTCTGTTCGCAAACTATGTTTATAATTTGATACCCTTTATTATAATAAAATAAAATTTTCTTAGTAATTATATTTCGTGTACTCAATGGGAAATTCTAAACTGTTGAATACCTGCTTCCCTAAATTATTTTACATCAAAGAGATACTTATTTGTAGAGGACTAAAATCTGCACTGAAAACAAATGTTAACATTGTTCTAAAAATTAAACACAATCCAAAATTCTGCAAAAATATGATGCATTCATTTGCCAGAGTACTAGTGTAAAAGTTAGGCCACAGATAGTGCAGAATATGTATAACAGGTTGCGTTCAGTCACAATGAAGTCAGATTTATTGTTTAAGAGCAATGAAGTTAAGAAATGTACTCAGTTGAGGAAAAATCAGCAATGTTTTTTCACCCAATCTGCCAGATCTTTATTTAGCATAAGATATTTGAATGAATCAAGTCCAGGTGGTTTATTCCCATATAAAATGATATTTTATTGAAAGATAAAGATAATAAATTGTATTACAACATTGAAATAGTTATTCGTAAAGGTGTTGTAAATATCACATTTAACTTAATTCTAAAATAATTAAAAATTGAATCACAAAATTTTAATAAATTTTGTAAAGTGTGATAATATAGTGTTCTAAATGAAGTTAACATTTCTGCATACTTTCAAAATTAACTTGAATAATTTCTTTAATCTAAGCCATTTCATAATACTATAAACTTCCTCTAATATGGCATGTTGAAAAATTACATTAAAATAGGTTTTTTTTTAAATTCTACAAACAGGTTAATGTGGTTTCATGAGACACGCCATAGAAGCTAAGCTTCTGATTATTAATATACTACATTCGCTCTCGCGAGATTTTTTTTGACACTGACGTTAGTAATTTCTTTTTTGAAAAATTCAGTTGTCAGAAGTGACTGGAAATTACTACAAAACCAACGCACCTGCTCATATCCAATATTATTAATAGTAAACAGAGATAAAAATAACATAAACCTTACGCCAATCAATATTTATTTATTTAAACCATTATAATGAATTGATAGCAAATGAGAAAATTATTTATTGTACAAAATAAAAATATTTTGTAGAAATAAACTTCACAAAATTTTATGAGATTAGTAGACACTCCCACTATTTCTAATAATTCTTCTTTTTTTAATGAAAGATTAAGTTGATTTGAGTTGATTTTAGCAGTTAATAGTGTGAGGTAGGAATTTTTGTGTTGTACGTTTCCTATTCCGAATGTCTCAAAAAAAATCTCGCGAGAGCGAATATAGTATACCTAAGATTGGGTGCGTTCGGACGACCACAGCGGCTGGACAGCTGAGCCAGCAGTAGCTGTCAGACGTCACCGCTGGAAGTCAGCCGCTGAGAGATTTACTAAGCTTTCCCTATCACGGCTGGATACAACCACTAGTGATGTAACGAATGTCATTTTTTGAACATTCGCGAATACGAATGCGAATATCTGCTACCGACATTCGCGAATGCGGATGCGAATGCGAATATTCAGTTTTTTTTAATTTGTTTCTATTTTTGTAATGTTTCCTAAATTTATAATGAAAAGTTAATTGATATTTAGTGTAAATCAATCTGAATCTTAAGCTTTATTACATAATACCAAATAATAAAAAAAGTGAAGGCTGATAATGTGATTATACAAGGTTAAGTTCTATCTATCTATTGCCCTTCATTTGTCCAAAGTTGAACGTAGGCCTCCCCCTTATTTTTCCACTCTTCTCGGTTCAGTGCTAATGCTGTCGATCTGGTCCCTGCGTATCTTTTTAGGTCATTCGACCATCTCGTCTGTGGTCTGCCCCTTCCCTTTTTGTAGTCCCAAGGTCTCCAGTGAGTTATCGCTTCATTCCATCTTCCGTCTCTTTGTCTGCTGTTGTCTCCTGCATATTTCAGTTGAGAGCATACGAATATTCGTTACATCACTAACAACCACTCAGCCGATTTCTGCTGACAGTCAGCCGCTATGGTCGTCCGAACGCACCCAATAATTCTTAACGTCTTTTTGTCATGTGTCATAAACTTTTGTCATGTCTTTTTTTTCTTTTCTATTACACATTTCTTTCCAACAATATTACATATAGTGTGATCCAACCATTAATAACCACGGTATTAGGCCTTACTTCCTGCCTCCATATAATTTTTGTTGTTATTTTCCCTATCCTCGCTCCCTTAATCCACACTTCTTTTTTTGATCATTAATATCATTAATATCTTTAATATCTCTAACGACCATTTCAAATGAAGCCACATTTGCTATATGTTAGGTTAGGTATTAGAGAATAGAAACATTTTAGAACTGTTATTATTTGTCATTAATGAAGTAAAAGTAGAAATTTAAAACAGCATAACCTTCAACTGAGTCTTCATATTAAGAAAAAATAGAATTCTGAAACAAATCAACTTGATTCCGTGCCATAGCTTTTTAACTAACTCTTAGACAATCCTCTTTTAAGGGGCTATCCTAGTGTAACCTAGTATCCTAGTCCAACCTAATCAAACCATGAGATTAATCACCGGAACAATAAAATCAAACCCAGTGAGATGGCTGCCAACGTTGAGCAATATTGCTTTACCAGATTTACGTGTACAGCAGCATTAGTGAGAGAGTACCAGAAAATTGTAGCCAACATACTATTACCAATCCATCAAGACATACCAGACATCTCAAAAGAGCACCAGCGACTGAGATCTAGAAATCCCCCAATCAGATCTGCCCGAAAAATTGGTGATTCCTATAATATACAGAGGCAATGGTCCACAAGATGGATGCCAACAATAGCAGCAGACTGTATTCAGATATCCACCCCAACTCAGGGTTTCATCGGATCAAATCTGCCCTGGTCCACCTGGGCGAGGCTTAATTGCTTACTTACCGGACATGGTAAATGTGCTGATTCTCTGTTCAAATGGGGTCATGTGGAAAGGCCACAGTGCGATTGCGGATCACCTAGCCAGCGATACTCAACCTTTTTCTTTCCTGGGCCACATAATAGCTATTGCCAAAGCTTGCGGGCCGCAATCAAGATGAAGTAGTATACAGGGTGTTTCATTGGGAAACGGAAATACTTGATTGTTGAATAGAGGTAAATGAGGCGGTTCTAGACATACTAAGTTTATTGCTCCACTGACTTTATAACCGAGTTACAGGGTGTTTCATCGATTTTGCCTATTTCTTTCTGGACCCATAACTTTAGAACCACTTTGTATATATATTTTTTTGATATTTGGTACACATATTTTTTAGTGGCATGTTTTGGCACACACATTTAGAAGCCAAACCACCCAACTACTAATCACAAGAAAAATCCAGTTCCGGATTAAACAAAATTATAAATCCATTGTGACCTTGAAACAATATCCTGTATATTGAAATTTTCAAAACCCTTTCGCACATTTGAAAAGAGCTTTAATGAAGCTTTCATTGTTTACACAGACGATTCAATGACTTTAATTTTGAAATTATGTTGAAATTTTTAAGAACTCGAACTTTCAAAACAAAAATTTCAATATAATTTTAAAATTAATGTCATTAAATTATCTGCGCAAAAAATTAAAGCGAACAATTATTAAACTTAGTTTTTGTGCTCTTTTCAAATGTGCAGATGAATTTTGAAAATTTTAATATAAAGGGTGTTGTTTCAAGGACACAATTATTTTAAATTTTTTTGTAGTAAATAAGTATTGATTATTTTTAAAATGTGTATTTGTTCATTAACTTTAATAATTTATTATTACAAGTTTATAATACCCTGCTTTTTAATCAGAGTTCTTGAAAATTTCAATATAATTTAAAATTAAAGTCATTAATTGTCTGCCTCACGCCCAAACACGCCTCAAACACATCGGCACAGTATCAAATAATTTGAAAAACACGTGAAATTTGACAAATAATTTGATCACAGGGCCATTTAGTTAGCCTTCGGGCCGCATAAAAAACGCTAGAGGGCCACATGCGGCCCGCGGGCCGCAGGTTGAGTATCACTGACCTAGACAGACCATAAGCCATTGTGTTTCAGACTGCCTAAATCATGCCTACCGTGGAAACCTCCAGGACTTTGTGGAATGCTCCCCAGAAGCAATTGAATGACTATGTAAATTGGACATTCATATTTAGGTTCATTCATTATATTTTAGTGTTTGAATCATATATTATATTTGTGTATTTATCGTACTGTGAAAGTCCATATGCTAAATAAAACTAAAAATATAAAAGTACGAAATTCATATAGGTACTTTTTTTGGGAATTTCTAAAATAAAAAGTACTGTACCAGTTGTTTTGTAAATTTGCATGAGCATTTATTATAAAAAGAAGTACTTATGTGTAAAACAATTTTCAAAAAAAAAATATTGAAAATTAGCCGATTTATGCGCCATCTACTAGCATTGTGAAAATAAAAACATAGTTCCACTGCTGCAGTGATCGGGACTAATAGAGATCCTGAAACATAAAATTTCAAAGCGATTATTGAAATAGAAGTTATTTCCTATTCGCGGTGTGCAAGTACTTGGAGGCGATACGAGAAACGATCGTGCGAGAATAGCGGAGAAATATTGTAACTTTCTTAAATAATTCATTGTCAATTGAAATTGTCAAATTGACGTAATTTCATATCTACTGTCAATGAAGAAGAAAAATTATATATTGCTTCACAATATTGATATGGTATGCAATTATTATATGAAGGTAAATGTAATTAATTGTATTTTGCTTGCATTACTGCATTTTAATAACTAATTTTATTTACTACATACAATTGTTTACGTTTTAATAACATAACCTGAATCTTATTTTTTCTTCTTATTATTTTTTTGGACTATGGCTTTGACAGTTATCCAGCAACCAGAACCATATGATTGGCCAATATAATTAAAAGTACTAATAAAAGTGCAGAGCGAAGAAACCAGGTGTCGCTTTTCCGAACTTGCACGGTCCCAATACATACCATCAATTAGGATTTTTGAAAAATATTAAAATTTGGAAAAATGACGAAGTGTTGAAATTTTCTTTTTAAAATTAGCTAAAATATTTTCAGTTTCAAAAACCGCCAAATTAACATTTTTTATCCGATCAAAAAACCCCTAGTTGATGGTATAGAAAATAACTTATAGTTCAATAATAACTTTGAAATTTTATGTTTCAGAATCTCTATTAGTCCCAATCACTGCAGCAGTGGAGCTAGGTTTTTATTTTCACTGTACCAGTAGATGGCGCATATATCGTTTAATTTTCAATATTTTTTTATGAACATTGTTTTACATGTACTTCTTTTAATAGTAAATTCGCATGCAAATTTTTAAAACAATTGGTACAGTTTATTTTAGAAATTCTCAAAAAAGTATACGAATTTCGTACTTTTACAGTAGGATAGCCCCTTAAAACAATGTTTTTGGCTGTTCTTGGATTCATGATAAAGTTTCCTTTTTCCTCTCATCAATATCGTCTACATTCCACTATCTTATTCTTTTCGGCCATTTTACAAAATTAAAATGTGAAAACCTTGAATTATCCATACCTGTCTGCCCGTCTGTCAACGCAACTCCTCCGTTGTTTGAACAATTAGAATGAGGCGTTAAATGAAAGCTTATATCCCAAATATGGCACTAAGGGTGAGAAATTTGATCTCGGACTTCCGGTTCCAGAGTTGCAACCGGAAGCACTATTTTAAAGTCACCGAAATAGTACAACCGATATATTATTTGACGCGTCTGAGCTATATACTTCCGATTTTTATATCATTTCCGGGTTAAAAAGTTTTTTAGTCTGAAGTGCCACATTATAGTCGCAGAAACAGTACATGTGATATATTAACTGACGCGTATTGAAAAATCGAGCTCGAATATTTAGATCCGGTTTTGATGCCATTTCCGGTTAAAAAGTTGTACTGGAAGTTTGGCAAAAGTGACTCAAAATTAGTGAAGTTGTATATCAATCGATGCAAAGTTGCACGAAGAGTTCAAATATCGACTTCCGATTCTACTTCCGGTCACCGGTCTTTCGGTTGGGTGAAAACCTAGGACTTACGAAGTCCAATTTCTTATTTCTTTTGGATTAAGTTGTAACAAATAACCTAAAACATCTGGTTTATCATCAGTTATGCCGTGCACCAAAAATGGACAAATTAAAACTTCTTTTGAAGAAAGGTTGTGTAAGATCAACCATTGTGCCCATTAGGGGAAGTTCCCAGAACTTGTGTTCTGTTACAGAGGTGTGGTTATTTCCTATTCTGATATAATCATCATGTATGAATTAACCATTGCACAAATAACCATTAAAGACACAAATCATATTATCACACTTTAACATGAACCAATTTAATTTCTATAGAGCGTTTCACGTTAAGAACGGAAAGTTACGTACATAGGGCTACGTATTTCTTATGGACGATAGAATCGCGCAATGAATCGTATATCGGCAGTCTAAACAGCCTCGCACACCAAAGCAATATCCAAACGCAACATGACACACTCAACATCAGGGTTGCCAAGCCAGTTTTTATTTCTTCAGTAGTTTTGCTTTCAAAAAATCAGTAGAAATCAGTAGATTTTAAGCCATGTATAACACAGTAAAACCTGCGTTTACGGCCACCTGTCAAAATCGGCCACTTGTACTAACGGCCCATTTCAAAATAACGGCCAGTTTCAAAATTCTCCAAACCAATTATATTTCGAATCCCTTATTTATGACCTGGTATTTATAGTTACGTTCTTTAACGGTAAAATATTGCAAAACCTCTAAATTTTAATGAACCGCTTGGATTGACATGAAATTTGGCATACACATAGCTAACAAGTCAAAGAAAAAAAGTGATATTGCGCCGATATGTGCTTTTGCCCTGGGGGTAGTATTCACCCCCTCTTAGGGGTGAAAAAATATTCGTCCAAAATAAGTCCGGAAATGGACAAACTAATTTTAAGTAACTTTTGTTCTATAGAGTTTTTCACTAAGTCAATACTTTTCGAGTTATTTGCCAGTGAATATGTTCATTTTTTCAACAAAATAACCACGCTTTTAGACGGTTTTTCGCAAATAACTCAAATAGTAAGTATTTTGTCGAAAAAACATTCTTAGCAAAAATATAGCAAAAGACTAACAAATTGAAAATGGTTATTCATTTTCAAAAATATAGCCTGTAAAAAATTTAAAAAAATGGTGTATATATCACGTCTTATACCTAGTAGAAGCAGAGTTATAGCTAATGAAAAATAGGTTCATATTCGTCAAATTCCAAATGGAATACTTTAACGTGAAATAACCAAAAATGAAGTACATTTCGGGGAAAACTCATTACAGCTTATTTAAAGTGTTTAAAAAAGCTTCATTTTTGTTTTATAGAAACAATTTTATCATCAAAAGTAAACAAGTTACGCTCAAAATAAAGTTAGTCCCTTTTTTTTTTTGGTAAAAAATCGGGAAAATCACCCCCTAATTAGTATCTCAAATGAACTTAATCGTTACGACTTCACAAGTTTCTTGACTCGTGTATGTATTGTTTATATTATGATCTGTAAGTTTCATAGGTTCAAAGTCCTTATTTTTGAAAGGGCTGTAGTTAAAAGGGGTTGAACGAGTCACTGATCACGAATGTATGCAAATTTAGAAACACCAAATCTTAATCAATTTTTGTCTAACAGAAAAACAAAAAATATATAATATTGAGAAAAGCAATGCCGACTTTTTTTGTTTTTCGAGATTTTTGGTATCTCTAACAATTTTTAAGTTATTTTGAAAAAAAAGCATATTTTTCAAAATTAAAATTTTTAAAAATTTTACTTTAAAACCAATTTTTTTCGAAAATAAGCACTTCGAATCGATGAAACTTACAGATCATATAAACACAACATAAGTAAAATAATTTGTGGAGCGGTAACGATTAATTTCATTTAAGTTGCTAATTAGGGGGTGGTTTTCCCGATTGTTTTTGCCAAAACAAAAGGGACCAACTTTATTTTGAGCGTAACTTGCTTAAATTTAATGTTAGAAACTTTTGATAAAAATATAAATAAAGCTTTTTTTAAACACTTTAAAAAAGTTATAATGGGTTTTGCCCAAAAAGGGCTTAATTTTTTGGATATTTCACGTCGAAATATTCTATTTGAAATTTGGTAAATACGAATCTATTTTTCATTGGCTATAACTCTGGTTCTACGAGGTCCAGATACCTAACGCGTACACCATTTTTTTTTACTTTTTTACAGGCTATATTATTGCCAAGAAGGTTTTTTCGAGAAAATACTTACTTTTTGAGTTATTTGCGAAAAACCGTCTAAAAATGTGGTTATTTAGTTGAAAAATAAACATATTCACTCGCAAATAACTCGAAAAGTGTTGACTTGGCGAAAAAGCTCTATACAACAAAAGTTACTTACAATTAATCAGTTTACCCATTTCCGGACTTATTTTGGGCATATATTTTTTCACCCCCAAGAGGGGGTGTAAGTCACCCCAAGGGCAAAAGCACACATCGGCACAATATCACTTTTTTTCTTTGACATGTTAGCTATGCGTATGCCAAATTTCATGTCAATCCAAACAGTTCTTTAAAATTTAGAGCAAAAACCGTGGAATAATAATATTATTATTTTATTTGATATATAATAATATTAATAGTATATTATACTATTACGGACACCTTTATAATACGGACTCGGCCAAATAATCTCATATTTTTAAAGCCTTCATAGAAATTTACCTGTTACACGATGGAGAGCTAATTAATTATTAATCATTTCTAATTAATAAATTAAAAACAAAATAAATGCTTTCTTCATAATTATTTCATATCATATCTGATAGGAGTAGCACAAGAAGAAAAAAGTGTTTTGTTAAGTTGTGATATTTAGAATTTAGTGTTGAGTTTAATAATTAAATATGAGGTATTGAGGATATATGAGGCGTGGATAGCTTCCATGACAATTTGCCTGTATCGTTCTAGATCTTGCGTGGCATGTAAAAATTGATCTGCTGATAAGCCAGTCCATTGACGAAGGTTTCGGAGGCATGGATATTGCTCAGAATAGATCTAAGTTTCATAAATAAGGTAATAGGTACATTACTTTGTTTTTAATTAATTAATTAGAATTAATTATCTCCGTGCGGGACAAGCTTAACAGGTAAATTTCTATGAAGGTCTAACAATAAAACACTGAAAACGTTTGTTTTCTATACTTCCACAAAATTTATTATAACTAAGTGACTACAGCTGTTTCGGCGGAGTGCCTTTCTCAAGTGATATAGTTTACAATGTGTTTGCCTTTTTAAGTCTTCAACTGAAGAGGTTGAGGAGTGGGGAGCTGTTTGTCTCGAGTTGGTCATTCAGAATTATATCTGTATTTTTCAGTTTATTAATTTCCATAGATTCTAAAAAAGATAGCTTAAGGCCTTTATTTTGAATATGTAGAATTTGAAACTCTTCATTGAAAGAATGATTATGATCTAGAAGGTGAAGTGCGTATGTAGAAGTGTCTGTTTTTCTATTGTTGAATGCCCTTTTGTGTTCTGCTATCCGTTTGTCAAAAGTTCTGCCAGTTTGACCGATGTACGTTTTCGGACAGTCACCACAAGTTAGTTTGTACACACCACTCTGTAGTTGCTTTCTCTTTCGGCTTTTATTGTTCTTAATATATTTGCTTAAGTTGTTGTTAGTTCTGAAAGCTGGTGTTATTCCTTTCTTTTTTATGTATCTGGCTATCTTTGTTGTTATCTTGCCAGTATATGTGAGAGAGCAGAAGGTACTGGGTTCTTTCTGTGGTGGTGGATACACTAATTTCAGGGCTTTCTTATGGAGTTTTTGGTTTAAAATTTTGTTAACTGTTTGTTTGTTATAGACGTTGTTTACTGCTATTTGTTTAATGATGTTTAGTTCTATCTCGAAGTTATTTTTTGTCATGGGAATTTCTGTCAGTCTATGTATCATGCTATGGTAGGCTGCTAATTTATGTTGTGTAGGATGGGATGATGAATTGTGTATAGTTGTGTCAGTATGGGTAGGTTTATGATATACGGAGAACTCATGTTTGTTGTGTAGTCTGGAAATCGTTACATCTAGAAAGTTTATGGAGTTATTCTGTTCTGTTTCTATTGTAAACTCAATATTATTATGAAGTGAATTAATATTTGATAGAAATTGGTCAAGTTGTCTGTTAGTTCCTGTAAAGCATACTAGTATATCATCCACGTATCTCCACCAATATAAGAACTGTTTAAATACGGGATGTTTAGAAATTGTTGTCGAATCCATCAATTATTCTATGAAGGTTTTAAGAATATGAGATTTGGCCGCGTCCGTATTATAATTATTTTTTTATTTATTAAGCGCAACAGTCCTTGTAGGCCTAGGACTAAAATGTTTACATTTCTGATTACATAAATAATAAATAACTTTTATAACTTCCATATCTTATAAATTTTATTTAATTACACTTCAGTCTATTTATACACTCCTTCACCACCTCCCTCCATCTCCTTCTGTCCAATGCTAGTTGTTTCTATCTCTCAATGTTACTTTTCTTCAAGTCTTCATACACACTGTCCTTCCATCTTTTCCTTGGTCTGCCTTTCCTTCTCTTTTTTATTGGTCTCCGTGAGAGTTCCATTTTTGGTATTCGTTTACTTCCCATTCTCTCGATGTGTCCAAAATACCGTATTCTCTGTGCTTTGATCGTCGTCGTGATCGTTGGCTCTTGATATAATTCTTCCAATTATTTATTGGTTCTTCTTCTCCACTGACCTTCTATTTTCACATATATTGCTCTTTGCATCTTTCTCGCCCATCTTTCTAAAAGGTCTGTTTCTGACTTTTTGAGCACCGATGTTTCGCATGCGTATGTTAATATCCGTATTATAAAGGTGGCCGTAAATACAGGGTTACGCAATTGAACTGTTACCTATTCAAACGACCATAATTTTTGGTGTGAAATTATTTTTTATTGATTCAAATGACAAAAATGTGTGAAAATAATCAAAATTTCAGAATCCACTCATTTTAGCTCGATGTGGCCACCTTTTGCCTTGACTATGGCCTTCAAACGATCAAAAAAGGAGTTGCATACTGCACGAATGTGATCGAATGTGATCTTCCGGTATTTTGGCCCATTCACGTATAATTGATTTCTTCAGCGCATCCATACTGGCATATTTTTTAGTCCTCACCTTGCTCTCCAAAATGGACCAGATGGAATAGCCCATCGGATTTGCGTCTGGCGAATTCGAAAGCCATTGTGTGGATGAAATGAAGTGTGGAACATGGTTTTTTAACCGTTCTTGGTTCACACTAGCTTTATGAGACGGTGCCGAGTCTTGTTGAAACGTCCATGGTCTACAACCGAAATGTTTGCGTGCCCACGGCTCTAAAGCAGCTTCTAAAACATTTTCCCGATAATAAGTTGCATTGACTTTGACACCAGATTCAATAAAAACGATTGGAGAGCGTCCATCGGCGGTTACAGCTGCCCATACCATTACTTGAGATGGGAAATTACTTCGGGTGGCTGTTCGTAGGCTCAAACTTTCGTAGGTGCGTTCGGTCAAGTAAACATGATCATTTTGAGAATTTATGAACTGCTCAATAGGGAAATTTTTCTCATCAGAGAACACTATGTTCAGAAATTCGCCACGTCCGTGCAGGCGTAACAACTCCTTTGCTCTTTCAAGCCGAACTTTTTTTGCTTTGATGTAAGATTGTGTGCTTTTTGGAACTTGTAAGGCTTGACCTTGAGCTCCTTTTTCAATATTCGTTGCATGCTTCGCTGGGATATTTTCAGTTCTTTGGCCATTTGATTACCACTACGACGTGGATTTCGCTCAAGATGAGCCTTCACTTTCCGAACCATTTCAGGTGATGTTGCTGTTTTTTTTTGTCCACCACCATAGCGTTTGGCAATGCTAGCAGTATCATTATAACGAGTTATGGTGCGATACACAAACATTTTATTCACTTTGAGGTGTTTGAGCTGACGAACAATAGCTGGTTGTGATTTTCCCGCCAAATATAACGCAATCACACTAGTAAATTCCATTGCGAATAACTTTTGTTGTTTGTACAATAACTTAGATGCAAATGCTTTTGACGGCTTATAAACAATATACTGAAGCGTTATCAGGCCAACTTTGACGTAGTTGTCATTATCGATTTGCCAGATATATCGATGTGAAGATGGTAACAGTTCAATTGCGTAACCCTGTACTAAGTCATAAATAAGGGAATATACATATATTAATTGGTTTTGAGAATTTTGAAACTGGCCGTTATTTTAAAATGGGCCGTTAGTACAGGTGGCCGTTAACACATGTTTTACTGTATTATACATGGCTTAAAAATCTACTGATTTCTACTGTTTTTTTGAAAGCAAAACTACTGAAGAAAGAAAAACAGACCTGACAACCCTGCTCGCTGCATATCTTCCCGAAATGTATGTTACTTGCGATTTCTGTAGGATATTGCTTTGGTGGGCGAGTCCGCGACGCGACGTGCCTAAGAGTTTTGGCAACACTGATCTGCACTGCATAAACCAAACGTTCCGTTCTTAACGTGAAATAAAGTATAGTATAAAATGTAGTTTAGAGGGTTGAGGTATTAATTTTTCCAGGTGAGAGGTGATGGTAGTCTCTGCCACTAGTCATAAACACTTCGATGGATCTTCACATATCACTCTAATCGTACTAATAGAAACTTATCTTTGGTGGTTGGTTGGGCTAAGCTAATTAAATCTATTTCAATTTATTTATAGCACAGGGTTAAGGTTTTGCATGTTTAGTAATTGCCGTATTCATACAAAAAAATGACGAATGCACCTAAGGTTAAACGCAAATACGAATGTGGAATATGCGTGAAAATTTTCGGCAGTTGTAACGATTTGAGGAAGCATCTGAGGGTTCATACCAACGAAAGACCATACGTGTGCGACGAATGTGGACAAGCATTTCGGCAAGCAGGATCTTTAAAAAACCACGTTGCTTGTAAACATTCAGCTTTGCTACAAAATAAAGATTTATTCGTGTGTCATTATTGCGACAAAGCATTTCCAATCAAAGACAGGCTCAAACTACATCTTCGAACGCACACAGGGGACAGGCCGTACGAATGCGAAGAATGTGGAAAGAAATTTGCCAGAGGCGGCCAACTCATTCAACATATGCGCACACACACAGGCTCCAAGCCTTATACGTGCCTTATATGCAATGCTTCGTATACCTGCTCTGCTAATCTGAAGCTTCACGTGAACAGACACATGGAAATAAGGAATTTCGTTTGTGACATTTGTGGTAAAACCTTTTTTCGAAGAGACGCCCTCAAAAAGCATCTGAATTGCTATCACGCCAACATTAGAGCGTTCCATTGCGAGATCTGCAAGAAGAATCTCAAAGGACATTTACCTCAACACAAGAAAATCCACCAAAAAGAGAAACCACATGGTTGTGCTCATTGCGGAGCTAGGTTCACTCAAAAGTCTCAGCTCACTGTCCATCAAAGGACACACAGCGGGGAAAAGCCTTATAGGTGCCAGATTTGCTGGAAGGCTTTCGCTCATTCCACTGCGCTTAAAATACATATTCGTCTTCATACGGGAGAAAAACCCTTTGAATGCGGCTTATGCAACACTCCTTTCATACAGTTACCACATCTGAAGAAGCACATGTCTGCTATACACAAAGCAGACAAACCATACGTTTGTAAGCATTGTAAAGTTACTTTCTGTCAAACCAAAACGGAATTGGAGCATCACTACAAAAAATGCTCCGATTCAGGAACGAAAACTAATATGGAGGAACGAAAAACAAACCTAGTTTTAAACAAGAACACAGCAATATCAATGCCTATTGGAATGATGAGATATCTCTTGGCGATTCTTTTGAAAAAGATATCTGCAGCGGATCGTCTAAAATCTCTAGGATTCAATAAGCGACTGGTAGATGAGATTCTAATCGATTCTATAGAAAATTCAGGCCGCACGGCTTGTAAAGACAATACTATATCTGAGGCTGAGCGATTGAAGCAAAATGTACAAATCTTGTTAGAATGGACAGTTCCTTCCTCCTTTATGGAGAAATTTAGACAAGAACAGCGATCGACAGAAGAATTATTAAAAGAATTGACTTCATAATTTTAATTTGTAAGTAGGTTTGATTGGGTGTCTCAAACATAGTAAAAAACAAATTGAAATATACCTCGGAATTAACTGTGTTGAATCTAAGTGACCTGTATTGATTGTGAGAGGGAACCTATTAGACAAGGCGAAACCGGCGGGTTCGTTGGAAAAAATATTCCCATGAGATTTTTTTGCATAATCATATTCGTGAGACATCCCAGAATAAGGTTCAAGAAGTCGCCCCCGTGAAAAGTTGTCCAAATTTTTTTTTCAATTTTTTTTAATCAAATTGTAAAAAATCAATATTTTCGGCCCGGATACATTTTTTTAGGTTTTATGAACCATTCTGGACAAAAAAGGTCTCTTATAATTTTTCTCTAAAGTTGCTCGTTTTCGAGTTATAAGCAATTTAAAATTGAAAAAAACGAAAAATGGCGATTTTTAAGGCTTAATAACTCGGTTAAAAGTTATTATTATGAAAGTCAGAAAGTGATCAAATAAAAGTTTAAAGCCCGCCCTACAAGATCCTGAAGAAATTTTTGTCATTATTTTATCACTAAGCTGTTATTTTTAAGTAAAAATAATGAGCGCCATGCACGTATTAGGCGGCCGGCAATGATGAATGCGAGAGAGATGCCATTCCGGCAGTCAATGGTGCATCTTACTCGCACTCACATTTACAGCCGCGTCAATACGATCTTACGGCTCATTATTAATAATTAAAAATAACAGCTTAGTAATAAATTAATGACACAGATTTCTTCAGGATCATGTAGTGGAGGCTTTCAACTTTGATTTGGTCACTTTCTGAATTTCATAATAATAATTTTTAACCGAGTTATTAAGCCTTAAAAATCGCCATTTCTCTTTTTTTTTCAAATTTAAATTGCTTATACATAACTCGAAAACGAGCAACTATAGAGAAAAATTATAAGAGACCTTTTTTGTCCAGAATGGTCCAAGAAAACCTAAAAAAAATGCGTCCGGGCCGAAAATATTGATTTTTGCAATTTGATTAAAAAAAAATGAAAAATAAAAATTTGGACCACTTTTCACGTGGGCGACTTTTGAACCTTATTCTGGGATGTCTGACGAATATGATTATGCAACAAAATCTCATGAGAATATTTTTTCCAACGAACCCGCCGTTTTCGCCTTGTCTATATTGGTAGTAGATGTTTATAAAATCTTTTTTTTTCAATAAAACAGGCCGACAAGCCTGAGACCCAAAAAACAGAGTGTCTATACTTTTCCAAAGGTTCTTGGTGCGCTGAATACGAATCTGAGCTTCAAATTTCTGAATTGGTTCTGGTTTCTGAGATATCCTAACCTAAAAGTGCAAAAATTGCGGTTTTTGGCCATTTTAAATATACACTCGTTTATTTTTCTGTCCTAAAATAATACGGATACCACTTTGAGTATAAGTTTTTCTCTTTCAAATGCGGTTAAGTTTGCGCAAATATTTATTTTTCGCCGAGATATTACATTTTGAACTTTTCATTTTTGTGAAATTTCTTATACCTGAAAATTCATTAAGATATCAGACGTGATAAGTCGAGCTAAACAAACTAACCACCCATTCTAACTCCTAAAAACCACCCTTATCAAAGTGGCACCCTTATCGCAAGTGGACTAACGCACCTAACCCTAACTACAAAGAATTTAATCCTTACAACACGCAAGCCGACAGACCTTTCAATCTATACCCTAACCCACCGTACTCTTAGAAACCACCCCTAAAATACGACCCCCATCAAACCACAAGCAGGCTAACCCACTTAATCATAAGTTCCCACATCCAAGCCCATAAACCTCATATCATCATCAGTGGTGCAGCAGCCCTATAAAAGAGCCTCGACCTTCCTAATTCTATTACGCCAGTCAGTTCTATCCATTGCAAACTGTTGCCTGTTTGCTGCGCCTTTTTTTTATTTATTTTTCTACCATCCTCATCTACACCATCCTTCCATCTGAGTTTTGGCCTTCCCCTATTTCTACTTCCCACTGGGTACCAGAGGGTTGTTCTGCTGTGATCTTGCTAGATGTCCTGCCCATCTTAGTCTTCCTATTTTTATAAGTGGTACTATGTCTTTACCATCAAATATATGTGGTATATCTCGTAGTTGTACCTCCTCCTCCAAACATCACTTTCACAGTTGCCACCGAATATTCCTCTCAGGATCCTTTGTTCAAATATAAGCAGAAGGCTTTCATCTGCCTTGGAGATGGTCCATGTCTCCGATCCATATGTTTCAACACCGGGTGTATAAAGGTACGATTCCGACATCGACGACAGGCGGTAACTGCAAATGGCAGTTACAGTTGTTACCATGACATGTATTTACTTTGCACTATTAATTTATATAATTATTAGCAACTGACGTTCTGCCGGACAGCAATTGCAGTTAGATGTCAGAATCAGTCTCATACAAATTAATAGTGTAAAGTAGTGACGTCTGTCACGGCGACAACTGCAACTGTCGTCCGCAGTTGCCGCCTGCCGTCGATGTCGGCATCGTACCTTTAAGGTTTTGTATATGGTTATTTTTATTTTTTGGCTTAAGTTTCTGCTTCTCATATGTCTACTCAGTCCAAAATAGCATTTGATTGCTAGAATTATCCTTCGCTTGATTTCTTCCGTCATGACGTTCTCCTTGGTGATAAGGGAGCCTAAGTATGTGAATTTTTCCATCACTTCAAAGGTAGTGTTATCAACCGTGAGTTGGTGACCGATGTTTCTGGCTGTATTGTTGGGTGTTGATGGCATCATCTTAGATTTCTCCTCATTATTTTCAGGTCCATATTTTTTGAGGCATTTGAGAAGGTGGTATACATTTTTCTTCTAGCTTGCGTGTTGTGCGTTCAACTAGGTCCACATCATCTGCATATGCCAAAATTTGGGATGATTTATTAAAAATATTTCCTCTGTATTAAAAATATATCCTCTCATGTATTCGGGGGCATCTCTGACCGCCTTTTCCAGAGCTATGTTGAAAAGGAGACACGCCAGCGCACCTCTCTGTCGCAGACCAACATGCGTTTCAAACGCCTATGGTTAACTTTACCAACTTTGCAAATTTTACGCATTGTAGCCTTAACCAATCAGTTTATCGGGGATGTGGAATTCATCCATGGTTTCATACAATTTATTTCTTAGGACACTATTATAGGCCGATTTAAAATCTGCGAAAAGATGGTATGTGTCGATATTGAATTCATTGGTTTTTTACTGTATTTGCCTTAGCACAAAGATCTGGCCTGTTGTTGATCGACCAGGCCTAAAACCACGTTGATATTCGCCAAGAAGCTCCTCTGAATATGCACTTAGGCGACCATATAAGATACTCGAAAATATTTTGTATGCTGTATTAAGGAGGGTTATTCCCCTATAGTTTCTACATTCCAATTGATCATACTCTGGGCTAATTAGCAAAATACAAGGAAAAGTTATTTACCAGCAATTTTATTGCTGGAATCGAATCTTATTATTGTATGTCTTAATAATATAGGTATGCAAAGTCCGCAGATGGTGTGCTACTTTTTTTATAAACAAAATGGCGCCCGAAAATCGTGTTTTTTTTAAATTTTTGCTCTATAACTCCAAAGATTTTAACTTTAGACCAAAAACACCCAAATAAAAATTCACCGCAATTAAATTCTGCATAGAGACGTGTTTTTTCCGATTTACTTCGACGAAAACTTTCCGCGGAAAAAGCGGGTTTTTCCAACAAAATCTTTAATTTTCAACTAAACTTTTAGATAAGTAGTTGTTAATCAATAATTAAATAACTTGGTAACGTAAAAGCCCTTTCCGTATATATTATAATTCCAGAAGTCTATGGAAATTGAATGAACAGTTTAGCAACAATTAAAATGTTAATTAAAAATTTACGGTCGCTATAATAACGACAATAATTATGATGCATAAGAATAACTATGATTTTTTCATAAAAAGACACTATACCTATCTAATGTACTTTACAGAATTGAAATTGGACTATTTAAGCGGCCTCAGGAATATTTTAAAATTATAAACAATTTTTTGGTTTATAAACAAATAGAATATCTCGGGAAATATTAAACTAAATTAAATTGTGAAAACGGTATTCGGAAGACAGCGGCAGGACGCTTCTTTTAAAAGAAAAACGTTTAATTATGACGAGTGGTTCCTGAGATACAACCGGTCAAAGTTGACCGGAATTTACGGCAAAGATATAAACAATAGGATCATAATTTTTCAAACCATCACCTTTTTATTTTTGTCCTCTTTCTCCACACCAATTCTCATATCTTTAAAATCCTCATAACATATATTATTATAATAAAAACTATCGATAATACGTGTGAAAATTGCTAGAAATAGCAAAATTCCAATCAAAAATTAGGTTGGAGAAAATGTAACCCTCAAAGTTCAAAATCGGTATACGTTAACAAAATGCATTTTCTCGGCTTCCCATGGAGCAATTTCCTTCATTCTTTTTTTGTTCCCTAATAACTCGAGTAGAGCCATCGAACTAACGCATTATTAAATGTCAAACTTGCTTTTGTTTTGTTATAATAGATTAATTTATTTATAAGAACAGAAAATTACATATTTTTTCCAGTTGCAGGCTTTTTTTTTAGATAAACTTACTACAAGTGTACCTTTTAAAGTTAAAAACATAAATATTCTCATTTGAAAGCTGTATAATTATTTAAACAATTTTTAGTTATATAAATTAAAATATTGTGTTATAATAAATAAATTAATTTATTATAACGAAAAAAAAGCAAGTTTGACATTTAATAATGCGTTAGTTCGATGGCTCTACTCGAGTTACTTGGGAACAAAAAAAGAATGAAGGAAATTGCTCCATGGGAAGCCGAGAAAATGCATTTTTTTTAACGTATACCGATTTTGAACTTTGAGGGTTACATTTTCTCCAACCTAATTTTTGATTGGAATTTTGCTATTTTTGGCAATTTTCACACGTATTATCGATAGTTTTTATTATAATAATATATGTTATGAGGATTTTAAAGATATGAAAATTGGTGTGGAGAAATAGGACAAAAATAAAAAGGTGTTGGTTGGAAAATTATGATCCTATTGTTTATATCTTTGCCGTAAATTTCGGTCAACTTTGACCGGTTGTGTCTCAGGAACCACTCGTCATAATTAAACGTTTTTTCTTTTAAAAGAAGCGTCCTGCCGCTGTCTTTCGAATACCGTTTTCACAATTTAATTTAGTTTAATATTTCCCGAGATATTCTATTTGTTTATAAGCCAAAAAATTGTTTATAATTTTAAAATATTCCTGAGGCCGCTTAAATAGTCCAATTTCAATTCTGTAAAGTACATTAGATAGATATAGTGTCTTTATATGAAAAAATCATAGTTATTCTTATGCATCATAATTATTGTCGTTATTATAGGGACCGTACATTTTTAATTAACATTTCAATTGTTGCTAAACTGTTCATTAAATTTCCATCGGCTTCTGGAATTATAATATATTCGGAAAGGGCTTTTACGTTACCAAGTTATTTAATTATTGATTAACAACTACTTATCTAAAAGTTTAGTTGAAAATTAAAGATTTTGTTGGAAAAACCCGCTTTTTCCGGGGAAAGTTTTCGTCGAAGTAAATCGGAAAAACACGTCTCTATGAAGAATTTAATTGCGGTGAATTTTTATTTGGTTGCTTTTGGTCTAAAGTTAAAATCTTTGGAGTTATAGAGCAAAAATTGAAAAAAAAAAAACACGATTTTCGGGCGCCATTTTGTTTATAAAAAAAGTAGCACACTATCTGCGGACTTTGCATATCTATATTATTAATATATACAATCATAAGTTTCGATTCCAGCAATAAAATTGCTGGTAAATAACTTTTCCCAAAAATAGCCTATTCTCCGATAATCAGCCCAGACTATCAGCCTTGTTGTGTAGCGGGCAAACGATTCCAATACACCACTCTTCCGGGATTTGTTCCTCATTATTAGGCTCTCAGTATTATTTTATATATTTGATTAGTCAGAATAGCACCTCCACATTTAATAAGTTCCGCGGGTATACCGTCACTTCCTGGAGATTTATTATTTTTTAGGTGTTTTATTGCATCTCGTATCATACCTCATATCAAGCCTGCAATTTTGAGCCTATAAACTTTATGTTTGTACATCACAAGTTCTCAAACCCCAAGCTCCCACAACCCAAGTCCATAAACCTCAGTTAGTTTTGCACTTTTTGGTTAGGATATCTCAGAAACCAGAGCTAATTTGGAGCTCAGATTCTGATTCAGCACACAAAAAACCTTATGAAAAGTATATTCTAATCTCTGGGTCCAAATATTGTCGGCCTGTGTAATTTAAACTTTTATCTATCTAAAAATGAATAACCATTTTCAATTTCGTTGCAAAACGAAAATACAGCCGAACCATATTCCAGTCCAATCAGAGAGTGCTGCAAGCACCCCTACCGGTTTCGAAACTTATTAGTCTCTCATCAGGAGGCACATATGCTGCTCTCCCCGATCCAACCAAAACAAACCCCAGCGTGCAGTCCCGAATTGCAACGAACGAAATGGCATAGATGCCCTAGCGGCAACTGCTAGCAAAAGACTAAGTTTTCACTCTAATGGCATATAACATATCCCACCAGAATGAAAACAATGGGAACCTTCTCTGGTTACACCTCCGAGGCTTCTACAATTTGCAAGCCATACGGATGCTGAGACTAAGGAAGATGAGGGAATTCTACAATTTACAATTCACGTCACATCTGCTCAGCGCGGTAAAGTTCCAACGAGACTGGTTCCCTTCATACTCCACACAGAGTAAATGTAAATAAAAATGAATAACCATTTTCAATTTCGTTGCAAAACGAAAATACAGCCGAACCATATTCCAGTCCAATCAGAGAGTGCTGCAAGCACCCCTACCGGTTTCGAAACTTATTAGTCTCTCATCAGGAGGCACATATGCTGCTCTCCCCGATCCAACCAAAACAAACCCCAGCGTGCAGTCCCGAATTGCAACGAACGAAATGGCATAGATGCCCTAGCGGCAACTGCTAGCAAAAGACTAAGTTTTCACTCTAATGGCATATAACATATCCCACCAGAATGAAAACAATGGGAACCTTCTCTGGTTACACCTCCGAGGCTTCTACAATTTGCAAGCCATACGGATGCTGAGACTAAGGAAGATGAGGGAATTCTACAATTTACAATTCACGTCACATCTGCTCAGCGCGGTAAAGTTCCAACGAGACTGGTTCCCTTCATACTCCACACAGAGTAAATGTAAATAAAAAATGAATAACCATTTTCAATTTCGTTGCAAAACGAAAATACAGCCGAACCATATTCCAGTCCAATCAGAGAGTGCTGCAAGCACCCCTACCGGTTTCGAAACTTATTAGTCTCTCATCAGGAGGCACATATGCTGCTCTCCCCGATCCAACCAAAACAAACCCCAGCGTGCAGTCCCGAATTGCAACGAACGAAATGGCATAGATGCCCTAGCGGCAACTGCTAGCAAAAGACTAAGTTTTCACTCTAATGGCATATAACATATCCCACCAGAATGAAAACAATGGGAACCTTCTCTGGTTACACCTCCGAGGCTTCTACAATTTGCAAGCCATACGGATGCTGAGACTAAGGAAGATGAGGGAATTCTACAATTTACAATTCACGTCACATCTGCTCAGCGCGGTAAAGTTCCAACGAGACTGGTTCCCTTCATACTCCACACAGAGTAAATGTAAATATTTTTATTCCATATGGTACAGCCGAACCATATTCCAGTCCAGATTGGACTGGAATATGGTTCGGCTGTATTTTCGTTTTGCAACGAAATTGAAAATGGTTATTCATTTTTGATTTACATTTACTCTGTGTGGAGTATGAAGGGAACCAGTCTCGTTGGAACTTTACCGCGCTGAGCAGATGTGACGTGAATTGTAAATTGTAGAATTCCCTCATCTTCCTTAGTCTCAGCATCCGTATGGCTTGCAAATTGTAGAAGCCTCGGAGGTGTAACCAGAGAAGGTTCCCATTGTTTTCATTCTGGTGGGATATGTTATATGCCATTAGAGTGAAAACTTAGTCTTTTGCTAGCAGTTGCCGCTAGGGCATCTATGCCATTTCGTTCGTTGCAATTCGGGACTGCACGCTGGGGTTTGTTTTGGTTGGATCGGGGAGAGCAGCATATGTGCCTCCTGATGAGAGACTAATAAGTTTCGAAACCGGTAGGGGTGCTTGCAGCACTCTCTGATTGGACTGGAATATGGTTCGGCTGTATTTTCGTTTTGCAACGAAATTGAAAATGGTTATTCATTTTTTATTTACATTTACTCTGTGTGGAGTATGAAGGGAACCAGTCTCGTTGGAACTTTACCGCGCTGAGCAGATGTGACGTGAATTGTAAATTGTAGAATTCCCTCATCTTCCTTAGTCTCAGCATCCGTATGGCTTGCAAATTGTAGAAGCCTCGGAGGTGTAACCAGAGAAGGTTCCCATTGTTTTCATTCTGGTGGGATATGTTATATGCCATTAGAGTGAAAACTTAGTCTTTTGCTAGCAGTTGCCGCTAGGGCATCTATGCCATTTCGTTCGTTGCAATTCGGGACTGCACGCTGGGGTTTGTTTTGGTTGGATCGGGGAGAGCAGCATATGTGCCTCCTGATGAGAGACTAATAAGTTTCGAAACCGGTAGGGGTGCTTGCAGCACTCTCTGATTGGACTGGAATATGGTTCGGCTGTATTTTCGTTTTGCAACGAAATTGAAAATGGTTATTCATTTTTGATTTACATTTACTCTGTGTGGAGTATGAAGGGAACCAGTCTCGTTGGAACTTTACCGCGCTGAGCAGATGTGACGTGAATTGTAAATTGTAGAATTCCCTCATCTTCCTTAGTCTCAGCATCCGTATGGCTTGCAAATTGTAGAAGCCTCGGAGGTGTAACCAGAGAAGGTTCCCATTGTTTTCATTCTGGTGGGATATGTTATATGCCATTAGAGTGAAAACTTAGTCTTTTGCTAGCAGTTGCCGCTAGGGCATCTATGCCATTTCGTTCGTTGCAATTCGGGACTGCACGCTGGGGTTTGTTTTGGTTGGATCGGGGAGAGCAGCATATGTGCCTCCTGATGAGAGACTAATAAGTTTCGAAACCGGTAGGGGTGCTTGCAGCACTCTCTGATTGGACTGGAATATGGTTCGGCTGTATTTTCGTTTTGCAACGAAATTGAAAATGGTTATTCATTTTTATTTACATTTACTCTGTGTGGAGTATGAAGGGAACCAGTCTCGTTGGAACTTTACCGCGCTGAGCAGATGTGACGTGAATTGTAAATTGTAGAATTCCCTCATCTTCCTTAGTCTCAGCATCCGTATGGCTTGCAAATTGTAGAAGCCTCGGAGGTGTAACCAGAGAAGGTTCCCATTGTTTTCATTCTGGTGGGATATGTTATATGCCATTAGAGTGAAAACTTAGTCTTTTGCTAGCAGTTGCCGCTAGGGCATCTATGCCATTTCGTTCGTTGCAATTCGGGACTGCACGCTGGGGTTTGTTTTGGTTGGATCGGGGAGAGCAGCATATGTGCCTCCTGATGAGAGACTAATAAGTTTCGAAACCGGTAGGGGTGCTTGCAGCACTCTCTGATTGGACTGGAATATGGTTCGGCTGTATTTTCGTTTTGCAACGAAATTGAAAATGGTTATTCATTTTTATTTACATTTACTCTGTGTGGAGTATGAAGGGAACCAGTCTCGTTGGAACTTTACCGCGCTGAGCAGATGTGACGTGAATTGTAAATTGTAGAATTCCCTCATCTTCCTTAGTCTCAGCATCCGTATGGCTTGCAAATTGTAGAAGCCTCGGAGGTGTAACCAGAGAAGGTTCCCATTGTTTTCATTCTGGTGGGATATGTTATATGCCATTAGAGTGAAAACTTAGTCTTTTGCTAGCAGTTGCCGCTAGGGCATCTATGCCATTTCGTTCGTTGCAATTCGGGACTGCACGCTGGGGTTTGTTTTGGTTGGATCGGGGAGAGCAGCATATGTGCCTCCTGATGAGAGACTAATAAGTTTCGAAACCGGTAGGGGTGCTTGCAGCACTCTCTGATTGGACTGGAATATGGTTCGGCTGTATTTTCGTTTTGCAACGAAATTGAAAATGGTTATTCATTTTTGATTTACATTTACTCTGTGTGGAGTATGAAGGGAACCAGTCTCGTTGGAACTTTACCGCGCTGAGCAGATGTGACGTGAATTGTAAATTGTAGAATTCCCTCATCTTCCTTAGTCTCAGCATCCGTATGGCTTGCAAATTGTAGAAGCCTCGGAGGTGTAACCAGAGAAGGTTCCCATTGTTTTCATTCTGGTGGGATATGTTATATGCCATTAGAGTGAAAACTTAGTCTTTTGCTAGCAGTTGCCGCTAGGGCATCTATGCCATTTCGTTCGTTGCAATTCGGGACTGCACGCTGGGGTTTGTTTTGGTTGGATCGGGGAGAGCAGCATATGTGCCTCCTGATGAGAGACTAATAAGTTTCGAAACCGGTAGGGGTGCTTGCAGCACTCTCTGATTGGACTGGAATATGGTTCGGCTGTATTTTCGTTTTGCAACGAAATTGAAAATGGTTATTCATTTTTGATTTACATTTACTCTGTGTGGAGTATGAAGGGAACCAGTCTCGTTGGAACTTTACCGCGCTGAGCAGATGTGACGTGAATTGTAAATTGTAGAATTCCCTCATCTTCCTTAGTCTCAGCATCCGTATGGCTTGCAAATTGTAGAAGCCTCGGAGGTGTAACCAGAGAAGGTTCCCATTGTTTTCATTCTGGTGGGATATGTTATATGCCATTAGAGTGAAAACTTAGTCTTTTATCTATCTGTTATTTGAACGGCAGCTGTACATTGACAAATTGGAATTTGCAGTATTATTTTTATTGAACTTAATCTTTAACTGTAAGCAGTAAACAGAGAGCCCTACACATCTGGAATTCCTTGCAATTGTCTGAACCAGTTAAATATATATTATGAGACATCCAATCTAAATATGCACTTGAAAGGAAATTAAAAATGTTGGTCATTATGCTTTTACTAGTTATCTGTGATTATCTTCTTCACTATTCTGACTTTGTATACGGCAGATCACAATCCGAACCATTGCCGCAACTTTTGGAGCCACGAGGGTCTCCTCCTCCCTGGACCCCTTCTGCTGTCTATTTTCCCTTGGACCTTGGATAATTAGCTGAAGTACTTTATATTTACTGTGCCTCATTACGTGACACAAGTATTCCAACTTTCTTTTCTTTATAGTTGGTCACGTGCTCGGTCCAGGATCTTCTTCAGGTACCATCTCCGCTACGGAGGTTGGCAATCATCATAGCTACAGTAAAACCTGCCATATCCGGATCAATGTGGCGACAGACCGATCCGGATATGAAAAAATCCGGATATCAAGACCACTACTTCTTTTACAGTTTCTGAAAGGGTTTCTCCTTCACACATTCCAGTAATCAACGCCGTCAATAACTTTCGTCGATAGACACGTTTTATAGATTCTATAATACATTATTTCGCCATCTTTTAGTTCTTCTTTTAGTGCGTTGTCCAACAGCAGGACTGCCTTTTTCCGTAGATTTCGGTAGATCCGGACGGCGCAGAACCGTCCGGATATGGGGAGGTCCGGATATGACAGGTCCGGATATGGCAGGTTGTACTGTATTTTAATTTTTGAGACAGTAGCTCTAAATAGTTGTTTTAAGCTGCATCCAAACATCTCTCAGGTTCTTCAGCCATGAAATTCGTCTTCTTCCGATGCTGCTTCTGCTATCTATCTTTCCTTGCAGTATGAGTCGCAGGATGCCATACTTCTCGCCCCGCATCACATGTCCGAGATACTGTAGTTTTCTTTCTTTAATTGTAAGTTCAACTTCCTTCTCTTTACCTATTCTTCTCAGTACTTCGTTGTTCGTAACTCTATCTACCCAGGAAACCCTCATAATTCTTCTATAGGTCCACATTTCAAAGGCGTTAAGTCGTCTCATTGTCTCTACATTTAACGTCCATGATTCCACTCCATAGTATAGTACACTGTATACGTAACATTTTGTTAGGCGCACTTTAAGAGCTAATGTTAAATCTTTGCTACATAGGACCTTTTTCATTTTCATAAAATTAGAACGTGCTTTTTCGATTCTGAGTTTGATTTCTGCAGTGTAGTCATTACTTTCTGTTATAAGTGTTCCTAGGTAAGTGTACTTTTTACTCTTTCGATCTGCTGGCCCTCTACTATCAAGATCTCGTTATTATTATGGTTGTTTTTACTAATTTTCATAAACTTCGTCTTTTTGATATTGAGAGAGAGAAAGAGTCCGTACTCCCTACTACAACTTACTATTTTACTCATGAGTCCTTTGCAGGTCTTGTAAACTATCGGCTATTATTACTGTATCATCTGCATATCTGATGTTGTTAACTAAGACTCCATTTACTCTCATGCCGACTGTTTCATCTTCCAGAGTTTCTCGCATTACCTCTTCAGAATAAGCGTTAAATAATAGAGGTGATAGTATGCAGCCTTGTCTGACTCCTCTCTTTATTTCCATTTCTGCAGATATTTCTTTTTCAATTCTTACTATTGCTCGTTTATTGTAATAGAGGTGTGTTATTAGTCTTAACTTTCTTTCATCTAGGTTTTTAGTTTTCAGAATTTCCATGAGTCGATCATGTTTTACTTTATCAAACGCTTTATTGTAGTCTATAAAACAGACGTAAAGAGGACGGTTAACATCCAAACATCGGTCCAGGATATACTTATCTAATATACATCAGTAGGCTCACATTTCGAAGGCATCTACTTTCTTCATTAATGTTGCGGTCATTGTCCACGCCTCCATTCCATATAACATAACCGGAAATACATAACATTTGAGAAGTCGTATTTTGAGAGGTAGGGTGAGGCTGTTGAGGTAAAAATTTGCTTCGTGATAGTGAACGACGCTCTTGCTTTTTCTATTCTTATAAGTATCTCCTTCGCTTGATCTGGTCTAAGAGCTAGCAACGTTTTCGAGAAACTATTTTAAGACAGCTGATTCTTTCATATATTGTTCCCTATGCTTCCTCGAACACCGTACCGGCCATCTGGTTGATGATACAGGTTGCGTTCATTACTGCGCAGCACACCTGTACAGGTAAACACAAAATCAGGGTGATTGATTAGTGTGATAAAGCTTAGTAGATCCGCTATAGTAATAGATAGCAATAAAAGTTAATAACAAAACTTGTAGCCAACTTTGAGCTTCACATTACAAAATTAGTTAGGATGTTACAGGGTGTTCGATATCTTAGTGGCAGACCAAACTTATATTTTTTTAAATGGAACACGCTGTATTTTATTTTATATTCAAAATCTTCTTAACTTCGCCATTACAAAAGTATAAAGGATTGCTATGTTATACAGGGTATTATAACAAAAGTTATAACCAATGTTCTACGAAAATCGTAATAAGTTCAGTTCATTGTATAAATAAAATAAGCACAACAGCGATGGTTTATTGGTGCCATATTTTTTTGTTGATTGTCAAAATTTAAATGGTTGAAATTGCTAATTTTCTTTATACAGGGTGTCCAGAAACTCTACCGACAAACGAAGACAGGAGATTCCTCAGATAATTTTAAGACAATTTAACCCAATCCTCCTAGTCCGAAAATGCTTCTTAATAGTCCTGTCGCCAGGGGGGGTACAACGGCCTCGTTAATTCAGATGGACTTACCCAAGTTTTTTTTATGTATTTTGACCCGTAGACCACGAATTTTTTGGGTAACAGTTGATCCGGATGTCGATAAGATTGTTATAGACCAAGAACTTGAGGAATCAAATAACAGCGATTTTTGGCAAAACAAAACAATATTTTGTATTTTTTGGGTCATTTTAAGCAAAAAATATTTCTACAAGTTTTTTAGTAGGATGCACAGTTTTCGAGATAAACGCGGTTGAACTTTCAAAAAATCGAAAAACTGCAATTTTTAAACCCGAATAACTTTTGATTAAAAAGTAAAATAGCAATTCTGCTTAGCGCCTTTGAAAGTTCAAGTCAAATTATGTCGGTTTTGATTATTTGCAGTGCTAAAAATTTATTGTGTTATTGTTAAACAAAGCTACAAACAACTAGTGCGTGAGTGATGTTTCTATGATTTCTCATTTAAAATCGAACGAGTAGGTAGAATAGGTACTAGTGCAATCAAG
Source organism: Diabrotica virgifera virgifera (assembly GCF_917563875.1). Lineage (NCBI taxonomy): Eukaryota > Metazoa > Arthropoda > Insecta > Coleoptera > Chrysomelidae > Diabrotica > Diabrotica virgifera. Next base: position 217,738,878 of record NC_065447.1, read on the forward strand.
ACTATTTCTACGTTACATGCGTTAAAACGCATGTAAAAGCACGGGAAACCCTACGTATTTATAGCTTTGTTAAACAATAAAAAAATAAATTTTTACCAATGCAAATAATCAAAACCGATATAATTTGACTTAAACTTTCAAATGCGGTAAGCAGACTTGCTATTTTATTTTTTAATCAAAAGTTATTCGGGTTCAAAAATTGCAATTTTTCGATTTTTTGAAAGTTCAACCGCGTTTATCTCGAAAACTGTGCATCCTACGAAAAAACTTGTAGAAATATTTTTTACTTAAAATGGCCCAAAAAATACAAAATATTGTTTTGTTTTGCCAAAAATCGCTGTTTTTTGATTCCTCAAGTTCTTGGTCTATAACAATCTTATCGACATCCGGATCAACTGTTACCCAAAAAATTCGTGTTCTACGGGTCAAAATACATAAAAAAAACTTGAGTAAGTCCATCTGAATTAACGAGGCCGTTGTACCCCCCCTGGCGACAGGACTATAAGGGAGCTAGAGCTCTTTGAAGATGGCGTCATGAAATTAGTTCTTCTTAAATACCTCCAGAACGCTTCTATTTAGAAAAACGAAAATTGGTATGCATATTTACTTTTCAGAGATGAATCGATTCCATCCATTGCAAATTTCTAGTACCGGTCATAGGCGTGCGTTTAGGGTAGAGCAACGGGTATTTTATCGCATAACTTTTTTGTCCTTAACTTTTATGCATTTTTGACACCGGATTATTAAATTGTGAGGAATTCTAGTACTAAAAGGTACTCTTGATTTAAGTCGGTAGGACACACCGTTTTCTAGAAAAATCGATTTGAAAGTTTTTCGTTTTTGGAATTTGAAAAAAAATTGAAAGAACTTTTCAACAAAAAACGAAGTATTTTACCAACATAAAGTAAGAGTAACTTTTAGTACTCGAATACCTCATAATTTAATATTCTAGTGTCAAAAATGCTCAAAAATTCAAGACAAAAAAGTTATGCTATAAAATAACTGTTGACCTACCCAAAACGGACGCCTATGACCAGTACTAGAAATTCGCAATTAATGAAATCGATTTATCTATGGAATATAAATAAATGTACCAGTTTTCGCCTTTCTAAACAGTTTTTTTTTTGAAATTTTTTTTTTAATTTAAATAGCGAAAAGTTTTCAAATCGATTTTTCTAGAAAACGGTGTGTCCTATCGATTTAAAACAAGAGTACCTTTTAGTACTAAAATACTTCTTAATTTAATAATCCAGTATCAGAAATGCATAAAAGTTAAAGATAAAAAAGTTATGCGATAAAATAACCGTTGCCCTACCCAAAACGGACGCCTATGATCGGTACTAGAAATTTGCAATGGATGGATTAGATTTATATCTTGAAGATAAATACGCGTACCAATTTTTGTTTTTCTAAATAGAAGCGTTCTGGAGGTATTTAAGAAAAACTAATTACAAGACGCCATCTTCAAAGAGCTCTAGCTCCCTTAGGAAGCATTTTCGGACTAAGTGAATTGGGTTAAATTATCTTAAAATTATCTGAAGAATCTCCTGTCTTCGTTTGTCGGTAGAGTTTCTGGACACCCTGTATAAAGTACAGGATGAGTCAAAACGCAAGTACATTATTTTCTCAGTAATTTTAAATAAAACACCCTAATTAATAACTTGCTATGAAAAATGAAAATATTTCGAAAACTAACAAATTTAGGCATAGGGAATATTAATACAAAAATTAAAGTACGGTAATGATACTTTGTGGCAGTCCTTAAGAGAGCAAATGCTACCCGCGAGCTGCTTGATAACATCAAATATAGAAAGATGGCCTATTTTGGACACGTAGTGAGGGAAGACCGGTATAATATTCTTCAACTTATTATGCTGGGTAAAATCGAAGGACGCAGAGGAATTGGTAGAAAGCAGGCCTCTTGGTTGAAGAATATCCGGGAGTGGACAGGAAGAAAGCAGAACACCTATTTAGAATAGCTCGAGACAGATACAGTTTCGCCATGTTAATCGCCAACGTCAAGGGGACTTGATAGGGCACGTTAAGAAGAAGAAGAATGATACTTTTCGATGATGATATAAAATACAGGGTGTTCCATTTAAGATTACTGAGAAAATAATGTAATTGCGTTTTGACTCACCCTGTATTCGATATAAGGAAAATTACCAATATCAACCATTTTTATAAATTTTGATAATCAACAAAAAAGTATAGCAACAATAAACCATTGCTGTTTTGCTTATTTGTATTTATACACGGAGCTGAACTTGTTACGTTTTTCATAAAAAATTGGTTATAACTTTGTAAAAGCCCTACATAACATAACAAACCTTTATATTTTTGTGATGGGAATGTTAAGAGAATTTCGAATATAAAATAAAATATAAGGTGTTCCATTTATAAAAACATAAGTTTGGTTTGCCACTATGTTATCGAACACCCTGTAACATTCTAACTAATTTCGTAATGTAAAGCTGAAAGTTGGCTACAATTTTTATTATCAACTTTTATTGCTATCTATTACTATAGCGGATCTACTGAGCTTTATCACACTCATCAATCACCCTGTATATTGAATTTAAATTATTTTAGGACGAAACATTTTTTTGTCATTACTTTTTAAACCACAAAAATGTCTGGCAATTATAGTTCATATTTCTAATAATGTTTAGAAAGTAATGACAAAATAATTTTTCGTCTTACAATAATTTTAAATTCGATATGTTTACCTGTTCAAATGTGCTGCGCAGTAATGAACGCAACCTGTATTAGCAGCCAGATGGCCGGTACGGTGTTCGAGGAAGCATAGGGAATAATATATTAAAGAACCTCTTGTCTTAAAATAATGTTTTTTCCGACGTTGCTAGCTCTTGGTCCAATCCCAACTTTCCCAACTAACTGTTGTTCCTAAGTACCTACGTGTGCGAATTCACGTATTCAATTTTTTGATTTTATAATATCAGTTGTCTTGCTCGTTGTTGGGTTTTGCTTACTAGCATCCATTTCGTTTTTGTCATGTTCAGTTTGAGCCCGTTCTTTGTATATTTAGTGAATAAGACTTTGGCTTCTAGATTCTCGATTTCAGCATTACTGATGAATGCCATTCTTATTTTGCTGGTCTGATCTTGTTCCTAATTTTCCTTTATAGTTAAGAATACTTTTCTTGTTTTTTAAAAGTTTCCTCTTTTCCACAAGGTCCAAAATTTCATCTGTCGTTCAACATTTTCTTTTAGTTTATTCCAATTATTGTTTAAAGTATGTTCCAGAACTACCGTAAAGAGTTTGGGCGATACCGCATTTCCTTGTTTCATTCCTCTTTTGATTTTAATACATTTACCTACGAATCTATACGACTTTCCTCCAACGCTCCATTAAAAATCGGTCAACACGTCGTGGCAAGCGCGGCAGGTTTTAAAATCACGCCAAACACCCCCTAAAATAAAGTGAAAATGGTTTAGTAAAGTGTACCTATACATATTAATCATAGAACACGTAAAAGATAATAGCTGGCATTTCCTTTTTTGTTGCGAGTACATTATTCGTACCTTTTTTTTTTATAAATAAATCAATATACTAAATAAAGTGTATAATTTTAATTCTAGAGAAATATTATTTTGAATTAAGACTTCCTATAAGGTAAATAAAAAGATAAATCTTATCCTCTACATATGTTTTATCCTCATTGATCTCGGTATCATACGATCTCTTCATCAATCATGATTTCAAGTTGTTTCTCTAGGATTAAATTATCTACCTTTGTATTACCAAAGATTTAGAAATGACTAACATTTAGGACAATTTTTATATAAATTATAAATTTTTAAATGTTTTTGATTGAATTTAACGATTAATGATAATGTTTGATGACATTGCTAAAAGTAGATTGTAGATCGTATATTTTGATTTTAGGAATTACAACGAATGTCATAAATTAAATACAGTAGAGGTGGCTACACATTTTTTAGTCGTTTAACCCTTTCACTACTGAATTCATTTATACATCTTAGGGCCGGTTTTTCAGTGCTGGGTTAACCCAGATTTTTCGGTCACCGAAATTTTTATGGTTAATCAGTTTTTCAGTACTAGGTTATCGCTTAAACCCGTTTAAGTTGACCAAGATTTTAACCGATACTCGCTATCATAGGTGGTTTAACTCCGAATTTTCCGACAGACGTTTATCTATATTTGCTGACAGAAGAGGTTAGTTAAATTATGACATTTTGTGTTATCGCGGGAAACATTGTATTATGTATTATTATATTCTTGATTATATCTTCATCATCAGATGAAGAATCGGAACTTGAATGCATTAATCATTTTTGTAATGTTGTGTTATTTGTTATTTATAAAATAGGTTATGAAATTCTATTTTGTTTATTTTTCTGTCAAAAATCTATAGAATTGCACATCTTGGTATAAAGCACTGAAAAACGATATAAAGGTTAAAATATTGGTTAAAATTTAAACTAGGTTAGCTAACCAAAATTTTAACCGCTCACTGAAAAACCGGGCCTTAGAGACTGAACCTATTCACTTTTGTAACCAGAATAGTTAATTTAGACACATTATGTATAAAATTGCATGGAAAAATATTTGGAAAGCGAGGTCAAGGAAGAAGAAGAACTTCCTGGTTAAAAAACCTCAGAACCTGGTTCAACACAACACCTGCGCAGCTTTCCCATGCTGCTGCAGATAGATCAATATTTTGTCATGATGATCGTCAACATTCGTCACGGATAGGCACATCAAAAAGATGTATATCTTCTTCTTCTTACGGTGCCTATCCGTTCCAGATGTTGGCGATCAGCATGACCATTTTAACTTTGCTTGCAGCTACAGTCCCTGGCCATATTATTATGACCACCTATGAATTTTTACAAAAATCAATTATTCCACTAGGTACGTTTTGTTTAAAATATGATTTTTAAATTTAATTTTGTTATGCAATGTTAATGTTATGCATTAACTATCATATATTTAATAATAAACAGCAATAAAATATTTGAAAATATTACATATTTATTTTTTTTTAATATCTTGTTGAACTTCTGACCTTAATCAGATGGAAAATATTTAGGAGCTTTTAAAACGAGAAATTTCCTATGAAAAGGTCCCTAACGAAATTGTTTTGATTAAAGAACTAATATATCGTTGAAACCACAATAACAAATTGAAGCAAAAAAAATTTAACTGCATTCAAAGTATGCCAAGACGGGTACTAGCGGTAATCAAAGTTAGAGGGGGCTCAGCAAAATATTAAAAAAATACAAATATGTGATATTTTCAAATGGTTTATTGCTGTTTATTATTAAATGTATTATATTTAATAATAAACACCAATAAAACATTTAAAAATATCACATATTTTTATTTTTTCAATATTTTGTTGAGCCACCTTTAATTTTGATTAGCGCTTGTATCCGTCTTGCCATACTTTGAATGCAGTTAAACTTTTTTTTGCTTCAATTTGTCATTGTGGTTCCAATGATATATTAGTCCTTTAATCAAAACAATTTCGTTAATGACCTTTTCATCGGAAATTTCTCGTTTTAAAAGCTTCCAAATATTTTCTATCAGATTAAGGTCAGAAGTTCAACAAATTATTAAAAAGTATATAAACATGTAATATTTTCAAATGTTTTATTGCTGTTTATTATTAAATATAATATAGTTAATGTATAACATTAACATTACATAACAAAATTAAATTTAAAAATCATATTTTAAACAAAACGTACCTTGTGGAATAGTTGATTTTTATAAAAATTTATAGGTGGTCATAATAATATGGCCAGGGACTGTATATAGTCTGATTGTAGACATATTGAACCACTTTCTCAGGTTTTGTCAGGTTGTAAGATGAATATAATTATTAGTCGTAAAATTCTCCTTTGTATATGCTAAGGAGGTGGGAACTTTTGCAATACATAATTTCAATTGAATTATGAGTGGCATGTTAAAAACCAGTTTTGTGGTGCGTGAAAGGAAAAATTAAATTCTGCAACGAAAATATTTCGATAATTTCCTTCCCTCAGAGATTTCGAGACTTCATATTCTTTGTAGGAGTCATTCGAATGTTAGGTTCCTATATGGATTGTGAGCTACTTTAGTCTTTTTGGAAACATAAAATCCCGAGGACGTGGATGTTGAACTGAAACTGATGGTTGTTCTTAAAACAAGTCCACAAAGGTATATGTGTTATACTGAATAACTTCCTATGTTTAAAATGAAACGATTAAATGCATCTAACCTATCTTCTGCTGACATTAATTACCCCCATTTCTTACACCATCAATCCTTATTAACAAAAGTTTTTGCAGTAATGGACAGCCTAAGTCTGACGTCACAAATGTCACAAAATTGGGAGGAGGTTATATTGACTCCAAACAATTTTATTTGTAACGTTAAATGTTCATAAGGAATTTTTCATTTATGTGCTTTGTGTGGCAAAATACGACTTCATTTAGGTATTTCGTTAAAGAAACGTGTTAATTAATAACTAAGAGATTTTTATTCGTTTTTGCTCAGGTGGTTTTTATTCCTTAGTGGTTGAAAATCAACATAACCTCAAAACTGTTTACGTTCTAATAATTGCATTAAATTAACTCACCTGGGCAAAAACGAATAAAAATCTCTTAATTGACACGTTTCTTTAATTAAATACCTAAATGAAAAGTCTTATTTGGCCACAAAAATCACGTAAACAATAAATTAAAAATTCCTTATTAGTATTTAACATTATAAACAAAATTGTTTATATAGTTATATATAAACAATATATATAGTTTATAGAGTCAAATATAAGCTCCTCCCAATTTTGTGACGTCAAGACTTAGGATGTCCATTAGCTTGCCTGAAATACTTACATACCGCTGCCAGGTGTTTCTCTTGAATGAAGTTGATTATTTATGGTATTATGAAACACTAGCTTGCTTTCAATTATATTAGAGTTTTGCAATAAAATAACTATTGTAGGTGTAGCCACTTTAATTTACCAGTGAAATAAATATTAATTATTAGTATCCATAGCTTTCCCCTAGTTTGTACTGTTCTGCTCCAAAGTATATTTTTATATCAATACTAACACAAGAATTTGTTTAACGGTAAGGATACGGGTTGAAAAAGGTATAACATGATATTTGAGATTGTTATTATTCTACAACAGTGTTAAACATAAAGCCACTTTTGTAATGGTGCATTGTTTTAGTTGTTTATATGCTGTGGTCTGGAATTGTTTTATCTAAACCTGATTCTGCAACTGCGACAGTTATTTTCTAAGGTGATGGTGCAGCTGACGTAATATACTGCTAAACGATGATCCTTCTATAGGGCTTTTCATTCACAGTCATTTGTTTCGAGCTTCTGTCATGTGTCACATAATATTAATATATCTACGTCATACGTTATTGATATATACCAATGATACAAACCAAAGACGTATGGCGTAGATATATTAATATTATGTGACACATGACAGAAGCTCGAAACAAATGACAGTCGATGAAAAGCCCTATTCTACAATTCTACAGCATATATTATGCGCTATTTATAACCTTCTCGTGCGCCCTGATTTGTCGGTTGGTCCGAATCGGTACTGAAATTTTTGGTGCGCCTCAGGAAAGGTTTTGTACTTCGTAAGTTGGAACAATTTTATATCGCGGCCTAGAAACCCAAAAAATAATGAACCATTATAACACCGACCACGAAAGCCTACAGTTTAGATAGCTCTGGTCTGATAAAAGGAGTATGTGCCCCTTCTTCAGCAAGAAAAAACAAACAATTTCTTTATACCCTAGCACCCAGGCAAAGATAATTTGTTGAGACCTGCCTTACAGTTCCAAGCTGTTATCGATTCATTAATTTGTAGTCTACGGTGCAGTTTGACTGTCTTAAGCTTCATTTACACTTTGCAAGTTTACTGGCTGAAAATACTTGCGGCCACTAAACTTGCCATGTGTAAACAACAAGAAAGTGCTAGCAAGTACAGCTAGCTTTCCTGTTGTTTACACATGGCAAATTTAGTGGCCGCAAGTACTTTTAGCCAGTATGCTTGTCAAGTGTAAATGAAGCTTAAGACAATAGGAATTAAATCGTTTTTCAGGTATCATGAATACACTAATCCATTGTTAGCAGTTCTGTTTGAAATATTGTAGGAGCATTTCCAAGAGCTGTTGACAGTCTGATGTTAGGACGAGTAACTCCAATTCCTACTCTCTCTGTTTGATTATCTCTTCCTATGCGCATTTCATACCCGAAGTACTTATAAGAGGTGGTTTCTTCAATAGGCATGCCATTTACTGAAATCTTTTTGCTTAACACGATATTTGTCATGATTTGTGTTTTTATATGGTTGATTTTTAATCCAACTTGTAAGGAGACTAGGTCTAGTTTCTCCATTTGCGATACTGCATCATCGATGCTGTCAGCAAAAAGAACAATATCATCAGCGAATCTCAAATGACTAAGTATTTCTCCGTTGACATGACATTAATTCATTTTTCACTCAGATTTGCGCTCTTAAACATATGCTCTAATAAGGTTGTACACAATTTTGGCGAAATTTTGTCTCCCTGTCGCACTCCCCGTTTTATTTTAAATGCGTTGATCTTTTTATCTGCCAGTTTCACGCTTGCTGCCGCATTTTGATAGAAGTATTTGAATACAGTGAATATTGCTATATAACTTCTGAAATGAAGTTTATGATTTTTGACCTACTTTACAGAGTTAGTCTTGCTTTTGGCTAAGTTGATTATTTATGGTATTATGAAACACCAGCTTGCTTTCATTTATATAAGAGTTTTGCGATAAAATAACTATTGTAGGTGTAGTCACTTTAATTTACCAGTGAAATAAATAAATAATAAATTATGTTTTTGCTCATCCTTATAAGCACTTGTGATTTGTGCAATTTCATTTTCTGTTTCTGTCGTTTATGATAACATTTATTTGAGTTCGAAATCTTGGGAAATATCTGTGAGCATCTTCATGGATTACGTTGTTCCATATACCGAGCCTGCATTAGCCTGAAGGCACTTTGTAGAGCGATCCTCCTTACATTTAGACGCAGAGGAGGAAGGTCCAGCATCCTTTTTGGAATATGAAATTATGGAATATACATGTTTTTAATACCTTATTGCTCTTCCCGTATCCTAACTATGTATTTATGGTGTTTGGTTCCTTTTAAAAATTCAGTAGCTTGCACATTTTTCTTGCCAATCTTGACTGTTACCTGTATGAGTTTAGTGAAGCCCACTGTAATATGTATCATATTTTTTAATAGTGGTTTTCAATATAAAATCGTACAATACATATAATCTTTATAGCTCTTCGTATAGACTGTAAATTCGTCTGTTTATTGTGTGTAAAAACGCTGATGAGTTTGCCGACTATGCTTTAGAATTTTAGAGCTCTAGATAATACAAAATCGTCTCAACAGTTGTGATTGAAAGCCACTATTTATATGAGGTCTGGCAATTAAATTTCGAGACTGTTGGTACAGTCCATTTCAATAAGGTAAAAGAAATAAAGATTAGACTTGCACTCAGTTTATTGTACCTTGGACGACCGGCTTCGAACACTAAACTTCGTCAGGTCTTCGGAAAGTTAAATGATGCCGATATAAGCAGTGAGTGCCAGTTGTGAGTCGACGCATTGTCGTGATGGAGGATACAAGAGTTCTCAAGACACCCAAGAGACTTTTCGAGTTTCTTTATGCGAATTCTTTCTCGAAGTCTTCATAAAAACCCCAAATAGTGATTAAATTCCATATGAACTACATACTATGCCCGTATATTAAAGAAAACAATCATCTTCACCTTGAATTTGGAATTATTGATTCTTGTTTTTTTAATCTCTGAGATTTTTTAGTCTTCCACTACATGAGCCGCAGCTTGACTTCAGGGTCATACTGAAAAATCCTTCTTTCGTCACAAGTTATGTCCCGTGACAAAAGGTCGAGTCCTTTTCGATATATTCCAGAGTGTCAGAACATAATATGTCTTTACTATGCGTAATCTGTTCTTCCGTTAGGAGTCTAGGCTTAGCATACACCTTCCTCATGCAAAACTTCATGTTCATAGCCTGTCTCTAATGCATAATCGACGGTCTTTTCGAACCATTTCAGACATTTCTTGAATATACAAGTCACTTTTTGAAGTCACTGACCCTACGTCATTCTCAACTCTATGCAAATTTTGATAGCTTTCCGACTCGAACCTTTTGAGTTCATTCAGTCTCTGAACTTAATTGTCAGACCTCGTAGTACAAGTATCTGTTTGTGATTTCTATATTGTAGAAAATCCAAAGAAATATTAATTACCAAAGAATTGTATACAAGATTGAACGTACTACCAGAGAGTATATTTTTAGTTTTAGTGCAATATTGTTTTCTATACCTAGTTCAGATTCTTTCGATAAGATTTTTTTTTAGATTTTGGCTCAGTTTAGAATGTTAATATCAAACTTTAAGCATTATTGCAGCACTATTTTTAGAGAACTCTTATTTTTCATGCAAGCAAGCAAGCATAGTGATTTAACCCAGCCTGAGAGACTTGCTCACCCCTAGAGAATGACATTCGGGTGATACAATTCATTGGGGCGAGGAGGATTAACTCCTGTAAGCAGGAATCACTCCACCCCGCTTCAATGCTCCAGACCATCCACTTACCCCCCGATAGCACTCTGATGCGCTATAGGGGCTCTCAATCAGCAAAGTGATTATCATATGGGAGTCTTGGGTACACGGACTCCCATATGAAATCCTACCCCGATCAATGCAGGCCAGCGTGAGGCGCTCTATTCCCGCTATCTCTAGTGACTTATCTTCGATCTGTTTTGCTCGGGCGCCGAGTCCCCGCTCTGGGCTATGTCCAGTTCGGTGACTCGGCGCTCGAGGATGTGGGCCCCTCATGCCCGTTTTTTGGGTTTTGTTACTAATATTTTTTTTGTGGCTTTCGCCTATTGTTAATATTTTATTGATTTGTTTAGTGGCTGAAGCCGTTTTGAAGTTTTTGTATATTTTTTTTGAGGGATGTCTGAAACGTATAAAAATCAACATTAATAAATATAATGAGATGCCAAAGGTGAGCAAGTTATTTTCTTTTGATAGAGCTACGATTATCTAGCCTTTATTATATATTAACTAATATTTGCTGTTTGGGTCTCCTGTGTTTCCATCTATGGTACACATCATACCTTAATATCTCTTGCAGGATCCGGTTTGGGTGGTCTTCTAGCTCAGCAAATTTTGTTCTGGCTTTTTCCTCCATAATATCCAGTACTCTTATTTGTTTTAGGTCTCTAAATAAGAACCGTTCGGCGACATATCTTGTCACGTTTGCAGCTTCTCTGAGGCAGTTGTTGTGTGCCGCTTGTATCTTCTTTTTGTTACTTTGACTCGTGTGACCCCATGCAAGAGATGCGTATGTAATTATTGGCAGTATAATGCTATTTATAAGTCTTAATTTTGTTTTCATAGCTAATTTGCTTCTTCTTCCTGTGAGTCCTCTTATTGCCGCTCTGGCCGCTGCTGTTTTCTGGACTGTTGCGTTGACATGTGATGTGAATGTTAGACCTTGGTCCATTGTGACTCCTAAATATTTAGCTTTGTTTTGCCATTCGATGGGTCTGTCTTGCAATGTTAGCTGTTGTTCTGGGTTACCTCTTCTCTTTGTGAAGATAACCGCTTGGGTCTTATCTGGATTTATTGCTATTTTCCATTGGATACTCCATTCTTCTATTGTATCCAATGCCGTCTGTAGATTTCTTACAGCTATATCTAGGGTTTTGCAGCAATTGCAGTGTCGTCTGCATAAAGGCTGATCAATGTTCCGGGTGTTCTTGGGACATCTGCTGTATATATGCTATACAGAAGGGGTGATAAAACTGCCCCTGTGGTACTCCAGCTTCCGGCATTCCGTGTTCTGACAGAACTGGTTCTATCCGGACCCTGAACTTCCGGTCGCTTAGATACGAGGAGATGAGTTTCGTCATGGCCCCGCTGTATCCATAATCTCTCATTTTGTATGTCAGTCCTTCATGCCACACTCTATCAAAGGCTTTGCTTACATCCAGAAAGGCTGCTCCCGTATATTGTTGGTCATTGAATCCATCTACTATATATTCGGTAAGTCTTAATATTTGATGTTCGCTGGAATGTTGAGATCTGAATCCAAATTGTGCTTCTGGGATTATGCCTAGCCTGTCTGTCTCTGATTGGAGCCTGGTTTGGATGACTCGCTCCACTATCTTACTAACTGCTGGAAGTAAGCTAATCGGCCTGTAATTTTGCGGAAATATGTGATTCTTTCCTGGCTTGGGTATCATAATTACATGGACTTCCTTCCATCGATTTGGGAAGAGCCTGTATCTTAGTATTGCGTTTGTTATATTTGTCAAATACACAACTGCTTTCGAGGGAAGATACTTCAGAGCTCTGTTAGTGATTTCGTCTGGACCAGGTGCTTTCTTTGGTGAACTTTTTCGAATCAGTTCACTTATTTCTCTTGGTGATGTGGGATTTATTATTTCTTCTTGTTCTTCGGGCGTTTCTAGTTCTGTTTCTTCGATAAAGTCTATATCTTCGTCTTGGTGATAATTCAGTGTGCACTCTCTTTCAAGTGTCCTTCTCATCACCTCGGCTTTATCTTCTTCTGTGTAGACGATCCCGTTTTCTCCATGTAGTGGGGGAATGGGTTTTCTATCGTTTCTTAAAGTTCTTTGGAGCCTCCATATTTCTTGCATATTTTGGCTCCTTTCCTCCATTTCTTTTATGTAGTTTTCCCACTTTTGGCTTCTATGGTCTATTAGTGCCTGTTTGACTTGTCGATTCAGTCGATTTGCCCTATTTTTATCTTCCTGGTCTCTTGTTCTTCTGGCTCTCTTTTTGGCTCTGTTCTTTTCCCTTATCATTTCTTTTATTTCCTGATTTATGTCTCTAAATCTTCCCATATGAATTTCATATTCTTCTTCAGTAGTGCTATTTCTTAGTGCTTCTTTTATGATGTTTTCGAGCTCTAGGACTTTTTCCTCTATTTCTTGTGGATTGTCAATTGCTCACTAGGCGTTTGAAGTTAGACCACTTGGTTTTCTTTCTTTTCTTTGTTGTTTTGTTATCTTCTTCCCATGTACCTATTTCTATGAGTATGGGGTTGTGGTCTGCTGATCCTTCGTTTAAGGTTCGGATGTCTGTTTGTAGTCCTAGGCTTTTGGCCACTACTATATCTAAATGGGTTGGTAGAGCATTTCCAGGAAAGTATGTTGGTTCGATGGGCCCAATCACCATGGTGTCTTCGTTGTTCACTAGATACTTATTCAGTATTCTACCGTTTCTGTTTGTAGCTCTATCGTTCCAGTTAGGGGATCGGGCGTTTAAGTCTCCTATTATTATGGACGGTTCTTCGGCGTTCAGGAACGCATTCAGGTCGTCGTCGTTTAAAGGATCTGTTGACCTTACATATGCTGAAGTGATCCTTATTTCACCTTGTCTCATCTGGACTTTTATTGTTGTTGCTTCCATAGTGTTTAGTGGTGGCGTATGTTGTAATGTATGATTTATTCCTTTTCTCACTAGGATAGCAGTTCCTCCTGAATTTGCTCTAAGGTCGTTCCTGTAGATGTCCTATCTTATTTTTCATAAAATCAAATCAAAGCTAATAGCCACGACAGAGACATCTGGATACATATGCAAACAGTTTATTTCCGCTATAAATAAAATATTAAAATTTGAGAATTATTAAGTTGTGTTGAATCTGTATTGTTACAAATGGCATCATTTTTATAAAACATAATATTAAAGTAAAATTATTTATTAGGTGCAGCAATAATATTGTGTAACATCTCCAGAAAACTCACAGGTCAGCTTATATCTCTTTAGGTGGAGTTGTTGAATGTTGATTTTTATATATACATAATCCTGTTCTACTGTGAAGTCTTGAAATAATCCTAATTTTTATCGAGAGAAGCTGAATTCTAAAATCGTAGCTGAGTTTAAGATTAAACATAATATAATAGAAGCTTCATAAATTTTTCTAAAGCCTTTTTACATATTATATTTAAGCATTTTATAATATGCTGGACTGTTTACAATGTATATATTTCAAATATAGGTGCCATTTTTTTTTTCTCGATCATTTTGTTTTTATTTTGGAAATATATAATATTTTAAAAGATCATTGTTTTTTATTTAGTAATTTGTGTAATATTGTTGAATTGGCTGCCGGAAATATAACAGCAATCCAATGACCAAAATATACTATAATAGTGCTAAAAAAATGTTCAACAAAAGCAGCAAAAATGCGTGTATAGAATAGAATAGAAATATACTTTATTGTCACTGAAAATTTTACAATTTTATGGACAAAGCGTAGGTACAAAGAGTAGGAAAAAAACAACAACAAATACAGTTTACTGAAACTACACAAATCGTCAATATTATTACAAAATAAAAGATAATGAAATAAAACAAAACAATACAGAGTGTTTCATTAATAATTGGAAATATTTTAACTGTAGATTTCTGGGCTCAAAATATTACGGTTTAACCTAAATCACCTACTCCGAAAAGGCTTCCTAAGGGAGCTGGTGCTCTTTGAAGATGGTGCCTTTTAATTAGTTTTTTTGAAATACCTCTAGAACACATCTATTCAGAAAAACTAAAACTGGTACGGCTATTTATCTTCCAGAGATAAATCTATTTCATAAATTGCGAGTTTCTAGTACCAGTCATATTCATCCTCTTTGGGTAGGGCAACGGTTATTTTATCGCATAACTTTTTTGTCTTTAACTTTTAAGCATTTTGACACTGGATTATTAAATTGTATGGTATTCTAGTACTAAAAGTTACTCTTACTTTAAGTCGGTAGGATACACCGTTTTCTAAAAAAATCGATTTGAAATTTTTTCGTTTTTTTAATTTGATCAAAATTTAAAAAAAATTAAAAAAAACGGTGTATTTTACCGACCTAAAGTAAGAGTAACTTTTAGTACTAGAATACCTCATAATTTAATAATCTAGTGTCAAAAATGTTTCAAAATTAAAGGCACAAAAAATAATGCGATAAAATAACCGTTGACCTACCTACTCAAAACGCACGCATATGACCGGTACTAGAAATTCGCGATTGATGAGATCAATTCATCTCTGGAATAACCGTGCCAGTTTTCGTTTATTGTTTTCATAGTTTTTTTTGAAAAAATTTTCAAATTAAATAAACACAAAATTTTCAAATCGACATTTCTAGAAAACGGTATATCCTACTGACTTAAAGCAGGAGTACCTTTTATTACTAGAATGCCTCACAATTTAATAATCCAGTGTCAAAAAGGCTTAAAAGTTAAAGATAAAAAAAAGATAAATAGGCGTACCAGTTTTGGTTTCTCTGAATAGAAGCGTTCTGGAGGTATTACAAAAAAACTAATTACAATATGCCTTTTTCAAAGAGCTCTAGCTTTTGTAAGAAGCATTTTCAGACTAGGTGATTTGGGTTAAATCTTAATACATATTTTGAGCCCAGGAATCTACAATTAAATTATTTCCAATTATGTTATGGTTATTATTATGGTTGTATTATGCAAATTGCATAATACAACCTTAGGAACTAATAAGTTCAGCGTATAACACTCAAATATAGATAATAATAATAAATCTAATAAACTCTAATAATCCAAAGTCAAAAAACAGATTTGAATTAAGACTCATTGTTTTAAAACAGATGGGTGAATAGACATTGAAAAGGAGCATAAACAAAGAAGCTCTGTTCTTTAACGGCGAGCTACCGGCAAATAGATATACCTAAATACATTTTATAGATAAAGAACAGATTACACGAAAATATACGCAAACAATACACAGTGTTTCAAATTATCAAAGGTAAAGCGATTACAAATATTGCAATTTCGCATTATATATTATTATACAATGTCTCACACAGCCAACGGTGAATAGATAATCAGAAGAAGCTTGAAAACAAAAAACGTCTGTTGTTATAGAACTTCGAGCAGCAGAAAATAGATAGGTACCTGTACAGTACATACAGTCGGAAAAATGAAAGAGTACCCATGAACGATCACATCAATCACATATTTTGTATTTGCTGTTTTTTTTCCATAAATATCAAACGAGAGAGATAGATTATTAATAATCTGAATAATATGTGATTGATGTGATCGTTCATGGGTATTCTTTCATTTTTCCGACTGTAAATATAGTTTATAATAAAGAATCCATTACACGAAAATGTCGATATCCCAACAATATATTATGTACACTGTTTCAAAGCGTTTTAATAGTGCAATAATTGCAAAATATTTTGTTCAATTTTTTGAATGAAATTTTGTTTCGACATGTCGCGTTGGGGCCCCGTAGAATTGATACGGCGGTAGCTACGCCGCTGGGGGCAATCCTAGATCTGCAGAGGCTAACCATGATTTTCAAAATAAATTGCACAATTTGGATGCGATATTTAGGCCACATTACCAGAGGTGCGAAATATGAGATATTAAGGCTCATAATGCAAGATAAAATTAAGGGTATAAGAAGAATTTCCTGGCTGAGAAACATAAGAGAGTGGTATAGTTGCAGCTCAGTAGATCTTTTCGGAGCAGCCGCCAATAAGGTACGGATAGCTGTGATGATAGCCAACCTTCGATAGGAGAAGGAACTACAAGAAGAAGAAGATGCGTTGTTCAGGTGCCAGTCTCATGTTGAAATGACAAACCAAACTAAACATAAATTGTCAACTGTCAAAATGGCTGCTATCAAAAATAGTATTGCCATAGGAAAAGTAAATATAAATAATAAGTATTAAACATTTTTATACTTCACTTGATCCATTTGTCACCGTGGTTTGTAAGTACGTCCGAGAAGTCGTGTACACAAAGCCCTGATGAGTTATTGGTAGAGCATTCGACTACAGATCGCGGAGGTCCCGGGTTCAAATCCGGACACGGACGATTCTTTTTTATTTTTGGTATTGTTTTAATAAAATTTTTTTGAAAGTGGTAATATCAAAATTAGTTTAATCATTAAATAAAATACAAATAAACTGTTTGAAGTATATTTATTTCGTTGAAATCATATAATAGAAGTATAACTTCTTACGTGCGGAGAAAGTACACATACTCGTATACATTCTTTTTGTTTCAATTTAATTGTGGCTTATTTCCCAATCAAAATAGTTAATTATTAAAGTAGCTTTATATTCCAGAATAATAAAAATTGTTATTATGAAAAGTTATTTGGAATTAAAAACTATCATATATCATATAGGTATCAAATTTTTCAATTTTATACGAGGTAGGTATGTAAAAAATATGAATTTCGCTTAACAGTAAGTGCCTTTATAGTGCAAAATATTTTAATTAGAAAGATGTAATTGAACATTGAAACTTGGTTTTTAATTCCAAACAACTTTTCTCAATAAGAATTTTTGATATTGTGAAATTTAAAGGTACTTTACTCTTGAATGAAATTCATATTTTTTGACGTACCTCGTATAAAATTAATAAAATGTGATATCTCATGGTTGCATCTTAGATTCTATACGATGCAGAGTATTTTATAAAGAATAACTTTTTTTCGTAAAGCTGATAATAAAAAAGTTATTAATAGGTTCCAATTTACGCCGACATACTGTATAAGAGCACAAAATAAATTTTTTTGTTGAACATTTGAAAATGGTAGTAATTCTGTAAAACTACGAAGTTTTCGAAATTACATTTTTTGAGTCGTCGTATCATTTGAATTAAATTTTTGAGATTTTTTTTGAATGAAACATCGTTCAGTAAGATGTTTGAAAGGTAAGTTGTGCAAATTTGAGAGTTTTATAAGTAAAATTGTATTAGTTACACATTTTTAAACA
The DNA here is from genome assembly GCF_917563875.1 of Diabrotica virgifera virgifera. Classification (NCBI taxonomy): domain Eukaryota; kingdom Metazoa; phylum Arthropoda; class Insecta; order Coleoptera; family Chrysomelidae; genus Diabrotica; species Diabrotica virgifera. The sequence goes on from NC_065447.1 coordinate 217,756,737, forward strand.
ATATTCATGTAAGTCTCACTTTCCGCCCACACCGTACTTATGCCCATACATTTTATTTCTTTTTATTATAACTATAAGATAGCTTAATCGTTCTTCTTTCATGTCCAATTTGTAAAATTTTATTTGATCCATTAGTTAAAGAATTACATTAAAATAACCCAACGTTCTCCGAACGCTAGTTTACAGTGCGCCAATGTTTGTGAGAATGATGACTTTAGCGTTATAAATAAAAAATTATAGAAGCTATATATTTAATTTTACAAAAATCTTTATACATATAATGTTTTTTTTGTAAAATTTTCTGAATTTTTCAATGGTCAAGTCAGTTCTTTTCTAAAATTTATATTTTTGGAGTTATTTAAAAAAACATCTAACTTCGCAGTTCATTTGTTTAATAAAAAATGAAGCACCCACTTCTGGAGTAGAACTTTTTGATATGTTGTTTAATTAACATTTTTTTCTTAATCAAATTACAAAAAGTTCTATCTTGTTTGATTTTTGCAAACTTATTTGCATCTATTTTGGTTAGGTTAGGTTCCTAGGCTATTTTGGGTTCATTAAAAAAAATACAGTCACGTTGGAACAAAATTTATTTTGTTATTTTACGATATGTATACACTGGTTCCAAAAAATAAGTTTCGAACATCATTACTTCCGACATTAATTTCTAGACATATACGTTTCGCACACACATGACAAATTTTTTACTACTTAAAATATTTTATGATGGATGGAGAATATTATCAAAGAGATAACTCTGCTGTCAAATAAGTGCTATATTTGATTGTTTTAATGGGTTTTATCGTACGTAGGGATAAAGTAAGAGAAAATGCTGTTTACCTAGAGAAGAGAGTGAGATAGATTTATTTACTAACCCTCGTAAGACGGTGCCTAGATTCTTATGTAAACAGTGCAGGGTGCATTTGCACCCTATCCGTATATCCATTTTTTTATATGTAAACGGGAAATTTCATTTGAAAGATAATTAGAACTTGTTTATTATACTATGAAGTAACATTTTACAAACAAAATACTTATTTCTTCTTAAAAAAGTTAATTATCGTTGCAAGACAAACACATGACATTTTTTACAGAGTGAGCAACACAAAGTTTTTACACACAATAGGGTAATGCCGGGACTTTCAGTCTTTTTTTTCTCTGGCATAAGTAGCACCGACCTTGTCGACATGGTCCCGCAACTCTGTTAGCCCCAGGAGGAACATCTGAAACGTCTAATTCAGGATAGAATATGCAATTTTCATCATTTGACGTAACTGAGGCTATTATTTGTGTTTTGATGACTAGATAACATTTTCTTATACCAATTCCCACCCTAAGTCTCATAAAAACTTTGTCTTGCATACAAATGTTTCCCATCGTAATTTGGATTTTTTATTTTCCAAATTTTGAAAACCTTTATGGCTGAAATAATAAAGTAAATAGTGAAAAAACTACCTGCGTGTTTTGCGCTGTGTTGTGTATTGTTGTGCCATTTGGCTACTACGTCAACAGCTCCTTTTGTTTTGTTATAATGAAGTATCATTTCAGGTTTATTGGGATCGTGCAAGTTCGGCAAAGCGACCTCTATTTCTACGCTCTGTACTTTTATTCGCACTTTTAATTATATTGGCCAATTATATTAGTCCTGGTTGCTGGATAATTGTCAAGACCATAGTCCAAAAAAATAATAAGAAGAAAAAATAAGATGCAGGTTATGTTTAGCAAACGTAAACAATTGTATGTAGTAAATAAAATCAGTTATTAAAATGCAGTACTGCAAGCAAAATACAATTAATTAAATTTACCTTTATATAATAATTGCATATCATATCAATATTGTGGAGCAATATATAATTTTTCTGCGTCAATGACAGAAGGTATGAAATATACGTCAATTTGACAATTTCAATTGACAATATGAATTATTTAAGATAGTTGCAATATTTCTCCGCGACTCGCGCACGGTCGTTTCTCGTTTCCCTTTCCAAGTACTTGCACACCGCGAATAGGAGTTCATCAGATTCACTCCCGTGAAGCAATTATTTATCACTCTCCTCGTCACTATTTTCTTGGTATGCACTTTTTGGTCAAATTCCGTAGCATCATTGTCCATTAAAATCTTAGTTCTTCTTCTCAATCTTAGTTCTCTTATCAATAAAAAATTTGAAGTGTCACTTGTACACACTAATTTACTACACTCAACAAGACTTGGGAGGAAACTTATAAACTGAAGAAAAATATACACTGAATCCACCAAAATAAATAATTCTTACACGTGTCCTGGCACCTGGCAGATTCGATTGAGATAGTTACTGACAAAGGCTTCCGAGTGTATTAAATCTCTAGTAAAATTAGTCAGATCTCTCGAGAACACACTTGTAAAATTATAAGTATTAAAATATTATGGCAAATGTTAACGAGGTTGCGGGGTGCATTTCTACCCCACAGTCACTTTTCCAAAAAAAGCCCTTAAACGCAGAGTTTTAAAATCTATAATGGGTGGAATGCCTTTAGAATTGAATTTAATGCGAATAAAAAAATGGACAAAAAGTAACAAAAAAGACAGGTGCGAAAAAGAAAGTCTGCGATGCAGCTGCACTCCGCACCTGCTTACGAGGGTTAAGAGAAACTAATTTTTCGACAGGTTGACTGGAGGTGAGTTTTATCGTTGAGTAAAAAGGAAGTAGTGAAAAATTTGGTTTTTTTCACATAAAAAATAATAATTGTTGAGTGAAAAATTAGGGCACACTAAATGTTCTATACACTGAATTAATTGAAACGTTTTGCACCGATATGCTGAAACTATTATTCAATTTATTAACGGGATTGTACCTTTTTTGATTGATTGTTTGATTATTCCTTTCATACTATTTCTCTATTTAATATTTTGATTCGATTCTGCTCTAAATGTATAGCACAAATTTTAAGTTAAGTTGGCAGATTTAAAAGCAAGCACCACTTCATAGCACTATTTATAATAGTCCCTTATTTGACAACACAGCCAGTCACAAACGTTTTAGTTAAAATTAAACATTGTCATTGAGCAATAAAATCACAATATTTTCACCTTATCCATATATCTAATTCTAAGACTAACTTTAGCATCTATGAGGTAACATTTAAATAATTTTCTTCGTAAAATTTGGCATCTAATGGATAACGAACTTACATAGAACTTTGGCTTAACACAGACATTTCTTTAACTTTAATATGACGTGGTAAATTGTTTACACTTATCAACAATAGGTATATATTGTATAAGAAAGTACATTTAAATGAAAACGTAAACGTACACCGTGTAAGTACAGTATTGTGCGAATTAATGTGAACACATATTTTTCAAAATTTTACTTTTTTACCAGTTGGCAACACGTTTATGTCAATGTAGTGACAAGTTGTGACAGTCGGTGACACATACTGAGCTACACACCATGATACAATAAATTTAGGTTTCATTATTGGCTCCGTGCGTCTCCCCTCTACTTACAGTCACGTGACACGCTGTCAGATTTTGTCAGGACGTTTTAACATTGAGTCTTATGGGATTATTTTGTTAAACTTGAATATTTTATTTTGTAGTGATAATAACCGAATACAATTGTTAGAATTCATTAGTTGTTAATTTATACTGTAATTTATAGTGCAACAAAAATATTTTCTTTTTCGTTAATAAAGATTTATTGACATAAACTGCGATAGTGAGGTTATGTATACAAAATCAAACTGATAATCAATATTGGAAATAGAAGAATTTATATCAGATTAAGTGCGTTTTTATTTTCTGTTTATATTAATACATAATATCACTAGCGGGACACGGCATTTTTTTTAAATGTCTCATTTAAACATACACAAAGTGTCCTGATAAAATTTCAAAAAACCGCGACCATGAGCAGGTCGGTTGATTTTGCTTTGACACTTTGTTAACGCTCAGAGCGAATATCATGCTACACACGTGATGCATTTTTGTTTTTTTAGAATTGTGTTTTTGCTGAAGTAAGCTGAGTAGGGTTTTTCATCGATTGTCATTTGTTTCAAGCTTCTGTCATGTGTCGTCTAATATTAATATATCTACCTTGCAAAGGAAGGAGTACCTACATGCAAAATGACCTTGAGCCGGGAAGGAGGTCGCAAATGGCGACTAGCTATCAGATTTGCTTTCCATCTCCAGTGACGTACCTTTGAAAGAGGGAAGAAATGCAATTCTTAACGATTTTATTACATCTTTGATGTTAAACAAACAGCTGTAGATCAAGAGCAAATACGTATTAATAAAATATTTTGTTGAAAAGTCAGTTAAATAACATTTTTTTATACTAATAACTTCAGTTATTTGATTGAATGTACAGGAGCTTTACCAGATGGTACGCCTATGCACACAGCTGATCCAATACACAAACACCTTTTACATCGTTGACAAAAACTTATGAGTCATCCACAGACGTTCAAGATGGCCGTTTCGGCTTGAAATTTAAGGTGTTGTTGATATATGACAGACTCCTTCCTAAGTACAAACCAAAGACGTATGACGTAGATATCTTAATATTATACGACACATGACAGAAGCTCGAAACAAATGACTGTGAATGAAAAGCCCTATTAGAGCGTTTTATTTGCTTCTTATTTTTGGAGATAGATGGTATTTTTGGAATCTATAAAGCAGCAATTAGACCTATATTGGCATACACGGCGGAGACAAGACCTGACACATCTAAAACGAGACGACTACTAGAAACAACAGAGATGAAAATACTTCGACGAATATCAGGGAAAAGTCTGTTGGATAGGGAGAGAAGCGAAAATATAAGATCATGCAATGTAGAAGACATTAATGGATGGATGACAAAACGGAAACAGGAGTGGAACGAACACATTAGTAGAATGGCAGAGGATAGGATAGTACGAATAGCACGAGATAAGTCACCAAATGGACGGAGAAGTATTGGTAGACCAATCAAAAGATGGTGCGATAATTTAAACAATTTAGGAGGCTAACATTGAAGAAGAAACAGGCTTTAAAGCCTACATACAAGAAGGAAGAAGAAGAAGAAGATGGTAGGTATTCTCAAAATGTGCACAAATATTGTTACTTTAAGTGAACATTCGTCATTGAGATCTATTAGTACGGGGCGCAAGTTTAACAGCTAACTAAAAAACAAAAAAACACACTTTGAATAAAAAAGAGACACAGATTAAAATGAAAAATAAAAATGTAGAAGGAAGAGATGATTTTTTATTTCCCTTCTAAGTATTATTAATTTAGAAAATTATTCTATGTATATCTATATAATAAAAATAATTAAGAAAATCCAAAAATTTTAGTAAAACGTAGCACACGCTGGAGTTATTGTTCATTACTCCACTGTACGAAAGATAAAAAACAATTGGAAAGATTGAGTTTTTAAAAAATAGGTTTTTGGTACCTATTTATTTTTTTGTATTCTCGAATCATTGCTCCATTGCCAGCAAATAAAAGAAACACTATAACATATTCGTTAATTCTATACCAAAACGCGATAAAGAGATTATAAAAGAAAAGGGAGGCCATATGTTCTATAAAAAAATGAAATTGCACTCATTTATGTTTATTTCTTCGTCTAGTATCTATTAATGAATGTTGTTTATTTCAAATGATCAATAATTGTATTCACATTAATTCAAATTAATTGTAGTTTTGTAAACATTATTTAAAATAGTGTTTTTAATGATTTGAAAATCCCTATTCTCTAAGAAGGAATCAAAGCATCAGGGTCAATCCAAGCCAAGTGGTCCAAAGGTGGTTGCTTGACTATTTTTAATATTTTTTATTTTTCTACCTTTTAAACTTTAGTCTATAGAGAGTACAAAATTGTATTCATTTTATTTTTAAAAAATTTAGTTTGCCGATGACAGCCATTTTTGTTAAAGCGTGTCGTGTCGATAATTTTCACGGAAAACATGGCTTCCCTCTATAGCCAATATTTTTACTGAGGTTTGTCCTAGAACAATAAATCAAAAACCAAACTTTTAAGAAAAGTATGCTTTAAAAAATTGCCTGTAGCATTATTTAATTTCAAACTACTCTTAAGGCTTTAAATGAACCTCAAAGTTTGAAAAGGTAAACTGATAAAATTCCATTTTCAGCATTTTTTTTAACAGCATAAGGCAAGCCGATAATGGTTTGTAATTTTTTTCTGGAAAAGACATACGTACATACTTTAAATAAAAAAAGTTTGAGCTTTGAGACTTGAGTAAATTTTTTCAAAAAAAATCTCAAAAATGTAATTTTTTGAAAAATCTCAAAGTTTGACCCCTTATATCCCTGATGGGCACGGATGAAAAAATTTGAAATTTGGCTGAATGTTAGCCCCTAGCAAGTAGAATAAGAAGTAAAAATTTGGAGTTGCAGACTTACGTCATAAAGGAGTTACAGGCCTGAAAAAATGGTCAAAAATCAAAATGGTCAAAATTTGAGCGTTTGCGGACAGGGTAATTAAAATTCAAATAAACTGTCTAATGAAATAAAAATTAATGTATTTTCACCAGATTTCACAATGAATGCAAATTTATACAGGGTGGGCTAAAGAAAAGAGTTCACCTCGATATTTGGCAATAGTTACCTATTAGATTTTAAGGAAATGCCGAAATAAGTCCATATTTATTTTTATTATATTGCAACTTTTTGGGATATATTTCATACTACGTGACGTCATCCATCAGAGCGTGATGACGCAATCGATGCTTTTTTTAAATGGGAATAGGGGTCTTGTGGCAACTAAACATACATTTTACTGCTGTCAGAAAATAGAAAAAATGTTTATTTCACAAATAAATATTTATTTTTGCTTAAATTAAATCACAACAGCCTCCCACCTACCTCTTGACAGTTTGAACATTTAATTTAAGCGAAAAGCAATGTTTATTTGAAAAGTAATATTTTTTTTTCTATTTTATGACAGCAATAAAATGTATTTTGAGTTAAATAAATTACATACATTCTTCTTTTTGTGTCAATTAATTTAATTCAAAAATTATTTTTTGGCTACCCTGTATAAATAATTATATTATTGTTTATACTACTGAACAGAGAATTGAACACTCTTTCAAATGAGATAACATACGACCCCTATTCCCATTAAAAAAATAATCGATTACGTCATCACGCCCAGATGAATGACGTCACTGACGATGACACGTCATGGAGACGTATGAAATATATATAAAAAAATTGTAATTTCAAAATAAAAATCGACCTGTTTCGGCATTCCCTTAAAATCTAATAACTGCCAAATATCAAGGTGAACTCTTTTCTTTGGCCCACCCAATATAGATTTGTATTCATTGCGAAATCTGGTAAAAATACATTAATTTTTATTTCATTAGACAGTTTATTTGAATTTTAATTACCCTGCCCGCAAACGCTCAAATTTTGACCATTTTGATTTTTGACCATTTTTTCATGCCTGTAACTCCTATATGAGGTAAGTCTGCAACTCCAAATTTTTACTCCTTATTCTACTTGCTAGGGGCTAACATTCAGCCAAATTTCAAATTTTTTCATCCCTGCCCATCAGAGATATAAGGGGTCAAACTTTGAGATTTTTCAAAAAATTACATTTTTGAGATTGTTTTTGAAAAAAATTACTCAAGTCTCAAAGCTCAAACTTTTTTAATATAAAGTATATACGTATGTCTTTTGCAGAAAAAAATTACAAACCATTATCGGCTTGCCTTTTGCTGTTAAAAAAATGCTGAAAATGGAATTTTATCAGTTTACCTTTTCAAACTTTGAGGTTCATTTAAGGCCTTAAGGGTAGTTTGAAATTAAATATTGCCATAGGCCGTCTTTAGAGCATACTTTTCTAAAAAGTTTGGTTTTTGATTTATTGTTCTAGGACAAACCTTAGTGAAAATATTGGCTAAAGAGCGAAGCCATGTTTTCCGTGAAAATGATCGATACGCTTGAACAAAAACGGCTGTCATCGGCAAACTAAATTATTTAAAAATATAATAAATGGAATTCTGTAGTCTCTATAGACTGAAGTTTAAAAGGTAGAAAAATAAAAAATATTAAAAATAGTCAAGCAACCCACTTAATTTATATTGGACCACTTGGCATGGATTGACCCATGAATATGTGTCCTTCTAATAACTATAAGATTCTCAAATTGAGCGTATTGCATTCATAGCATTTACATATTTAGAAACTATTTCACAGTAAGATTAAGGAGTTGAAGTAAATAGGAGATATTTTATCGGGATTAGCTCGTTAAAAAGTCTTGAATACCTATCGATTTAGTACAGTATTTTTTAAACATGGATTGAATGAATCTATTACACTGATTCTGTCATGCGATTTTAGTATCACTATCGTGAACTTTTTGTTCACCATGGTATTTTTTAGCTTATTCCAAGCTTAGGAAGACATAAAATCTCGTGGCTAAGCAATCTCCGTGAATGGTTTGGATGCAGTTCAACTGAACTATTCAGGCGCGTAGCCAACAAAATTATAATTACCAGAATGAACTTGAAGAAGGAGAACTGATAATAAACTTCTGACGAATAACGAAATTAGAATAAACAACGCCTTGTTTACCACAAAAACCAACACAAATATACATTCAATAACACCTGTGGACAAATATATATGATAGATTATGTTGTAACCAACAGAGATATACATCCATCAAAAATAATAATGGACGTAAGATGCCTCAACTCAGCAGATGTAGGTAGCGACCATAGTCATAATCATCATGAAAAACCTCACACCCAAGAGAGCGGCACAAACACAAACAAAAATCAGAGTCGAAGGACTAAATACGGAATCCACGGAATACTTATACAGAAAAACAATATCGGAAAAATTTGCTGAGAATGAAATATTGGAAAACGATAATATCGAGGAAAGTTGGGAAGAACGCGAAAATAATACAGAGATGATGTTATTCCTTGGAGCTTTTATCATTTTTATTGATGATAATGTTATTTCTTGAAGCCGTGTTGCGTGTTTTTCAAAGGTCCGGTAAAGTTAATTTTGGGATAGTAGGCAACAGCAATCATTTATCAAAATGAAAAAGTTCCTATGCTGCCGAGACATAAATCTGAAATTGAGAATGAGAATGTTAAGGTGCTATGGCATCGAAGCTTGGACACTAAAAAAGATAAACATCAAAGCATCGAGGCATTCGAGATGTGGTGCTACAGGAGAATGTTGAAAATACGGAATGGGACGTTTCGATGCCGCCGGTTCATCGCCGGCCGTTTCGATGCCGCCGGTTCATCGCCAGTCCATTTCATGGCCGTCATATCTCGCATTTCCTAGAATTCCTAATTAATACTAAAAATAACTAATAATTGTAACTGTCGAAAATTCGGAAATATATCAGATAGCGATTAATTGACTGGCGATGAATCGGCCGGCATCGGCATCGAACTGGCGGCATCGAAACGGCGGCGATGAAACGTCCTAGACCCTTGAAAATACCATGGACAGAGAGACTAACAAATCAAGCTGTTTTGCTGCAGACGGGGTAGGAATGCGATGTATATAAAAACCATAAAAACGAGAAAATTGGAATATCTAGGCCACATAATAAGAGGGGAAAAGTATTTCCTGCTAAGGCTCATAATCCAAGGAAAAATATCGAGAAAGAGAAATGTGGGACGTATTTTCGAAATTTAAGGGCGTGGTACGGGTGCAGTTCAATACAACTGTTCAGAGCTGCAGCCAACAAAGTTAAGATTGCTGTGATGGTAGTCAACCTCCGATAGGAGACTGTACTGCAAGAAGAAGAAGGCAACAGCTTTTCAATCATCTAATACTGAAAAAGAGAATCACAAGACCTTTCATATATTGATTTACCGTATTTTGGAACAACTCACAGGGAGTTCACTATACTATATATAATATTAAGTATGTAGAATATACTAGATATAATATTAGGTAACCTAATAAAGCTACACACTACACCTTTTGGAAATAACGCAGAATTAGTCATCATGAATTTTATCATAAACTTATATATTTTTTTATTTAAATAAATGAAAGAATATTAATTATTTCAAACGAGTTACCATTTCCCATAAAAAATCTCCATTTTTTTAAAGTAGAAGTTTTAAAAGAATTAAAAATGAAGTTCTTACATTCAAGAAAAACATTATACCGACTATTTCTACAATAAAAGTTAAAATATGGTAATAAAATGAGTAAGTAATACAAGAGAAAAATAATAAATATACTTATTTAATAATATTTGAGTTATTTCCACGAAATAACCAGAGGAGATTGAAGAGGTATATCCAATTTGTCGATATTTAAGTACTGAAAAAGAAAAAAATAATGTATTGCAGTTGCTATATTAAATTTTATCGTTATATTTAGTGAAATATAGTATATTCTTATAAAATATAGAAATAGAATTTGTGCTCGTTGAAAAAGACATGGAAAAATGTATAAAGAACATAAGAACATATAGAGGGCCAGATGCAGACACAGATCACTTTATAGTCGGAATACAAATGAAACAGCTTATACCAATTCTTAGAAACCAACGGAAAAAAGGTACAAAGCAACGAAACCTATTAGATTACTGTCAGAAGAAGAACAAAGTAAATAAGACACTAGTCACTAGAGAAATAGAGAATTCTCCAGAAAATGGAAACATCGAACAAAAATGGATGCAAATAAAAGAATGTATGACCAAAGCAGCGCAAGCCAGTAATAGAAATATAAAAGATGAATACAAAGAATGGTTTGATGAGGAATGTAAAATAGAACTAGATGAACAAAATAAGTTAAGACTCGAAATTTTACAAGTAAAAACACCAGAGATGGATGTAAAATACAACCAACAACATAAGATCAAAGAAAAGAAAATACAATGAAGATAAATTGAAATGCATAGAGGAAAGCTTTAAAAATGGAGAAATTAGAAACTTATATCAAGGAGTAAAAAAATGAGAAAAAGGGTTACCAAAGAAAACCTGTACACTACAAAAGCAAAGATGGAAGGAATTTAGTAAGCGACGGGGAAATGCTGAACAGATGGAAAGAATACTTCGAAGAGCTTCTAAATGAAATACCCGCAACAGAATATTACGAAAAAGAAGAAGAAGAACCGAAGGAAAATACCGATCAAGAAGACAGCGAGGAAAGACCGCCTAAAAAAAGAAATAATAGAGAAACTAAGAAAAACAAGAGCCCAGGAAAGGATGAAGTAACAGCTGCTGAAATGTTTAAATATGGAGGACCAGTACTAATTAAGCATTTGGAAAAGTTGATAAAAGAAATTTGGGAACAAGAACACATACCAAAAGAATAGACTGAAGCCACACTGTGCCCAATTCACAAAAAAGACGACAAAAGTTTATGCCATAATTACCGGGGAATAGCTATACTAAACGTTGCTTATAAAATACTTGCAGTACATATAAAAGAGAAGATAACACAAAATATTGATAATGACATAGGAGAATATCAATGTGGATTCAAAAGAGGACGCAGCACAGTGGATCAAATTTTCCTGCTACGTGAAATACAAGATGAAAGCTACGAATACAGAAAATCTACAGTTGCCCTATTCATCGACAAACTTTTGACAGGGTAAAAAAAATATACAAGGCACTATGTGAAATTGGAATTAGTGAAAAATTAATACAAATGAAAAGTGACACTCGGAGAAACAGAGAATAGGGTTAAAATAGATGAATAGGAAACAAATAAGTTTAAGGTCAGTGAAGAGGTGCGACAAGGAGACCCACTGTCATCAGAGAAGCCGAAATTAACAGGACAGGACTTGTATATCAACGAAAACAGTAATGCTTGGCATTCGCTGATAACATAGTATGGATAGACAGTAGTAAACAAGAAATAAAAGAAATACTGTTTGGAGGAATACTGTATGAATACGGATAATTCTGATACGGCACGTGAAGATGATATGAAAATTATTATAGGGCATTTTAACGCAACTATTGGCGATGAAGATCTACATAAACAAATCACAGTATAAAGAGTAAACACCTAAACTGCAACCTAAATGATAGAAATTTTAGAAATAACACAGCTTGCGTATCATTAGTACTTATTATTTTAATTATAATGATTGCGTATCATTAGTACTTATTATTTTAATTATAATGAAATTCATAGGCATATGCTGTAAAGGAGTCGATCCTAATCCTAAAAGAGCGGATCACTTCTTGGTCAAAATTAAATTTAAACAAATGGTATCAAATTCAAACAACTTAAGAGATATAACGATGCATTACTCTCTTACGTTGTCTGTCACATAAGTTTTTCCTGTGACTATCTTCATTTCATGCGTTTACATTGAGGTACTAGTACACTTTAGAAGACCAAAAATAAGCATTTATTCAAGATTTTTTTTCTCAGAACCCTTATTAAAAATTAACAACAAACTTTTTACATATTAATATCTAACTCTTAGAGAATACAAAAAATATATCTTTTTTCATTTATGCACGTACACTAATATTGTAGAGGGCGCCAAAGTCGAGGCCTCGAAAAAAAGTAATTCCGATAGCGGACAGTTAATCTCAGGATTGGGATCTCTGAAACAAAAAAATCGTAAGGCATTTGAAAAAGGAAGGTCTCTTACGTGACAATTTACCACCGTTAGTGAAAAATTCCGCAAAAAAAAGATTTTAGGGAAAGGACATCGCACACATCTTATGGAAAATATAATGTCACTCAAATTCAATAAAATTTATATGAATATATTCGTTTCAATTTAACGATCAATTCTTATCATTGCGCCAACTCTTAATTTTCAATAATAAGAGCAGAAATTGATATAAATCAATCTGAAATCAAATGGGTAGGTACATAAGTTAGAGAGAGAAAAAATATTTTAAAATACCCAAATTATAGTTAGTTCATAAATCTTCTCGAGCTCTTAAGCATCTTATTATAATAGTTTCACTAATCCGCTTAGGCCCAGCGGGGTTTAAGCTGTTTTGAATAGCACCCAGAGCAATAGTGATTATAACTGACACGTTTATAGACTCCAAAAATGTGATTTCGATAATCAATATTAATCATAATTAAGAGTTGGCGCAATGATAAGAATTGACAGTTAATTTAAAACGAATCTATTCGTATAAATTTTATTGAATTTGAGTGACATTATATTTTCCATAAGATGTGTGCGATGTCCTTTGAAAAAATTTTGTGAAAAAATCGCCCGTTTTCTTAAGTTTTTCATGGTTTAAAAATATATATTTTTTATTTTTTGGTCAAGTTGTGGTAAATTGTCACGTAAGAAACCTTCCTTTTTCAAATGCAGTACGATTTTTTTGTTTCAGATATCCCAATCCTGAGATTGCCATCATTTTTCGAGGCATCGATTTTTGCGCCCTCTACAATATTAGTGCACGTGCATAAATGAAAAAAGATATATTTTTTGTACTCTCTAAGAGTTAAATATTAATATGTAAAAAGTTTTATGTTCATTTTTAATAAAGGTTCTGAGAAAAAAAATTCTTGAAAAAAAAATGATTATTTTTGGTCTTCTAAAGTGTACTAGTACCTTAATCTTGTTGATTTCATGGTATCAGGTCTTGTTTCAAGTCATAACCGGTCCCAGTGCTGTCGTATTTTGGCCCTCGAGTTTGCTATTTAGAAAAGTAAACGGAAGATGTGCAACCTATGAAAAAATTATATGTATTTAAAATTATACATTACCTTATTTTTAGAGTTGTAATCGAAATTTTTATGACTAGCACCGTTGACCACAACTTCTTTCACACTGTCTTCAATTCCCAGTACAGCAACTCTGTCGAGATTCGGTGGTATTTCAGATCCGATGAAAGTGGCGTAGGAACGTAGGGTGTTTTCTTCTAGTTCGAACATGAGGGATGAATACTGTTTTTCTTTGTAAGAATCTAAAAATTATAAGGCCACATTGAAAAATATTGAAATGAGAATTAAATTCAATTCAATTTATATGTACTATTTATTTACTTCTAAAGGCACGTATCCATTATGTTGGTGCTCCGTGTAGCTACTCCACCTCCACATAGTGGATACATTTTGACAGAAAAAATTTCTGGAAAAAATGTTTTGGTCTTAGAAAAAATTTCACCCTGTATACGCTTTTTGAAAACTCTGAAAACTTTGAAAATATGAATTTTACAAATTAGACAAATAGGCAATTAAAATGGCATATTTATTTTTTCCCCACACAATTACTTAATTTTTTATTAAAAAATCAAATTTGTCAATCAGTTGTTAGGTGGTAATAGTGTAACGATTGACCAAAATAAGAGACACATCGATCTGACCGTTCAAAAATTATGACGAATATAAATTTCTGTCAAAATGCGAAACTCGCCCTGTATATTATTAAACAATGGGAGCAGACACTTTTTAATGGTCATTTGTTATTCCCCATAGGGGCCTTTATACGAGGTAGGAGTATGTACAGTTCCTCATGACTCACCCTGTATAAATCTTATATATAAAAATCAATTGCTATTCGTGTCTCGCTAAAACTCGAGAATGGCTGGACCGATTTGGCTAATTTTGATGTTGAATTATTTGTAGAAGTTCAGGGAAGGTTTATACGGTTTTATTACCCACCAAAATTTTTACATCTATATGTAGGTATAAAATGCTCTTTTCAGTGTTTGTTGCCATACTCCTCCGAAACGGTTTGACCGATTTTTGAACACTCTATTGATTATCAATTCAAACACGAGAGATTGGTTCAACATGGACAGTAGGTACATACCTGTGTCTTTTATACTTACTCAGAGAATCACCATCGTCCCAATACAGATCTCCTGAAGCAGATTTCCTTTCATCGTTGGCTATGAGTAGTTCAAGTTTCGACTTCCTGGAGTCTGTGGTAGTATTTTTTGGCTTCTGCAAAGGAACGATTGCCCCACCTCTAACCAACAACGGAATCGTGTCCAGAGGAGCATCAAGAGTGAAATTTTCGCCTTTGCTATAAAATCCTTCGAGGGTGTAAAAGTTATACCAGTTGCCTTTAGGAATATACGCAGTTACATTTACATCGTTTTCCTTAAAATAAAACGAAGATGAAAGCTAAATGTATATTAAATTTAAAATTTATATAAAAGTTATATAGTGTAGTTTCGAAACAAATATTTAAATATGTACTTCACAAAACTGTAGTTAATTTAACGTTAGGAGCTCAATCTCGTCCGATTGACGGTCAGAGAAGAAATGCGTAACAAGCCACTTCTCGCTTGTCTTACGCAGCAAGAAAAGTTACAGTTGGAAAAATGAAAGAATACCCATGAACGATCACATCAATCACTTATTTTGTATTTGCTGTTTTTTTCTATAACAAACGTTTGTTATTTACGGAACATGGCAGCAAATACAAAATAAGTGATTGATGTGATCGTTCATGGGTATTCTTTCATTTTTCCAACTGTAGATATGAATCTCATTCCATTATTGAACAGTATAAAACACACAAGAAAAATACAAAAAGAATACTATCCAATGGCACTATTCCATAAGGATGTTAGACTCGATGAGCTGGATAGCTTTATTTTTTTTTTCGAGCACAAAGTAACTAACAACACAACACTACTAACCTTTAATACCGGAACAATTAGTAAATCAGAACCCCATAAAAAGTGAGTATCAATTCCATACGTATTTTTATCTTGAGGAAACCTAAAACACAAAGGGGTTATTAAAAGTTGCAGTTTTTGCGTTAAAAAAATATGTATCTACTAGGGTTCGTTCAATTTCAAGATAATCTCGAGATAAACAGCGTGATCGGTGTATCATGTTGTCGCTGCTTATCATTGGTTAGAAATTAAGTGGTGAGATGGGTAACCATGGTTAAAATGAAATTTTAATGTAGTAAATCAAAAGTGAAAATTTGTAAAGCACAATAGTTTGTGAGAAAGCTAATTAATACTATTTATTTTGGTTTAAATACTAGTTTAAACTATTCGTTAGAATAACAGTAATATTAGTTCGTTAATTTTAACCTCCTTAATGACGAATTTGTCGATTGAGTAATCATGATAATACAGACTATGGTAAATAGTGGTGGATTTACCTTGTGATGGGGTTAGCTAATTAGGAACACCATATTTCCCATCAATATTTTATTGTTTCTATAAATACATTTATTACTATAGATAGTACTTAGTTGACGAGGAATTGCTTGTATTCTATTCGAAGTGGTACTATTTAAAGCAACCCAAAATTTATACTGAATCCCAAATCTATATGTGTATCAATATTTATTGGGTAAATACGTTTTGTATACTTTCACTTTCATATGTGTGTCAAGTTTAATAAATGATATAATACACCAAACTGCAAGCTTTGCAATAGTGCATGCGTGAGTTTGTTTACAATGCCTTCAAGTTCTACTTACGACATTCAACGTGTGCTTGAATGTTTATCGATTTATTTATAAATATTAAAATGGATTAATTTTAGGATTTTTGGAATTATCTGAAATGTTGTTAATATACTTGTTGTTAAGACTGTTTAGTTTTTAAATTAGTTTTTAGTGGCAATTCTCATGAGTAAAGCCCGGATTATAAGCATGACAGAAAGGTCAAAATATGACGCAAAAATAAGCAAAGTTTTTATGAAATAAGCAAGGTTCAAGAAAAAAAACCTGTAAGTAAACATGGATATGATATAAATATGAATTAACATTAAATTACATTTATTTTTAATTATCGTATTATTAACAATAAATAAAAATGTTGTTCTGAATCTATTTCCTTGTGGCATTTTTATAATCAACTATTTTCAATGGGAAATAAGCTACAATTTTACCAAAAAAATGGTTTCATTAACGTTTCGAAGCTCAAAAACGCAACTCATAAATATTATAATACGTATAATATACGTCTGAACTGCCAATATAAATGAGTCAGATTAAATAAATTATTAGAATAATTTTTTTACTTAGCAAACAACATTTTTGTTTATTTTAGTAGTATTTTGTATTTTGACAACGAAACGCGATTTGGGCTTCGAAACGTTAATAAAATCATTTTTTTGGTAAAATTGTGGCTTATTTCCCATTGAAAATAGTTGATATTAAATAAAAAATTACAAAAGTATTAAACTATAATATAATAAAAAAATCGAAAAATGATTAACATATTATTATACTTTTTATTCATGGTCATTAGCATAAAAACAATTAACAATATGTTTTTCAAAATTTTCTTGTAAAAAGCTGTCTTCTATCTGTAGACATATTATTTTTATAAGTAGAAAAAGTTCTTTCAACATCTGCTGATGTGATTGGTGCGTAGATATTTAAATTTAGACAAATGTACAACAATGTAATAAATTTGGGCTTTCTGCAGACAAATATTAGTTTATTACATGGACAGGTATAACGATGGGTTTTCCCGTTTATCTCCTAAGCCTAAGGGATTAAAATTCTTATGGTTTATTGAATTATTAGGGTTTTATAGCTCTGTATACTTATAGAATTTTGCTTAAGACATGAAGTAATACATGAAATTTAACTATAGTTTATCATAAGAAGCAAAATAAACAAAGATAAGCAACATATCTTTAAAATATGTATTTTTACTCAAAATCCTAATAATAAGCAAAAAAAAGCAAAATACTTGCTTACTATACTATACTACGATACTATAATCCGGACTTTACTCATGAGAAATGCTGCCGATTTTAGCACTTGCTTCAGTAGGCTATATCTAGTCAAACATTAAACAGTCTGTATCTGCTTAGCATTCAATATCATACATCATGGTTTGTCTAGAAACATTTCAGTAAGGTTTGTTTCTGTAGCAGTTGCAACGGTCTTACAAACTTATTGTGTGTGAAGTAAAATATTAGTGTTTATCACATCTGCATAAACTGTCAAACGACAGTTTTAAACCCGGAAAAAATTATAAAAACCAATCTATAGATTTTATTTTAAATTTGGTATTTCTCCATACTTACTCAAAAAATAGAGGTCTTGCTACAGTTTCTCCAGTTACATGCGCCTTGTGGAACAAAGTGTATAAATAAGGTAAGAGATAATACCTCGCCGTCAGCGCTTTTACAGAAGAGGCGACAACTTGTGGTCCAAATGCAACCGGATCCTGATCCTGTAATAATAAATGAGTGGATATCAATATTGAAAATATCGAAACTGATATTGTTCATCAAAATAAATTGTTCTACTTACAATTCCATCGTCGGTATTATGGTTTCTAGAAAATGGATAGAACGCTCCTAGTTGCATCCATCTATTACATAATGGGGCGGTGGAGTTTCCATTAAATCCACATATGTCGGCTCCCATCAAAGGAACACCATACAAACTAAAGGACAAGATTGCTAAAACATACGTCAATTAACTTCTAAATTCGTACCTATATAACAAATATATTATTATAAGAGTAAAGTAATTTGCTTTATATAGGTAGGTAAGCATGTTAATCTTAATAGTTTGGTTTGCGTAGATATTAATCGCTGGTTAAGATTTAGTGGTGCCCATTTATCTTTGTAGTTTTGTAGCATTCAGTATTTCTTGATTCTTTTGGTCTGACTCATCTTTCTATTATTCATATTCGTACCCACTCCCAACGACATTCCCGATAATGAGCAACGAGTCCTTCTTGTGTTACGACCGGCTACTTAGCACCTAAAATCACTTTCTGGTCGTTTCAATATGACTATGAAACATTTGTCCTACAGTAAACCATTACAGGAGACACATACTCGTACACATTGTACATAACCTCCAACAATTTGTATTTGGATTTTTTTTATGTACCTTTGTATCTTGTATGTACCTTAATTGATGTATTTTAATAAATGGAATAAAAAAAACTGTATCACACATGTAATAAAAAACAGGGTAAAACTTATTTAAACATATTATTTTAATGTCTAACTACTTGCTAATATTTTTATATAGATACTTACTTGGTACGGAAAATTTCAAATCGTCCCAAGAAGACCACACATCTCCACTCCAATGTCCTGCATAATGGCCGAGTCCAGAAAATGATGAACGTGATATTACCATCGGTCTTTTGCCACGGATTTCTGCTAATGCACTGAAGATAATAATTTACAAGTTAATTTAAGCAAATCATTAAAATGGAAATATTTGCAAGTTTGTGTGTGTAGAGAACAAGTTGGCTTCGGACTTAATCCATTAGCCACCGATCGTAGTAATGATGATTTTATTATAGTTTAGTGATTTAAATTGAAAATTAAATTAGGGAAAAAGAATCGTGAAATAATTGTAAGTTACTTAAATAATTCATTTATTACACAGGCCAACGAAAAAAAGATTTATAAACCTTTTCTTACAAATGTATGTGAATCCTGTGTATTTTTTGGTGCTAAAAGAGAATCTGAAATTAGATTTTACGTATCACCCACAGTTTTCCCACAATATGACACTGATTTATTCTACTGTGACACTATTTATAGTCCGCTCACAGCCTGGCCTATTTCTTCCTTTAGCAGGCCAGTCAGTTATCGACCCGAAATGTATTAGTTATTGGAATTATTATGTTTTAGTTAGTAAAATCATAAATTTGAGATTGTAAATAAATTAGATGTGTTAGTTTGAGTTATTTGTAAGCATTAAATAAATTAAATAAGTTATGTAAAATAAAATAATATAAAGTAAGTCTTCCTTTATTTAAATTAAACTTAGTGCCTAAAAAATAAATAATAAAATAGTAAAGTCAACCGCGTAAATCAGTACACTACATTATAATAATTTGAAAAAGACAAAATACCGAAATACATTAAAATAATATATTATTAGAATAATACCTTTTATCTAATTCTTATCTTGTAATAGTATAGGTCTGTAAAATTATTTCAGGAGTCAATGCTTTTGTATTTCTTTCTCTTTTTTTCTTTAAACTTCTCAAGTAGCTTTTTCTCCTATGCGAGGCACTCTGTTGTTCCCGATGAAGTGACCAATGACCATCAGTAATCAGCCATCATGTTGGTGTTCCAACATCCCTGGTATCGTTTCTCCATCACCTTGATATCCTGGTGGAAGCATTCGCCTTGTTCTTCACTGACATTACCCAGATTTTCAGGGAAAAAGTCAAAATAGTTATGCAAAAAGCTCAAGGGTTGATAGCTCAACCCTTATTGGCAATTTTAAGTATCAGTCTAGATTAATATTAGTCTAGTAAAATAAAATTACACTACATACTACATGTAAATCACAATGTAAATTCGTACAGGTTGAAACTAATTTTATATCAAAGTTTAGGTGGATACAAAAGATATTTTCAAGAAAGTATCCAAATCATACAAGGGGATCATTGTTTAAATAATTAAAAAGGGGTCATTTTTGTAAAAAAATTACTTTTTTAACTGCTGAGGTCATTCAAATTACTAATGAAATTCTATATGATTTTTTTCTGCAAAGTTGAAGGGCAAGTATTTCACATAAGACTTACTAAATTAAATTTGACCCCCTATTTATTTAAATAATTATACATAAAACTTTAAAAGCAAATTTGCAAAAAATTATTTTTAGCGTTTTAACTAAGCACTATAAATTATACTATTTTACAGAAGAAGTTGCGCTATGTTATCAGTATTAAAAGAAAAAAAATTGGTCCAAAAATATTTAATATTTTTTGAGATATTGAATTTGTTTATTAAATGTTAATCTATTTTCATTTGCAAAAACGCGGTTGTTGCCAAAGAAAGATTCACCTGTATTAAATCTTATTATTTTTATTTTTATGTATATTTTCGATAAATGTATTGATACATTCAAATTTCAATTAAACTTCCCCCTAAAATGGCATTTAAAAATTATTCAAATTTGTTTATAATTTGTTTTTTTAATAACGTCGCGGGGATTAAATATTTTGAAATGCCGTTTCGATAATTGGGTTCCTGGGAATTTTTCACTAATTAACAAATTTTTTTGTCTTCTTTTCCTCTTCTTTTTTTTTTCTTCGAGTTATATTACTACGGGCCCTTTTAGGGTTAAATTTCATTAAGAATGTTGAATCTCTAAGTTGTAGATTCTAGACCTAAAAATATTAAGATTGGTCTAAAATCACTTAAATAAAATGTGGCTACTTACTGAGTTATAGGGTGTTTTATTTAAAAATTTAAAAATTATTTTTACCAAGTACTTTCAAACTATTTGACGTATCCTTATCATACTTGGCAGAAAGTGTGGGTACTCTACAGTCTACTAAATTGTGATAAATAAAAGTTTCTAGCTACTACCAGAGGCGTACGACAGGGGATAGTTAATGATTAACCCTTCCCAAATTCTACGCCACTGAGGAAATTACTATTTTAGCGAAATTTTTTGATTCTCCAATACTTTATATGTAAATAATATACTCTCTACTGGCAACAATTAAGTCATTAGTTTTCGAGATATTGGACGTTAAACAGGAAACGGCATAGTTATTGTGATTCATTCATTCATTCATTTTAAACTTCCAATATCTCGCAAACTAATGACTTTATCGATACCAATAAAGTTATTTACATACAAAGTACTTCGAAAAATCGAAAAATTTCGCTAAAATAGTAATTCACCCAGTGGCGTAGAATTTGGGAAGGGTTAATCATTCACTATCCCCTGTCGTACGCCTCTGGCACTAGCTAGAAACGTTTACTAATCACAATTTAGTAGGGTGTATAATAGCCACACTTTCTGCCTAATATGATAAGGATAGGTCAAATAGTTTTAAAGTACTTGGTAACAATAATTTTTAAATTTTTAAGTAAAGCACCCTGTAACTCAGTAAGTAGCCACATTTTATTTAAGAGATTTTAGTTAAATCTTAATATTTTTAGATCTAGAATCTACAACTCAGAGATTCGACATTCTTAATGAAATTTAACCCTAAAAGGGCCCGTAGTAATATTACTCCAAGAAAAAAAAGAAGAAGAAAAAACGACAAAAAAATTTTGTTAATTAGTAAAAAATTCCCAGGAACCCAATTATCGAAACGACATTTCAAAATACTTAGTCCCTGCGACGTTATTAAAAAAACAAATTATAAACAAATTTGAATAATTTTTAAATGCCATTTTAGGGGGGAGTTTCGTTGAAATTTGAATTTATCAATACATTTATCGAAAATATAGATAAAAATCAAAATATTCAGATCTTATTCAGGTGAATATTTCTTTGGCAACAACCGCGTTTTTGCAATTGAAAATATAGTAACATTTAATAAACAAATTCAATATCTCAAAAAATATTAAATATTTTTCGACCAATTTTTTTTTGCTTCATTCTAGTAACATAGCGCAACTTCTTCTATAAAAAAAAGATATTTAATAGTGTTTATTTAAAACGCTAAAAATAATTTTTTGCAAATTTGTTTTTAAAGTTTTATATACAATTATTTAAATAAATAGGGGGTCAAATTTAATTTAGTAAGTCTTATGTGAAAGATTTGCCCTTCAACTTTACAGAAAGTAATCCTGTTGACCTTCATTAGTAATTGAATGACCTCAGCAGTTAAAAAAATATTTTTTTTGCAAAAATGACCCCTTTTTAATTATTTAAACAATGATCCCCTTGTATGATTTGGATACTTTCTCGAAAATATCTTCTGTACCCACCTAAACTTTGATATAAAATTTGTTTCAACTTGTACGAATTTACATTTTGACTTTTTTTTATTTTATTAGGCTATATGTATTTATTTCCGAAAAATTATTTGTGATTGAATATTTTCACGGCCAACCTAATAAAATTTCACGTATTTTGTGTTGCAATTAATGTTTGGCTTGAATCACCAATAACTCAGATATTAAAGCAGTTAGGTATAGGAAATGCTTAAGAAATTAAAAAGTACCATAAAATAACATTTCATTACAATACTAAAATACAGGGTGTTCCATTTAAGAAAACTCAGAAAATACTCATTCCGAGTTTCGACCAACCCTGTATACTAAAATGAAAAATTTTACTATACCAATAATTCTTAACAATAATACACTATATTAAAAATCATCTGAACATAAATAGAGTTTATTATGTCAAAGTACTACAATTCTACAGGGTGTGAATATTGCTACGAAATTAATAAAAAAACGTAATTATCTTTTAACCTACCCTGTATAATATTACAAAACCATATATTTTAAGAAAGAAGAAATCGAGGAGAAACCAAAATGGAAAAACATACAGGGTGTCTCATTTAAAAAAACGAAGTAACAATCAACTTCCGGTGTAACCGGAAGTAGCAAAGAGACCAAAATATTTTGATTAAATAGTTCACACCTCAAAACCCCTGCATTCCAATTTTCATAAATTTTACCTTTAGTTCTCGAGATATTTCTAATAGGCCCTTTATCTGCCTCACCCTGTATATTTCACAACATCACTTATTGCAAACATTTCTGCTGCATTTATCGTTGCCTCATCGGGTAATCTGAACTATTCATGATATTTTGTGGTGTAGCCGTTAAAAGTGGCAGCTGTACGAATTTGTTTTAATCCATCGGTGTAAATCTGGTAGTAGTCGGGCCATCGTTGATTAACCCTTTCGAGGAAGTAGTCGTTTTTGTCTCTCTCTCTTTTTTAGAAAACATGTGGATGTTCTGAAAATATTGGTTGGATTTTTTATGTGTACAGTGCCAACCTGTATTGGGAAATAGTGCAGTCACTGAAGATTTTCACCTCCGATTTCGTTCAACCCCCATCGATTTTCATGAAAATTGGTGAGTACTTAGAGGATACTTCAAGGAACAAAGGTGACATGATGCCAACTTGCGTTTTTACCCTGGGGTGGATGCCACCCCTTCTCGGAGGTGAAAATTATTTTATTAAAAATAATACCATAAATCGATAGAGGGACAAATTCTAAGCAAAATTTGTTATATAAAGTTATTAATTTAAATCAATACTTTTTGAGTTATTAAAGATCAAAGATTTCATTCCTTCTTAAAAAAATGCATGTTTTAAAGCTGTTTTTCAGGTATAACTCAAAAACTATAATCTTTTATAAAAAAGTTATTATTACCAAAATTGAAGATATTAAAAAATTGTGATAAGGCAAATAGCGGAGAAATCATTAGAATATAACAAACCAGCCTTTTTCTGTTTCATAGACCTAGAGAAAGCGTTTGATAGAATCCAATTAAAAGATGTGATACACCTTCTATATGAGAAAAATTTACCACTGGATATCATAAAACTGATAGAAAACATATATGTAAGAAATAAAATAGAGATGAAAGTCAATGGAATAATAACAGAATCCATAGAAACAAACACAGGAATCCGGCAAGGAGATTCACTAAGCCCTCTACTGTTTAACATAATATTGGATGCAATAATAAAACAAGTGAAGAAAAAAAGAGGGTACAAAATGGGCAATAGAGAGATAAAAATACTCTGTTACGCTGATGACACCGTGTTAGTAGCAGAGTGCGAAGACGACCTACAAAGATTATTGCACGAGTTCAACATTAACGCAAAAGAAATGAATATGAAAATATCAGTCCAAAAAACAAAAAGCTTAGTAATTGCCAAAGAACCAATAAGATGCAAATTGGAGTTAGACAATCAAATTATACAACAAGTAATGACTTTCAAATATCTGGGAATTAATCTATCAGCCGACAACAATATCGAAGAAGAGGTAAAAGACCAAATAATTAAAGCCAGTAGAACGGCCGGATGCCTAAACGACACAATTTGGAAAAACAAACACCTAAGATTGGAAACAAAGGCCCGAATATATAAGTCAGTTATTAGGCCAGTTATGACTTACACGGCCGAAACAAGACCAGATACAAGCAAAACACGAAGACATCTGGAAACCAACGAAATGAAGATATTAAGAAGGATTGCTGGAAAAGGACTACAGGATAGGGTAAGAAGTGAGGAAATCAGACGCATAGTGGAGTAGACAATATAAATACCTGGGTAAAGAACAGAAAAGAAGAGTGGAATGAGCACATAAGCAGGATGTCTGAATCAAGGATAGTAAGAATAGCCAGGGACAAGTCACCGTTAGGCAGGAGAAGTATAGGACGCCCAAGGAAAAGATGGAATGACAACTTAGGGGCAGAATGAAAGGCACCGTTGAAGAAAAACAGGCAGTACTGCCTATATAAAAGAAGAAGAAGAAGAAGAAAAAATTGAATACACTCCTTATATTACTTAAAGAACTAAACTAATGTTAATTCAAAGTGAGTTATGAGTAATTGAATGTATATTTTTTTCAACGAGTACTCAAATCTAAGTCTTAAATAACGGGAAAACGATGCATTTTATAAAAAATATCTTCTAAACACGTGTCCAAGTACTTCGGAATACCTATTAAATAGCTCCAGAAGAAGTTAATAGCATCAAAATTAAGGAATTTATAATTAAAATAAGAGAACCCTTTCAAATTCTTTAGGAAAAAGTGAAAAATAAAACATACGCCATTTCCACAAAAATTAAAATTTATAGTAATCCTTACAAGAATTTATTTATATTAGCATAAGTAATGATTCCAACAATTTTGACCGGTTTTGAAGGCATATTTTTGAAAAAAAGATGTAATTTAAAAAAATCAGAATTTTTAAAATCATCGTAATTTTCATTTTTTTTAATAATAACTCCAAAAATACTCAATATACGTAAAAAATGATATACAGGGTGTCTGCGTAACTTGGAACCATATGGGAAACTTTTTTAATATCAATTTTACGAAAAAAAATCATTCTTTATAAAGTGCTCTGCATAGTCTAAAACCTAAGATGCAATCATCAGATATCAAATTTTTTCAACAGTAGGTATACGAGGTATGTCAAAAAATATGAATTTCGCTCAAGAGCAAACTACCTTTATATTTCAAAATATCAAAAAATTTTATTATGAAAAGTTATTTGTAATTAAAAACCATATTCAAACATGCAATAACAGCCTTCTACTTAAAAAAAAAAGTTCTGAAATTTTCCTAAATTACCGATTCCGAACAACATTTTTATTTATTAGACATGTAATAACTCTTTTATTAATAATTTTAGGAAAAAAAGTTATTCTTCATAAAACTCTGTGCATGGTCTAAACCTCAAGATGCAGCCATCAGTTATCCAAGTTTGTTAATTTTATACGAGGTGTGTCAAATAATATGAATTTAGAAATTCTTTCTATAATAATAAATTATTATATGATAAATACATCAAAAAATACTTACAAATTAGTAACTATCGCTTCTGTTAATCCATACAAATTGTGGACATTGTAATGTAAGCCGGCGTATTGCTTAGCACTCATACACACAGTTTTGTAGTTGATCACGCCACCGTCAATGTCAGGAAAGTATGGCGGCGTTTCCAGGGTCGAGTTGGGGCAGCCGTTGAACGCGCCCGACAGAAAATTGGAAGGTTCGTTCATGTCGATCCAAGCACCGTCAAATTGGATTTCTTTGTGTAAGTTCTTCAACATCAAGGTCCAGTAGTCTACGACATTGGGATTGGTAAAGTCGGGCCATACGGTAGAAACTCTGTTCCACACCTTTGGACAAAAGAGGGATTAAACTTTTAACAAAAGTCAAAAAACTATATATATGTAGAGTTACGATCACTGAATAGTTTACACCTTAATTTTTATATTGTAATACTCTATAATTGTAGTGTCGTACGAATTTGGTAAATGTCAAAGTCAAAAAATTTCAAAAAGTCAATGCTTGTCAAAAATTTCGCGAGTATTGAAAAATAAAATAAAATAAAACGATATCAAACTCCTCCAAAATGGTTAGAATGCATTTGAGTGATATGCAAAAAGCAAGAGCAATTGCCAAACTCGAAGAATGTTGTTCACTAAGGAAAGTTGCTGCAGATTTGTACGAGAGCCATATATGCATATGGAAAATCAAAGAAAAATGGGATAATTATCACTCTATAGCAAGTTTGGGATGTTCAAGAGGGCAGAAGTTCTCCACAGATCAACAGGACGAGTTGTTAGTAGATTATTTGAGAGAATCTCCTTTTGCCAGAGCTCAAAAAGATAACGAAGAGACAACTTTCCGGGCAGTATTTGCACTGCACGTAGAATTACACAAATTATTATTTATTATTTAACACTGTTTATAATTATTTAATATAAAATAGATTTAAAATAAAATGGATATTTTCCATACTTCGCTATGTTCGTTACCTATTAAGACCATAATCCATTTTATTCAAAAAACTTCTTTCTGTACTATCCATTTTGTTAAATTTTGTAAAATATATTATTGAAGTTATACTTCTTTAGGCACAAGGGTGAATTTTTATTTTTCCGGGCGCATGCGCACACCGACAGTATGGTATTATTCACATCTTTATGTAGCGCAAATAAGGTGTGCCTGAAAAGAATATATTATTAGTGTTTTTAGTAAATATATTTATTATAATTTTTGTGTCTTTGGATTTGTCTTCCTCGGGAATAAGATATTTTATAATAATAGTAAGTTTAAAGTATTTTTGTATACTTCACTTGGTCTATTAAATTTGTCAGTATGTATGAGAAATCTTGTAACCTGTCAAAGGGAGTATAGCTCAGTGGTAGAGCGTGTGACCGGAGATCGAGAGGTCCCCGGTTCGAATCTGTGTGTTTTCTAATTTTTTTTATTTTTGGTATTGGTTTAATAAAAATTTTTGGAAAGTAGTAAGTAAAAATTAGTTTAATCTTTAAATAAAATACAAATAATCTGTTGAAAGTATATTTATTTCGTTGAAATCATATAATAGAAGTATAACTTCTTACGTGCGTACAAAGTACACACACATTCTTTTTATATTATTTTGATTTTTTAATTTTAATCAACCTATTGTAGATACACCACTGTTAACGTCACTTTGACGTAAAAGGTGGGTTTAAACGAGGTAAAAATTTAAAAAATTGGCTCCTAGATACGGAAGCCTGTAAACTATTCAATGATCGTAACTGTACATATTTAACTTAGTCCGTTGTATTATTAAACATTAATAAATTTCGTTGAAAGACTGATAAGTTTGTACACACTTGAATGAATAGAGGAAATAAAAAATGTAGTATATCAAAGTGTGTAAATAATTTATTTCTTTAGCTGAGCGCTTTCGACATAAACGTCATCATCGGAGCTAATGCTAAAATAAAAAAAGAGGTCTTGTAAGAAAAAGAAGTACAAAACTCTTTTTTTACTTACGTCAATTGTTAAAAAAGTACCGCTACAAAATTGAGGTGTTAACATTTGCATCTTGTGAAAATAAATTTTGGTTGGATATGCTATGTCCTCCGTACAACCCCAAACAGCAAAAACAGAAAAACGGCCACATTACACGTTACACAAACACAAAAAGAATTTTTTCATGGTATAGGTATCACCCATCCATTGTTGGCCTAGTAGAAACAGCTGACTGACAAAGTCGGATATTTAAATCTGCTTTTATCTGTTCTGCGTTGACGTATGACATCTGACATTAAATTCTGAATATTTTTAACATTTTTGAAAGAAAAATTAAAAATTTAAAAAAAATTTAAATTGATAAGGAAATGTACCTTAGATGTTTGTACTAATCAACTAATAAATTAATTGATAACATGATTGATTTTAAGACTAATTGGCCCAACATACATACACACCTTGTCAGATAAAAAATAAAAACAGGAAGTAATGAGGAAGATCAGTTTGTAATGGTGAATTCTCAAATTCAATATTCTAGGAGATATTAGATCATTGAAATTAAAGATTGAGATAATATTAGATGTGAGATAATTTGTGACTTACATAATTTACAAAAGATGAATAACAACAACAATCTAATATTATCTCAATCTTTAATTTCAATGATCTAATATCTCCTAGAATATTGAATTTGAGAATTCACCATTACAAACTGATCTTCCTCATTACTTCCTGTTTTTGAAGTTATACTTCTTTACCGGCGATAGAGGCTGAATTTTTATATGGTAAAACCTAGCGACCGGGCGCATGCGCATTATACCTTTGTTCTGATTGGTTGGATGTTCAAATGACATGTCAAAAATTATCCAATATGACAGCTACAGCTGTAGCATAGCTGTGGTTTGGACGGTTTTTGGTTATGTCGTTGAATGATAAATAATATAGAGTGGTTGTTATACTGCCTTTTTAAATAGTTTTCATATTATATTTTTGGACTTATTAACATGCATGTTGCATGCCATTGTGGAAGCCCAAACTGTGTGAGTGCGATTTTCAATCGTAAAATTACTGATAACCTATTCGCTCGAAGAGGTAGAGTGTGGAGAACTGTTGTGGATAACATCAATCAACCCGGAACGATTTACGATCTCACTTATTCAAAACTAAAGAATCGGAGAATCCAGTTATTACTGTCAATGATTACTGGTAAGTGTTTTAAAAATAAGTTGATAAAATTTGGTTCCTACATTTGAACATAGCCACTTTACACATTGCAAGTAATTGCGAAATTTATAGCACAAGTTCTTGCAGCAAGAACTTCTGCAATCAGTTGCAACTTGCAACTAGATTTCTGCAATAAAATGATTACAGGGTACAAGTAATTGCATAAGCTGACATGAAGATGAAATAGACAGAAACTTTGACCTAACCATAAATTTTAGGTTATGTTGTTTTTATAAATTAAATGTGATTTTTTAAGTAGAGTTATCAGATATTAGATTAAAAAGGTTAGATTATTGAGAAAATTATAATATGTGTTATATATAACAATTGCAGAAAAAATTGCATGTACATGTTCTATTTAGCTGCAACTTCTTGCAGCAGAACTGCAGACTGTCTCCTTATATGCAATAAACCATTAGCTCATGTGATGCTCCAGCTACAATTTGCTTAATCCATATTTTATAACTTTTCCTCAGCTTTTCGCTTTCATGTATCACATTGTTGTTAGCATTAATGGTTCTGATTTAAGTCGAGCTGCAATGCCACTTTTTTTGAATAGCGTAGTTAACCATATATTATCTGGTAAAGTATCCAAAAATGTTTCTTACGAACTTGGGGTCAGTGTTCTGCTAACTGCAAATTATATTCATATTTACCAGTTTTACGTGGACTCATTTAACTTTTCTCTATTGTTTGAGAATAGTCCGTCCGCTACAACTTTTCCCATGCGGTACGATTCATTTTCAATCAAATTAAGTCAAAACAGGAAGTGGAACGTATGCCGATGTGTGTAGTATATAGTATACAGTATACAAAATGTATATACACATCGATGTTCGTTTCAATTTATGTTTTGATTGAAAATGATTCATACCGTATGGGAAAAGTTATAGCGGACGGACTATATCTGCATAAGTATTCTCTACAAACTCTACATAAATCACTCTGTTTATAATGATCAGCTATTGCCCAAAAATTATTAAATGAATTGAGTCATTCTTTTTTTTATATAATTTCGATTTACATTTAATGTTACATTTATCGTTACATCGAGGTCCCAATTCTCTCATTTACGTTAATTTTACAGTTTTTCTGGTGTATTCTTGGTCAGAGTTCCTCAGTTTCTTCAAAATATTAATTTTGGAAACACCTCTTTGTCTCTCCTTTCCAAGATTTTTCTTCTTTGGAAATTTTTCCTTAGCAGACGTATCTAATAATAAAACTAATGCCTTTGATGCAGGAAGGGGTTTCCGCTGTTGTAATTGAACATGTAATCCACTGTGAACATCAGATATAACAGTGGAAGTTAGTTCACTCGTAAATTATATAGATGTTACAATGTGTTTATAAAAATATTCATCAATAATAGAAATTTATAGTATTGTAACATTGGTTACAAAGTTTTTCCCACCGAGTGATTCAAAATTTGCACTTACAATGAGGTTATTTTATTAAAAAACTTTATATTTCGGTACATGATAGGATAAAAGTTTTTAGATCAAAATGAAAGTTGTCCTTTATAGAAATAATTTAAGCAATAGTTGAAAACATTATAAGTGGAGTTACAATGTTATTCATATCAGGTGTAGTTGTGATCTAAAATTTAAATTGGATTAATTTTTTTTGTAGGCTATACAGATAAATCAAAAAGTAAACATAGAGGACAATGATGCATTAGAGACTGGCATATCATCTCATACGGACAACACCGCAGGAGAGTTTTTTTTATATTTGAACAATTCAGCTTCACTTCAAAGAAAGTTGGACGCCTTGAAAAAAAAATTTAAACTCACCGTTTGGACTTACGGAAGATATTTAAAATGCTATAAAGTAGGGATATTATACGGGATTTGTATATACTTTTGTAAATAATATATTGTATGATATTTTAAAAGAAAATAATGAGTACCACCAGTGTTACTACAAATGGCTAGTGAATTTAGTAAGTAATTTTGCCAATTTTGTAAAGTTGGCAAGAAAATAATTACTAAATAGTTGGTAATTTTGCCAATTTTCGCAAAATTGGCCAAAAACAAAAAAAAATATCTACTAAAAACACTAGCCAGTTGTGTCTGAGTTTAGCGAACCGACTATAACTCTTGTTAAATTAAGGTTGAGTTTACACTTTTGACTTGCCTACAGATTTAAAAATATTTTTGTCATAATATACAGTATGTCCCTGTAAGTTGGAACCATAATATGGAAAACTTTTTTATTATTCATTTTACGAAAAATAGTTGTTCTACATAAAAGGTTCTGCAATATCTAGAATCTCTGATTCAACCATCAGATAGTAAATTTTTATGGGTATTGCACAGGGTATGTCAAAAAATATGAATTTCACTCAAGAGAAAAGTAGCTTTATTTTTACAATATTGAACATTGTTATTATGAACAGTTAATTGGAATTAGAACTATATTCTAATATGCAATTACATCCTTCTAATTGAAAAAGAAATTAAAAATTTTTCTCGGCATATATCATCAACATTATTTTCTGTTATTTCAAATATGATAACTTTTGTTATTAATTTTACGAAAGAAAAGTTATAGAATGTTCTGCATGATCTAAAACCTAAAATATAACCATCTTATATCAAATATTATCGATTTTGTATGAGGTATATAAAGAAACTGTTTTTTATGACGACAAAGAAGTATAACTTCTTACGTGTGTACACAAGTACACACACTCTTTTTTTATTTTTTATCTGACAAGGTGTGTATGTATGTTGAGCCAATTAGTCTTAAAATCAATCATGCTATCAATTAATTTATTAGTTGATTAGTACAAACATCTAAGGTACATTTCCTTATCAATTTAAATTTTTTTAAAATTTTTAATTTTTCTTTCAAAAATGTTAAAAATATTCAGAATTTAATGTCAGATGTCATACGTCAACGCAGAACAGATAAAAGCAGATTTAAATATCCGACTTTGTCAGTCAGCTGTTTCTACTAGGCCAACAATGGATGGGTGATACCTATACCATGAAAAAATTCTTTTTGTGTTTGTGTAACGTGTAATGTGGCCGTTTTTCTGTTTTTGCTGTTTGGGGTTGTACGGAGGACATGGCATATCCAACCAAAATTTATTTTCACAAGATGCAAATGTTAACACCTCAATTTTGTAGCGGTACTTTTTTAACAATTGACGTAAGTAAAAAAAGAATTTTGTACTTCTTTTTCTTACAAGACCTCTTTTTTTATTTTAGCATTAGCTCCGATGATGACGTTTATGTCGAAAGCGCTCAGCTAAAGAAATAAATTATTTACACACTTTGATATACTACATTTTTTATTTCTTCTATTAATAAATTTTATTTATTAATGTTTTTGTATTTTGAGAACAATTTCCGAAGTGGAAATCAAAACATTAAAATAAACTTAATTTAAAGTAAAATTGTGGCTTATTCCCAATAAAAATAGTAAGCTGCCATTTAAATCAACTCGCCATTTGATTGTCTTAATACAATGCTAAAAAGACGACATATCAAATGAAAACAGTAAGTATTCATTTCACTATTTCACTATTACTATTTTCGATAAGATATTTCGGACCTAATATCGCTATGTCGTTTCAAATGTGCTTCTCTCACTCCTACCGTTTAAAGTGCATACAAATGGTACAGAAATTCAATAACATCAGTAAAAACCTATTCAAGCGCAGATATATCGACAGATGACAATATTTTGATATAAAATATCAGCCAGAGATTGAAAAACGTTACAAGACAAAAAGAAAACAGTTACTATTAATAGGGCATATGGCACTTAATACCGTCACAAAGAAAATATCCAGCATATTAGAAGAAAAATAAACATAAAGTAGGTATCAAGCAAAGAGGAAGGAAGGTATTGATGAAAATTGAAAGGGAATAAAAATTCAGGAATACAGGAAACAAGATCGAGTGCACTAAAAACATGAAATAGTACAGTAAAAAAATTAAATCAAGGGTGGATGACAGATGAGATAATGAAGCTCATGGACCTAAGAAGAAAAGTCAGAAAAAAAATCCACGCAGTAATCAGACAGAATATAAGAAATAAGAAAAGACAATGTCATAGAAAGGAATGTAATGAAATCGAAAACTATGAGAAGAAACATGATACCTTGTTCAAAAGGTATCACGAACAGTTATGGAAACGAGTATGGAAAAACTACATTTCTGAATTATTTGAATGTGAAAGAATAGGACACTCCACCAAAGACGATCCACCAATAACACAGTGGAATTATACGGCCAATACAAATGACAAAAAATAGAAAAGCACTCGGCCCCGATGACGTGAAAGAGATGAATTTAAAGCACTGCGTGATCCCTTTAATAGAATTTATGACACGGGAATATTACCAACTGATTTTCTCAAGTCAACTTTTGTCACAATACCAAAGAACCATCGTGCAACGACCTGCAGTGATTGCCGAGAACAATAAGTCCGATGAGTCACGTTTTAAAGATATTCTTGCGAATAATACAAAATGGAATACACAGAATATTAGAAGAGATACTTAGATTGTTACCTTTCCTACGAAAGGCTGTCCACTCGAGTTCTTGATGAAGATATCCATTTCTATTCCTACATCATAGGGTGGATAGGTACCTGGTTTTTCACTGGCACTAACACCTGGATCAATTAGAGGTATGTAATGCATTCCTCTCGAATGCAACTCTCTTACAAAACTTGGTAAGTCTTTAAAATTTACTTGATTGTATGTAAAATCGTTGCTGTCATTCATATAGTCCAGATCGTTCCACTGGGTATCCTAAAATAAAAACAAATTAAAGATATCATTCAAAGAGAGAAAAATTATTAGTAACCTAAATTTTTTTAAATGCATTACTAGACTCACCAATGGTATTCCAGCATCAATATTCCTCTGCATGACGTGTCTAGTATTGTTCAAAGTTTTGTAGCCGAATCTGCACAAGTGGAATCCCAGACCCCAATACGGAGGCATGTAAGGTCTACCGATTAGATCGGTATATTGACTGATGACGTCGCTGGGTGTTGGTCCCAAGAAGAAATAGAAGTCAAAGATCCCTCCGATTGTTCTGAATGTGATTGCAGGAGTCGGTTGTAAGATGACATCTAAACATAATTTAAATGAGAAACATTATACTGCTACTGAGTGCAGACTACTATTTCTTTGTGTCAAAGACAAATTTCCAAATGTAGATTATTACAGTATGCAGCAATATAAACAGTACTGAAATGCTTATGCGTCAAATTTGTATGTATCATGCATCGAAACGTACTGAGTAGTTCCCGAACGTCGCGCGTCGTTATAACATATGCAAATTTCGTGTTAATGTTATTTACTTCAGGATAGTTCTCAGTGTTGCAGAAAAAGTTTTTATCATGGGGTGATATAGTTGAATACTGCGCACGTGTGTTGGCTATGAATTATCAGAGCGCGTCGTTCTTATCGAATATTTAGTTTTCCGATAAAAGCCATATTCATTTAAACGGTGTCATTAACAAGTAGACAACACGGTTTCTCGGATTAGAACGCCCCAACGTAATCGTCGAGCACCCCCTTTTTAACAGTAAGTAACCGTGTTACCATTTGCAGTGTATTTCATTGAAGCAAACGATAGGACGCCGGTAACTGTTAATCAGGAGCGCCACAGAGAACAGATTATCACGCCATTTATACATGATTTTCAGCGATTTTGTTGTGTCAGGAACCTACCACTTAATCAAAATGGTTTTAACAGGACGGGGCAATCTGTCATACGGCCAGAGAGATTCTTCGGATGCTGTGCAATCATTTCGGGGATCGCCTTATTTCACGATTTCGCGTGACAGTAATTTTTCATATCCATCGCACTCACCAGAACTAACGCCACCTGATGCGTACATATGGAGAATGCTGAAAGAGGCAAGAAGGGCATCTTGAACATCTGTTTTATCGGGAACGTCGTTGTGAATAATGTTTGCAAATTATAAATAAAAATAAACATTTCAGCACTGTTTATTTTGCCAAATACTGTATTAAATAATTTTTTATCTGTATATATTATATATTTCTCCGATTTTAACATTGTTAGGTACAATAAAAACTATTAGAACAAATACTTTTATACGAAAATATTCTTACCCATTGCATTACTATTAAGCAAAAATACTCCATGACTTTTTGTGGAATTCTCAATCATTAAGTAAAAAGGATGGCTTCCATATAGATTTTTCTAAAACACAACAAAAAATATTGCAACCAGCGCACAAAAATGCTCTTTGTTTTAAATTTTGTTATGAGTCAATAACAAAAAAAGGTTTAAAAATCGGTATGGTTTTTATGTTTTTCGTTGTTTTCAAAGTATCTTATATTCAATTCATACAAACATATAATTATTATAACTATACACTTTCTACGTTAAATACTTACGTTATCTGTAGGAACCATATCATGGTTGAATAGTGTAAATTTGGACCATTCTGTTGACAATAGAAGATTTGATCTGTGCTCTCCAATACCATAAATATATTTTGAAGGCAATTTTGAACTTATTTGTAGCATTTGATTTGAATAGATTAAGTTTAGGAAGTTATTTGAGTCAAATCTGAAAACATAATAAATAAATGACAAATATAATCTAATGGGAAGTATTTAGAGAAAGAGACAAACACTTATTAGAGGACCTATTAAAAAGCAATAGATAGAAAATAACAAAACAAAAAACTATATTTTTATAACAAACTATAATATAAAACTATTTTTAGTTTGTGATATTTCACATCTTTGATTATGTTATTTTGTTAGCCTAAGTATAATTTTGGGTCCAATAGATATTTTTTACTTTATTAGACAGTGTTAGCTGTCATTCCAGCAGTGAATCTGAAAACAATTTCAAATCAGCTTTAACTCAAAATTATGTGATGTTATGATTTTTAAGGCGACCTGGTCTGACTGTATGACAACTTGAACATGTCTCTGCCCTTGGTACAAAGGTCTTATCAAAAGCCAGAACTGGCTTTTGATAATAAGACTTGACACGTCAATAGACGTGTCTCGCCTTAACTAATAAGTTCTCTGCACTTTATTGATACAAAAATCAAGCAATACACACATGGGAGGGGTGCAAAACAGATAATAAGGTAGGTACTAACATTGTAACGTTGTCACTTTTTCTCAAGACCTTAAATCCAGATTTGAACGTGTTGATTTGGATAATATAGGACAAGGCTAATGATGCCTTATCAACGATTGGTACCTCTGGGTAAGGTGGTTCAAATCTGAAGCTACTTGGATCTACAAACTGGAAAAATACATAATTAATAATATTAATATCTAAAAACGTAATAACTGTTATCAGAAATGTAAATATGATATTTATGTGGCTACCAAATAAAGAGACTGGCACTGCAACATCATTTGTTTTTATTTATCTTCTTCTTCCGATGTTCAACTTTTATATCAGCGTTTGGGGGCTCTTCCAGGTGGTCTGCTAGTGTTCGGTTTCTATTTCTTTACAATCTTTGTCTATTCGCACCCATTATATCAAGGTGGTCTCCCAACGCTATTTTTCGGACTCTAGACCATTTTACATGGGAAGTGGGACTCCTTTATCTTGGAAGACAGCTTGCTTAAACGAATACTGGAAAATGATGAAGGATCAGCGTGGAACACAGCTGGTGATTCCAAAAAGCAGAATAGCCGAAGTATTTCGTCAGTAACACGACAGTCCATCAGGAGGGAATTTTGGTGTAAAGAAAACTCTTCAGAGAATTCGGAAACGGTTTTATTGGATGAATAGTTCCGATAATGTAAAGGACTGGTGTAAGAATTGTAGCTAAGTACCTGTGCTACAAGTAACGGACCTTACCGGAAAAGGCTCCTATGAGACAGTGCAATGTTGGAAGTCCGTTTGAAGGAATAGCTTTGGATATTGGCTGGCCATTTCCAGAAAGTGAAAATGGATGCAAGTACATGTTGGTCGTAATGGATTACTTCACGAAATGGGTTGATATCTACGCAATTCCAGACCAGAAGGCTGCCAATTAGGCTAGAGGGTTGTCCGCAATATGGTGGAAGAAATTTTTAGAGACACCGAGGTCCAGGTATTAGTCTGTTGCAATCCGCATAGTTACTGGTGCGGAGCGAAACCGTCCCTTGTCACTTTTATACAACTGAGTGAACAACAGTTCCAGTCCCTACAAGGTTCCAGAAGGAACCATATTTTACGGAGGGGGCAATGTGACGCTATTAGCGCTCCTATACCGAAGATTCAGGCCTATTTATTATAATTCGAATGTTGTAAACACACCCTTTTTTTAATACGATGATTTATTACCTGTATTCCGAGATTCTAGGGTTTTCGAAATGTAAATATTTTTACTGGAAAGTTCGATTTTAACTGTTTTGATGTATTATGTAAATATTTGTTAACCCTTCGATTGTTTACTAGAAAAAGCTTGTTTGTTCGAGAAGTATTTATGTAGTATAAATGGGAAACGATTTTATACAGAAGTTCAGTTGTGAACGTCGGCCTATTTTGGTATGTGTAAGGGGTGCGGCATATATTTTTGTAATTAGATAAATTATTAGATTTAGTTGGTGAATGTTTTAAATAAAGCCGTAGTAACGTATAAAATAAAATTAGATATTGTAGTTAAATGTTAAGTGTTGTAAATAAAATAATATAAAGTAAGCCTTTTTATTTAAATATAAGTTACTGGCTAAAAATTAATAAATAAAGTAAAAATAAAAATAGTAAAGTCAACCGCGTAATATTACATGATATTAGGCAACAATCCGATATTAGGACACTTTACTCTACTGACTACAAAAGAACAGGCTATACGCTAGACGGTTGACAGATGCTGGCATTTGGTGCATACCTACTTCTTGTTCAGCGCCGTCAGTCTCGTTATTTAATATACCTTACAATATCACCCTTAATATTAAAAAAATGGTACATCAATTACTCATAATCATTAAAATATTTAAAATTACAAATCCTACCTTTACACGTAATCTTGTTTCTGTTTCATACTTAACAATCATCTTCAATTCATCGACGTCATCAGGATATGCCGTCCTATACTGTCTCCTCCAAAAGGCTATAAGACCAAAACTGGTCTCTGTAACATTAACCACTTTATAAGTATTATAATTTGGAGGATAAAAACAGTACGGCACATCAAGCGGAGCCTGCGATAATACAGATTTGTTTCTCGGAATCCAGCAACATCCCCTAGCTTCACATTTCTCAGCGTTGGCGCCATCTTCTGGAAAACAATCGAATTTGTCTAAGTCAGTTAATAATTTGCATTGGTTGTAATCAGGTGCTGGAGGAACTGGTAGATCGTGCAACTTCCAAGGTCTTTTGGTGGTTTGATCTTTAGGCTCTTTAGTACTTGTATCACTGTAGATCTACAAAGCAAATAAACATACTTTAATATGATGAAGATAAATGAATAGCCTAGATCTTTAAAAATCAATTTTATTGTAATAAACAAAAGTGAGACACCATATTTATTAACTTTAGTGCCGCCGATATGTGAAACAATTGTGCATTTAATGATAGAAGTATATAATTTGGACCACATATACTGCACATATAAAGGTTCAAATTTAGATATGAGGCCATCTCAGATTTTGCCTTTTACAAAAATGGTGGGGATTCAAAATGGTGACTATACATATGTAACTAATAGCACGATAACTTTTGAACGAAACGTCAGATTTCAACCAAATTTGGTATATAGGTTCTTTTTTGATGAATAATATCGAGGTCTTGAACTGGAAGAATCGGTTTACCAGAATTTGTGTTTTTACTGTTTTTTATGTAATAATATGTTGTTTCTTTTTTATTTCTTTCACCCTGTATATATAAATTTTTCAAAAAGGGAATAACGCCATTGAAAAGAGTGTAAATATATTTTTTAGGAAATATTTTGAACTTTTCAGTTGTGTTAATTACCATTTAATAAATGCATAACGTATGTTCACATGTACCTATGGGCGGCAGATTCATTTTGCATGCCATTCATTTTGAATGCCCGTCATTTTTGTAAAAGACTAAATCTGAGATGGCCTCATATCTAAATTTGAATCTTTGTATGTGTAGTATGTGTGGTCCAAATTATATGCTTCTATCACTAAATGCACAATTCTTATAATACACACACCGGCAAAATTAGCCGAACACGTTAAAAATGGGACATGTTTGATGTCTCGTATTTCATAAACCAGTGGTCCGATTTGAGTGATTCTTTTAGTATGTTATAGCCTTATTATTTAAGAATATCGGTGTAATAATATTGTCGCTAGACAGGTAAATGTCATTTTATACCGGGTGTAACAAGCATACTGTGTTTTTTTCTTAAAGTTCGGAACACCCTGTGGAATATTCCAGCATATATAAAATATTAAAATTAAAACTCGATTGTAGAATTATGCTTTCTTAACATTTTCTTTTTTGATTCATTTGGTTATGTTAGAAAATAAAAAAGTTATGTGCTTTAACAACTAACCATGTTTTTTATCAATAAATCCTCATAGTAGGGGAGAAAAGTATGCTAAATTTGCAATTACTCGAGCGTTCTTGGGACCTGGAGTGTAGTGATGTTGATTATAGTTACTTTCGAGTAATCAATACAAATCGTTACTTTTGAATAAAGTAATCATTTCAAGTATTCGTTACTTTGATTACTTTGATTACTTTTGTATTGAGTATTTTTCGGTAGATAGATATTTTGTGTAGATATTCGGATATAACAAGTAATCATTTACAGTATTCGTTACTTTGATTACTATGATTACTTTCGTTACTTTTGTATTTGAGTACCGGTAATCGTACCGAGAAGCGTATTTCTCGGTAGATAGGTATTTTTTATAGGTATTCGGATGTAATAAGTAATCATTTACAGTATTCGTTACTTTGATTACTATGATTACTTTTGTATTTGAGTACCGGTAATCATATCGAGAATCGTATTTCTCAGGAGGTAGGTAGGTAGGTAGGTATTTTGTACAGGTATTCGGATATAACAAGTAATCATTTACAGTATTCGTTACTTTGATTACTATGATTACTTTCGTTACTTTTGTATTTGAGTACCGGTAATCATATCGAGAATCGTATTTCTCAGTAGGTAGGTATTTTGTATAGGTATTCCCATATAACAAGTAATCATTTACACTATTCGTTACTTTGATTACTTTTGTATTTGAGTACCGGTAATCATATCGAGAATCGTATTTCTCGGTAGGTAGGTATGTTTTATAGGTATTCCGATATAACAACGACCTTCACCGATCTGTTTAAGGGATAAAAATGATTTGATTACTATGATTACTTTTGTATTTGAGTACCGGTAATCATATCGAGAATCGTATTTCTCAGTAGGTAGGTATTTTGTATAGGTATTCAGATATAACAATGACCTTCACCGATCTGTTTAATGGATAAAATGATTATATGTAAAATAGGAGATGATTGAATGCTCGAATAAATGAAATTTATGGAAATAAAAGGCAGATATCACCTAGTTGCTCGATATTTGCCTTTTATTTTCATAAATTTGATATGTAATTTATGATTTTAAAAATTACAAATAACAATAGGGGCGCCTGATATAATTTTGACCAGACTACTTAGTTATCTAATAATTAAAAAATGACTTTGTTTATAAATTCTTATTAAATTTTTTCGGCCCGTGTAGGTATTTATTAGAATTTTAGAATTTTTAGAATTTTTGAATCATTCGAAACAAAAAAGGTGTTTTGTAATTTTTCTCTTGTTGATAATTTTCGAGTTAAACACAAATTAAAACCAAAAAAAAGGAAAATGGCAATTTTTAAGGCTAAAAACATAGTTAAAAAATAACATTTTTGAAATTACGAAGTACCTAAATTGAATTCAAACCTTCTTCTATCAGTTCTCGAAAGGATTTTGGGCTTATTTCATTTAAAAACTTTGTTTTTTAGTTATTAATGCAGTTTTGCAGGTTCGTAACAATTAAAAAAAATATTTTAGAATAAATCTTGCCAAAAATTGAGACCCGATAGAAAAAAGTTTAAGTAATTTGAATTTAGATACTTGATGATTACAACAATAATATATTTTACTTGTGTTTTTGGGTCTTGAAAATCGTCATTTGTGGTTTTTTTTCAGTTTTAAATTGTTTATAGCTCGAAAACGATCAATTTAAAAGAAAAATTACAAAATACCTTTTTTGTTTCAAATTATCCAGAAAATATACAATAATATCTTACCGGGCCGAAAAAATTTTAGTAGAATTTATTAAAAAACGTCATTTTTGATTATTAATTAATTAATGTCTGTACAAAATTATATCGGGCACATTTTGCTTTTTATAATTTTTAACAGAATAAATTCTATATCAAATAATTGTAGATAAACAAGTTTTAAATTAAATTAGGTTTTCTAACAAATGTAAACATATTTTAAGTTTTTTATTTTTATTTAAGCTATTTATAATACAAAAATAAAAACAATAAAATAAAATAATACATATAATACAATACAATAAAATACAATAATACAATTCAATATAATACAATAACATACAATAATAAGAATAATACAATACGATACAGTATGCAGGGGTCGGCAACTTTGTCCCGCGGGCCGCATGCGGCCCTTTGCGCCTTTTTGAAGGCCCGCCAAAGCACCAATATAATTTTAGAAAAAATCAAAAAACTTAGTGTCATGCCGAAATGTGGCCGATGGCAACAATGCGGGCTAACAGAATAATGGGAAGGTGTATTTCACTACAACGACAGTAGATACTTAATGAGTAGATACGTAATACAAGTTATTTTTAATTTGGTAAAATAATTCAGGTCTTATCATAGAAAAAATAAATAAAATGCCACAGAAAAAAAAAATAATGAGAAAAAGTGTGAATTTAATGAAAAGTTAATTAATAAAGAAAAAAATATTTAATTGAAAATGGTTATTCATTTTTAAAAAAATATTTCTTTATATAATTTTATTAAAGCACTATGCTTAATTTGCAAAGAATCTATAAGAGTACCTATTCAAAGAAATTACGTTTGCCTCACCACTACATGAAACACAAAATTGAATGTGATAAATTTGAATCTCAATTCAGACAAAATAAAATTGGCTCTTTACAAAACTCATTAGACGGACAACAAAGCGCTTTTAAAAAATGTAAAGAACACAATTCAGCATTAAGTAATCAAAAAGTCCTTAATATTTCAAAATAGATTGCTTAACATAACAAACCATTTACGGAAGGGTAGTTCATTAAAAAATCTATCAAGGGGAAAGGAACAAAATGCAAAATTTTGACGCCTGCCAAAATTTTCAATGTATTTTAAATATAATAATTTTTTTCGAATCTTGAGAAAACTAATAAGTACCTATTTTTGAAAAATTTAAACGCAGAATGAAAGATTACTTTATTGCCGAGAGCCGAAAGTCCCTTAGAATGAATATAAAGTTTCTTTTGGGTGAGATATTTGAAATTAGAAATCACACCAAATTTTCTCCTTTTTTTTTTCGCCCCTGTAACTTATTAAAATAAACATTATAGAAGTTTACAGGGACCTTCGCCTTCGGTAATAACGTAATATTTCATTCTGCGTTTTAATTTTTCAAAAATACTTATTAGTTTTCTCAGGATTCGAAAAAAATGAATCCCATTTAAATAGCATTGAAACCGAAAGTTCGTACCCATCCCCTTAACGCAATTTGACCAAAACAATTTTAAAAATTTGAAGATTTTAAATTGTCTGTACGCAGAGCAGTTCAATGTATTGAAATTATATCAATGTTTATTACAACAACAATGTTTCTTAAATTAAAAGAAAATTGTTCACAATTTAAGTACTTTTCATTGGCACTTACTTAATTAAAGTAACAATATAACTAACACTGCTCAATTGTTGATTGTTTTTGAATTAAAAAAATTGTGTAACAGAAGAACTTGTTACATTAGAAAGTCTCCATCGAAATACAAGAAGTAAAAATATATTTTTACAACTATTAAATTAGTAGATTTTTTCAATCTACTATCTCAAGTGTGGAAAATTAAAAAATAATCCTTTATCCTTTTGTCCATTGTATTTCGATGGTCAAAAAGCACACATATGGTTCCCATAATACGGGACATATGGCTCATTCGTTACAACTTTTCTCGAAATTCGGAATAATACACAATTGACAAGACAAATAACTTTATCACACACACTACACTAATTCAAAAAAGTACTTCAACTTCCTTTGTAACGGGCACAACTAGACCTGTCGCTCAGTTGTAAGTCCATATGTTGTAATAGAAATTTATGAGGGGCTTTTGAATTTTCAAAAACCACTTTTGTTAATGCGTAACCATAAATAAAAGTAGATATTTAACTCAACACAAGAACGTGTCAAGGAAGTTCGTGGAACTTTACGACTCGCAATTTCTCGGTACTAAACTATTTTAACACGTTAACTGCCTCATAGACGTTTATTTATTAATTTTTGGAGAAGTCAGAATAAGGTAAATATTTTTAAATTAAACGTACATAGAGGTATAGAAGAAGGGTTGGTGGTGAATAAGGGTTTTATCTATGGTGAGTGAATCCATACATAAAAATTATAAACATGTTTTTTTGTTTGTACAAAAGGATGTATCTATCTATAAATTTGGATTTGTTATCCAGTGATAACAATAACTCCAATAGTCTCTTAGATTATTGAAATGTGCCTTTAACACTAAGTACTTCGCTTAGAACCTAAGAACCTATATGGTAGCTCCAATGGTTTGTGGCTCTTCAGTTTCCGAGTCTGTTGCCACCGATGCCATGTTTTCTGTACCACATGAGGTTTATCAAGCATTAAACAATAATCTCCACACTGCCACTGTTTTTTGTGATTATGCCAAAGCTTTTGATTGTGTAAATCACGACATTTTGATAAAAAAACTAGATTTCTATGGAATTCGAGGTATTTCTTTGAACTGGTTTCAATCTTACTTGGAAAATAGGAAACAACTGGTTAGAGCAAATGATACAGACTCTAGTCTCAAAAATGTTGTATGTGGGGTACCGCAAGGTTCAGTAT
This sequence comes from Diabrotica virgifera virgifera, assembly GCF_917563875.1. NCBI lineage: Eukaryota > Metazoa > Arthropoda > Insecta > Coleoptera > Chrysomelidae > Diabrotica > Diabrotica virgifera. The sequence continues at coordinate 217,801,112 of NC_065447.1, forward strand.
TGGGTCCTCTACTTTTCCTTATCTTTATTAATGACATCACTAGTTTAAAAATCGATGGAAAAGTTTTTCTTTTTGCTGACGATACCAGTATCACTTGGAGCAACTCAAATATCGCAACTCTTCATGCTACTATAACTTCTGATCTACTCACAATAAAATCCTGGTCAGATTCTAATTTACTCTCTTTTAACGTAGATAAAACAGTAGCATTACCCTATAAAGGAACTCTTCAACCCTTACCTCTTCATAACAGCCAGATCAGTATCGTTGATTCTGTAAAGTTTCTTGGTATTTTTTTAGATAGCAACCTTAAATGGTCCCTTCATATCGATGTGTTAAGCAAGAAACTATCCTCAGCTTGCTTTGCAATAAGATCTGTCTCTAAGGAAATGGATTTAGCCTCTTCCAAAATAACATACTTTTCATTGTTCGAGTCCCATCTTCGATATGGTCTGCCTTTTTGGGGTTTTGGTACAGCTGCCCAATCCGATGTTATTTTTAAATTGCAAAAAAGAGCAATCAGATATCTGTTTGGCCTCAGAAGAACAACACATTGCAGAAGCTACTTCAAAGATCACAGAATTCTAACATTACCTTCTTTATATATTTTAGAAACTGTTTGCTTAATTCGTAAACATCTACATGTTTTTCCAGAAAGACCTAGACATGACTATTCCACCAGAAATTCTACTTTTGACATCTATTTACCGATCCCGTCCAGTGAGTTAATAAAGAAATCTATATTATATTCTGCAAAAAAACTATACAAGCATCTCCCTCTACAACTTAAATCTGCAACATCTTTCCCCAAGTTCCGTAAAATGACTAAAGCCTATTTATCTGAAAGACCATATTATTCAATAGCAGAGTTTCTTAACCAATAACTAAGAAATTACAGTATTGTTATGTATAAGTAGAATCTTAATCTATATTTGAGTGTCATATGCAGCAGCATAACTTATTAAATAACTTATTAAATTTCTTAAGGTAGATTACGCAATTTGCAATTTTTTTTAAATTTTGCAATAGATTGTTACTGATTTTTATTTGACTTTATTATGTTGTATTTATATTGACGATTTGTATAATTTTAGTAAATTGTATTTGTTATTGTATTTGTTATTGTTTTTATTTATGATTCTTGTAAGCTTTGTCTATAAAATTGTTAAATTTTTTCAAGACAATAAAGCATATTTCTATTCTATCATATTCTATTCTATTCAGTGCTCACTATTATCTATCAGGATTAGTGCAAGATTGTTTGGGTGGTTTTTCAATTTCACCAAATAGCGGCTGCTGTATTCACTTACTATTTCCTTAACTGTGCCTACTTGGGATCGTCTCGGACTTCCCTGTTTGATATAAACCAAGAAGATGCATTTGTTATGGTCCGTAGTACTTTCGACTGAAAGCGTATAGTTGTACATGTACACTTGTTTATATGTTTATGAATATATGTTTCTGTTTATAAATATATCATAAACTGGACATATACATTAATGATACGCAATTTGGGTTTCGCAAAGGCCTGGGAACTCGTGAAGCTCTTTTTTTCACTTAACATACTTATACAAAGGTGCCTGGACGTCAATCAAGATATATATGCGTGTTTTATTGACTATAATAAATTATTTGACAAAGTACGACATTAACAATTAATGCATGTCCTGGAATCAAAGAACATAGACCACAAATGACCTCAGGATTATATCGAATTTATACTATAAGCATTGAGCAAAAGTACGTGTTAACGATCAGCTGTCAGAGGAAATTGAAATCAGACGTGGAGTGAGACAGGGATGCATGTTGTCGCCAATTCTTTTTAATGCCTACTCGGAAGAGATCTTGAAGTAAGCTCTTGAGGGTGCAACAGCTGGAATAAAGGTAAACGGTGTTCCCATTAACAACATTAGATATGCGAATGACACTGTCATCTTAGCTGAAAATATTGGGGATTTTCAGAGGCTAGTGACCAGAATATCGGAGTTTGGACAAGAATACGGGTTAACAATAAATGTCAAGAAGATAAAGTTTATGAGAATATCGAAAACTCAAAGAAATAACGAAAATCTCTTCATAAACGGATCCAATATCGAACGAGTCGACCAATATGCATACCTTGGAACATGATCAACTCCACAGGAGATTACTTACAGGAAATCAAAATCAGAATAGAAAAGGCTAGAGCAAATTTTAACAAAATGCGAAAAGTGCTCTGCACAAGAGATTTGAAGTTGGAGCTAAGAGTTACTTTGGCTAGGTGCTACGTTTTCTCGACTTTGCTTTATGGAATGGAAGCTTGGACCTTGAATGCTGCATCAATGAAAAAACTAGAATCATTCGAGCTGTTGGTGTACAGAAGAATTCTGAAAATATCGTGGACAGAACACGTCACAAACAAAGAGGTTCTGAGAAAGATGAATAAAGGGATGGAAATCCTAAATACCATCAAAATAAGAAAATTGGAATATCTCGGACATATGTCACGTGGAGAGAGATACAGCTTGCTTAAATTGTTTATGGAGGGAAATATTCAAGGAAAGAGAAGCATAGGGAGACGCAGAATATCATGGCTGCGCAACCTGAGAGAGTGGTAAGGATGTACATCAAATGAACTTTTCAGAGCAACCGTCTCTAAAATACGAATAGCTATGATGATTGCCGACCTCCGCAGCGGAGATGGTGGCATTTAAAGAAGATCGTAAAAACCCTCGAGTAATCTGTTTGCATCAATTAAGTGACAAAAACCCTCTAAACTCTAGATGACGTACCTTTGAATAACCCTGGATACCAGAGGTACTTCGGAGGTCAGTTCTGATTGCATATTCCATGTTCAGTGACCCCAAAAACCCCCCGAATAACAAAATCTGACCGTATACTGATTTTGACATGTTTATGCACTTTTGGATGCATTTTATACATTTTCAAATGCACTTATGCATTTCTAATTCCTACCCATTTTCCTATTGTAACCTTTTTCTTGAGTTCATGCTGAACACAACGCAAAAAGTCGCAAGTCTCTAGGTGCTCTATTTAAAAATCAATTTATTCTGGTGCTTTTAGTGATAAATGCCCTGGTCTAATTCTAATAAAACCAATGCAACGCATACAAAATTAAAGTTGTTGATCATTGAACATACTGTAAAAACATTATCATTTCCACATTTTTACGGTCAGTCTAGAAAGTATGAAAGTAATCAAGTGTAATGGTTGTAGATACAATAATCGTTACTCACTCTTCTGATACGATTGGTACGAAGTAACGAAGTAATCAGAGTAATCAAAGTAGATACTCGCTCTGTCGATACTCGATCTGATACGATTGGTATGAAGTAACGAAGTAATCAGAGTAATCAAAGTAAACGGAGTAATCAGAGTAATCACAGTATTCAAAGTATTCAACGATTGGTACGAAGTAACGAAGTAATCAGAGTAATCAAAGTAATCAGAGTAATCAAAGTAATCAGAGTAATCAGAGTAATCAAAGTAATCAGAGTAATCAAAGTAATTAGAGTAATCAAAGTAATCAGAGTAATCAAAGTAATCAGGGTAATCGAAATAATCAGAGTAATCAAAGTAATCAGAGTAATCAAAGTAATCAAAGTAATCAGAGTAATCAAAGTAATCAGAGTAATCAAAGTAATCAGAGTAATCAAAGTAATCAACGATTGGTACGAAGTAATCAGAGTAATCAAAGTAACGATTTGTTTCTCTGAATAGTAATCGTTACTTTCGGTATTCGCAAGTAACGAGTACTTTGTAACGAATAGTTACTTTTTCAACATCACTACTGGAGTGGACTGTGAAGAGTGGGTGCTACAACCAAAAAAAGTTAAGTTAAGTTTTCCATGAAGTGTGGGACTCTCCATTTTTAATTTAATTTTCCATTTCCACCAATCGTTTTTTCCGATTATAGCGCCATTTATCCATAATAGGAAAAAATGTTGCGAATAAAAGTTGCTTATTTTTACGTCAAGAATACAAATCTGCAATAAAAATTGGGGGCTCCTATTTAATATTTTAATGTAACCCCCCACCCCACCTCCGTGGGCGGTCGTGTTTGGTGCCATTCACTAGATTTTTGAAAAATATTGAATAGGTTTATTTTGCAGTTTTACGATCTGATGTTCATTTCGCAAAATATCACGGGGTTCGTATTTATAATTTTTAATTTACCCCACACCCCTCTCCGTGGGGTGTCACGAGCCACCACGGAGGTGGGATGAAGGATTTAATTTAAAATATTAATTAGGAGCCCCCAATTTTTATTGCAGATTTGGATTCTTTACGTAAAAATAAGCAACTTTTATTCGACATATGATAGCGCTATAATCGGAGAAAAATGATTGTTTCAAATGGAAAATTAAATTAAAAAATGAAAAATCCCCCACTTTATGGAAAACTTAACTTAACCTTTTTCTGATTTTAGCACATACTCTTCACAATCCAATAGGTCCCCATAACGCTCGAGTAACTGCAAATTTAGTATACTTTCCTCCCCTACTATGAGGATTTATTGATGAAAAACATGGATAGTTGTTAACGCACATAACTTTTTTATTAACTCACATAAGTAAATGAATCGAAAAGGAAAATGTTAAGCAAGCCTAAGTCTACAATCGAGTATTAATTCTAATATTTTACATATGCTATAATATTCCACAGGGTGTTCCAAACTTTAAGAAAAAACACAGTATGATTGGTACACCTGGTATAAAATGGTATTTACCTGTCTAGCAACAATATTATTACAACGATATTCTTAAATAATAAGGCTATAACATACTAAAAGAATCACTCAAATCGGACCACTGGTTTATGAAATACGAGACATCAAACATGTCCCATTTTTAACGTGTTCGGCTAATTTTGCCGGTGTGACCAGTGGTCCGATTTGAGTGATTCTTTTAGTATGTTATAGCCTTATTATTTAAGAATATCGGTGTAATAATATTGTTGCTAGACAGGTAAATGTCATTTTATACCGGGTGTAACAAGCATACTGTGTTTTTTTCTTAAAGTTCGGAACACCCTGTGGAATATTCCAGCATATATAAAATATTAAAATTAAAACTCGATTGTAGAATTATGCTTTCTTAACATTTTCTTTTTTGATTCATTTGGTTATGTTAGAAAATAAAAAAGTTATGTGCTTTAACAACTAACCATGTTTTTTATCAATAAATCCTCATAGTAGGGGAGAAAAGTATGCTAAATTTGCAATTACTCGAGCGTTCTTGGGACCTGGAGTGGACTGTGAACGAGTGGGTGCTACAACCAAAAAAAGTTAAGTTAAGTTTTCCATGAAGTGTGGGACTCTCCACTTTTAATTTAATTTTCCATTTCCACCAATCGTTTTTTCCGATTATAGCGCCATTTATCCATAATAGGAAAAAATGTTGCGAATAAAAGTTGCTTATTTTTACGTCAAGGATACAAATCTGCAATAAAAATTGGGGGCTCCTATTTAATATTTTAATGTAACCCCCCCACCCCACCTCCGTGGGCGGTCGTGTTTGGTGCCATTCACTAGATTTTTGAAAAATATTGAATAGGTTTATTTTGCAGTTTTACGATCTGATGTTCATTTCGCAAAATATCACGGGGTTCGTATTTATAATTTTTAATTTACCCCACACCCCTCTCCGTGGGGTGTCACGAGCCACCACGGAGGTGGGGTGAAGGATTTAATTTAAAATATTAATTAGGAGCCCCCAATTTTTATTGCAGATTTGGATTCTTTACGTAAAAATAAGCAACTTTTATTCGACATATGATAGCGCTATAATCGGAGAAAAATGATTGTTTCAATGGAAAATTATATTAAAAAATGAAAAATCCCCCACTTTATGGAAAACTTAACTTAACCTTTTTCTGATTTTAGCACATACTCTTCACAATCCAATAGGTCCCCATAACGCTCGAGTAACTGCAAATTTAGTATACTTTCCTCCCCTACTATGACGATTTATTGATGAAAAACATGGATAGTTGTTAACGCACATAACTTTTTTATTAACTCACATAAGTAAATGAATCGAAAAGGAAAATGTTAAGCAAGCCTAAGTCTACAATCGAGTATTAATTCTAATATTTTACATATGCTATAATATTCCACAGGGTGTTCCAAACTTTAAGAAAAAAACAGTATGATTGGTACACCTGGTATAAAATGGTATTTACCTGTCTAGCAACAATGGCTGCGTTCACCAGAAATAATCGGTTTAAGTTTCAACTAAACAGCTATGTTGCAGCGCTTTAAAACTACGTTTAGTCTGGTGAATGGTGTTTTTTCGTTTGACACTTTCATAGTTGATTTTTTTGTGTTCCCACCTGTTCTATGTATGAACCTAACCTAAAACGAGATTCGTTGTTTTTGTTGATTTATTATTATACTTATCGTTCAACGATAAATTGGACGTATCTTAAACAAATTTAATTCAAAAATGGATAATATACTACTTTTATTGATGTTTGATAATGAAATGAACAAGAAATAATTTTTGGTGCTGCTGGGCTGTGCTGGATTTGGCAGAGCAGAACCATTGGATGGCCCACCATAAATAAATAATAATTATCACGTAAATATGAATTATGTTGAAAATATTGTTCCTTAATACACAGACTTACAATTTCGTGAGCATCTACAATTATGTCTCTCCTAAGTTTCAAATACTTTATAATTAAAACCATTGTAAAATAAATATTTTCAAATAATCGCGCCGTTACAATATATTTCTTAAACACGTTCAATATTGAAGCGATACAAATACTACGTTCAATAAAATGGCGACCGCTTCGTCAACACGTTGAAGTTTAGCCTAAATTGACATGACGTTCACCCGAAAAATCTTAAACAGTTTCAGAGCGCTGACGTAGCGCACTGGTCTGGTGAACGCACCCAATATTATTACAACGATATTCTTAAATAATACGGCTATAACATACTAAAAGAATCACTCAAATCGGACCACTGGTTTATGAAATACGAGACATCAAACATGTCCTATTTTTAACGTGTTCGGCTAATTTTGCCGGTGTGTGTATTTGCACGAATCTACCGCACTAGTTTAGATATAGGAAACTTTAATATTATCTGAAAGAAAATTGATTTATTTCGCTAAAAACATAAAATACAAGGTGTTTTGTTTAAATTATTGACTTGTGGTTTGAAATAAAAAAAATGGTATAGCATTTATACATACTCTGGATGTAGATACCATGTTGTGATATAAATTACTGAAAGAAATACTTGTGTAAAGGGTTTCAAGAGTTTATTTTTATAAAGCTTTTTCTTCTTTGGCATCATAACCCTGGATGGGCCTTTGCCTGTCTGGCTATATCCTTCCATTCTGACCTCTCTTGTGTCCTTCTCCATTGTCTTACATTAATAATTTTCAAGTCGTCTACCATGTCATCCACGGGACCGTTCAAGTATTACGTAACGCAGGTTGGGGGGGGGGGGGGTCAAAAATCTTCAAAAATTGCGTTGCGTAATAGTTAAACGCCCATTACAGTGCGTTACGAAGGGGGGAGGGGGTCAAAAATCGCGTTACGTAATACTTGAACGCTCCCCAACCATCTAGTTTTGGGCCTTCCTATCACAACATTTTCTTTGTTGTTTTTGTATCTTCTTGTCTCTGGACATTTCCCAGCCATGACAGTCTTTTACTTTTCACAAAGCTTACAATATCGTATCCTTAGTTTAATTCATTAATTTTGTCGTTTCTCCTGATTATCTTTGTGCTGTCTTCCTCTTGCACTGGTCCGTATAATTTTCTCAGTATCTTTCTCTCCAATGCCTTGAGTTGCCTTGAGTTGCCATCTTGAGATGCCATCTTTTTTTGTCATTGTCCAGGTTTCGCAACCGTGGTTTAATCAATGTTCTGGAGATAGTCATTTTGGTTCTATTGTCTAATAATTTCGATTTCATCATCTTTTATTAGCATAGTATGTAGTATTCTTGGTGGTACACTGGTGTTCCACCAGGTTTAAATCGTGTGGGGGCAGTGTAACGTTTTATTTTTTTTTAATTTAAAACTTTGGTCAGACCCAAAAATTTCAAGTTTTATATAGTTAACTTGCGTATGTTTAGTCAAGTTGGAAAAATGCATACACTTGATAGGATACCTCTTAGGAATGTCCATAACGCTCTTCGATTACTGGTTTAAGCTACAAATAGTCAAACACCACGATTTTAGTTTATTCTCAGTTTGTTGTAAATGGCCGCTTATGTCAATTTATCAGTTTTTTGAGTAGTGAAAAACCCCATGGTCTGTGGTAAGTCTTAATTAGTTTTTAATTCGTTTAAAGATTAGAAGTATTTTTCTTTTGTTAAAGGATTTTTTTGCATGGCAGAGCTTTTTTTCAGAGGCAGAGGGTGCATTTAGAAATTCCTCTCATCACCGTTTTTTTTCTGCTTAACCTTAAGAGGTTTGATTATCGCATTCTGCACCCTGCCACAAGATTCTCTTTACCTGTTCTGTTCGAGATACTGAAAGGTTAGTGAACCGCTGTACTTTAACCCAAAATTCCTTAAAAGTATATTAGGTATTATATAATGTATAGCGAAATAGCAATAAGCACGAACCAAAAAGCTTTTAAGTAATAATTAATGTATCTTGCTAATAACCATTTATTTTAGATATTATTGAGGACCACAATTTTTCTTAGGAATTAGAGTATATAGTATATTGTCAGAATATGCCCTTTTTTAGTGATACATATTGCATATAATTTTACTTTATTGACTGTTTTGTCTAACTTTATAAAGGTAAGCCTGTTTAGAGTAGTTTAGTGTGATTCCTTTGATTTAATTTTGATGTAAACTTTGGTTAGTTTGATTTGAGTCTGGTATTGGGACCGTGCAAGTTCGGAAAAGCGACACCTGGTTTCTACGCTCTGCACTTTTATTCGCACTTTTAATTATATTGGCCAATCATTATGGTCCTATTTACTGGATAATTGTCAAGGCCATAGTCCAAAAAAAATAATAAGAAAAAATAAGATTTAGGTTATGTTATTAAAACGTAAATAATTGTATGTAGTAAATAAAATTAGTTATTAAAATGCAGTACTGCAAGCAAAATACAATTAATTAAATTTACCTTTATATAATAATTGCATATCATATCAATATTGTGGAGCAATGTATAATTTTTTTTCTTAAATGACAATAGGTATGAAATGTACATCAATTTGACAATTTCAATTGACAATATAAATTATTTAAGAAAGTTGCAATTTTTCTCCGCTATTCGCGCATGATCGTTTCGCGTATCCCTTCCAAGTACTTGCACACTGCGAATAAATCCCTGGTCAAGATTTATTGATGCCCTATGATTCTGCAGTCCCTAGAATTCCGTTTTTTGTACTTTCTTTGTGTCAAAATGTTAGCTAATTGTTATCTAATTCTTATTTCTCTCTTAATCGTATCCATACTCCCCTAATGCAGCTCTTTACTCTGAGCAACAAGGTCTTCGAATCTTCTGGGTATATGATTGGATTATTGTCATCTGAAGTTACCCCTTGATCCACGTAAGGATAATTAAATCTGTCATTTGAGAATGCCGACACGTCCACAAAAGCAAAGTTGTGGAAAAGTACAAAAAAACATTTCTAGGTTCATTTAGAATGTTAAATAGGGTCGAGTTTCTCTTGAAACATGTGACTCTATATCTAGGTTAGTAAAAATGATTGATTGGTAAAAACCAAAATTGATTTTTTTGGACATGTCGGGTTTCTCAAACAACTGATTATTGCACTTGATCGTGGGAGCATAAAGGCTGCCATGTAACATAACTACTCCACACAAATGGAAATTGGTTTACTCAGAAAAGACGTATATTTAGATTAAATAAAGAACTAAAAAACTTGTATATCATTATACTTTTTTATATGACCACATAATGATGGATAAAGAAAAACATTTTATTAGGTCAAAAAAGGTCTCGATTATCTATTAAATAAAAAAGTAGAATAAAATCAACAGTAAGAGACACACACATATGAAAACTGTTCAAAAGAACAAAATATAAGATGCTGTGGTAGTGAAATGATCCATAATTATACAAACTAACAATACAATAGAATTACTGTAGCTACCTATGCATCCCGTATTATATCATATCGCCACACATTATCTATATATTACGTACTTTATCTGTTAATACCAAATGATGATAATTTATATTGTTTTTTCCATTCAGTTCAAATTTCTAAATGTTAGTGATTCATGATCATCTATATTTTATAATATAGAACATTTTTAGGAATGTCATATTATTTAGGATCTTAAAAATAATAAAAAATACTTACAGCTGGAGCATTACGATGGTAAAAATCTTGATTGTCAAAAGTGAATCTAAAGCAATTAACTAGATATATTATCGGTAGTATTATAAAAACAGATATTAGGATGAAAATCACCAGTATTATAGGGAGACTAGGACGGAATACTGGTTTCACCTCACTTGTCTCTTTAAAACGTACATAACCACCAATGTATTCTTCATTCTGAAACAGAAAAAAAAACATTTGTAATCATCTATAGATACTTTAAACAGCTCTTTTTCATATTTTAACGCTTTGGCTGTGTTACAAAACAAATAGACCTCGTATTACCTATACTAACAGTTGGCTGCATCAACTGTGTCATAATGCACTGTGGCAAAGGTTCGCTACAGGACATATACAGCTCGTAACACACTCAATGTAAAAAACACAGCCAAGGTGTTAAAAAATACAGAAGCATACTAAATACCAACCCTTATGAACTGTGATTTCATGTTAAATTATTCAATGTTTAGTTCATTGACTGATTCGCTTAAAAACAAATACAAGCTAATAAAGGTTTTCTTATAAATTGCATGGTAGTGAATAGTTGTTGTTTTTAAAAACAGCATTGACCTATATGCCTTTATCATGGGTTTTTTAATTTCATTGCCTTTTAATAAGCTATTAATAGTGCATTGATTATCAAATAACGTCATTATTATTAAATGCATAACAAATAAACATTAACTTTATGTAATATGTGGAGATTTTGTTTACCTGGGACGGATTGGACTTTGTGCAAGACTCTTTTATATCGGGAAATTTGTTACCCCTATCATCGTAGAACGCTTCAAAAGAAACCAAATTGGTCGTCGAAATTTGTCTTCCTTTTCGAATTCCAAACGATTTGATAAAATCTCGTATTTTCATTTTGTGTTATTGAACTTTTGTACATCTATTGATAAAAATGTTAAATGTTTAACTGAACAAAACTCCTGTTTATATTCACTTCATATTTACACAATCGAACTGATAAACATTTCCTATTTCTCCGATAAACAGGGATTTCTCCTTCTGTTTATATTTTTATTGCGGATTGGATGACATACTTTTTTGGTTCTTTCGGGGGGGTAATCGGGGAATGGATCCGATCTATATCCAGTGGACCAATGGAAGAGTCATTATTAATCCATTAAAAATTATTGAGCAATTGTATTGGCTTACTGTAACAGATAGTTTCAAATATTTTATTATCTTTGCAGAATAAGTTCAAATTGATTTTTATTATAATTTACATAGTATACATAATATTAATTTGTAATACTAGAACGATAAATCAAGGTTTTCTTTTTCCTGTTTGTTTTATTTTATCAAAATTAAAATACATATTATTTCAAAAATAAGGGAGAGATTAAATGTCCAGCAAACGACGGCAATGTTGCCAGATTCCTTTTAGCGGGAATTTTAAAATTTTATACCAGTTTGGTTTTAAATTTGACAGTTCTGTTTTCTCAAGTCAAAAATCTTAACCTTACTTTTACAAGTGATTAGGATTATTATTATTTTATTTACATGTAAATTGAAACAATAAATATTGTGCTGTGTCATAATTTCAAACTCATTATGTTGCAGTCTTTTCCAGTTGATAAAATTGCAATTCAAAAACTTTGAGGTAGGTACATGTAACTTCCACATTATTATTTATTTTTTAAGTATTAAGGTTGATGTTGATATCAAAAATTTAGATTTCAAAGATAGTTTTATGTAGGTAGATACTAATAGAGTAATACTAGATAATAGATTAGATACAAAGTAAGCTGTAAGTATTTTTTTTTTTTTTTTTTGGAAATGGCTTTGGCAGAGCCAAATAGCCAGACTTGTTTCTGATTGATTGCAAGCTGTAAGTAGTATAACTGCCAATGTAATCACCTGTTATGTTGTTTTTTTTTTAGATTTGTACTGTATGGATGGCACAGGAAGAGAACAAGAACATGAAACATCTTATTATGAATGTATATGTATGTGATCCTCAAAAAATGATTTTACAAAACAAGATAGAGAAAGAGCTTTAAAATCCCAAGGATCCTGCAAAATGTTTATTTGGTGTACTAGTCGAATAATAGTATCTAAAAATATTGAAACTATTTACGGGCATGAGGATGATATAGAGCACTTACATAAATACCAAAATCAGATAAATATCTCTTCAAAGTTTATTTTGAGACTTTCTTCAAAAATGTAAGTAAAATATTTGCATATCGACGGCGGAAAGGTAGGACTTCGTAACTGAAAAAATTTTATAACATAAGTTACTTCAGTTTTCGCTTTAGAATAAGTGTATCGGTAGCTATTAAACAGCGATTACAGCTGGGAAAGTTTCCGGAAGGCTTCCAAAAGGCTTTCCCAGCTCTAAAAGCTGTTTAATAGGTGCTGATACACTTATTCTAAAGTGAAAACTGAAGTAACTCATTTTATACAAATTTTTCAGTTATGAGGTCCTGCCTTTCCGCCGTCGATATACACAATATAATTTAAAACAAGAATGTTACCACTAAACCACTTTTTAAATATTACTCATGAATATTTACTACAGTTTACAATTTCAAACTAGTGTGTTTGATTCTCCTATACCTATATTTTACTTTTTTAGTAAACTTCAGACTGTTCAGGATAGCATAATAGCATAGGAGGCGAATTAAAAAGAATTAATTTACTTACAAGAAAAGATATCACAAACATTAAACTTTCTTATGGCATTGATTTGAAAGATGGGTATATGTACAATGATGATGCAACCAGTGTTTATTTTTGGGTTGAATGCTTACAGACTCATGTCCAATATTATTTTACAAACAACAGGGCATACTAATGGATATTCATTCTGAATTTAACATTTATGATTTTTGTCTTATTTTCCTTAATACTGTGCCAAAAGGAAATGTTAATTAAGTTTGGTAAATCCTTTATCGCAATCGATGGAACTCATGGGCTCAATTCCTATGACTTTGAACTTATGACAGTATTAGTAAAAGATGAATTTGGGAATGGATTTTGTACTGCTTTCTTATTTTCAAATAGAAAAGATACCTACTTTAATTTACCAATTTTTTTAAATAAATGTCTGTGTTGGTATTATATGTATAGTCAAATGTTTTCATATCAGGCATAAGCGACACCTTTTACAATGCCTCGTCAAATGTAATGGGTATTGCTCCTAATAGACTGTTAAGTGCCTAGCACATAGATAGGTCATGGTAAGTAAATCTTAATAAAATATCTGATTCTGAAAAAAATCCTATTATGTATACAAGATGTATTAATGATGGTTTAGAAAGTATTAATAGCTTTTTGGGTAGACTTCTAAGTGATGCAGATACATACAATTTTAGTAAGTATTTCCAGTAGAACTACTGCAATAACATCCAACAATGGGCCTATTGTTATAGGAAGGGGTTGTGGAATTAATACCAATATGACCATTCAAAATTTTCATAAAATTTTGGATAAAAGGGTATCCATTAGTTGTTATCAGTTAATTTTAAAACTTGGCACTCATGGAGAGCTATACCATAATATATAATAGGTATATCTGATAATATTAAATCTCATATTGTTCACTACAGTAGTAATGAGTGAGCCTGCATACACAGAACCATAATAATATATTATAGTTCGTGTATGCAGGCTCACTCATTACAATAGTGAGCAATATGAGATATAACATATTATAGTATAAGTCTCTGTGCATGACCAGATTAACATGTTTGGTGCCCATCTCGAACAAGCTCCACTTGGCTGGTACCACATACTTAAATCATTTATTTATACATACAGTACTACTCACATAACTTATGTGTTATCAGTACCTTCCGTAAAACCTTTGTGATGCTACCCATACGTCATGGCCACTGAATGTGTTAAAGCTTGTTAATGTAGGAGAGTTATACTAAAATATATATCTTATATTATATTGCCTTAAATAGAAAAAATATCTTATTTAAATTGTATCAATTAAGTTTTGATTTAATGAAATAAACCTTTTAATTAAAAAAGTGTTGTTTACTTGTGTACACCCAGCAATATCCTGATCATAGATAAATAATATAGTATTACCGGATCCTGATATGCAGACGCCAGTAGGGCTTTTCATCGATTGTCATTTGTTTCGAGCTTCTGTCATGAGTCACATAATATTAATGTATCTACGTCATACGTCTTTGGTTTGTATCATTGGTATATACCAATAACGTACGACGTAGATATATTAATATTATGTGACACATGACAGAAGCTCGAAACAAATGACTGTGAATGAAATGCCCTATTGAATAGGGCTTTTCATCGATTGTCATTTGTTTCGAGCTTCGGTCAAGTGTCACATAATATTAATATATCTACGTCATACGTCTTTGGTTTGTATCATTGGCAATATCAATAACATATGACATAGTATATTAATATTAGACAACACATGACAGAAGCTCGAAACAAATGACTGAGTGAAAAGCCCTATATCATGTAAATACAAGTCATAAAGATGTCTTTCTACAGTTAAAATTGCACAGCCTAAAGACATCATTTATGTAACTTCTTAAGCCGTCACAAAATGACTGCAATAAGAAAATAGAATTTATTAAGCCCTCGCTAAGAATGTTTTTTTCAATTTTTTTTATTTTGCGGCTTTAGTGCTTAGCTATTTAGCCAGATACATGATGAGAATTAATACTATTATAATACATAATAAAACTAATTCAAATTACTAGTAATTTTATTAATATTCTGAATAATTATGTAACCACTTAATACTAAAATAAAAAAGTGTCCATCTATACTATCCCAACACATTTTCACCTTTGAAATCGTAAATTTCCATTCCCATTAAAAAATAATTTGTACTGTATAAGTATATTTCTTTTGAGCTTCATTTTTTTTTCAAAATACTGCAACAGGTGTTTTAAATTATGACACAGTACAATACTTGTTTCAATATTTACATGTAAATAAAATAATCCTAATTACTTGTAAAAGTAAGGTTATAAATTTAAGAATACAGAACCAGAGACAGAACTCTCTTTTAAAACCAAAGTGGCATTAGACTAATTTTAAAATTCCCGCTAAAAGGAAAAAGGTAAATCTGGCAACAGTGCCGTCGTTTGCTGGACATTTAGGGCCGATTGTACATTGGTGGCTTAAGCCATGGCTTAGTTGAACCGGGTTCAATTTTGAGCGTCGGTTTAACTTCTTTCGGGTTGTTCAATGACGAGTTTAGTTAAGCCGAGGCTCATACAAATTTTGGTAAGGTTGGCAACGTAACGCATGCTTTTTCGATTAGAGGTTAAATCAATTCTCGTTATAAAATCAATTTTCATTTTCCCGCGATTTGTCTCTTGTTTAGCACGTTGTTTATTAGTTGTTGAAATAATATTCTTTTATGTAATTAATATATTAGTTTTATCTGTATTTTCTTATTGTTTAGTTATTAATCATGAATTTAGTTTATTAGTTATTACTGTAGTTATTGTTTAATCCTGTAATTTTATTTTATTTAGATCTGGTGAGTAGGTATTCTTTTGTGTTAACCTTAAGTTTTATCTGTATTTTTAACGTTAATTTAAAGTTTATTAAGTAGTCATTAGTTTGCCTTAGTTATTCATATTAGTTTTTTAGTAGTAGTAGTAGTTTATTAATAGTCATTAGTCATTTGTAATTCTGTAGTTTTGTTTTATTTACATAGTTCTTGTGAATATTCTTTTATATTAATATTTAGTTTTATCTGTCTTTATTAACATATTAAGTAGCCATTAGATTATTAAGTAGTCATACTTGATTCCTTTTAATCATTTTTTACCTTTAATTTGCAAATAGTTTTTATAGGTAAGTATATTATGATAATCTTGCAATGTGTTTATTTTTATAATGTGAAAAATTATTTTTAGAATCATTTATAATGGACTCAAAAAGAGCCCCAAACTTCACCTCGCAAGAGGAAAAAATATTAGTGGCTATGGTCAAAAAGTACAGCCATATAATAGAAAACAAAATGTCTAATGTAAATATTAGCAATCAGAAAATGAGAACATGGTCAAAAATTGAGGAAGAATTTAATTCCTCAGTCGGTACAAGTTTTCGCGATATTAAAGTACTTCGGAAGAAGTATGAAAACATCAAAAAGAGAACAAAGAGGAAGTTTGCTGACGAGAAATCCCATGTATTGGGTACAGGTGGAGGTTCGCAGATGGACACAAAACTTGACGATATAGATATGGATATAAAAGAAATTCTGGGCACCCGACTGGAAGGAAGGGCTACAGAATTTGATGGAGATGTCAAGGACCAGCCAGATGAGGTGTACAACAGTTATGTTGATGATGAGGCAGATAGTGAAAGTGGTATGTTGTATAAGATAGTATAAGTATATTTTAAACTAAATAATGCCTGTTTTAGAGGTACCAATGTTACATAGCAAATATGATTTAGAGTGGAACATGGTGGATTACATGTATGTAGATCCAAAACAATCCACTAGCAGTGGACCAAATATTAATACACCATCTACTAGTAGTGAACAGAACATGTTTGGTGAACCCTCTACTTGTAGCGGACTACAAATAAGTAAGTAGCAAGTTTAAAAAATAAATTTAACTTTGTTCATTACTTTATTTTGCTAAATTCTCTGGTTTAAATAATAAGATTACATCTACCGGTTCTGGCAAAAAGTCATTGCTATGCCAATACCATAAACAGTTTATAGTTTGGTGGGCAACAGGTAATTTATTTTCTGAATTATTACTCATATTTGATTGTTATTAATATTTTTAACATTGAATAACTATTCTCTGGTTTTTCCTTATTTGTTTAATAAAGTCTGTAGAACTTTTATATAAAGAAATAAGTTCTAGAAAAAAGAGGGAGCTAAAAGAAGAGATATTAGTTAGATTGAAATATTTTAATATTAGAGTTGTTCTATTGTTTGAACTTTTTTACTTATATGATTGATTTTTATGTAGCACATTTATAGTACTTACAATGTTTTCAAAACTTACAGGTAGCGACAGTACATTGACGAAAAGGGAGACACCAAAATTAAAAAGCATTCGATTAAAACCTGTGGTAATAGAAGAACCACCCACTAATAGCGGAGCGAAAATAAGTAAGTAGCAAGTTTAAAAACTAAATTTAACTTTGTTAAAGGTGTACATAATAACTGGTGTACATAATAAGATTACATCTACCAGTGCTGGCAAAAAATCATTGCTGTGTCAGTACACAAATTTATTTCCTGAATTGTTACTCATATAATTGATTGTTATTAATATTTTTAACATTGAATGACTATTTTCTGGTTTTCCTTATTTATAATTTACAGTAAATTCTTCCTTGTGGATATTTTCCTTATTTCTTTAATAAGTAGAACTTTTGTATAAACAAATAAGTTCTAGAAATAAAAGAAGCTAAAAGAAGTTAGATCAAGCATTTGATTGAAATATTGTATTATCAGAGTTGTTCTGTCGTTTGAACTTTTTGCTTTTATGATTGATTTTTATGTAGCACATTTATAGTACTTATAATGTTTTCAAAACTTACAGGTAGCGACAGTACATGGAGAAAGAGCGAGCCACAAAAACTAAAATCTAATCCGTCAAAGCCATTGGTGGTAGAAGATAGTAAGTTATTATTATAAATAATAGCTGTATGTACAGTAAAACCTCCTTTAACTGAATCCTTTTTAACCGAAACATTGTTTAACTAAAATGGCTGGCAGTTTCAATAATTTCGTCAATAAAAAGTACCTAAATTAAAAAAAAGCAATAAGTATTGAGGAAACTGAGTGTTTTTTAAAAAAAATCTATTTTCTTTTGTGTTTTCCTTTCATAACCATGTTTGCAGCTATACCTCTCCAATACTATGTAATTTTATAAAAGAAGAATACAAACAACAATGTTATTTTTAACTGAAATTCTTGTTACCCAAACAGCCTCCCCCCAATTATTTTGGTTATCGGAGGTTATACTATGTTAGTTTAATAATATTAGGCTAGGAACCGGTATAGGTGAAATTTGCTAATCATTTTAGGCACAATAGGAGCCTATAACTAAATAGTACATCTTCCACTTCAGAATTCGTTATCAAAATACAAAACATTAATAAATAAAATTTTGTTTTTTGTAGCTTGGTAAAAAATTCTTCTACTAATTTAATTTTATCTGATTCATTCATATTGACAATTTATTTCATTAATTCTCTAAATTTTTGTTATTATTATTTTTTCTTAAAGTAGGTAATGAAATAAAAGACATTCTCACAATCAATACTGATTGTGAGAACGTCTTTTATTTCATTACTTACTGAGTAGGGGAGAGTTGGATAAAACGGGATAGTCGGATAAAATGGATACCTAGCCTAGAGACCCAACTAGTGCTGCTATCATTCAGACAATGACGAAAACTTGTTCTCAGTCGTCATTTTAACATTCTCAGTTCGTTTTACCTCGATGCCATTATTTGATGAAAAGTTGTTGTGTTTAGAATTGTTTGACTCTATTTTTTTGGTACTTTGTACTTTTAAGTGCGTTGTTTTCTACATTATATTGCCTACATATCTAAACATTTAATTCCGGTGACTATTACATTTAATTAAGCACTCTTTAACGAATATTCTCATGTGTAGTCTATCTAATTTTACTTTCACGTTTAGGCAGAAGCCATTTTTGTTTTGAAAAATGAAAATTCACGAGTTGGACAAAACGGGACACAAGTTGGATAAGACGGGATAGTTTTTTATGTCCTGTTTCATCCATCTATTTATTTGTTGACCTATTAATTTTTTAAATAGCACTAAAGCATGTTCTCATACTGCAGAAAAGAACAACATATTTTTAGGTAAAACATAAAAAAGGCCTATTTTTAAGTTTCTAACTACTGAAGATATTGTTTTTTCAAAGGTAAATTTTGCTTTGCAGTCTTATATCTACGTAAATATACTTTTTAGATAATTTTATGCAAAAAATTAAATATTGTGAACCTATCCCGTTTTACCAACCATGGTATGCTAAAACGGGATGTGCAGGACTTTAATAAATATTTTTTTTACTATTTTTCAGTCATTAAAAATAGCTAAAAATATGTTTTTTGTGTGCTTAAATAAATGATATACCTATAAAAAATAATACGATAATTTCTTTAACATTTTTTCTGTAATAAAAATAAACAAGAATGGTATCCCGTTTTGTCCAACTCTCCCCTACCTATATGGACTGACACATGCAACCCATTCATTATTGATTTTCTAAATTTTCAGGAAAACAATCCAAAGCCAGCACTATTACAACAAAGCTGTCACAGTGGGCAGCTGCAAAAACAAGTATAGAGGAGTTCAAAAGAACGCGCTTAGAAGAAGAGTATAAGCTCAAACTTGATCTCCTAAGACAAGAATCAGATGCAAGAGTGGCAATGATAAAAGAGGACCAGAAAGCTAAGACAAAATTAAGAATATTGGGCACACAGCCAAATTTGACAAAGGAGCAAGTCAATGAAATATTTAAGAAAATTTCTGATATGGAATAGATGTGTGTGGGTATACTTGGTTTTGTTTTAGTAGGAATATATATATTTTAGGCTTCTCTTTGATCCTCTTTTATTGGTATTCTCATACATATCTCTTTTGCTGCAGATTTTCCAAGTGTCTTGTCTAATTTTCAGTATTTGGATTTTTTCATCTCTCAGTTCATTCTGGAGATATGCTATTTTTCTGTGCTTTTTTTTTCTCTTAGTGTGTAACCACACGTGTGTTTTCTCTTATGTGTAACCACACGTTGACTATTCTGGAGCTATTTCCTCATGGCATCAAATGTAAATTACTAATTTATTTGGGAAATAAGCCACAATTTAAGTTTGAAATTAAATTTTTTAGACGTTTTCCATTTCGGAACTCATCAAGTCTTCTAATAATTTAATTTAATCCGACACGTTCATATTATTAATTATGATTTACACTTAATTTAATTAAGTAATTAGGAAAGTATTCATGCCTCTAACAAAATCTTGTTATATTATTGTCTACTTCTCTTTCTCCTCCATCAGAACAGTTTCATTTTCTACCTTTAGTAATGCCATTGCAGCTTCCTCTTTTTCATCTAGTATGGGTAAATGGCATTGCAATATTGTGTAACACTGATGTTGCAATTATAATTCCTTTTATGCATTCTAGGTTTACCTTTATTCCAAGGACCAATAAAAGAAACTGCTGTTTCCATATCCCCAAATGTCCTTTCTATTGGATTCCTGGTTTCTAATTTGTGACTCTTAAATAAATTTTCAGCTGGTGATTGAATATTGAGTAAGGATGTTATCAGGTATTTATTGACTCCATAACCACTATTGCCAATCAAAAGATACTAGTCCAGTTCTTCACATTCTCTTCTTCTACATAACTTTATAGATATGTTATTATCAAAAGCACCCAAAAATGTTCAAGATTTTTTTATTCTAGGGAATTGGGTAGGGCATTTAAATAATTTGTAATGTAAATTAGTTCGTTTAATGATTAAAAAAGGTAATATGTATAAAAGTATTGTAAACATATAGTTAATTTTAGATTAATAATAAATTATATATTTCTATATATATATATATATATATATATATATATATATATATATATATATATATATATATATATATATATATATATATATGCGTATTTATTTACTGATATACCATGTATACTTAACATCAACCTGTATAAAACACAAGTTGCGTTAAAACAAACAAAACCAAAATTAGAATGAAACATTAAGTTTGAAAGTTAACTTATTTGGAAATCATACTGAAACCTTAATTTCTTTTAAAGGTTGTAATTTTAACTATTTATAATGGGAAATAAGCCACAATATTATAAAAAAATGATTTTTATTTTAACGTTTCGACGCCCAAATCGGGTGCCATTGTCAAAATACAAAATACTACTAACATAAACAAAAATGTTGTTGCTTAGTAAAAAAATTCTTCTAATAATTTATTTAATTTGACTCATTTATATCGGCAATTCAGATACATATTGATACATTTTAAAGTAGAAGACTTTAAAATGATATTGCCAATATTTATGAGTTGCATTCCTGGGACGACTTTACTGAAAGATAGTTCATTCGATTACATGAAGTCAACCCCAACTCAAGAATATCCGTCACAAAAAAATCATAGCATGTGATCTGCCTTTAAAAAGACAACCACATGCAACGGTGACATTAAAATTCTCGCGTTAGAGATCTCATAGTAAATCATGAGGGAAAACCAGGAAAAACCTCGTGATACTATCCCGACATCGTAAGTATTTGGTCTTATATTTAATTTACTCTCAAAATTAATACCAAATTCTGACTTTACTATAATTTTGTTTAAATTATAAATAATATCAATAATACATGGATATAAGTAATACTAAAATATAAAATATGTACTAACTCGACTATTGACTTACTAATTGTGGTATTTTCTTTCTAGTGACTTCCTCTTTCAGTATGGGTATCCACATCCTACTGCATTCCACCGAGGAATTTGACAATTGGTTTCGTTTAGCATAATTAGAGCCGCTTCTTTGATTTTTCTCTTTTTACTATCTGTTTCTTTCAGGACTATACTTGAATCTCTCCACTGAACTCTATGTTCATTATCCCATGCGTGTTGACATATTTGAGATCTATCAAATTCTCTATTTTTAATATAAGATTGATGTTCACTTATTCTAACGTTTAATGGTCTTGATGTTTCACCTATATAAAACTGTTCGCATTCACAAGGTATTTTATAAATACAATTCTTTGTCCTTTCTTGTTCATTGTTAGGTTTAGTTTTAGATAGAATAGATCTCAATATGTTGGTTGTTTTGAATGTTGTTGAAATGTTGAATTAATTTCCTATTGTTTTAAGTTTCTCGGATAGTCCTTTTATGTATGGTATTGATATTTTCCTCGTATTATTTCTTGTGAATGTTGTAGGATCCCGTCCTATGTTGTTCTGTTCCATTCGATCAAATCTTGACAATTCCTTATTTATAAACGATAAAGGATAATCATTTTTTAATAAAACAGATGTTAAGACTTGTTTTTCTTCTAGAAATGAATTTTACAAAAACACTCAACACCACAAAATAACTTACAGTAGGGGTTATTACAATAGCCAACTTGCAATGATAATTTATAAATAGTAAAGAGTCTGGAGTTCCCCAGGCAATAGCTCCTAATTGCAATTGGTTTTCTTATTTATTAGGTTAAAGAAAAGTTAAAATCAAAGTTATTAATACATATTATGTTTAAGAAAATATGATTTAAACAGGGTTTTTTCCTCATTTTATTTGTTTAAAATATAAAATAAAAAAAACGCATGTTTAAAACATAAAAAATGTTTAAAATAAAAAAACATGTGTTTTTAAACATATTTTATTTGTTTAAAACATAAAATTTAAAAACAAAATAAAACATGTTTAAAACAAAAAAAAGTGTTTTGTATAAAATTAAAAAACATGTTTTTTGCAACCCTGCTTTAAGTTAATTTTGACCATAGATTGTAGCATGAAACAATGTTGAAAATCTCAGTGTTATGAGTTCTTCTAGTGTTGCCATTAAAATTTATACAATCATTTGCCAAAAACTGTTACATTTTGAATATTGTACTATACAACTATGTTGTTTTTTATACTGAATTTTGTAATGACATATCCTATACATTTATAATGTATTAAAGGATCAATAAAATATGACAATGATTAATGTGATAGTTGGTTGTAGTAGTAGGTTGCGCTATATTTGATCCACATAAAAATCATAAAAAATCCTTTAAATTAAATGAAAAGCTTACAATATATACTGCAGAATTAATAGCCATATTAGAAGCTCTCCTGTATATAAGTAATATGAAAATTACAGCAGAATCATTTGCAATTTGTTCTGATAGTAAAAGTGCTATTATGAAAATAAAAAATATCCACCAAGTCAGTAGTAGTTATATTTTGACTAATATAATTATTAAACTTCAAGAATTACAAACAAAAAAAATCAATGTATCATTAGTTTGGATTAAAGGACATTGTGGAATAAAAGAGAATGAAGAAGTGGACGAAGATGCTAAGAAAGGAAGTAGAACTGGAGAGCTTTTAAGTTATAAATGTCCCCACAGTGAAATTGCCTGCCACGTAAAACCCATAATACTAGCCGAATGGAGAGAAATGTATAGTAACAGTCCAAAGGGAAAATTTTATAAAAACATAGTTACCAAGCCTCCTGGCCAGTCTTGGTTCTCAAGACTGTCGGGAAGCAAGCGGTTTTTCTCTGTTTTGTGCAGGTTAAGGTTCAACCATGTTTTAACTCCCCAATACAAATATAAAATAAAATTGAGTGATTCTCCTAATTGTTCATGTGGAGAAGAAGGTACAGCGGAGCACATGATCCTAGGCTGTTCTAGAATAATAAATGAGGTTAAATTATTAAATGAAGAAATGGCCAAAATACCCAAAATCACCAGACCATATAACCTAACTCAACTATTAAGAGCAGAAGATTTCAATGTTTATCAAATTTTGTACAAACATATTTTATGTATTAGATTAAGTTTATAACCTATGTTTTTTTTCCTTTCGTGTTAAGCCCTATGCCTATCCGAGGTCCACCTGTCTCGTCTAAATGCTCTGATCGACCCCTGAGCGTCAAATTGTGTCCTAGTCTAATATCCCAAATTATATTGAAAAAAAGACAATGAAAAATAAAAAAAAATATCAAAAAAAAATATATATATATAAAAAAAATAAATAAATAAATAAAAAAAAAATACATAAAAAAATGATAAAAAAAAATCAAAATGAAAAGAAATAATTCCAAATAAAAACAAAAATCGTTGAAAATTAGATATAGGTATATAAAATAGTTCTTTGTAAAATTGGAGCAGGATTGTGATTGGATACATACCTGAACAAATCAGTAGAAAGCAGGAAGCACTCCTTTAGAGCTTCCGCATAAATAATACAAATAATCCCAAAAAGGTAAGATGGCGAATGGACATTGACTCCGAAGCCAATAATGCTCAAACACACACACACAATGTGATAGTTTTAAAATTAAAAAATGTAGTTGAGAAAAAATTAGCAAATAGACTAACTACCTATGTCTTAAACATTTATCATCTATACTATCACCTTAGAACATACTAGATGGCAGATTGTAACTTTTCGTTTGTTATTTACATATTTCCAAAAATGTTAAGGATTAAATACAATCCCATTCCCAAGTATTGTCTTTTATAAATAATTTAAATTAACTTAACTTAAGTAATACTAATTAAATTAACTACCTTACGGGGTTACATAGGTCTTACGGGTGAAAAAATGACCTTTTAAAAAAATTATATCTCAAAAACTAAAAATTATTTTTATTTATAATTGGAACATGTAAAAGTATAGTACCTAAGGTACTCTCAAAAAAATGTTTAGCCAAAAATATTTATTTTTGTAGAGTTGACTGCAATTTTTAGACAACAGCCCTTTCTTTTGCAGTGGGCAGCATAACTAAGTCCAGTCTCATCTGAAATCAAAAAGTTTCTTGTAGTTTATAGTATTCTCTGGCTAGTGAATGAACGAAGGAATTAAAAAAATGAAATTTGAAGATTTTACATAATAAACACATTTTTGACCCCAATTTTTCTCATTTTTTTTAAATGACCATTTTTATAAAACAAAAATAACTTCATCTAATAAAAATTCCTTCGTTTATTCACTAGCCAGAGGTATAAACTATAAGAAACTTTTTGATTTCAGATGAGACTGGACTAGTTATGTTGCCCACTGCAAAAGAAAGGGCTGTTGTTTAAAAATTGCAGTCAACTCTACAAAAATTAATATTATTGGCTAAATTTTTTTTTGAGAGTACCTTAAGTAAGTACTATACTTTTACGTGTTCCAATTATAAATAAAAATAATTTTAGTTTTCGAGATATAATTTTTTTTAAAAGTACTTTTTTTACCCACAAGACCTATGTAACCCCTTAATCTACCATTTAACCAAACTCAAAAGTAATTCCTAATTAATACTAGCAAAGTAATTTTACACTAGTCAACAAAAAAACAAAAAAAATGCGACTGATGTTAAAATGACTGTACCGGAGAGTTTAAAGCGTCCTGAATGCGAATTCAAACACTAAAATTTTCCACCACGTATAAATTTTGAATTATCTTCTTCTTAAGGTGCCGTGCATTTCTGCTTAGGGGTCCACGCATACATTGTCTTGTCAGGTGAAATGTTAGATGTTGAGTTAGAGAATGCACCAAATATTGCTGTTTATTATAAAAATTCTTTTATACTATATACACATAAGTTCAGAACTAGAAACAAAAACCATAGTAAGTCTTTTGTACACAATTTTCTGCCTATCCCAATTTTCCCATAACACTATGTGGATTACTACAAACACACATATTTTATCCTGCTTAGTAAAAAACTAGGATAGCTCCTGGTTACGGTTCCTAAATATTGTAAGTTTTACTGGCTAGTAAATTCCATTAAAAAAATCCATTATTGTAATGTAGAACCTAGAGTTTGTTAAGCATTTTTGTTTGTTTGTTTGTCTTTTGGGCAAGTGAAGGTCTCGAACTAAATCATGTAATTCGGCTTGTTGGATGCAATAAGGTGCTTTTTCGTCGCTTTCGGGAAAATAAGAATAATTCTTTTCTGATACATCATCGGGTTAACTTTTATCGCCATACATTTCCAAATCTTCTTCCCAATTTGCCGGGGGTCCTGGAACTGGTAAATCTTCTCCATGGAAAACCGGTTTTATTGCTGAGATAATATCTGGATATTCAATTGTATGCTTGCCTTTCCTTGGAAACCCAGACACTTTTGTCATGCAGAAGTAACAGTGGTTAAAACGGTTTAGAACTATAATAAGTTTAAATGAGTAGTTTTACTGATTAAGGATTACCTTTGGTTTATTCTTTATTTAAATGTTATGTGTTATTCGTAGATATTCCAGTGTTGTCAAATTATGCACAATTTTTAGGAAAAACGTTAATTTGATAACATCACTCACCGATATATTACAAATGACTGTTTTAAAAAAAATTAGTAAAATACTCATAACTCAAAAATCGTAACTCATTTTTTTTTAAATCATAACTCAAAAATCTTACGTGTTAGAAACTTTTCATCATCATATTCATATTCAGAGAGCAAAAATTAACAAAACACCATTTTGCATTCCAGTCGCAAATTGGTTGTAAACTAGTGTTATTATTTAATCCTATATCCTTAAGAGGAAACAGCGATCAACAGGTAGCAATAAACGTGTTCCAAGACTGCGGCTCTAATTTTGAATAGTTTGTCGAGATATTTGGTACACATATTCGTAAAATAATAAAGAATAGCGGTACAGAGCCCAATTTTAGAAATATGTTAGTATATGGAAATTACTCTACACATAAATAAAATATTGAAAAAAGGAGCCTGTACCGCCATTAAGAAAGACAAAAAAATACACTTACTTCAAATAAACTTTTTTACCCCATACCTAGATTTTGTGTAATCTTGGAACTACTAAAAATAGATTTTTTTATAACAAGAAATCGAATGTCCCTGACTTGGCAACATTTTGCGCCTATGTGTATAAAAATTATTGTTTTTGATAGTATAAACCTCAGTGTCGAATTACCGACACACTGTTGCCTCACTTTTGAAAGTTCGCAATATTGGACCACGTTTGTTGCCACCTGTTGATCGCTACTGTATCACCTTAATTTAATAAATTAGAAAAATATTCATGAACAAGTTGATGTCTTGTTATATTGTTGTCTATCTCTCTTGCTCCTCTATCAACAACAATTTCATTTTCTACATTGGCTAAGGCCATCGCTGCTTCCTCTTCTTCGTGTAGTACGGGTAGGGGGTCATTAAATAGCATTGCAATATTGTGCAACACTGATGTTGCAATTACAATTGCTTCTACCCGTTCTAACTTTACCCTTATTCCAAAGACCAATACAGGAAACCGCCGTTTCCATATACCAAATGTTCTTTCTATTGGATTCCTTGTTCTGATTTGTGCCTCATTAAACAGATTTTCTGCTGGTGATTGAGGATTGCCTAAGGGTGTTATAAGGTATTTTTTGATGCCATAACCACTATCACCAACCAAAAGATACCTTCTATAATGATCCCTTTCTAAATCGGCTCTTAACCTAGAATTGTTGAATATGGTCGAGTCATGTGTAGAACCAGGCCACCGACATACTATATTCTGCATTCTGCACTGTGCATCACACACTACTTGGACATTTAAAGAAAAAAATCCCTTGCGATTTCTATAAATTTCCGCTTCTTGTCCACCAGGTGAAGAAATTTTTATGTGAGTGCAGTCAACAGCACCAATGCATCTTGGAAAACGGCTTATTTTGTAGAACTCTCTACTAATTGTTCTCATCTCACCTTCCCTTTGTGGCATTTTAATGAACTCCTTGTTGAGACTGGCAATTGCTCTGGATACTTTCTGGATAATTCTGCAAGCTGTTGATTTGTCAATGCCCACAAAATCAGCCACAACTTGGAAAAAGGAACCCGTCGCGTAAAACCTTAAAGCAACAAAAACCATGTCTTCAGAACATACAGCATGGTTCCTAAAAAGTTGTAAATTTCAATTAATAACCAACATATTATTTCCCATTGTTTAAAGTTCTTACCTATCAGTTTGATTTTTTATCTGATCAGCAATTTTATTGTGTAAATAGCGAACTGCATCTTTAGACAGTCTAAATCTTTGCAGAAATTCAGTATTATTCCATTTTAGAAAATGATCTTCTCTGCGTCTAAATTGTTTCTGTCTTCTCCTTCCTTCAACAATATTTAACAATTCTAAAAAATCTTCATCATCCGTTAAATTTTCAATTTCAATTGGATTCATTTTAAAAAAAAATACAAACAAACTCACAATGAATTTGACAATGACAAAAATGTGAGGTTAAAAATCCTTGAACCAACGTTAAACCGCCGAATATCGACCGCTCAGCTGAACCCGGGCTTAAACCGAGCTCAAGCTTAAACTTTGTATGTACAACGCACTTCTTGCCCTGAACTCGGTAATGGCGCTGAGCCGGCGTTGAACTTCGATTGTACAACCGGGCCTTAATCTCTCCCCAAAAATAATCTGTTCTTCTTTTTTAAATCTAGGTACTTGCCCTTTTCTGATAGGTATGCAGCATGCAGCTATATTTTAAAATTCTATCCTTTTAAAATTTCGATGTGTATATTATTCTACAAATGTATTTTACTGTTCGATATTTTCTAGAAACATTAGTTATGTTTATTAATAGAGTAATAAAAATACTCGATAACCTGTATAATCACTAATTATTTGTTAACTGAAAATTCAAATATAGTCGGTTCACAAAACTCAAACGCAACTGGCTAGATTTATGATATTTTAGTCGGTAATTTTTTTGTTTTTTGCCAATTTTGCAAAAATTGGCAAAATTACTGACTATTTAGCAATTATTAACTATTTAGTAATTATTTTTTGCCAATTTTACTAAAATTGGCAAAATTACCGACTAAAATATCTAGCAAGTTATCCTGGAATTAGGTCACCATAATTTTCTTTTTTTTTCATGGTAGCAGTTTGTTGTAAATAACTGATCTTCCATTCCTTCATGATACCCATTTTACTATTCTGGAACCCTGTACCATGTTGTATTTTGTATATATCTATCATCATACATAGTGGATGGGTAATATGGGTAGGTAGGTATCATATGAGCCTATCAGAATCAAAACCTGCTAAATCCTAAATCTTTCGTTTTCCACTTTTTTACACATTTTCAAAGTTCAAGTATAATTAATCTACAGGCATAAGGTTTCGGCTCAAAACCTTCTAAATCCTCTTCAAAATACTTACCACTGAAATGTTAACGTTAGAATCAAACCCTGTTATGTCCATAGTTTTATTAACAATAAAATACTTCGTTTTCTTGTATATTTTGTATGTTTTCCTATCAAAATGGTTCAATACCTACTTTTAGTGCATTAGTTACGCCAAAAGCAGTTGATAATGAGGAATTTGTACTATACATTTTACTTGTTTTTTAGGCTCCTGAAAATTTTTAAAAAATGGATCTAGTAGGTTTTGATTCTATAGGTCTCATATGTTTTTGGAGTCACTTGGTAGTCTGCACAAAATTTTTGCCGCCTGCGATTTAATGTCTCGCAGTCATGCAAGGTATGGTTGCATGTCTGTTTCAGGTTCCCGCTACAGGGTCTCCATGAAAGAACCCCATTGTTTGCAGATGTCCCTAGACTGGAACAGACCCAGTAAGGAAGCTGTAATGCCTCTTAAAACTAATCCAAGAAATAATCAAATAATCAGAAAGAAGAACAAAACAGAATATCACAAGAATGAAGATCAAATAAGCATCCAAATTACCTCTCTTCCAAAAAGGAGACAAACCGGAACCAGAGAAATACAGAGATAATAATTTATTAACCAAAACATTCTAGAAGAATCCTTATGTCGCAACCTGTGGGAAGTAGAAATAGGGGTAGGCCAAAACTTAGATGGAAGGATGGTGTAGATGAAGATGGGAGAAAAATAGGTGCAGCAAACTGGCAACGGTTGGCAATGGATAGGACTGACTGGCGTAATAGATTTGGGAAGGTCGAGGCTCTTTCATAGGGCTGTAGCACCATTTGATGATGAAACACAACATTAAAATTGATGGCCAAATAAACTGAATGAAATTATAAAAATATCAGAATGTTTTCGCGCGGTCGGGAAGATCATGTACCAACGCGATATTAATGGTAGGGGAGCCCAAGCGGGGATTTTTGCAGTTACTCGAGCGCGTCAGATTATCATTTGGGGAGAAACCTGGTACCCTGCAGATGTACCTCTACCATATATTGGCTCTTAACACAGGGGAGTTCGTTAAGGGGGGCCCGAAAATAAAAATATATCCTTAAAAAAACTCGAAATTGTCAGATTAAGATAAGGTAAGTTAAGTACATGCAAAAGAGTGCATATTTCAAAAATCTGACGATTTGAGCCGGGCGTAAGGAAATGGGTGAGTCCCAAAGTTTCACAAGAAAAAAGCGAATATTTCGCGAAGCGAATCACTGATTGAAAAACTAAAAAAGATGTGCTCAATATTTTTTAAAAATCTATCGAATGATACCAAACATGACTTCCCACGGAGAGGGGTGGGGGGGCAAATTTATTATTTTAAATACGAATCCTGCGATATTTCGCGAAATGAAGATCAGACCGAAAAACTGTAAAATACACTTATTCAATATTTTTGAAAAATCTATCGAATGATACCAAACACGACCCCCCACGGAGGTGGGGTGGGGGGTTACTTTAAAATCTTAAATAGAAGCCCTTATTTTTTATTGTAGATTTGGATTCCTTACGTAAAAATAAGTAACTTTTATTCGAAACATTTTTTCGAATTATGGATAGATGGCGTTATAATCGGAAAAAACGATTGTTGGAAATGGAAAATTGAATTAAAAAATGGCAAGCGCCCACTAAAATGGAAAACTTTACTAAACTTTTTTTGGTTTTAGGACCTACTCTTCACAACCCAATAGGTCCCCATAACGCTCGAGTGACTGCACATTTAGCATACTTTGCTCCCCTACCATAATGAGGTAAGTTCAAGAGAGATCATTGGAATACAACAAACCAGCACATTTATATTTCGAGGACCTTAATAAAGCATTTGACAAGGTCAATTTAAGGGACGTTATGTTATCCTCTTATTGTACGCAAGAGAGATATCCCTAGGAATAATCAAAACGATCGAAAATAACTACCCGAACAACACAATAAAAGTAACAGTAGAAGAACTAACTGAACCAATTGAAGCTGTCAATGGGATAAAACGATCAGATAATAGAACAAGTGATGCAGTTTAAATATCTTTTTATTATAGGCATCACATTATCTATCCATGGAAAGCTCGAAACAGCCGGTCATGTGTACACAAAAAGAAGATGCTCTTCTGGCATTAGCTCTTTCATTGCCATGTATTCCCATAGACGTATATATTAACATATAGAATAAGCAGACTGTAGAGCTAAGTGACGATACCATTTTTTTTTTCATTGCTCGTTGTCTCCTAACATCAAGAAAGTATAGCAGTGTCTCTTTTTGGTGACGAATTGCTGATTACGAGATTTCTGACAGTCTTGAAAAGGAGTTAGCACTCCTTTTATCGGATCAGAACAAATCTAAAGCATTAGAGCGTCTTTTTGATTAAAAAGTAGATATAGGATATACATCAAAGATCTTTCAGGTCGCAGTGGAAAGGTCTACGAGTCAAACGATCTTTTGAAATCTACTTGTCTAGAAAGACCATAAATCTTCTAGAAAACATAAATTTATTGCAACTATATACCCTTTGATAGGAATTATGGTGACATTAAGAAACAATGTAAAAAAATAAAACTTTATTTCTAAATATTACTGATATCTTTCACTTTTATTCATTTTTGATGATGAATTTATAGGCGTAAAGACTTCATAATCAGCCACCATAAAATTGTAATCTCCCATTAACACAGATGGAGAAGCGCCTTCTCCGTCATATGTATGTGGAAGGTTTGAATAACTATCCATGTTTGTATTGCAATTACTTGAAATAAGTAGATCAGCTCCAGCTCCAAAGATTGGACCAGAACTAAAATAGATAAAAAATTACAAAAGAGAGTAGGTATATTGGATATGCTCCTATCTGTAAAACTAGAATGATCGTTGGGCTGAAAAGTTCGTAGGCTAACATAGAATTGTTGATAAATATTGTATGCGTTATGTCGACCTTTGCGGTGACACAAAAATTATACAGGTCATACAACTTTTCAATACCATTTTTATAATATAATTTTTCTTTAGCCTCAGTTTCGGCGATTACCTCTTCATTGGTACTAAATTTCTTTCCAGCGAACATTCTCTCGAGGTCAGCGAACAAGTAGTAGTCGCTGGGAGCCATATCTGGTGAATACGGTGGCTGCGGAACCAATTTGAAGCCCAATTCATTAAATTTTGTCATCATTTTAATTGAATTTTGACAGGGTGCGTAGTCTTGATGAAATAGCACTTTCTTCTTCTTCAAATGGGACTGTTTTTTTTTCGCGATTTCGTCCTTCAAACGCTCCAATAACGCAATATAATAGTTGCTGTTAATGGTTCTTCCCTATTCAAGATAGTCGATGAATATTATACCATGTGCATCCCAAAATACTGATGCCATAACCTTGCCAGCCGACTGTTGCGTCTTTCCACGCTTTGGAGTCGGTTCATCACGTGCAGTCTACTCGGCTAACTGTCGATTGGACTCCAGTGTGAAATGATGGAGCCATATTTCATCCATTGTAACACATCGGCGCAAAAAATTGGTTTTATTACGATTGAACACAGCTTCAAACACTGCTCAGAATCATCAACTTGTTATTTTTGATCGATTGTGAGCTCTCGCGACATCCACTTTGCACATAGCTTTCGCATACCCAAATATTCATACACAATATATCTAACACGTTCCTTTGATATTATCTTTATAGTCTCAGCTATCTCGAACAGCTTCACTTTACGGTCATCCAAAATTATTTTGTGGACTTTTCGATAGTCTAAGAGCTAGTGAACCCTCCGACTAACGGTCGTCCTGTAAGGCTAGAAATTTTTCTAGTGATAATTCATAGCACACTAAAGCTAAAAACCATGACCTGGCAGGCATCAGCGGTGCACGTGTATCTACCAGGTGAATCGAAAAGTGCAAATTTAGGGGGTAAAATAAACTTTCTCCTGTAAGGTTTAAATGTAAGTATGTGTTTGAGTAAGTCATTTAGAAGAAATGTGTGCAATGACAGGCGATTCTGAAGAGCATAAGACCTTGCCAGGCGAGGGGAAAGATTAGGAGTTTTTCCAAAAATTATTCTTTTTGCATCGAAAAATATTTTTTTAGGTTCTTTGAATCATTCCAAACAGAAAAGGTCTTTAGTGATTTTTCTCTTAAGTTAATAGTTTTTGTTATATAAGCGATTGAAAATTTTGAAAATTGCGAAATCGGCAATTTTTAACCATAAATCGGACATTTATCTAAAAATTTCAATGTTGCCAAGGTACGTAGACATTCTTTAAACATTGATTGATGAAATCCCGAAGAGTTTTTTGCAATAAAATATCGAAAACCCCTTTGTTTTTTAATTGCTAATCAAGCGGGCCCGACACTGTAGTATAAGTGAGGACGTTTGAGTTTGCATAAATTCATTATCTCGAGAATGGGCAAATTTCAAGAGAAATCCTCAGACAGGTCGATTTAAATTTTTGAATTAGGACTTTTTGGCATATATATAATACTAGTGACGTCATCCATCTGGGCGTGATGACGTAATCAATGGTTTTTTTAAATAAGTGCAGGGGTTGTGTGATAGCTCATTTGAAAGGTTATTTAATTCTCTATTCAGTAATATAAAAATTAACATAATTATTTATACAGGGTGAACAAAAAAAATTTTTCTTCTATTTGTCAAATTTAATCAAAGTTAATTTAATAAAAAAAATTTTTTTGTACACCCTGTATAAATAATTATGTTAATGTTTATATAAGTGAATAGAGAATTAAATAACCTTTCAAATGAACTATCAGACAACCCCTACTCTTATTTACAAAAATTATCGATTACGTCATCACGCTCAGATGGATGACGTCATTAGTATTACGCCAAAAAGTCCTAATTTAAAAATAAAAATTAACCTGTCTGAGGATTTCTCTTGAAATTTGCCCATTCTCGAGATAATGAATTTATGCCAACTCAAACGTCCTCACTTATACTACAGTGTCGCGCCCGCTTGATTAGCAATTAAAAAACAAAGGCGTTTCCAATATTGTATTGCAAAAAACATCTTGGGATTTCATCAATCAATGTTTAAAGAATATCTACCTACCTTGGCAACTTTAAAATTTTTAGATAAATGTCCGACTTAGGGTTAAAAATGGCCGATTTCGCAATTTTCAATCGCTTATATAACAAAAACTATTAACTTAAGAGAAAAATCACTAAAGACCTTTTCTGTTTGGAATGATTCAAAAAACCTAAAAAAAATTTGTTCGATGCAAAAAGAATAATTTTAGGAAAAACCCCTAATCTTTCCCCTCGCCTGGCAAGGTCTTCTGCTCTTCAGAATCGCCTGTCATTGTAAACATTTCTTCTAAATGACTTACTCAAACACATACTTAAATTTAAACCTTACAGGAGAAAGTTTATTTTACCTCCTAAATTTGCACTTTTCGATTCACCTGGTAGATACACGTGCACCGCTGATGTCTGCCAGGTCATGGTTTTTAGCCTTGGTGTGCTATGAATTATCACTAGAAAAATTTCTAGCCTTACAGGACGACCGTTAGTCGGAGGGTTCACTAGCTCTTAGACTATGATGTTTCCGTCGGTAACAGCCTCTGCGTCCACTGCGTGCATCGTCCTCGGTGCTCATTTCACCTTGTTTAAACTCAGCAAACCACTTCTCAACGGTTGATTTTCCTGGTGCAGAGTCTGAATAATGTTTATCAAGCCAAGCCTTGGCTTCAACAGTATTTCGCCAAAAAGCAATGCTTTATTAAGACACGATATTCCTTTTTATCCATTTTTTTAAACTAACTCAAGTCGCTTCACTCAAAATGATATATTTATCTCATAAACTAATAGTTCAACAGCTGGCAAATTTATACATGCATCTTTTGAAGGTTAGGACTGACTAAAAAAGTAGTGCCATCTATGTGTCAGCCTACTAACTTTTCACCCCACCTATTACATATACATACTCTGGATGATAACATATGGCAAACGGTTTTTTCACTAAATGAAATTGAGTGGGAGGTACATCTTGATGATTATACAGTGTAAAAACAAAAGCTCTTTCAGAATGCACATAATGACTTTTTCCTGGAGGTCTGCCCCATGCAGCATCACTAAATCCACCACATATTTCTCCCCTGGTGCCCTGCAATAAGGTAAAAGTTTAGAAAATACGGTTACGCAAACTTAAAAACGTACCAGAACTATGACATAAGTAGGAGAAATTCCGTCACAATGTCTGTGAAAGGAAGATGCAGAATAACCATGACTGCTAGCTCTATAGATGAGCCTCCAATTTTGTTTACTGTTACCGTACCAAGCGTTTAGTATTCGTTGGAAATGGCTCTTGTCTTGGCCAAGTATAGCAGAGCCAGGAAATACGTGTGGAGATATTCTGGGTTTTAGACGTTGATCTTCCGAAGCTTCTGGATATTTGCTTGGTAAAGCAGCATGGCGATATCTTTCTAAGCTCAGTTCCATAGGTACTGCTCCAGTTGGTTCCACTTCTTCAGCAAAAACTTGGCTATCTGAAAAATAAAATGATTAGTATACAGGGTGTCCAGAAACTCTACCGACAAACGAAGACAGGAGATTCCTCAGATAATTTTAAGATAATTGAATCCAACTCATCTAGTCCGAAAATGCTTCCTAAGGGAGCTAGAGCTATTTGAAGATGGCGTCTGGTAATTAGTTTTTCTTAAATACCTCTGGAACGCTTCTATTTAGAAAAACAAAAATTTGTATACGTATTTACCTTCCAGAGATAAATCTATTTCATCCATTGCAAATTTCTAGTACCGGTCATAGGTGTCCGTTTTGGGTAGGGCAACGGTTACTGTATCGCATAACTTTTCTGTCTTTAATTTTTAAGCATTTTTGACTCTGGGTTATTAAATTCTGAGATATTCCAGTATTAAAAGGTACTCTTGCTTTAAGTCGATAGGATACACCATTTTCTAGAAAAATCAATTTGAAAATTTTTCGTTTTTTGAATTACAAAAAAAAATCGAAAAAACTATTTAGAAAAATGAAAACTTGTACGTTTAATTATATTCCACAGAAAAATCGATTTCATTAATTTCCAATTTCTAGTACTGTCATATGCGTCGGTTTTGGGTAGGTCAACGAGTATTTTATCGCATAACTTTTTTGTCTTTAATCTTTAAGCATTTTTGACATTAAATTATTAAATTATGAGGTATTCTAGTTCTAAAAGCTACTCTTGCTTTAAGTAGGTAAAATACATCGTTTTTTTGAAATTTCTTTTTTATTTTTTTTTTCAAATTTAGACGACGAAAAATTTTCAAATCGATTTTTCTAGAAAACGAAGCGTCCTACTGGTTTAAAGCAAGAGTACTTTTTAGTACTAGAATACCTCACAATTTAACATTCCAGAGTCAAAAATGCTTCAATTTTAAATAAAAAAAGTTATGCGATAAAATAACCGTTGCC
This sequence comes from Diabrotica virgifera virgifera, assembly GCF_917563875.1. Taxonomy (NCBI): domain Eukaryota; kingdom Metazoa; phylum Arthropoda; class Insecta; order Coleoptera; family Chrysomelidae; genus Diabrotica; species Diabrotica virgifera. The sequence goes on from NC_065447.1 coordinate 217,837,719, forward strand.
CTACCCAAAACGGACCTATGACCGGTACTAGAAAATCGCAATGGAAGGAATCGATTTATCTCTTGAAGATAAATATGCGTACCAATTTTCGTTTTTCTAACTAGAAGCGTTCTGGAGGTATTTAAGAAAAACTAATTACAAGACGTCATCTTCAAAGAGCTCTAGCTCCCTTATGAAGCATTTTCGGACTAGGTGAATTTGGTTAAATTTTCTTAAAATTATCTGAGGAATTTCCTGTCTTCGTTTGTCGCTAGAGTTTCTGGACAAACTGTATAATTTCACTTTCAGTGAAGATTTGACAATGTGACCGATGAGATCCATTTAATCCCAGTTTCGGATGCCTTCATTCTTAGCGCTTTTACCAGTACTTTTGTTATTGTCTAGAAACTTGAGGTTTAGATGCTTTTAAGTGTTGTAATTTGGAACTATATAAGGTTTTGTCGTCTATTATACTTTAACTAAATTTAAAGAAACTATCAAGTAAGTAGATACTAGTTGTAGTTCTTCAGTTGTTGTCGTTCAGAATGAATTCAAAAATAGTGATTTAGACATTTTACTACCAAATAAGGTAATTTTTCAAGTATATGAGAGTGATGTAAATAATATACTTCATTAACTTTATGTGGTAACTCGATTATGTATACAGAGAGGGGCTAAATTATGGAATAAATTAATTTTATCTAAAATGGACGACTTTGGAGAAAAATCGCGAAACAGGTTGATTTTTATTTTTAAATTACAATTTTTTGGCATATATTTCATACTAGTGACGTCATCCATCTGGGCGTGATGACGTAATCAATGATTTTTTTAAATGGGAATAGGGGTCGTGTGGCACCTCATTTGAAACGGTGTTCAATTCTCTATTCAGTAATATAAATAATAATATCATTATTTATACAGGGTGACCAAAAAAATAATTTTTGAATTAAATTAATTGACGCAAAAAGAAGAATGTATGTAATTTATTTAACTAAAAATACATTGTATTGCTGTCAGTAAATAGAAAAAAATGCTTATTTCACAAATAAACATTTCTTTTCGCTTAAATTAAATCACAAACAGCCTCCCACCTACCACTTGGCAGTTTGAACATTTAATTTAAGCGAAAAGCAATGTTTATTTGCCAAATAAACATTATTTCCTATTTTCTGACAGTGATAGAATGTATTTTGAGTTAAATAAATTGCATACATTCTTCTTTTTTCGTCAATTAATTTAATTCAAAAATTTGTTTTTTGGCCACCCTGTATAAATAATGATATTAATGTTTATATTATTGAATAGAGAATTGAACACCTTTTCAAATGAGGTGCCACACGGCACCTATTCTCATTTAAAAAAAATCATCGATTACGTCATCACGCCCAGATGAATGACGTCACTAGTATGAAATATATGCCAAAAAATTGTAATTTAAACATCAAAATCGACCTGTTTCGGGATTTTTCTCTAAAGTCGTCCATTTTAGAGAAAATTAATTTATTCCATAATTTAGCCCTTCTCTGTATTATCAACACTTATATTTATTGTTTTACTAATTTAATCGGAGTTTTAATAGAGCTCATACCTACCTATGAGCAAAAGACGAACATGGCTAATAACCAAGGATAAATATTGGCAAACACGGGCTCTTTCTTCTTCAGTCCAATGAGGTGTTGGCTGCGTCACACCAGCTTGATATTTTGCCCAGTTGAGGACAGCTCTCCAAACATCTTCTTCTTCAAGGCACAACTAAAATAGATTAAAAATGATATCACCAACAGTATCTCTTGTTAATATTGATAATTCAAGGAAATAAGTAAAACATGTATCCTGTCGAGATACTCGAGATCGTCAGAAAATCACATGGGGAGAAACCTTGTACCCTGTCTTAATACAGGGGAGTGCGGTAAGGTGGGTCAGAAAAAAATCTATCCTTAGAAAAACTCGAAATCGTGACATTAAGATAAGGTAAGTACATGCAGAATATTGTATATTTAAAAAATCTGATGATTTGAGCGGGGCATAAGAAAATGGGTGAGTCACAAAGTTTCACAAAAAAGCGAATATTTCGCTTTTTTGCTAAAAATTTCGAAGCAATATGTCAAATAGTTTAAACGTTATTTTATTTGTTATTCCAAATTAAATTTTTTTGCAACGATATGAGTCAGAAAATAATGGAGATACAGTAATTCTGAGGGCAGTATATGAAAGAAGAAGGTATATTCTATCAATATTATTAAAAAAAATCATTGTTCAAAATCAAATTTAATCATTTTGCAAAAACGTCGATTTTTGGCTTATAAGCATTTTGAATAACTTTTTAACCATTGCCCAAGGGAAAATTATTTTTCCACCTACCTCTACCGAAAGTATACTTTTCCGGGCCTGATTGTAGGGAGCAAAGTTGTACTTTTCTTCCCTAGGGAGGAAAATATTTTGCCTCCCTAGGGAGACAAAGTACTTTTACTCCCTAGGGAGTAAAAATAAAAGTAAAAGTGACGTCATGATAGGTATGTCATTGATGAAATAACTTATTGACGCCCTATACAATATTCTATTTTCTATTACGTAAGTATCTATACATTTTAACGTTTATTTATAGAACACCCTGTATTTTGCAGAATGGTAAAAAACAGTAAATTGTTATTATGATTTAACAATGTTTACAATAATAATCACTAGTCAACAAAAAAAATTGAAAAAAAAATGAACAGACACTCTGATGGGTGTTCTTTACTAATTTTGGGTCGCTGAACTCGAATATGACCTCCGTTTTTCCATCACCCTCCATTTTTCCGCTCCCCCCTATTCTTGCCAAAATAGTGGTGAAATAGGTAAATTTCGTTTAATTTGCTCATTTCGCAGCGATAAATGCCAACTTATAGATTAAAATTACAGTAAAATAATGATTAAGATTATGCCCAACGATAAACATAATTGGGGATCCGAGGGGGCGAAAAAAGGGGAAGAAAGGGGTATTTTTCTGAAAAAAACGTAAAAAATCAGCATTTTTCAGTATTTTTTTTGGAAAAAAAGCGACATTACAGGCCTTTTGCCATTTTTTACACCTTCCCAATACCCCCCTTAAACCGCCTTGCATCATCGTATCTCTCTTTTTCACCCTCCCCCCTTAAAGCCCCCTCGTTCTTCAACAAGAAAAAAAAACATAAATATGGATGTACAAAAAAAAAAAAGAAGTTACCTATTTATTTGAAACAAACTCTTATGTGATTTTGATTGTATCTGAGAATTATGACAAAAATATGATTAGACAAGGTGGAGGGGGAGAAAAAGTATTGAAATTAATCATAAGGCTAAGCAATCAAAAAGTCTGAAAAAAAAACATACCTGCATCTACTTGGAAATTTTTCTCCTTTTGTAAGCGTCCTCCGGTGTTTCTCGAATTTGAGTCCAACAGTAGTCCGCCAACATACTAGGGTTCCATTTTCCAGCGTATCTCTTCTCCATTTGGGCAATCTGCTGATGAAATCTTTCACCATGCTCGTCCGAAACGGCTCCACAATTTTCCGGGAAAAAACTCAGGTGGGAGTGGAGAAAATGGACTTTCAATGACATATTGCAACCTAAAGCCTTGTAAGATTTAAGTAGCTCATCAATTCGTTGTTGATAGTCATCTGACATTTTGTTTCCAAGAAAATTGCGACAAACAAAAACAAAAGATTCCCAGGCTCTTTTCTTGACAAACTGTTGGAGAAAGCATCGTCATCAAATAACTGTTTAATCTGGGGTCCCACAAATACGCCTTCTTTGATTTTGGCATCACTTATATGCGGAAATTTTTGCTTCAGGTATAAGAATCCTTTACCATCCCTATTTAGAGCCTTAACGAATTGTTTAAAAAGGCCCAGCTTAATGTGAAGTGGAGGTATAATGATTTTTTTTTGTCTACTAAGGCACCAAAAGCGATGTTTTTACAACCGGGAATACCATTCACGCGCAAGGGCCAGTCTTTTCGCACATAATGTTGATCTTTAGCACGGCTGTCAAAGAAAGCAACAAAATTTAGTGTATCCAGCTTGCAATCCAGTTAATATTGCCACTACTTTGAGGTCAGCACAAACATTCCATTGATGATGATCGTAACTAATTTTTTCCAAAATTTTTCTTAGATTGTCATATGTTTCCTTCATACTGGTTGCATAGGCAACAGGGACCGATGGTAGATCATTTCCATTATTAAGTAAAACCGCTTTTAAACTAGTTTTTGAGGAATCAATGAAAAGTCTCCAGTTTTCAGATACGTATGGTATTTTTAGCTCAGTTATTAGTCCTGCAATGTTGTTACAGCTAATTAAATCTTCATCATCATCATCTCGCGAGAAAAAAGAAATGAAGGCGGAATTTCTTTTTCTGAAAAACGTAATATTGACATCTTTCTGCAGGAGATTTTTCTGCTGAAGTCGTGAACCAAGAAGCTCAGCTTTTATTTTAGGCAGGTCTAAATCGCGAACTAAGTCGTTCAATTCCTCCTGAGTAAAAAGTTGTGGTTCGTTCGAACCGTTAGGCGTGTAGTCTCCATCTTGGCTCCCATGTGAGGTCTCTTCTTCCAGTGGTGACGCATTCTGTTCAGTTGCTGATTCTTCATCATCTAGGGTGTAGTTTACGGGTGGTATGGGAACAGGCAGCATATTACTATGTTCCACGGGTCTAATTGCCGAAGGGATATTCGGATAAGTGATGGTACGTTTCGATTTTCGCGAAAATCCAGATATTTTCGTCATACAAAAATAACAGTCCTCGGCATGAGAAGTGGGCTCACGCCAGACCATTGGTACAGCGAAGGACATCGGACGTGATTTCCCACGTAACCACGAACTTAAATTAGTGTAACAACTATTGCAACATAATTTTGGAGCCCATGGCTTGTCTTGATCCCCGACTTTGCAACCGAAATAATGCTCATAAGCTTTTTGAACCATCTTATTTAAAGGTCTCCTTTGATTCTTAAAAGTTACTTCTCCACAAATATAACAGAAAGAATTCACATCATTCTTACAAAAACGCGGCATTGTAACTCCAAAAACTTTACAAAGAAATGTACTTGAAGCACAGAAAAAAAAACACGTGTGCTAAACGCAAACACCTCACTTTTAAAAACTTCGAGACAGTCTGTCTCGAACAACACGCTCACTGCAACTGACAGGTGCTTGCTTGCGAATTCAAGTAGTGTAAAAGAGAGAAGGGGGGGGGGTGAAAAAGAGAGATAGGAAGGTGCAAAGGGGTAGTGGGAAGGTGTAAAAAATGGCAAAAGGCCTGTAATGTCGCTTTTTTTTCCAAAAAAATACTGAAAAATGCTGATTTTTTACGTTTTTTTCAGAAAAATACTCTTCCCCTTTTTTCGCCCCCTCGGATCCCCAATTATGTTTATCGTTGGGCATAATCTTAATCATTATTTTACTGTAATTTTAATCTATAAGTTGGCATTTATCGCGGCGAAATGAGCAAATTAAACGAAATTTACCTATTTCACCACTATTTTGGCAAGAATAGGGGGGAGCGAAAAAATGGAGGGTGATGGAAAAAAACGGAGGTCATATTCGAGTTCAGCGACCCAAAATTAGTTAAGAACACCCATCAGAGTGTCTGTTCATTTTTCCATGTTGACCAGTGTAATTTGACTTATATTTGACAGTTATACTGTACCTACTTGTTAGTTTTAGTTCTTTAATAAATTTTGTTAGTTACATAAATAAATTATTTAAAAATGAAAAAATGACTTGTTATTTGAGGGAGGTGGAAAAATCATATGTATAACATGGGAGTAAAGTGCCTTTTCCTCCCTTGAATTATTACTGCCTTCATTCTCGGGAGGAAAAGTAGCACTTTGCTCCCTTGTTATACAAATAGCTATTTTAGCCTCTTTTTTTAATTCAGAGCAGCGTTGAGTCAATTAAAAGAACTTACTTTAAAGTTTTAATTGTGCTAAATTCGAAAAAGATTGCTTTTCAACGGAATTGTCCACAAAGCTTCAAAATGTGTTCTTAAAAACCGACCAGCTTTGAAACTCACGGTAGAGATGAAGGGGAGCTGTTAATTGTATCTCTGGTTCTTGTTTATGTATTTAGACGTTTCTTTTTTTAAATTTGTATGTACTTTTTGCGAACATTACGAATATGCATTATTTAAATAAATAACTTGTTAAATAAACCATCTGATTTGTTTAACCATTTTTTTCTACTTTTTTTTAGTAATATTTATTGTAGAATATAAATATTTATGATTAATATATACTTCTTGAATAATAGAGAGAACCATTCTATTCTTTTAAATCATTAGTTCATAAATACTGGTTTTGTTACATAGACATACTAAAATTAACCCTTAAAATAAACATGCTCCATTTTATTGCATTTAGGTACACTGTTAACTTACATAGTCTGAAGAAATTATTTTGATGACTGCTTCCTTTGAAAGATTCAAAAATGAGTTGGTGCGCACACATTCTGATGCATTCTCTCCAATGAAACTAATACACCTCTCCACAAATCCCGAGGCTGCTTTACCACCTAAAATATCAGTTAATAATACTTAAAATTGTTAAGGTGCATGTAAATATACATAGTGGAAGTTTGGGAACACCTAATTTTTTTTTAATCGATGGTCCAAATTATATAGGCTATTATATTATGTATTATAGAAAGGAACTACAACGTAAACGGAGTTTTATTGTTTAATATAGTCAATGGACCCCTAAATATGAAATAACCGCGGAGTGCTACCATTTAAAGGGGCGAATTAGTCCCTAGGCACAGGACGAATTAGGGTGAGTTCTATGCACTTTTGGTACAAACACGTCTACATAAAAATTGTTCCAGGTTAAATTTATTATTGAAATATCACATTTCAAAGTGAAAAATATTTTTTTTTGCAAAAATAGATTCAAAAGAAAAGCAAGAAAACAACACGAAAGATAGCAATTTTGTTTTTTGCCTCATGACATTGCTTCACAGAAAAAAACTTCCATCCTTCCTCTTTAAAATGGTGTTTGGTAGAAGTTTCTAAAGTTTATGGTTTCCAAAATATGATTTTTTAAACTTCGCTACTCACAGCGATTTTGACCCATTTTCCTTGTTACTTCGCAAACATTGTTGTGTAACTTTTTTCTACTCAGCTTTAGGTAGGTATATGCAATGGTACATTTTGTAAGAAGAAAAGTCAATTACCTTTAAAAGGGTCTATTGCAGAAGGCTGTATGACTATATTTAAGCAAGATATGGTTTTTGAAAATTGTATACTTTTAATGATTTTTGATTTATTTTTCGATTATTTTTAAATTTCTCATTATAACTTTTTTATTGTATATTTCGGTGTATACATTGTGCAACAAAAGAAAGCATATTTTCTTTACTTTAAAATGGTGTATTGTAAAAAATTCTAGAACTATTTTTAAACAAGATATGCGTTCTCACTAAAGCTGGAACCGTATGGAAACTTTTTGAAGTTATACTTCTTTAGGCGCGATTGAGAGTAAAATTTTTCATAAATCTGCGCGCATGCGCACACAGACAGTATGACGTTTAGTTGCTAATCTTTCAAATTATGTATCAGCGCAAATAAGCCATTAAAATAATATATTAGTGTTTTTTAGTAAATGTATTATAATTTTGTATCTTTGGATTTGTCTTCCTTGGGCGTAAAATAATAAAACATCTATTTTTATATTTCACTTGTCACCGTGATGTGTAATTATGTATATCTGAAACGTCAGTAACATGCGCCTTGATGGTCTGGTTGGTAGAGTATTGGACCAGAGATCGAGAAATCGCGAGATTGTGGGTTCAAATCCCGAAGGATTCATATTTTTTTTCTTTTTTTTTTAATATTTGGCATTATTAAGTTTTGGTTAATTTTTGGTAATTATTGTTAATTTTTTGTATTGTAACTGTTAAGTATATTTATTTCGTTGAAATTATATAATAGAAGTATAACTTCTTACGTGCGTACAAAGTACACACACATTCTTTTTTTATTATTAACTTTATGAAAAAAATTATTCTTTATAAAATGCTCTGCATAATCTAAAACCTGAGATGCAATCATCAGATATAAAATTTTATCAATAGTGTACGAGGTATATTAAAAAATATGAATTTCGCTCAAGAGTAAAGTACCTTTATATTTCACAATATCGAAAAGTGTTATCAAGAAAAGTTATTTGGAATTGAAAAAAATAAAAAAGTTACGGATACCCTTGGATATTCTACGGCTATCTTGTTTAAAAATAGTCCTAAAATTTTTTGCTATATACCATTTTAGAGTAAAGAAAATAATATTTTTTATTGCACAATGTCTATACCTAAATGTACAAGAAAAAAAGTCATAATAAGAAATTTAAACAACAATCATAAAAAATATCAAAAATCATTAAAAGAATAAAACCTTGAAAAAGCATAACTTGCTTAAAAATAGTCGCACAACCTTATACAACGCTTATACAATAGACCATTTTAAAGGTAACTGACTTCTATTTCTACTAAAGGTACCATTACATATACATAGAAATGCGTAGAAAAAAGTTACAGAACAATGTTTGCGAAATAATGGGGAAAATGGCTCTAAAACTGTTGTGAGCGGCGAACTTTGAAAAATCCTATTTCGGAAAATATAAAACCTAGTGACTTCTACTAAAAGTCATTTTAAAGAGAAAGGACTGAAGTTATTTTTCGCTGAAGCAATACCTATACCTATATCCCTAAGGAAAAAAGTTATGGGACAAAAAACAAAATTGTTTTCTGTGGTTTTTTTTTCTTGGTTTTCTTTAGAATATATTTTTGTAAAAAAATATGTTTGACACTAAAATGTGATATTTCGATAGTAAATTTAACCTGGAACAATTTTCCTGTATACGTGTTTGTACCAAAAGTGCATAGAACTCACCCTAATTCACCCTGAGCCTAGGGACTAATTCGCCCCTTTCTCAAAAACGCACCTATTTAAATGGTAGCACTCCGCGGTTTTTTTAAATATAGAGCTTTGTTGACCATATGAGACAATAAAATCTCATTAACGTTTTAGTTCCTTTTAGCTCTCTTATGTTGAACATAATCAATAGCCTAATACAAATATCTCCAGAAATACTCACATGGTAGTAAGGTAAAGAAGCATAGAAGGGTTTGATGGTCAAATCTCTGGGGAACGCAGCCTCTCGCAAGACATAAAGTTGCTTTATGAATGAGTTTGTTTACGAGGTTGGAGTCATATCCGTAACATTTGTAACGTTGCCAGATTTACCATTTTTCTGATATCATTAGTTACTTCAGTTTTTTAAATAAACACCCTGTATATTATACCTTTATTGAAATCTCTAATTCTATATCAGTTCAGCCATATAAAATACTTTTGATTTTATATAGTTAGGAACATCTTAATAAGATAAAACAAAAGTCTAGAAATACCTAATTGTCTCGTTCTGATTCAAACTATGTAGGTACAACTAAATTTAAATGTAATAATTAAAAGTTTCACACCCTTCATATGGCTGAACTCATAATAGAAAACAGCACTTCAATATTTTCATTTGTCCGAACATTTAGTTGTTAGGGCTCGTAAAAGGAAAAAGTTGTATTTAGATAATTATTTATAAAATTAATGACATGTTATCAAAAACCTACAAAAAATGTCATTATTGAAACAAGTTTTTCAATGTTTTATAAAGAAACAAATGTAAAGATACTGTTGTTTACTGCTATTTTTAAAGGGCCGGTTACACCAACAACAAATAAATCAGTGAATAGTTAGTTATTCATCGAATAAAATTTATTAGTTGATTATATTTTTATTGTTTCAATAAAATTTTGATAATTTAACCCTTTAATGCTTTGTGGCTACATAAGTAGCCACGTGAAAAGTACATGAATGGTCCAATTTACTGTTATTCATAAGTATATGGTTACATATTTAACCAGAAAACATGCGACTGTTAAAGGGTTAAAGTTAAACTAACGAATTTTCTTTGTTATTGATATTTAAAGTAAGGTTGCCTTGTCAATTTATTCAAAAAATAAATATTTATTTGACAAAAAAAATAAAGTGTAAGCCTGTGGCTCCACGGACGAGAAATTGACGCTAGCAGTAGCAGTAAAACGAACTTAAGGTTCCCCGGAACAGAATAGGAATAGCCGAACTGTACCGACTACAGGACTTGTGCGTAGTCGGTTCAGTTCGGCTATTCCTATTCCGTTCCCTGGAACCTTAAGTTCGTTTTACAGCTACTGCTAGCGTCAATTTCTCGCCTGTGGAGCCGTTCGCTAACAAAATAGTCTCACAAGAAACTTTTTAAAGTGTAACAAAATAGTCAGTATAACTTATTATAAAGTGATGAGCACGCTAATAACTGGCAAAATAATGCAAAAGATGGAAAACACATTAAGTTGTGGGATAAAAAGAGAGTATTGTTACTGATTACCTTAATTATGACTGCTCTTGGATACTAAATTCTCAACAGTTCGGATTTTCTTATGGTAAATCAGCAGAACTTAGTTTGTTGCTTTATGTTGATACCTTGTCTGAAGCTTTGGAGAGAGGGTTGCAGATTGATTCAGTGTATACTGACTTCTCCAAGGCTTTTGATAGGGAGAACCATGATCTTTTGTTACATAAGCTCAAATTATATGGCATAGAAGGTTCTGTGTTGAAGTGGTTGGGCAGTTACCTAACAAATATAACACAGCAGGTTAGGGTTAATCATCATTACTCCAACACTTTTCTAGTAACCTCTGGTGTACCTCAGGGCTCTCATTTGGGTCCACTTTTGTTTAACCTGTATATTAACGACATCGTCACCTGCTTCTCTAACACTTCTGCTCTCTTATTCGCTGATGATCTTAAATGTTATCAAATCATTAATAATCAAGATGATGCAATATCATTGCAATCAGATTTAGATAATTTAGCCAACTGGTGTCTTGATAATGGGATGGATTTGAATGTCAACAAGTCACATTATCCGGTTTTGTCGGAATCATCATTTATCAGTATTTAATTATAACATAAATGATCAATTATTGGATACGGTAGACTCAATTAAAAATTTAGGTGTTGTTCTTGATTCCTCTCTGAGCTTTAACCATCACATCAACAATATTACTCAAAGATCCATGAAAATGCTTGGCTTTGTTAAAAGGACAACTCATGATTTCACGAACGTGTTCGCTATTAAAATGCTCTATTGTTCTTTAGTCAGGACGCACCTTGACTACTGTTCTCCAGTTTGGTCCCCACATTATTTACACCTCAAGAACAAACTTGATAGTGTTCAACATAATTTTCTTAGATATATTGGGTTCAAAAAACACATCAATTATAATTATACAGATATGGAACGATTTTTGAATATCTCTTCTCTGGATGTCCGTAGGAAGCGTAAAGATCTTACAGTATTGTTTAATATTATCAATGGCATATATTACTGCCCTGAACTCCTTGCCAACATATTGTTGTTTGTTCCACCACGATCAACAAGACAAATTCAAACCTTTCATATTTCTTTTCATAGATACAATTACTCATATTTTACTTTTGTTCCTAGAACACTAAGACTTGCTAACTCCCTAGGTGACCTTTTACTTTTTGGTAACTCTGTTGATGTTTTTAAGAACCATTTAACCAAATTAAATATTTAGCAATGTCATAACCTTGTTATTTGTTAGTAATTAATGTTTTGTAATTATTTTACTTTGTCATGTCTTTTTAAATGTTTTGTACTCTCTCATTTTATTCTTATATATTCAACACTGTAATTATCAATATCTTATTAATGTATTACCGAATTGGGCTTGCCCGTATAAATAAATAAAAGGAATGAAACTAGTGGAGGCGGGAGATTCACCGATAAAAACCTATACACTTGCATTCTACTTATTATTTCCCACCTTTAGACGTATCAGAGGAGTATGTCAACTAGAACTGTCACTGTGACAGTGGCAGTTGCCAAACTCGTCCGATACATCTAAAGGTGGGAAACAATAAGTAGAACATAAAATCTATAGGTTTTTATCGCTAAATCTCCCACCTCCACTAGTTTCATTTCTTTTTATCTCACAACTTAATGTGTTTTCCATCTTTTGCGTTATTCTGCTGGTTATTAGTGTGCTCATCACTGTATACTTATAATCATAGACATAAAATACCTAGACAATGAGCTGCCATCTAAAACTAAATGACGACTACGACAGAGAAAACTGAGGCTATTAGGTGGGAAGTGTCTTCCTAATCAGAGGAGTTCATCAAATCAGCAACAGTTGGAAAGTGACGTGATAGATAAACCCAATGTCATTGGATAAACCCTGTCGATTAGAAAGAGACTACCCACCTAATAGCCTCAGTTTTCTCTGTCAGAAACGTCACTTAGTTTTATATAGCAGTGCTCAGTCTAGGTACCAAGTCTATGCTTAGAATAACAATACATATAACTATACACTTTTGGCAATCATCAAAGCCTTACTCTCTCCTCTCATTATTTGGTGGTTGCATTGCAGTACAGAGAACGAATTCGTTTCATGAAGTGGTATTGTTTCATTATTAGTACACACTAAAACCTACTATTTTAAAGGATACTGGTAGTAATCACACTAGGTTTTACCAAAAAGAACTTATATTACGGAATTATATTCTTATTAACTTAAATTACACTTAAGCTAAGATTTTCAATAGTGAGGTTAAGTTTAAGAGTCCGGTTTTACATTTTGGATCACAGTTATATTGTCCCCTTTTAACATAACTCTTCCGAGCTGTCTCCGGTTTTTAGTCTTCATATGAACTTCCTCCGCCTCGTCCAGAACAAGATTCATGTATTCATCGAAGCCGACGATGTGCCCCTCAATTCTTAAGTTGATATTCTCGTACAGCCAAACTTGTACTCTAGATCTATTTTGAAGATATCGAAAAATCAAGTTGATGGGTTGCACCATCACTTTTTGCACTTTTTGTGGTTTGTAAGCCATTTTTTCTGTTTTTAACTAACTTTTTTTAAAACAGTAACTAACCTAACAAGTGCCTAACAAAGCGGTCAAAAGAAACGTTTTGTTTTTGCTGCCAACCGCTGTCAAACCGATCTTCTTTTTTATGTTCTACAACTAGTCTGTAATTCAGCCAGGTTATTACCTCAAACATCACAGCCGTTGAACATGCGTAAAATTAAAGTATCCAATAATGAAATTAATATAAAAATAAATATGCACGATCGAATTTATTGTACAGTGAACTTTATAACTGATTTAAAGGATGTTCTCAACATCGACGATAACGTACTTCCTCATTGTATCTTTAGATAATGTAAAATAAGAGCATCTAACCACGATTTTTATATCCAATCGCTGTAACATAAAAATTATGGATAGGAATAGAAATAGAAAGATATTTTTGCAACAATAAAACATATGTTTACTCAGTTCTTTTGCTCAATTAGAAGCAGTTTTTAGTGCCACAATGGCCAAAATTATTTAACAAAGAAATTTCTAAACAAAAGATGTAACTTTAAATCAACTATATGTATAAACAATGATTTTTGTAAGCTAGAATTAAGAGGAAACAGTAGCGATCAACAGGTAGCGAAAACGCGTTCCAAGATTGTGGCTGTAATTTTGAATATTTTTTAGAGATATTTGGCACACGTATTCGTAGTATAATAAAGAATGACGGTACAGAGCCCAATTTGAAAAATATGTTAGTATGTGGAAATTACTCTGTAATTAAATACAATATTAAAAAAACGAGCCTGTACCGCCATTAAGAAGAACAAAAAAATACACTTTCTTCAAATAAACTTTTTTATCCGATGCCTAGATTTTGTGTCATTTTGGAACTACTAAAATTTTTTATTTCATTAGTAGTTCCAAAATGACACAAAATCTAGGCATCGGATAAAACAGTTTATTTGAAGAAAGTGTATTTTTTTGTTCTTCTTAATGGCGGTACAGGCTCGTTTTTTATTATTGTATTTAATTACAGAGTAATTTCCACATATTAATATATTTTTGAAATTGGGCTGTGTACCGCCATTATTTATTATATTACGAATACGTGTGCCAAATATCTCGAAAAAATATTCAAAATTACAGCCGCAATCTTGGAACGCGTTTTGGCTACCTGTTGATCGCTACTGTATCACCTTAACGTTGGGAGTCAACCTATGTCCAACCTACCATAAATGTTTCCGTTAATATTCCAGAGAGGTTGAGGTTCTCAGAGATAGACAAGGGCCTTAAATGTTTGCTATTTATGTAAATTAAACAAACTAAAACAAATATGTAACAATACTTCTACGACCTGTTGTTCTTCTTGATGTGCATATCCGTGAAGAATGTTGGCGATCATCATGGCAATCTTCACCTTATCTGCAGCAACGCGGAAAAGCTGCACAGATGTTGTGTTAAACCAAGTTCTGAGGTTCTTTACCAGGATGTTCTACTTCTTGGACCTCGCTTTCCAAATATTTTTGCTTGTAGTAGGGCATATCTATATGTGGAAATATTGTACCTTTCGAGATTTGATGATGGTAAGTACCTCTCGGTCAGTGGCGTAACAAACTCCGTCGCCCCCCCCCCCGCAGAATTGAAAATGGGGCCCCCAATAAAAAATTACTAAATGCGACTTGTGTAACAAAAACTTAGGTACATATATGTGTGATAGGTGATAGCCCAGTAAATGAACGTGAAATGCGGCGATACCGTGTAATTTTCAGTGCCGACGTTCAGTTATTTGCGAGTGAAAATGTTAATTGTTCAAAAAAAAAAAACACGTTTTAGGCGGTTTTTCGCAAATAACTCAAAAAGTAAGTATTTGATCGAAAAAATATTCCTAGCAAAAATGTAGCTTATAAAAAAAAATGAAAAACAATGAAGTCTAATCGACCCAGTAAAAGCAAAGTTGTAACTCATGAAAAATACGTTCTTATTCGTCAAATTCCAAATTGAATATTTCAACGTCAAATAACCAAAAAATTAAGCACTTTTTCGGTCATTAAAACTTTTTTAACGTAGTTAAAAAAAGCTTTATTTTTATACTTTTATACAAGTTTCTAGCATCAAAACGAAGCTAGTTACTCTCAAAATAAAATTGACCCCTTGTTTTTGGTAAAAATAAATCGCGAAAATCTCCCCCTATTTAGCACCCCAAATGAAATTAATCATTACCGCTTTAAAAGTTACTGAACTTTTCTTTTATATGACCTGTAAGTTTGACAGGTTCAAAGTGCTTATTTTTGAAAGGATTCTAGTTGAAAGGGCTTGAACGAGTCACTAATTACAAGAATATGCAAATTTTAAACAGCCATATCTTAACCAATTTTTGTCTTACGCAAAACCAAAATAGTTATAAAAGCAAAACCTCCATTTCTTTACTCTTTGAGATTTTTCGTATCACTAATAGGTAGGTACTGTTTAAGTTATTTTGAAAAAAGGGCATCTTTCTAAAATAAAAAAACTTTTTTACTATAAAAGCAAATTTTTTTTTCATGAATAAGAACTTTGAACCGGTTAAAACAGATCATATTATAAACAATACATATTTTGGTATATAAAGTAACTGGTAAAGCGCTAACGATTAATTTTATTTGGGGTGCTAAATAGGGGAGATTTTCATGATTTTTTTTACTAAAAAAAAGGGGTCAAGTTTATTTTGAGCGTAACTCGCTTACAATAGTTTTGATGCTAGAAACTTTTATAAACAAGAATGTGTGTGTACTTTGTACGCACGTAAGAAGTTATACTTCTACTACATATTATGTGATTTTTAAGACTATACCAAAAATTTAAAAAAATAAAAGAATAAAACGCACACAAACACATTGAAAAATGCCACAAAGAAAAAATGATTTCTGGACGATAATAATTGTTGGCAAAAATTTTAAATACGCATTTGCTGAAAAAAAAAATATATAACAAATATACTTACAATCATAATATGCATAAAAAAATAAAAAAATAAAACTTGCATCGGGAATTGAACCCTTGAATTTCGTGCCGCTTTGATTCGTAATCGAAGCGTAGACTCACTCGTCCAATCGCACATTATTTATCATGTGGAAAAATACGGTAACTGAACGTTTTACTGTTTGACAATTGTTTTGAAAATTATGTAGTTTAAATTTTGTGGAAGAAAATATAAAAATATAACAAAACAGTAAGAAAACAGTATCTTAGATGAAGATTGGTAGAACTTTTGTTGGTACCTAATCAAATTAAGTATGTAAATCAAAGCATTACATACCTACTAGATAAATAAATCTACGCCAAAAAATCATAATTTAAAAATAAAAATCGAACCTAATTTGGGATTTCTCTCTAAAATCCGCATTCTTGAGAAAATAAATGTATGTATTTCAACCTAATCCAAATGTATAATTACAATATGATTATAATAAAAACTAGGTACTTACCAAATTAGAATGAGTTTTCCTTGTCCAAAATAGTCCAAAAATATAGGTATATGAAAACTATTTAAAAAGGCAGTATAACTATTAACTAACTTTTGTTTGTTGTTTCTTTTCACACAAATTTTAAAACGCAATAACCATAAATAATCTAACTACAGCTGTGCCACAGCCACCATATTGAATAATTTTTGACATGTCATTTGAACATCCAATCAGAACAAAGTTATAATGCGCATGCGCCCGGTCGCTAGGTTTTCCCATATAAAAATTTACCCTCTATCGCCGGTAAAGAAGTATAACTTCAAAAAATAAAAATAAAGCTTTTGTTTTAAAGATTTAAAAAAGTTTTAATGCGTTTCCCCGAAAAGTTTTCAAAACCAAATTTTTTGGTTATTTCACGTTGAAGTATTCGATTTGGAATTGGACGAATAAGAACAATTTTTCATGAGCTACAACTTTGTTTTTACTATGTCGCTTGACTTCATA
Organism: Diabrotica virgifera virgifera; assembly: GCF_917563875.1. NCBI lineage: Eukaryota > Metazoa > Arthropoda > Insecta > Coleoptera > Chrysomelidae > Diabrotica > Diabrotica virgifera. The sequence goes on from NC_065447.1 coordinate 217,854,583, forward strand.
AACAGCATTTTTTTTGTTTTTATAAGCTACGTTTTTGCTAAAAATATTTTTTCGATAATTTTTAATTCGATAAAATACTTATTTTTGAGTTATTGGCGAAAAACCGCCTGAAAACGTGTTTTTTTTGTTGAAAAATAAACAATTTCACTCGCAAATAACTCAAAAAGTATTGACTTAGATAAAGAAACTATATAGAACAAAAGTTGCTTACAATTAGTCAATTTATTAATTTCCGGGTTTTTTAAACGTACGTTTTTTACCCCCCGTGTGGGGGTGACTTTCACCCCCCAAGTAAATGCAACTAACGGCACAAGTCCAACTTTTTAGTGGAGGGTAAGTAGAACCTAAATCTAAATTGTCAAGCAAATCCATCGTGACGCTGAGAATTACACTCCAAAATGGTCATTTACAGGGCTATTAAGGCCGCGTCCCACCATCAAATAATTTGATCAACCTGGTTTGAGCAAACTGAAAGTGACAGTTGGTGACGTCACATCCTGAGTGTTCATTGTGGATAATAATGAAAAATTTTAATTTTAAATAAAGTACAAACAAGTTAGACAACTCAATATAAAAAATTTGATCAAACTAGACTGATAGTGAGAGCACAGATTTTTAGAATTTCAAAAAAACTGCAATTGTGACGTCACTTTGACGTACTTCCGGAGTTTGCTCAAACTGTTTGATCAAATTATTTGATGGTGAGACGCGGCCTTGTGTATCCATGCACTGTTAATGACAACTTACATTTTTCATCTTTATTGGTATAGAATAAAAATAACAAAAATTAATAAATGATTACATTATTACATAGTATTATTATTATTCTGAGATGAACAACTTTCTTTGTGCACTATCAGCGATTATATCTACAATTTTATTAATACATAATATTAATATCTGTCTGATGGGCAATTTAATTTTCAATACCGCACTGGCTAAAAAACGTTGCGTATATATGTGTAAAATAATATAACAATAACAGATTTTTACATATTATATTAGACGACAAGATGGGGCCCCTGACATATTGGAGCCCCCCGCAAGCTTCATGCTGCGGGGGCCTCTGTTACGCCTCTGCTCTCGGTTCTTCTTCATTCTTATGAGGATCTCCTCATTTGTCATTCGGTCAGTCCGCGGGATTTTACAATGCTTCCAATTTTCTGCACATATCTTCATTCAAGGTCTACGATTCAACACCATAAAAATGACATCGCAGCATTCTTACTTTTATACCAAGAGAGAGATTGTGGCTCTTGAAAAAGGTACCTATCCGCTTGAAGGTGGATCTAGCTTTCCCGATGCAGGCTCTAATCCCTTGGTTGTTGGTCCATTCTTCATTTATTATGGTACCGAGGTAGTTGTCGTACGTTACTCTTTCTACAGGGGTTTGGTTGACGTAGAGTTGACCTTCTGTTATCTTATTCTTGCTAAGTATCATAAGCTTTGCCTTCTTTATATCTGGTGTCGTCTGCATATCTGGTGTTCTTCAGCTGGTATATACCCGTTTAGTAGAATACGTTTCAGTTTCGTGCAAAAGTTGGTAGTAAGGGGAGACCGGTATAATATTCTTTAACTTATTATGATGGGTAAAATCGAAGGACGCAGAGGAATTGGTAGAAAGCAGGCCTCTTGGTTGAAGAATATCCGGGAGTGGACGGGAATAAAGAAAGCAGAGCACCTATTTAGAATAGCTCGAGACAGAGACAGTTTCGCCATGTTAATCGCCAACGTCAAGGGGACTTGATAGGGCACGTTAAGAAGAAGAAGAAGCAAAAATTTGATAAATATTCCTTCAGAGTAGGTATAGATTAATAATAGAGGAGACAAGATGCCTTGGCAACGCATGATTTTCAGATATTCGGTATGTTCACCTTCAACTCTGAGATTTAGGTACGGTCTGATTCCCGTAAATATTTCTAATTATTTTCAGATCTTTGATCGTATAGATACACTGATTCTCTCGTGCGCAGAAGATTGTTATAATCAGATGGTTTATGTCTTAATTCATTAAAGAGATTGACATGGGTGAAATTTCTTCTCTGCAACCATTCCTTACATCACTGTTTGATATTCTTCCGTTTGTTTTACATACATAATCGATGATCCTCTTATACCGTAAAGTGTCGAGGTGTCTTCTTTACTTAGGCCACTTTTTTCGGTTCCTAGCTAATTTTTTGGCTTCCTGCCACGATATTCCTCTATTCTGCAATATTTCCATCACACTTGTATTCCACGTTTTCCTTGGTCGGCCTCTCCTGTTTTTCCCTATCGGCCTTGCTTCCCATGTCATTTTAACCTGTCTGCCGCCGTTCATTCTAAATAAGTGCCCAGTCCATTTTAATTTCTTTTCATGAATTTTTCCTTTAATGATTTTACTTTTAATTATCTTCTAATATCTTCGCTACGTCTTTTATCGATTCTCCTAGCTCCCACGACTTTTCTTAAATACCTTATTTCCGCTGCTTGCAATCTCTTTTCTTGTTTGTCGTTCAATACCCAATTCTCTGCTCCATATGTAGTGATAGGTACGTAAATTGTTTTAAATATTATCATTTTAGTTTTCCTAGTTATTTCTTTTTTATTTAAGTTTTTATACAGCGAATGATATGTTCTTGTGGCTGCTTTTATCCTATTTCCAATTTCGTCTTCTTGTGTCCCCTTCTTATTTAAAATTATTTCAAGGTATTTAAATGTATCTACCTGTTATTTTTTTTGCCTTGGATTTCAATATTTAAGTTAACATCTTTTTTGGATATTGCCATTACTTTTGTGTTTTCCATATTAATTATTAGATTATAATTTTTTAATTCTGTCTCCCAGATTCTTATGTTCTCCTCCAGAGCTCTTTCAGTTCTTGCCACAATAACAATATCATCTGCAAATACACAGGCTTCGATTTTTATTTGTGCGTTTGTTTTACGTTTCGCAAAAATTACAAAAAGTACGGAGAGAAAGAAGAGATCATCTTCTGGAGAATCCATGGTGAACTGACAAACTTGACAGATATACATGAAGAGTGTATGTGCTCCTCGCACCTGACAGGCGTAACTGTTCAGGCATACCCGTCAGCCTGTACGACGGCGTCAGGTGTACCTGATAGTGAGTGGTCGGCCATATGGAGAGTTTTGTTCTGCGACTACTGCGCTCCCGAATTCTAGGTGTAACATCATCGTGTCAGCGGGATAGGTAGTACATTTATAATAAATACTACCACATTTTTACTTTCATCTTAGAAAACTAGGAAAAAAAAGTTTGGCATACACTTATACAAATGAAGTAAATTCAAATATGTAAATCGTTTTAATATTAGCATTAGGTAAATGAATGATTTCGTACCTGGAGATTTATCATGAATATCCATTGCTGCGGCAAGAAAAGTACAAGCTGATGGCACTGATAATGTTGATGTGACATGATCTTCACATGCATTACGAAGTTCATCTACCCCTAACTCTTGAGCTAGGGCCATCATTTCGAAAATGCCATTGTCTTGGAGAAGGATCTGCAATATTTGGTAAAATATAAAACACGAATTTTGTGTTTATAAAGTAGAACCAATCCAAAACGTTACGTGAGAAAATATACTAAACAGATAAACAAAATGAGAGGGAGTGAACTGATTCTAAAAGTAAATAATAAAATAACGAGAAACGTGGCTTATCATCATCATCATCATCATCACGTAGCGCTACAACCCTGGGTGGGTCTTGGGTATCTGCACAACTTTTTACAATTTGTTCGGTCTTTCATCAACCTAGGGTCAAATGGAATGTTCATTTTCCGGAGATCTGCTTGGATGTTATCTCTCCATCGCATTCTGGGACGTTCGAGTGATCTTTTACCTGTAGGAATCTCCTCCCATGCCAGTCTTACAAGTCTCTCGTTATGAAGTCTGTGCACGTGCCCTGCCTATCTTAGTCGCTGTGATTTAATCTCTTGGACAATATCGGCGTCATTGTAGAGTTCTTTTAATTCGATGTTGGTTCTGATCCTATATTGGTTTGTGGTGACGTCGTGATGAGGTCTGAAAATTTTTCTAAGTATTTTTCGTTCAAAACGTCTGAGCTTTTCTTCGTTTGCTGTGGTCATTTTCCACGTTTTGCGTCCATATGTTAGTACAGGCATTGATGGTACAGGTCTGACGATGGATTTATAGATTTTGATCTTTGAACTTCTTGTAAGATTTTTTGATTTTATAAGCTTATCCAGTGCGAACAGACAGCGATTTGCCGATTTAATTCTGTCTTTTATTTCTTCAGTAACATCATTGTCAGCTGTTATTACGGCCCCCAGATACTTAAAACGTTGTGTCGTTTCAAAATTGAAGGTGTCGACCGTCACATTTTGTCATATCCTGTCTCTTTTGTGTCGTTCTATTTATACACATATATTTCGTCTTCTCTTCATTAATCTTCAGCCCTAATTCACTTGTTGCTCCTTCCACCTTGTTGAAAATGTCTTTTATGGATAGGATGGAGTCCCCAACGAGATCAATGTCATCTGCATATGCTAGTAATAGCTTGGGACCTTGAACCGATAGCAATTCTGTTTTTATTTCGGCCGACCTCATGGCTTTTTCTAATACAAGGTTAAAATGTAGTTGAGATAACGTATCACCCTGTTTGAGTCCACTGTTGATTGCAAAGCTGCCAGACAGTTTATTATTTACATGTACTTTAGATATTCCATCCTCCATACAGACTTTGGTCACCCGAATGAGTTTCTTTGGTATTGAGAACTCCGCCATGGCATTCCATACCTGGCTTCTTTCTACGCTATCATATGCCTGTCGAAAGTCTATGAAGAAATTGTGTATGGGTCTGCTATACTCCCATCCCTTTTCTAGAAGCTGTCTCAGCGTGAATAGTTGATCTACTGTTGATCTGTTTGGCCTAAAACCGGCTTGATATTCTCCTATAGAGCGTTTCACGTTAGGAATAGAACATTGCGGAGATAGCCCCATGTATTTCTTATGAACGATAGAAGCGCATCGATGCCATGCCGTACTGGCTAGAATGAATTGTATATCGGCAGTCGAGTATCCACCCGAGCCCGAGAGGTTTGGCGATACTGATCTCCGTAAGCGTAACGTTCTATTCTTAACTTGAAACAAAGTATAGGACATTTTCAGCATAAGGGGTTAGTCTACTAAGAATGATGTTTGAGAAGATTTTATATGTAGTGTTTAGGAGTGAAATTCCTCTATTATTCGCGAATTTTGTTTTGTCCCCTTTTTTGTGGATGGGCACTATGATGTTTTCCTTCCATATTGCTGGTATCCTTTCTTCTAACCATATATGCGTTATTAACTGGTGGATTTGGCGATGTAGGTCTCCCCCATATTTCAGAAATTCTGCTAGCATCGTGGCATCTCGTCCGTACCTGGCGCTTTGTGATTTTTCAGCTTATTTAAGGCCGTTTGGGTTTCTTCAAAAGAGGGATTTTTGACGGGCATGTTCGCTGTGATATAGATCTCTTCTTTGTGCTGTTCTTCCTGTATGATGTTTAGAAGGTCCCTGAAATACCCCTTCCATTCTTCAGTTACTTCTTTACCGGCGATTATCATATGGCCTTGATTGTCTCTCAGTGTAGGGATAGAATTGGTTCTATGTTCTCATTTCTCAGAGGAAATTGCTTTATATGTATAATTCTCTGGAGCCTGGTTTTGGGTTGGCTTATGCCAGATGGAATGTAGAAAGAACGAATCCATTATAGAAGTAAACAACTAAACAGTTATATTAAAATCATCTTCTGGCTATAAAATCTACTAACCTTTCCTGTGTAAACATATAAAAGAAATTGTTTGAACGTTTCGGGCGCTGTTTGGGGTAGTCTTATTGGAGTAGGAGTTCCTGGAGCTGCTGGAGAAACAGTGCATCCTGGTATTCTGCATATTTCACCTCTCTTCGCGGTTTGAAAACTTCGGCATCTATAACAAAATAATATTTGACTATATTATTGATCTATGCAACATAATGAAATTTAGAAAAGTTCTCAAAAGAACCAATAAATGCACGTAGCTAACATGTCAAACAAAACTAGTGATATTGTGCCGATATCTGCTTTTACCCTGGGGGTGAGTTTCACCCCTTTTCGGGGGTGAAAAAAAACCTTTAAAACAAATCCGGAAGTGGATAAACTGATTAATTCTAAGCAACTTTTGTTCTATACAATTTTTTCATCAAGTCAATACTTTTCTAGTTATTTGGTTTTTTTGTTGAAAAATGAACATATTCATTCGCAAATAACTCGAAACGTATTGACTTCAGGGCCGGACTGGCTCATAAAAAAGGCGCCAACCCAAATCCTAAAAAAGGCGCCAACCTAATATCTAAACAAAACCGCCAAACCCCCCCCCCTCCACCTTCTTTACATGAAACTTTTTTCAAATCCTAACATAAATATTACTTGTGATTTTTTTAAGTTTATTTTAATTTAAATCCATAAAGTAATTTACTATTTTTATTGGAAATAGTAAATTATATTAAGATGCCATAAAAATATAGCTTCAGTTTCCCAGTATCCCTTTTACTCCGTTACATTTTTTGGTGCTCTCTGGAGACTTAAAACAAATTTTTAAAAAGTTTGAGTAATTTTTTAACTGCTTCTACAGAGGAATCTACTGGTTCAAAAACATTTAACAAAAATCATGATTGGTGTTCAATATAAGCCACTTTTTGAATTTTTTCAAATTTTTAGAGCGCTCTAACACTCCATATAATAGAAGAGTAAATCTAGATAAAATATCCGCAACCACACGGTGTCAGACGATCCGTGACTGAGTGGTGAATGACCTAGATCAGACGGCCCCAAACGAAGCCCTCGGAGAACTGACGAAACCCTTTGAAATTCAAGCCCCTACTCATGGGACAGCATAATTCGCCCCTACCCATGGGAACTATATGAATAAGTATTTAATCACGCAGGAAAAAATAAAACAAAAGAAAGGGACAATGGAGCGAGTCGCCGGTGGTGATGCAAGCTGGATCAAGCTATGAATGAGATGATAATATGGTATTCATCAGTAGTGAAGGGAACAAAGGGAAAGTACTTAGCGAAGAAGAAAAGAGAAAGGAGACTTCGGAAAAAGGGGATCTGTTGGAAGAATTCCGGTCAGGGGAAGGGACCTGAACAAAACGGATCTTCCAGCGGAGGCAACCTTGCAAAGGAGCTCCTCACTTGGGGAGAAAAGATCTAGAGAGAAGGAGTAGAGCTCCGACATAACGGCTATGGTAAGAGCAATGAATAAACTTACCAGAGTTACAAATAATTTAGTGAAACTAATGTCCGACCATAAGAACACAAAAGTCGAAATCAAGAATGAGGTAAAAAACTTTAAAAGAGCCACCAAAGACATCTTTTTCTTTTTGTATAGACATAACTGTCTGTTTTTTCAATGTGCCTCTAGTAAGTTGTCGTTCCATCGTTTTCTTGGTGTTCCCTCTGATCGTCTTCCTTCCTTGGGGAACCGTCTCTCGCTGTCCTTAAACTAACGAAGACCACTGTCCACCGAAGACATGGAGGGCACTTTCAGAGAAGTCGCCCTCGGCAGCATTGAGAATCGAAATATAATAGTGGAGAAAATCGGTGAGGAAGTAACGACTAAGAGGCGGCAAGCGTATACACACAAATGGACTTTCCCAGACACACAGAGTTCTTACCCGAATAACTTAGTAAAATAAAAATACAAATGATCGCAACGGTGCTGAACTCAAGGGAAAGAGGCTTTGAAAAAATTAACATTATAAATTCGAATGGGAAGAAGATTACTTTACTTTACGGTCGTCAAACCGAGAAGAGGAAATAAATCTCCAGGCGACTTTGTAATAGTCTTGGAACCTGTACTTCTATGTGAGGGGGTCTAGGAAAGGTCCCACGACCTGATCAGGAAAAATCGAAACTGGTAGTATGTGCAGTAGATACATACAGACCAAGAGAGATACCTCCAATTTAATTCTATGATCACAATTACAAGGTAGAGTCAGGAAAAAGATAACCGGGGAAATCGTCAGACTATTTTCATGATCCCTGTAGAGAACGGTGTGACGGAAATGGAAGGGGACAAGAGACTACTGGCAATTATTTCTAAATTATCGAGGGAAGACATGGAGACACTGGCGACCAGAGAGGCGTCCCTAAGTCACCTTTATGGGTATGGACCTCCACCTCGCGCTGGAGGAGTATGAACGTGGTGACGCAGAAGATGACAGTGAAGGGAGGTGGAAACTTCTACGCTGAGTTGCTAAAGCTAAATAAAGACAGTGCAGATACGAGGAAGAGTAAAATTGGTGTCAAAAGCGCTAAGAAGATTAGGTACAGGGACCTAAACTTCGAAGTGGGACGGAAAGAACAGCCCGAGCAGCTGAAGAAGATAAGCGTGGCCCGCATGGAGGAAAACGTATTAGAGAACATCCGGGGCTATCGCAGGACCAGGTGGACATATTTAATATAGACAGTGATGTCAAAAAGGAAGAAATCCTGAGACAGGCTCGGAGATATACCGGCAGTAGAAAATCTAACACATAGGATTCTAGGGCGCTACAATCCTATCTGTATAATGTAGTTATGGAGCGCAGAAGACTGCACTCACATATTTTAGGCCAATTGTGAGATGTAACAATCTTATATTATAATAGAAAGAGCCGATATTGATACCTACGAAAGGCGTCTGAATCGTAAAATTGGTCTTCGAGGGCGCCGCGCGTCGCATCTAAGCTATTTGATTAGGTATCTAACACCTGATATAAGTTGACAAGTTGTATTTTGTTATACCCAATGGCTTCATTATTTAGGATTCTGGGGCGCAACAATCTAATATCTGATAATATGTTGACAATTTGTATTTTGTTGTACCCAATGGCTTCATTTTTTAGGGTTCTGGGGCGCAACAATCCTATATGTATAATGTAGTTATGGAACGCAGAAAACTACACCTGTCTATTATAGGCCAATTGTGGGATGTAACACTGTTTGTATCAAGTATCAGATAAGTAAATGGCCTAGATGCGACGCGCAGCTCCCTCGAAGACCATCTTTATAATAGAAACAGCGGAAATTGGTAGGTACCTACGAAAGGTGCCCGAATCGTAAAAATTATATTCGAGGGCGCCGCGCGTCGAATCTAAGCTATGTATTATAATAGAAACACAGCTAGAATTTAAACCTTCGAAAGGCGCCCGAATCGTAATAATTATCTTAGAGGGCGCCGCGCTTCGTATCTAAGCTATTTACCTATTATACTAGAAACAGCGGATATTGATTCTTACAAAAGGCGCCAGAATCTAAAAATGATCTTCGAGGGCGCCGCGCGTCAAATCTAAGCTATTTATTATAATATAAACAGCGAATATTGATATCTACAAAAGGCGCCAGAATCTAAAAACGGTCTTCGAGGGCGCCGCACGTCGTATCTAAGCTATTTATTATAATAGAGACAGCGACAGCGGATATTGATACCTACAAAAGGCAAAGGAATCTAAAAATAGTCTTCAAGGGCGCAGTGAGTCGTATCTAAGCTATTTATTATAAGAGAAACAGCGGAAATTATTGATTCCTACGAAAGGCGCCCGAATCGTAAAAATTGTCTACGAGGGCGCCGAGCGTCGTATATGTGCTATTTGATTATCTGATACCTGGTACAAGTTATACTTTGTTGTACTCACTTGGCTTCATTATGTAAGTTTCTCTAGCAGTTTCTGTTTCTTCATTAAGTAAAAACAGTTTTTAGGGGAATGGTAGCCGCCTAAGCTTTATGTAAAGGTTAAAAAAATTTTTTCTAAGCTATGTATTACAATAGAAACAACGGATATTGATACCTACGAAAGGCGCCCGAATCGTAAAAATGGTCTTCGAGTGCGCCGCGCGTCGTATATGTGCTATTTGATTATCTGATACCTGGTACAAGTTATAATTTGTTGTACCCACTTGGCTTCATTATGTAAGTTTCTCTAGCAGTTTCTGTTTCTTCATTAAGTAAAAACAGTTTTTAGGGGAATGGTAGAGGCCTAAGCTTTATGTAAAGGTTAAAAAAAAATTTTCAGCGTTTAATTTTTTTAATGGATAGATACTAACGAAGGCAAAAGGCGTACCGGCCCGCGGGCCGGTGGGCCGGCGGCCCAGTCCGGGCCTGATTGACTTAGTGAAAAAACTCTATAGAACAAAAGTTGCTTAGAATTAATCAGTTTATCTAATTCCGGACTTATTTTAAAGGTTTCTTTTTTCACCCCCGAAACGGGGTGAAACTCACCCCTAGGGTAAAAGCACACATCAGCACAATATCACTTGTTTTGTTTAACATGTTAGCTACGTGCATGCCAAATTTCATATCATTACAAGAGGTTTTTTAAAATTTAGAGCAAAAACCGTGAGTAAACGTACTGTGACGAATTTCTAACTGAGGCCGGCCCTGCCCCTAGTAGTCAACAAACAACAGCGACACGTCATCGACGAGTATTGTCTCCGCTAATCCAGAAGTTTCCCCGATGATAGACGTGGACCCGCCTCAGGCCTTCCAAATGTTCTCGAAGCAGAGCCGTATCTATATAAGCGGATGATTTTTAAGCAGCAGGCAGTCAGTTAATATATTCGACGCGATATATTGTTTTATTGTTTGATCGGGTTGCTGAAATGTATGTATTTTTAAAGTAGATAAGTCGTATTTGTAAATAAATTAAATGTTAGAAAGTGTAAAATAAATTAGATATTGTTGTTAAATAAGTGTTAATTGTAAGTGTTATAAATTAAACAATTTCAAGTAAGTCTTTTATTTATTTAATAATAATTAAAAGTCAATTCGCGTAATAGTTCACAAATAAATAAATCAGTACAGTAAGAACCCAATAAATGGTGCAGAAGTGAGGATACTTGAAATACATAAATTTAACGTAAATTTTCGGTTTAAATAGAGTGTGGAACTTTTAAAAATAAATAAAATATAAATCGTAATAAATAAAGTGTGTGACAATGTCTTCACAACATAAGAAAATCACTGAATTGATCGTTAAGGAGCTCCGCAACCAGTTAGAAGAGAGAGACATGGACACTACTGGGAAAAAGGCTGATCTAGTCGAACGTCTAAAGAACGCTCTTCAGGAAGAGGGTAAAGATCCAGAAACCTATTTGTTTGAAGACAAGCATGCTGCTGTGATCTCGTCGATTTCGAAGGTTTCGACAGACATTACATCGTTAGAGAGCAAAGTTTCTAGTGAAATCTCCCAAGTTTCCTCGGATGTTTTGAAAGTATCGACAGACATTACATCGCTAGAGAACAAAGTCTCGACAGACATTACATCGTTAGAACATAGAGTTTCTAATGATATTTTGAAAGTTTCGGGTGATATTTCATCCCTTGAAAGCAAGATGACTGACAAGATCTCTAAAGTCACTTTGGATTTTGACGACAAGATATCGTCCATAAAATCTACTTTTGAGGAAAAGATCAAGGAATTAGAAAAGAAAATGGAGGAAACTGAAAAAGTGGACAAAGTGGTGGAACCCATCTTAACAGATATTAAAGACGATGAAACCAAATACAAATTGGAGCCACAGTCGATAGTTGAAGGGAGTGTGAGTCTTGCTCGTGTTAAGGTGCCAAATTTCGACGGAAAGTCTTCCTGGAACAGTTATGTGAAACAGTTCGAAGCAGGTGCAAGAGCGAACGGATGGTCTGAAAAAGACAAAGCTGTAAACCTGGTTATTGCTCTTCGAGGAGAGGCTTTAGATGTACTTGAGACCATAGCAGTAGAGGAAACTAATGATTATGAACAACTTATGAAGAGACTAAACATGCGCTATGGGCAGGAACATTTGGAGTATGTCTATCAGGCGCGGCTTAAAAATCGACGACAAAAGAAAGATGAAGCTCTTCAAGAATATGAGCTAGATATTGCCAGGCTAGTGCGATTTGCTTATCCAACAGCTCCCGAAGACATGATGGAAATGTTAGCTGTTCAAACATTTACCGATGGTCTTCGTGATTTTGAAATGCAGAGAACACTGCGATTAGCTCGTCACAAGACGCGGGTCGATGTATTGTCCGCGGCCCTCGAGTTCGAATCAGCTACGCAGGCCTCTGGTGAGTACAGTGCAGTTCGAACTGTGAAAGAAGAGGATGAAGACAAACTTGACCAGCTGGTAAATATGGTGAAAGGCTTTACATCGAAGAAAACGAAGACCATGAATTGCTGCAATTGTGGTGAAAAGGGGCACGCACGGAGTTTAAGGAAGAACGCAAATCAAGAAACTCACCAGCAGGAAATAAGAGAACGCACAGACCCTAGGGGGGCAGCTTCGACTCAGAACTACTCTAAAGACCATCTAATACTAATAGCTTCTTTGAAATGTCGTGAAGATAGTGTATATGTAGATGGAGAAATAAATGGTAAAAAGTATACATTGTTGGTGGATACCGGAGCGACCAGGACCATTATACGACCGTCAGTTATAAACAGTCGTAAGAAACTCTTACCAACGAGGTTGCGACTGCGGACTGCCACAGGTGAAAATGCCAACATCCACGGAGAAATCCAGATACAATTGGGGATTGGAGCAGAAAAGTTCGTCCATACTGTCATAGTTGCAGACATCGAAGAAGATGTTATATTAGGAATGGACGTAATGAATTTGCGTGGATTTCAATTGGATTTTAAGAGCAGGGTAATCAAAGTTGGCAACGAGGAGGTATTTCTTTATCCACATGATGACAGCACTATGCTAGCAGCTATTAGAGAAGATACAGTTGTGCCTGCGAGGAGTGAAACGATCATCGTAGCGCGGCTACAGGGAATTGTAGAAGAAGGAACACCTGTTATGATGGAGCCATGGAACCACGACGAGGAGGTTGGCCGAGGAATCATAATTGGAAAGGAATTGGTTACTTCTGCTAAAGAAATTCCCGTGAGATTGATTAATGTCAATGACTACCCGGTGACCATCAAGAAGGAGACAAAAGTAGGAACTTGTGTACCCGTGACGTCCATAATCCGCCAGACGACAACATCAGATAATTCCAACGACAAGTTCGACCAAATGGTTGCAGTTGCAGGCCAATCTCTAAATCAAATGGAAAAAAGGAAATTAAGGGAATTTCTTAGGTAATATCGTGACATATTCGTACCGAAAGGAGGAAAGACAGGAAGAACGACAGTTGTCAAACATAAAATTGACACTGGTACCGCTAGGCCAATTCGTCAATCAGCTCGACGATTACCACAGGCGAAGAGAGAGGAAGCTGAAAGGATTGTTCAAGAAATGAAGAAAGACGGGGTGATAGAAACTTCTACGAGCCCATGGGTCTCTCCGGTGGTCCTGGTCAAGAAGAAGGATGGAACTACGAGGTTCTGTGTGGACTACCGTTTGTTGAACAATGTTACCAAGAAAGATAGTTATCCTCTGCCTCGGATCGACGACACGTTGGACACATTAGCTGGAAGTAAATTGTTTTCTACGTTGGACTTGAAGTCTGGATATTGGCAGGTAGAAATGGATCCAGTGGACAAAGAGAAGACGGCCTTTACGACAGGATCTGGATTATGGGAATTCAACGTTATGCCGTTTGGACTCTGTAATGCTCCTGCGACATTTGAGAGGCTGATGGAAAATGTGTTGAGAGGGTTATCTTGGAAAACATGCCTGGTGTATTTAGACGACATAATCGTTTTGGGGGAGACGTTTGAAGACCACCTGAAGAATTTAGAAGACGTTTTTAATCGACTTAAAGCTGCCCAGTTAATGTTAAATCCCAAGAAATGCCAGCTATTTCAAAGTAAAGTCAATTATTTAGGCCATATAGTCAGCAAAGAAGGAGTGGCCGTGGACAAAGGAAAAATCGATTCCATTAAGGAATGGCCTGAACCAACTGATAAACACCAAGTGAGAAGTTTTCTGGGACTATGTACTTACTACCGGAGGTTCATTAAGAAGTTTGCAGATATCGCTAAGCCATTAACGCGACTTACAGAGGAAGCAATAGATTATTGCTGGGATGGAGACTGCCAAACGGCCTTTGAAACTTTGAAGAGGCATTTAATTACAGCGCCAATATTAGGGTATCCACTGCCAGAAGGAGAGTTCATCTTAGATACGGATGCAAGTAATGTGGGAATTGGAGGAGTGCTGTCGCAGATCCAAGGAGGACAGGAACGAGTCCTTGGATATTTTAGTAAAGTGCTTTCAAAACCTGAACGAAATTATTGCGTCACGAGAAGAGAACTTCTAGCAGTAGTAAAATCAGTGGAACACTTCTATCAATACCTCTACGGAAGGAAGTTTCTAATCCGAACCGACCATGCCGCCCTTAAATGGTTAATGCAGTTTAAGAATCCAGAGGGTCAGATAGCCAGATGGATTGAACGACTTCAAGAATATGATTTCAAGATCGAGCATCGGGCCGGAGTTAGCCACAGAAACGCTGATTCTCTATCTAGAAGACCGTGTCCAGCAGAATGTTCCCATTGCAACAAAACAGAGTCAAAGGAAGCAGCAGTACTAAGAACAACAGTGGTCAACGACGAGTGGACGCCTACCAAGATCAAGGAAGAACAAGAAAAAGATCCAGTTTTACAGAAGATTCGAAAATGGAAAGAAGAAAATCGTCGACCATCTTGGCAAGAAATATCAAGCCTAGGCTCAGCAGTTAAGACGTATTGGGCCCAGTGGGACTCATTTATCTTGGAAGACAGCTTGCTTAAACGAGTAATAGAAAATGATGATGGTTCGGTGAGGAGAACACAGTTGGTGATTCCAAAGAGCAGAGTAGCCGAAGTACTTCGTCAGTTACACGACAGTCCATCAGGAGGGCATTTTGGTGTAAAGAAGACCCTTCAGAGAATTCGGGAACGATTTTATTGGATGAAGAGTTCCGACGATGTGAAGGACTGGTGTAAGAAATGTACTACCTGTGCTACAAGTAACGGGCCCTACCGGAAAAGAAAGGCTCCTATGAGACAGTACAATGTTGGAAGTCCGTTTGAAAGAATAGCTTTGGATATTGCCGGGCCATTTCCAGAAAGTGACAATGGATGCAAATACATGTTGGTGGTAATGGATTACTTCACGAAGTGGGTGGAGATCTTCGCAATTCCAGACCAGAAGGCCGCCACTATTGCAGATGTGTTAATCAAAGACTGCATCAGCCGATTTGGAGTACCTCTGGAGATCCATAGTGACCAAGGAAGGAACTGTGAGAGCGATCTATTTCAAGGAATTTGTGATAAACTAGGCATGAAGAAGACAAGAACCACGGCCTATCACCCGCAATCGGATGGAATGGTGGAGCGTATGAACAGGACAGTTGGCAAGTATTTGACAAAAATGGTGTCCAATCATCAACGAGACTGGGACCAGTACCTTCCGTTCTTCGCAATGGCCTATAGATCTGCTGTTAATGAATCAACTGGCCAAACACCAGCAAAAGTCCTATTTGGACGTGAGATGCGTCTACCCTGTGATCTAGAGTTTGGATGTCGACCTGGAGAAGATGTTGCTGGTGAGGATTACGTGAATGAATTACGAAGAAGAATGGACGATATACATGAGTTGGTCCGTTCTAATCTTCAGATCGCTAGCGACCGAATGAAGAAACGATACGATACCCAAGCCGAGAGGGGATGTTTCAAGGAGAACGACAAAGTCTGGCTTTATAATCCAAAGAAGCGAACAGGTTGTTCTCCCAAGTTGCAGCAGTTCTGGGAAGGTCCGTACCTCATTGTCAAGAAAATCAATGACGTTATCTACCGAATAAGCAAGATTCCTAGGGGAAAGCCGATGATAGTCCACCATAACCGGTTGGCGCCGTACGAGGGAGACCACGACGTAGATGAAGAAGTGGAAGTCAACCAAATTCGAGGAATACCTGACCTTACCTTTGAAGAGTTCATGGGTGCCTACGGAGGTACCGGTAAAGCAAGACATGGTGTTACCACTGAAGAAAAGCGAGATCTTCTCGCACTTCCCGATGACTATTCGCTGGCCCATACCATCCCGGCCAGTATCAAAGACGCACGAGGGTTGGCATCCGCCTTCCGAAGGAAGTTTGGTCGAGTTGCAGAACTTCAATGCCAACTGCCAGCTCCTGGCAAAGCATTGAAACTCCAAGATGCATCACGTTACCTATTCTATCTGGTAACAAAAGACACTGTCCGTGACCAACCTACCTACCAAGATGTATGGGATGCATTAATTCAATTGAGAGAGCACGTGTTGGAGTCCGACGTGCAAAAGTTAGCCATACCAAAGTTAGAATGCAGCCAATTAGACTGGAGAGTTATCCGAAATATGGTAGAAGAAATTTTCCAAGACACCGAGGTCCAGGTGTTAGTCTGTTGCAATCCGCATAGTTACTGGTGCGGAAAGAAGACCGTCCCCTGTCACTTTTATACAACTGGGAGTTGTAAAAGAGGGTCCAGTTGCCGATACCAGCATCCAGTTCCAGTCCTGACAAGGTTCCAGGAGGAACCATCATTTAAGGAGGGGGCAATGTGACGAATTTCTAACTGAGGCCGGCCCTGCCCCTAGTAGTCAACAAACAACAGCGACACGTCATCGACGAGTATTGTCTCCGCTAATCCAGAAGTTTCCCCGATGATAGACGTGGACCCGCCTCAGGCCTTCCAAATGTTCTCGAAGCAGAGCCGTATCTATATAAGCGGATGATTTTTAAGCAGCAGGCAGTCAGTTAATATATTCGACGCGATATATTGTTTTATTGTTTGATCGGGTTGCTGAAATGTATGTATTTTTAAAGTAGATAAGTCGTATTTGTAAATAAATTAAATGTTAGAAAGTGTAAAATAAATTAGATATTGTTGTTAAATAAGTGTTAATTGTAAGTGTTATAAATTAAACAATTTCAAGTAAGTCTTTTATTTATTTAATAATAATTAAAAGTCAATTCGCGTAATAGTTCACAAATAAATAAATCAGTACAGTAAGAACCCAATAGTACTATAAACCGTTATTTTTGCAATAATTTATTAATAACAAAGTCGGAACGTAGTTTAAGCTATCACGACTAGTGACAATCGATTTAGCGTATAAAAATACTACGAAAAAGACTACAAACTTGCTGTAGATAACGCATTTAGAGCTTTCTGGCGAATAAACGATTATTTTGTTATTAACAAAATAAGAACACATTTTGAGTAATTGCGACTAGTTGCATTCGATTTAGGGACCAAAAATACACTAGAGAAGACCTTAACACTATCACTTTATTTACAGGGCTTCTAATAATTCGTGATAAACACCTAATTTTACCATAATTTGTTAATAACAATTAAACGCACCATATTTGGGCTTCCAGACCACTTCCATTGGATTCAGCGACCCAAAAAACCTATAATACCACCATCAAATCGCGGCGAGCTAAAAGTGCCCACGGGACCCCCTATGTTGCGACTAGACTAGAAGACAGATTCAATGAGAGGAAGCCATGATTCTTAGACAAACCTATCATTGTTCAAGATGAGATTGTTCTAATTTTGATAACAGAGAATAGACATCACTGGAAACATGTAATAATATGAAAGAAGACAGACTTTTAAAGAGAAAAGACAGGTAATCATGTAACGCCGTTGTCCTCTATCAAACAGATTAAACAAAGTTGTTTCTGGAAGATAGGTCGTACGAAGCTGGTTTTGTTGTATATAGTATGATAGGACGACAATACTTTAGTGATAATCAGACATAAAGTTTCAATAGTATATAACGTTAGTTATTATATATAATTTCAGTCGGTCAGACGGCTCAGTGGGCAGAGGCGCGCTTGGTCGACAAATCTAGCGGATATACGATCGAGGTTCGAGCCCCAGCCCGGTCATTTGAAATTAATAAAAAGGCCAACGTCGTAGTATAAAATTCTATATAGAATCTACTTGGTCTGGAGTAAACTGGTGTCTGATCGGCCTATGGAGGAGCGGTACGGCAAGAGATACATCGCCGGAAACATGTCATAATATGAAAGAAGACACACTTTTAAAGAGGAAGGACAGGTAATGATGTTACGCCTGTTGAAAATAATTACTTACAGTTTTAGAGAAACCTCGGCAAAATACTGTTCCTCCGTCTAAGTACCTAGTTTGGACATCGCGATATAAACAAATTAACAAAGTCACGTCAAAATCATCCAAACTGATTTGCGATATCTAATGAAAGGTCGTACGAAGCTGCTTTTGTTGTATATAGCATGATAACACGACGATACTTAGTGATAAGCAGACATAAAATTTCAATAGTAGGTAAATAACGCGCTATAAGTAGTCATATCTGTCGCATGTGCCACGTGCCGTTATTTATTGTCTTTCGTTTTTGAAATACATATCTATATTTATAGGCCAGGAACCGAAGCTTTTCACCTCGCAATTTTTACAGAATGGATAGATTTGCTTGAAAATTTGAAAATAAGTAGTAGACAGACCAAGGATCAAAATCTATATGATGCGGAAAGGCGCTTCTACAATGGGGTGGTTGTCACCCCATCTCTGGGGTGGAAAGTTTTTATTATATTTTGACCACAAAAGATGATAAAAACATTCATTCTAAGCAAAAAATGTAATATACATTTTTTTGATAAAATTAACAGTTTTCGATTTATTTGCCATCGAAAATGTTGGTTTTATATCGAAAAAATCAATGTTTTGATAGGTATACTCATTTACGATTCACTCAATTTTTGCCGTAGAAAAATGTTTTTCAAACCAAGTTCTTGAGAATTGAATAACCTACAATTTTATATTGAAACATTTTTTCGTATCTCTGATGCTAATCTTTATAAACTGAAGAAAATGGCATTTTTTACCAAACTACAAAAATTCGTTATTCGCTTTTAACTCCTGTTTTTTAAAACTAATCATTCTAAGCCAGTCGAACATCTAGAATCTATTAATAATACATAAATAAATAAGAATGAATAAGGCCAATGACTAAAAACACCGCTAACTTACATTATTATGCTTCCAATTGGATTTCTCCTTTTTTTTTTCAAAAAAATATATTGATTTTTTAACCCTAACATTTTTAATTTTGATCCTAGAAGTTTGGTAAAAAGAATTTTGTAGGTTTTTATAAGGTCTATAAGGCTATTAATATTAATTCTTGTTAAAATCCTCAGTCGCAAAAAGAGGTGACTTTGAAAGGGTTAAATTGTCGATAGCTGACTCAATTTTTGTCGCAGAAAAAATTTTTGCAAACCAGGTTTTTGGAAAATAAATCGGCTACAATTTCATATTTGAACATTTTTTCGTATCTCTGATGCTAATCTTGCTATTCTGAAGAAAAGCCAATTTTTTCCAAACTACCAAAATTCTTTATTTGCTTTTAACTCCATTTCTTTTTAAAACTATTCATTCAAGCCGGTCAAACTTCTAGAACCTATTAATAATACATAAATAAAAAAAGACCAAATAATGTCAATGACTAATTTTAATTAGGGTGGTGATTAGGGGGTTGCTTCCAATCGCTTTTTTGCTGAAAAAAATTGGGACTGACATTCGTTTCATTAAAAGTTACTTAATTTTTGAGCTAGAGACTTTTTTATTTCTAAAGATAGATATTTTTAATACCTACTTTAAATTAGTTTGAACAAGTTGTCCTCGAAAAATGCATAGTTTTCTCGTCTGTTGACTTTGAAACTACAATATTTAGCATTTGACGAAGAGCCAACATACCTATATTAAAGTAAAGCGCGATTACTATTGGTCTTAAAGAAAATCTAAAAACACGTTTTCGTTTATTTTTTCAAAAAGTACATTTTTGCTAACTAAAGTTGTTTTCATAAAACGAAAACTTTTGGAGTTATTAGCAGAAAACTTATTAAAATCATTGATTTTTTCGATATAAAACCAACACTTTCGATAACGAATAAATCGAAAACTATCAATTTTATTAAAAAAATATGGCATTCCAAACAATGGCCTGAAGACTGGATAAGATCTACAATAACGACAATCCATAAAAAGGCAGCTTCTATAAATGCGACAATTATAGAACTATTTCTCTTATATCACATGCCAGTAAAATATTGCTACATATAATCAATGAGAGACTAAAAACATTCCTTCAAAGAGAAATTCCACAAGAGCAAATTGGATTTACCAAAGGTAGAGGTACTCGAGAACATCTGTTGAATATAAGACAGATAATCGAAAAATCTAGGGAATTCAATATTCCACTGTACCTACTTATGCTTTATACTTTATAGATTATCGTAAGGCGTTCGACAGGGTGAAGTGGAGACACTTCTTATGGCGAATACTAAAAGAAGTAGGCATACCACAACACCATATATGGTCGTAAAATAAATAACCTACGTTTCGCAGATGACAAAGCCATTCTTGCAAATAGTCAAGCAGAGCTGATTTATCTTATAGGACTAGTTGAAAACGAAAGTCAAATATTTGGTGTGCAATTAAACATATCAAAGACAAAGTTCATGATAATGGATAGACTACGTAACAATCATCCACACATAATCACAATGGATGGGTTTGAGGTTGTGAGCTCATACTTATATCTGGGATCATTAATCACAAACACAGGTCACTACAGGGAGAAATAAAACGTAGATGTGATCTAGCAAAAGTTGCCACAGCAAAAATGACCACAATATGGAAGGACTGTCAAATTTCAAGAGCGTTAAAGATGAAGTTAATCAACTGCTTAATATTCCCAATACCGCCCTACGGATGTGAATCTTGGACCCTGAGAAAATCGGAAAGAAGAAAGATAGACGCCACTGAAATATTTTGTTGGAGAGGAATGCTACGAATTCCTTGGACCGACCATAGGATAAATAATTCAATTTTAAGAGAGCTAAAAGTTAGCAGACGACTCTCCAGTAAAGTCCATCTCCAATAATTAAAATACTTTGGACATGTTATGAGAGCAAACACAGAAAACATGGAAAGACTCATTATACAAGGAAATGTGGAAGGCCGAAGATCACGAGGAAGATCCCCAACAAGATGGATCGATCAAATTACAGGAATATGCAAAAGGCCTATGCCTATGCATGAGTTAAAAGAAATGACCAGAGACAGAGATCTTTAGAGACGGACAATACACGACATTACTTCGACCACTACATTCCCTCTGGGGGTCAGAATTGAAGAGAAAGGTATATCTACTAAAATTAGCGGATTTGAATACAATTTTTGATATAGTTGCACCACCTATTTTTTGCATCAATAACAATTGAAGTAGTTTCTTGATTTCATCGAGTTTATTACATGAAGTAACTGAAACTCTCTCGAGACTACTTAAAATATTCTTTATAAATCTCCACAACAAAGAAACAGTCGTAAAGAGTCACTCTATAATCCGTCAGGTACACTCACTAGTATCCATTCGCATCCCACGGTGACTTCCTCCTTATGAGCATACGAGATCAAAGTGTAATTGTTAAAAGACATCTTTAATTATCATCCCAAACAAGCGTCATTAAAAAGTAGAAGGGTCTTATCATTAGCATCATTATAGGAAATTCTAAAGGAGAGTAATAGACTTAAAGACAATGTCTCATAAAACTGGGCTTTGATGTCGTGATCAAAGATAAGCTTGCCGGGGCGAGGGATGGAGGGATCGACTGGAATCTTTTGTTTGTTGCATCGCTTCGGTATATCACTTTTTCAATTACTTGACGATGATCTTGTCACATCTACGATGCGTAGACGGAAAGTGCTTCCGCCAGAATGCTACTTTTATATTGGGAATTTGTAATTAGCTACCTTAGAAAGGTTTAGCCTGGAGGTTAATTACCACTAAAATAATATTTTTCTATCTAAAAAATTGCTTATTTAATCAATAGAAAAGTCTTATAAAATAGTGCAGTCACTGAAGGTTGTCACCTCCGATTTCGTTGGGGGTGAAATTCTCAGG
Source organism: Diabrotica virgifera virgifera (assembly GCF_917563875.1). Taxonomy (NCBI): domain Eukaryota; kingdom Metazoa; phylum Arthropoda; class Insecta; order Coleoptera; family Chrysomelidae; genus Diabrotica; species Diabrotica virgifera. The sequence continues at coordinate 217,876,456 of NC_065447.1, forward strand.
GGTGAACATTATTTTATTAAAAATAAGTCGAAGCCAAATTTTTTGTTATATAAAGTTATTAAAATAAATCAATACTTTTTGCGTTATTAAAGATAAAATATTTTAATTTTTCGTGCATAATAAAAAATGCATGTTTTACAGCAGTGTGAAATAAATAGCTCAAGAACTATAAGTTTATACAAAAAGTTATTCGTTATTCTTGCGGAAATTGAAGATAATAATAAAATCAAAATCGAAAAGTTCCTTACTTGAAAAACAATTTAATATTAACTCAAAGTGAGTTATAGGTACGTAATTGAATATAATATATTTTTTTCGGCGAAACTGAAATCTATGTATTCAAGCTTAGATAACGAGAAAATGATGCATTTTATAAAATATACTTAAGAGCGCAAGCGCACATATTTTACGCCTATCCCTACTTTTTTTTCTTTACACGGCAAATTACGTGTAGTAAAATTTTCACTAGTATGGATAATATGTACATAAACATTACTTGACAGTGACATTGTCACCATTAACTTAGATGCCTTTTGAATGTTTTTAGATAATAATAGCTTAAATTATCAATTCAGTTAATTAATATGATATTTTTTTTTACTAATTAATACTTAATCGAGAAAAGAGGAAAAGTGATAAAGTGATTTTTTTAATAATATATTGTTACTATGGAACGCTTGGATAAATTTTGCTTTTAAACATCTTTAACATCAAAATACATGGATCACAGACTATATCCTGGTGTATTATCTGATTGGCTCTTCCATAAATAATAAACAATAAATAACTTTTTATTAATTTCACATCAATTATTTATCAAAAATACACTATCGATATTATTTAATAAACAATTCAAAATATTCCTGAAGCCTTGTCAAATATCTAAAATTGTCACTGTCTTATAAGCACATTCTGTTCGACTGAGTGCGTGGTATGACAAAGATAGCGAATGTTCGATTTGAAAAATATTACCACGGACATGGTGTATATTTTTGTCGAATCCTGAAAAAACTAATAAACATTTTTAAAAGATTTAAACGCAGAATGAAAGATTACATTATTACCGAGGGCCGAAAGTTCCTTGGAATAAATAAAAATTTTCTTTTAGTTTTTCACCCCTGTAATTTATTAAAATAAACATTATAGAAGTTTTTAGGGACTTTCGGCCCTCGGTAATAATGTAATATTTCATTCTGTGTTTAAATTTTTCAAAAATACTTATTAGTTTTCTCAGGATTCGAAAAAAAAATTAATCCGATTTAAATAGCATTGGAGCGGAAAGTTTGCCCGATCCCCTTAATAAAGACTAGTTAAAGTACTTGGAAATATCGATCAAATGAGCTCCAGAACAAGTTAATAGGGCTTTTCTTTCACAGTCATTTGTTTCGAGCTTCTGTCATTTGTCGTATAATCTTTTCAAACTTTTTACGAAAAAGTGAAAAATAAAATATACGCCATTTCCACAAAAATTAAAATTTATAGTAAGTAATCCCTACAAGATGTTCTTTAATTTAGCATAAGAAATGACTTCAAAAATTTTGACTGGTTTGGAATGCATATTTAAAAAAAATATGATATAAAAAAATCAGAATACTAATTTTAAATTTTTGTAATTTTCATTTTCTTTTGCTAATAACTCCAAAAATACTCGATATAGATAAGTAAGAAATGGTATAGAATCAAATTTTAAATTTTTCTTTACCATATATTTTAGTTTATTTAGTATTTTTGTAGGATAAAAAAGAATCTAGATAGAAACCGAGATAGATTTAAAGTCTAAATTTTACTGCGAAAGCCATGTAACAGCAGCCTTTTATCATTTTATCTTAAACAAATAAGGGATTTAAGAGAATAAATTTAACATGATATAGTTTGTGACGTTTCGATGTCCACACCGGATATAGTTTTCAAAAAGGATTTATTATCGATGTTATTATAACCGAAAGTTTAACTGTTATGCTACAAATTTTAATGGATGAATGAGTTACAAAACAAAAAAATCATGTTATATTAACAATTATTGGTAAAATCACCCCGACCATTTTACGTAACGTGAATCTTTCGATATATTACTTTTAATATAAATAAACCGGGAGATATTAACAGAACTTCAACCACGATTTTCTAAGTCCTGCCCTGTGCAATACTGGAAGGTTAGAATAGGTACTTACAATTTATGGAAAAATCCACGGGTTTCCTGTGACATTTTCCTGGGAAAATTAGATTTTCCATGAGGAAAAAAATTGGGAGTTGTGATGAATTTCTGAGTCCTGCCATATCCATAGAATGACAGGATACTATCAATTTTATGAAGAAAATTTTTTGGGCAGGAGGGTTGCAAAAGGACTAAGAGTGTATATGGATATACGAACATGTAATGAAAATAATGAAATTTTCATAATTTTCTGAGTCCTGCCAACTTAATAAATTAAACATAATTATTAGAAAATGATCGAAAAAAATGTTGGCATGACGTCTCCTAATGTTTAACTGCACTTGTCCCTTGGAAAATTCTGTGGAAAATTTTCATCCTGGTTCCGTGATTTTCTGAGTCATAAAATAAATTGTATTATAATATAAATAATTTAAGTAGACATTATTCAAAATGGCAGGATGTTTAGTTACACCTTTTTTACTACACATAGTTAAAAATGTGTAAGAAAATTCGTGGAAAGTTACACGATTTTCTGAGTCATGCCATTTTGGACATATCTCAAGAATGTTAATATAAAGCTATTTACAAAGAGGCAGGATGGTTGTGTATATAAAAATAAAATTTTAAGTCAGTAAAATTATTGCAGGTTGTTATACAAACACATTCATATCACCACAATTTTCTGAGTCATGCCACGTCAAGTATGCTTAAAAAACACTAATCTAAAACCGTTTACAACGTGGCAGGATAACCGCAAAGATATTTAATACATAAAAATTAATTTTTATATCGTTAAAAGAATCGTACGGTATTAAATATTATTTTCCTAAGTAATGTCTCGGATTTTTACATACCTTTCAAATCTAATACCAAACTATAACCTATTTATTTTAAGCGATTAGATCATATTTGTATCTAAGTAAACGTAATAAAAGTAATAGGAAGAAAATCAATAATTTTAAAATTAATTGGTTATAGTAGGGATTGTACCTATTGTACACGGTGTCCAGAAACTCTTCTAACAATCGAAGCCCGGAGATTCCTCAGATAATTTTAAGAAAATTTAATTCGGACCAGTTTTTGTCTATCGAAATGGAAACGTTCTGGAGATAAAAAAAATCTAATTACAAGGCGCCATCTTCAAAGAGCTCTAGCTCCCTTAGGAAACATTTTTGGATTATGTGAATTGTGTTAAATTGTCTTAAAATTATCTTAGGAATCTTCAAATTATATACAGGGTGTTCCATTAAAAAAAACATAAGTTTGTGTCACCCTTTCAATACGGGTAGCCCTGTATATTAGAAAATATTTTTAAATTATGATCCTCTCCTTGCCCCACGTTTTATCTAAATAACTTTCTTTCGTATCTCTTACGACAAACGAGTAATTGGACTTTGTCACACTAATGTCCCACCCTGTATACGAAATTACTATAAAACCATCCTGCCTCTTTGTAAACAGACTTATATTAGGATTCTTGAAACATATGCAAAATGGCATGACTCAGAACATCGTGGAATTTTTCACGAATTTTCTTACAAATGTAGGACTCCTGCCGTCTTACAAGAACCGTTTAACCTTCCTGCCGAGTACCGAAAAAGTATTGATTGCATTTGAGTATTATAACGTTTTAAAGGCAGGACTCAGAAAATCACGGAATCAGGGTAAAAATGTTGCGCATAATTTTCCAAGGGACAAGTATACTTAAACAGTAGGAGACGTCATGCCAACATTTTATTTGATAATTTTGAAATAAATGTGTTTAATTTATTTAGTTGGCAAGACCCAGAAAATCATGAAAATTTCATTATTTTCCTTACATGTTTGTATACATATATACTCCGTTAGCCCTTTTGTAACCGTCCTTCCCAAAAAATTTTCTTCATAAAATCCATGGTATCCTGGCATTCTACAGATATGGCAGGACTCAGAAATTCATCGCAAAACAATATTTTTATTTTTTGGGAAAATCTAATTTTTACAGGAAAATGTCACAGGAAATTTGTGGATATTTCCACAAATTGTAAGTACCTCGTCTACCCTTCCACTATTGCAAAAGGCAGGACTTAGAAAATCGTGGCTGAACTTCTGTATAATATCTCCCGGTCTAAAAACTTGATTACTCGAGAGTAGATTTTCTCTCTTCCCTTATTGGTCTGACTTGAAACGTTTCTTTTCCGGTTGCGAAAGTTCGAACTCTGCCGTCGCGTCATCAGGAAATGAATCTTTTCATTACGCGGAATTATTGACACATCAGATATTTTGAGACGGATATTCTGAGCTCTGTATGTAACATAATGTACAAAAGTGTATGCCGTTCTATTGTAATGGGCATTTGAACGTTTTCTCGTTGTTGCTTTTCATATTCTCGTTTTGTAGATAAGTTAACGATGAACGATGATATTTTTTATAATAGGTATTTATACGATAATATACCTAATAGAAATAGTTAAGTTTTTTGAAGAGAAGCTTTAATAGTGACGTTGTATTAATTTTTATCTATAGTAAAATGAAAAATCGTCACGGAACGTGAAATAGATGGAAGAGTTACTCAACAAGTCCGTCATACAAATGTAAACATTTTGAGTTATAGGTACAGGGTGTACCGAAAAGATTGGTCATAAATTATACCACAGATTCTGGGGTCAAAAATAGGTTGATTGAACCTCACTTACCAATATACAAAACTGCATACAAAAAAAGTTACAGCCCTTTGAAGTTACAAAATGAAAATCATTTTTTTTTCATATATCGAAGATTCTTAGAGATTTTTCATTGACAATGGACATGTGGCATTCTTATGGCAGCAGCATCTTAAATAAAAATTAAAGTGAAATTTGTGTACCCCATAAAAATTTTGAGGGTTTTGTTCCCTTAAACCCCCCCAAACTTTTGTGTACGTTCCAATTTAATTATTAGTGTGGCACCATTAGTTAAACACACTATTTTTAAAACATTTTTTCCTCTTAGGACTTTTTCGATAAGCCAGTGTTTACGAGATATTTTGAATATTTATCGATCATCATCATTCTCTTTGCCTTATCCCTATGCGGGGTCGGCTTCCCTAATTGCATTTCTCCACACAATTCTATCTTGGGTCATATCAATGTTCCCCTTTACCAACATGTCCTGCCTTATCGTCTCCACCCAGGTCTTCTTTGGTCTTCCTCTACTACTCCTTCCAGGAATCTGCACTTCAGCTATTCTTCGTATTGGGTGATTAACGTCTCGACGTTGAACATGACCAAACCATCTTAACCTATGCTCTCTCATTTTGGCATCAATTGTTACCACACCTAGACTTCCCCTATTATACTCATTTCTAATTTTATCCTTCTTTGTCACTCCACTCATCCATCTAAGCATTCTCATTTCCGCCACATGCATTCGTTGTTCCTCTTTCTTTTTCACTGCCCAAAATTCAGTTCCGTGCATCATAGCCGATCTTATGGCTGTTTTATAGAATTTTCCCTTCAGCTTCATTGGAATTTTTCTGTCACACAACACACCACTCGCTTCTTTCCACTTCATCCATCCAGCCCTAATTCTACTGCATGCATCTCCATATATTTCTCCATTACTCTGTAATACCTAGGTACTTAAAACTATTACTTTTCACAATCATTTCACCATCCAAAGATACCATTTTATTTGTAGTAACTCCATCTTTAAATGAACATTTCAAATACTCTGTTTTTGTCCTACTAAGTTTTAAACCCTTTTCCTCCAGAGCTTGTCTCCACTGTTCCAGTTTTTGTTCTAAGTCTCTTTCACTATTTCCTATTAACACTACATCATCAGCATACATTAGGCACCATGGAATACTACCCTGTAGTTTCGCTGTTATCTGGTCCAAAACTAATGAGAATAAATAAGAACTAAGCACCGAGCCTTGGTGCAATCCTACTTTCACCTGAAATTTATCAGTCTCTCCCACACCTGTCCTAACACTAGTTGTTACTCCCTCATACATATCTCTCACAATCTTTACATATTCGCCAGGGCCTCCTTTCTTATTGAGTGCCCACCACAGAACCTCTCGAGGAACTCTATCATATGCTTTCTCAAGATCAATGAATACCTTATGAGCGTTGGTCTCTTTATTCCTGTATTTTTCCATCAGTTGCCTTACAATGAAAATTGCATCTGTTGTTGATCTGCCCTGCATAAAGCCAAATTGATTATCGGATATTTCGGTTTCTTCACGTATCCGTCTATCAATTACTCTCTCCCATATTTTCATGGAGTGGCTAAGTAGTTTTATAGCCCTGTAGTTTGTGCATTGTTGTATGTCTCCCTTGTTTTTGTAGACAGGTACTAATATACTGCTTCTCCATTCGTCTGGCATTTGTCCAACTTCCATAATTCTATTAAATAGACCTGCTAGCCAACTTGTTCCTGTCTCTCCCAATGCTCTCCATACTTCCCCAGGAATATCATCTGGTCCGACTGATTTTCCTTTCTTTATTTTTTGAAGCGCTTGAGCCACTTCCTCGTTTGTTATTCTGGTAACCATTGCTGTTACTGTCTCCGTTAACTCCACAGGCTGTCTGTCAAATTCTTCATTTAATAGACTGTCAAAATAATTTCTCCATCTCTTTTTGACATCCTTTCCGTGAATTAGTATTTTATTATTTTCATCTCGGATACATCTAATATCTAATCTGATTAAAATCTCTTGCATTCTTTGCTCTCTGTTTGGCTATTTTATATATCTTTGCTTCGCCTTCCCTGGTATCAAGTTGATCGTATAGGTTTGAATACGCTTCTGCTTTAGCTTTTGCTACTGCTACTTTCACTTCCTTTTTGGCGACCATATAGTTTTGAAGTTATCGAATCCACCACATATTTGTATATGGTCAAAGTACGATTATAGAGACCAGTTAATAATCTGAAAATGTATTTTTTGCACGATTGATCATTTTTGACTGTTTACCGTGACAGATTTTACGTCAATAGGTGACATTTACTAGCAACTCGACGGTAAGTAATCCAACTCGACGGTAAGTACTCCAACTCGACGGTAAGTAATTCACTTACCGTTGAGTTAAAAAATCTCTTAATTTTACTTTATTTTTTGAAAGAATAAAGAAAACTAACGAATTATTTATTAATATTGAAACTTATGGTACAATTTGTTAAATTATTTTGCAGAATTTCTAAATATGGAATTTTATCGTCTGGTTTATTAACGACTGTAAAAGTACGCTAGATGTTCGTTTTTGTATTGGGTACTTTGAAGCACGACAAATTAGATAAACATGTGATGTACATAAACTTAAAAAATACGTGCTACATAATTTAAAATCGCACCGGCGGCTCTAATCATCAAGAGATTTTAGGGTGTGAGTTCATACAACAATATTTAAGCTAAAGAAAAGAAATTATTAATTTTTTGGGCGCCATTAATAGATCAGAATGTATTGCTATTTATCTATATAAAAATTACAAAAATGTTACGAAAAAAATGGTATCCCTTTGACTACTCATGGTACTTACCCTTGTTGTCTGTGGTAGGCTGCATTTCCTAATACAATAAGGATACATAGATGGATTGTGCGAACAGAAAAAGACGAAATAAGTTTTAACATAGTTACCATTTATTTAGATAGAAAATAGTCATTAAACTGAGTTGATTAGAAAAATAAAAAAATAAGTCTTTCGCGTTGCATCTTAAAAGTTCAAAAAAAGGAAAAGGAACGAAACAGTTTATTGCAAAATACCTGGTGATAATCCGTTGTTGTTGAATTGCTGGAATCGGGTTAGCTCGCCAGAGTTGTGGATACGACGAAATCACTTTCACTTTTCACTTTCATTTTTAGAGTTAAAGTACTGTTACATAATTGTTATCATATTATACGAAAAATAAAAATTCCATAGTTCTTTTTGTTTTATGAAAAGAAAATAACTGCATTCATGATTATTAGTGATACTTCTCACTGACTTGATAATTAAACATATTTTATTTAGACCATAGTCTTTAAAAAAAATGGAACTGCGTTCCACGAAGATTGAATTAAGTGCGGTTTATATGAGACATATTAAACGGAAGTCTTATCCGCAAATGTTGAACTAAGTTCTGTTTGAACGAAACATATAACACGCCGTACTAAGAAAACTATTATTTTATCGTACCGGACACAACACAGAGAATATACCGGTATGGTATTTAAGACAACATATCGCACTTGCGATTTTCACGACAGAATCTTTAAGATTCCATTTTGCCTATTTAGGCACAGACAAGAAAAAAATGCAGGTCTTCACTGCATGACCGCTAGAACTTAATTCCTTCCTTCTTGTCCTAATCTCGGACAAGATTCCTCTCTGCTCTCTATATTCACCTCCCTTTTTCACAGCTCTTACCTAATTTGACCAATAATCATCATTCCGAAATTTTCGTACCAATCACATAGCTGGGAAATAATGTTTAGACCAGCCTTATTATGATCATACGTCTCTTTTTCGGCCAATCACCACGAGTGTCCTTTTTGTAACCGTTTAAGGGTTCCCACGAAAGTTACTGCGTCGTACTTTTGTGGAATTCTGAGATTTCTATCATTCAAACACTTAGCAATCTTTCCTATTCTTCTTTTTATGAGGCATATCCTGTGCAAAGTAAATACTTTTAGGAAAGTTGTCTTCGAGCCCTAAAGTCTCTTTGTGATTTTACTGCCTCAAATAACTAAAAGACCAGCTTAGGCGTCTAGAATTTCTTAAAATATTAATCCTTCCGCTTTCTTGTGGGTGGCCTAAGAGAAACGCGTTGGGAAGTACATTTCGTCTTACTTCTATCTATAACGCAGAGACGGACTTTTGCGATATTTAGATTGTGATTCTTCGAGCCTGTTTCACTGCCTCCCCCACGATTTCAACTTCGTGCTAACCAGTTTGAAATCGGAAACGGAAATAAAAAAAATGAAACAGCAAAAAAATGAAAACCTCATTTGTTAGTCACCATATCGTAATATCGTTCAGAGGCCTTAGGCTTTCTCTAACGATCAATACATGTCTTACAATCTAGACATGGACGCGTTAATCATAACACAAAAAATTCACAAGAATACAACGACGCAATTCGTCATCGTAGACACAAAAAAAAATAAAAACACAAAAATAGGGCAAGATATGTTAACGTTTTTTCGGATGCATAGGTTTCTTTCAACCTAGACTAACACCACGAATAACATAAGAATAATGATGTATTAGCATCATTAACGCCATAAAAAATTAACATGTTATCCTTGACTTGGATGCATAAAGTCTCTCATTCATGACTTATTCCAGAGATAACACAATATAATAACGCCATAGGCAGTTATTACTTACGGACAAAAAAACAAAAAAAAAGGAGTTACTGATAGTTCTAAGTTGGACCTTGTAATTCTATAAAGATAAGCCTGTAATTAGTTTATTGTGGAAAAATGGACACATTGCTTTTCAGAAACTTACCACTCTTTCAAGAACAGGGGGGATTAGGAAAATATTGATATTTTAACTTCGTTGTGGTAACCAGAACAAGCGATAACTGACGCGTATCATACGCCTATCATAGGAACATTTTCGGTGGGGTCAACTTAAGGTAGGGTCATAGTCGGTAGAGTCTATTATTTAAAGTTACACAACCAAACGGAAGTTTTAGGAAATGACATAGGAAGTCATCACCTAAGGTCTGTGGCTAAATTGCGATTATGAATGGCTTCTCATTCCGACGAGTCAACTGGCGGGAATCCGCTCACTTCATCCCTAGCCTTTCTCAGTGTCTGGCCATCCATACCGTAAAGGGGGTTAGACAACATATTTTAATAGAGGGGGCTGACATTCATAGGTCCTTGAAGTAAGAATAAACTTAGGCAAAACAAATAGGTTCTATTACGAACTATCACTAGTAACTGTACTAAGGACTTCTGATATCAATCTAGATACCAAAAAAAATAAGAAACGATTTTCAAAAAAAATATAAAAAACATTTTCCCTAAGCTTAAGCTGGATTGCATATAAGCGAAGGTAGTATATCCTAGAAGGATACCAAAAAAATAAAAAAATAAAAAAATAAAAAATCAACTTTTTATTATGTAAAAAAAGTTTTACTTCTATATCGGACTAACGCACGACATAAAAACATTTGAAGAAGGATTTTTACTGTGTCCTTTCAACAAAACAAAAAAAATTTATATTCTTATTAACTAGGTAAAACAGTTCAAAGAACTGGGGTGTGAGCCAAACTGAGTTGCTCTGGAGATCAACGTGCGGAATCCCCTACACTACTTCCAGAGGCTCGTCTCCTTCGCGACAACATAAAAAAAAAATATATCAAATAGATAAACATTGACCGCAGCGGGACAATTCCCTACTATTGGTCTACACCACACATCAAAAAAAAAGGTTGTCGAGACAGCTCTAAAAAATTTATGCGCGTCTCTCGTCCTGAAGGGAACGAGGCACTTGGGGACGGTTTTGCCGAAGCAAAGTTGTATTCAACGTACTACGTACTAGGGTATCAGTGCATTACTGACCCCACGCCAAAATTTGTTGGAAGAGAAACAAATCCCTTCCAGGAAAAACTTCGCAATTTGCGCGACTTTTCCTTTAACACGGACCACGGAGGAAATGGGGCGTCGCTAAAAAAAAATTACCGAAGTATTTAGATTATAATAGGCTTTCAGATCAAAAATTCATATGTCCAAAATCATTTATTTGAAATCACACTTTCCAAAAATTGAAGAATTTCGACTAATAAAAAAAATTTGGTGCACAAAACACAAAAAAAATTATTTCTCTCAAAAAAAACTTTAAGCACCTGTACTAAAAAATAGAAAAAATCAAAAATATCTAAAAAATTTATTTAAAGTTGGTTCATATCGCCCTGTAAATAACGGAATATACATTTCTATTCGTTATCGGACAGATCTGAAGCATCTGACGAAACATTGACGGATGAATAAGCTTTTAAATCTTTAATATGCCAATTTCCAGCATTGGAACCATCTGGATTCCTAAGAACGTAAACTAACGAGGATAGTTTTTTAATTATGGTACATAAAATATATTTGGGAGCCAATTTTGCCATGAAATGTTTCGGGGCGCTAGATAAAACCATATTTTTTCTCCAAACTTGATCGCCAACGTTAAACTGTACGTCGCGTTTACGCAAATTATATGTTTTTGCATTTCTCTGATATGCACGAGACAAATTTTTACGCACGGCCGTGAAAACTTCTTTTATTCCCGTTACTTCGGACGCATAATTATCGCGATCACCCGGTAGGATTTCTATATCAACAAAATCATGGGGTATTTGACCGTAATAATTTCCAGACAACGGTACGTGTCTAGCAAAATTTAAAAATGCCGGTGAATATTTGGTTACTTCATGTTTCGCTGTGTTTATGGCTTGCCGAATTTCATGTATGTGTTTGTCCCAATCGCGATGTTCGTCAATATAACTTCTGATTGCCGTACCAATAGTACGATTGCTCCTTTCAACAAAATTTACTTGGGGAGAATAAACTGCAGAGAACCAGATTTTTTGGACTGCATATCTCTCACAAAGATCTTTCATTATTTTACAATTTAAATTAGAGGCATTATCACACATGAGATGTTGTGGAACTCCAAATATGAGAAACACCTGTTCCTCTAAAAATTTACAGATATTTGAAGCAGTAGCCTTGCGAAGAGGATGTAACAAAGTGTACTTAGAAAACCAATCTGAGACCACCAGCAACCACGTAAAACCGTTTCTACTTCTGGTTAAAGGGCCTATTAAATCAACGGCGATAATTTGCCATGGGTATTCGGCTTTTTTCTCTTTACCCATTTTACCCATTTGCGCCATATTTGGTGCTTTTTGTGCTCCACACGTTTTGCAGGCACGGACATATCTAACAACATCTCTTCGCATTTTTGGCCAGTAATAATTTTCTTGGATTCGAGCAAGAGTTTTATAAACACCAGGATGGGCACAAGTTGCAGGATCATGACACGACTTAATAACATCCTCACGTTGAGGTTTGGGAACAAGGACTTTCCACTCGATTAAATTTGAATTAAAAGGAAGACAAGCCGGAATAAATTTGTATATGAGGTCGTTCTCTACTTTCCACTGTGGAAAACTTTCTGGGTTAGACAAAATCTTTGTACGCAAATCATCGTACCAGGGATCGATGCGATCAGTATCAACTTCAAGATAAGCAATTTGATCATTCTCATGAATCCTACTAAGTGCATCAGGCACCTTATGACATGCTCCTTTACGATAGACGATTCGGAAATCAAACTGTTTGAGACGCATAGCCCAACGAGCTAAACGGCCTGTGGGATTTTTTAAATTTCTAAGCCATAACAACGAATAATGGTCAGTGATGAGGGTAAATTCAACACCATCTACATAAGGACGAAATTTTTCAACAGCAAACAAAGCTGCAAGGGCCTCTTTCTCGGTGGTTCCATACGAACGTTCTGCTCTTGTCAAAGACCGACTAGCATAGGAAATCACCTTTTCTCCACCGTCTATTTCTTGAGTCAATACAGCTCCTAGACCGATGTTACTTGCGTCACACTGAATAGTGAAGGGACGAGAATAATCGGGTTGTACTAGAACTGGGGAAGATACTAAAGCTTCCTTTATGGCGATAAAAGCATTCTCAGCTTCTGATGTCCAGACTATAGGTTCTTTCTTTTTCTTTCCTTTCAAAAGATCATTGATAGGGGAAACAAGGGTAGAAAAATCTTTGACGAAGCGTCTATACCAAGAACAAAGACCAATAAAACGTTTAATCTCCGTTGTGTTAGTTGGACGGGGATAATTAACCATAGTGGAAATTTTGTCGGGGTCCGACCGAAGAGAGTTATCACCAACGATATAGCCTAAATACTTCAAAGTTGTTTTGAAAAATTCACATTTGTCTACATTTATCGTAAGGTTAGCATCCTTTAGTTTATCTCGAACTTGTCCTAACAAGGCAACGTGTTCCTCAGCAGTGGAAGAACAAACAATAATATCATCCAAGTAAGTAAAAATAAAAGGTTCGAATTCTGGTCCAAAAATCTGATCTACTAATCTTTGCTGGGTTTGAGCACTATTACAAAGACCAAAAGGCATCACAGTAAATTGAAAAGATCCACGGCCAACAACAGCAAAAGCAGTTTTTTCTCGCGAAGATGGATCAAGAGGGATCTGCCAAAAAGCTTTTTTCAAATCTATCGAACTTATATATTTAGCGTTACGCAATAATGACAAAATTCGGTCAATATTGGGGAGAGGATATGTGTCATGACGAGTAACTTCATTAAGATTCCTGCCATCAAAACAAAACCTAAACTCGCCTGTCTTTTTCTTTACAAGCAAGACTGGACTACACCAAGGACTGTTACTCGGTTCTATAACTTTAAGTTTGAGCATCTCATCTAATTCGCGATTTAAAATATCTGACATGTATGGCGACATAGGAAAAGGACGTTGTCGAAAAGGCTTTGCGTCACCCGTATCGATAGTCATTTTGATCATATCTGTTCTTCCTATACCATTCTTTTTGTCTACCTCCTGAAAACTATGGATGACAGCATCCGCTAGAGGTCTTAACTCGGCGGCAAGAGAATCAATCGAACACAAAGATTGTGGAAACGAAACATCGCCTTCAGGTTTTGAAGTTACTATCTCACAACAAGGATTTCTGACACTCCATTTATTTTGTTCGAAATTTATCGCTAAAGAAAATTTTGAAATGAAGTTACTTCCTAAAATAAAATTTATTGGTAGCGATGGCACTACAAGACAACTAATCACATGACAAATTCCATTCGCCACAAACGGCAAATCTACAATACCAGAAACCTTTTTACTCGATCCGTCGGCTAAAGACACATTCTGACTACACGGTAAATCGATCTCAATGTTGTTTCTCTCAAGAAAATCCAATCCCTTTGATCCGACTACAGTAGTGGAACACCCGGTATCTAATAAAAGCGTAAAGGGTTGCGAAAGAATTTGAACCTCCAAGTAAGGTCTGTTATCGAATGGCTTTGAAGCAATGACCGGAGATAATTTTGACGAATGTTTATAAAAATTTTTTACTGTACCTAGCCATTTGTACCAATCAGAGACATTAAAATTTTCTGGAAACTTATTATTGGCCGCAAAACATGAATGTTCGGGGTTTGAAATTTTATTGTGAACACTCTTACCGAACTTAAGGGTGTTGGTTATTCGTTTTTTGAAGGTTTGACACAGTTTGGGCATGTCCTTACCGTAACATTATCTGCGCCACATCGGAAACAAAAATATCTATCAAAACGCTGTTTACAGTCGTTGAAATTGTGCCCGCGTCTTCGGCCATTAAAACAAACGATCATCTTCGATTTATTCGAAGTACTTTTACTAGGGTTTTTTGCCTCAGAATTTCGCGGAGCCGAGCGGTCGTCATTATTTTTAAAATTTGTTTTTCCGTTAGGAACATTGGCTTTTCTGGAGGGACCGGGGAACTCATGATTAACATAAGCGACGGACGTTTCCTTCTTGACACTAGGCACGACCACATTATTCTCTAGTTTACGAATAACAGCAGACAACTCCTCAACAGTATTGGTATCGACTAATGCAATCAACGGAATATATTCAGGGATAATATTTTGCCTCAAGTGTTTCACGATAGTTTTCTCTAAAGGCTGCACCGTCAGCCGTTTTACCAAAGACATAACCTGTGCCTGAAATAAAGCGAACGACTCATTTTTCTTCTGCTTCCTGGATTTGATCTGGTTCCATAAATCCTCGTCGTAGTCTTGGGGAAGAAACGTAGCCTTCAAAAGACCAATCAATTCGTTCCATGAAGAAACGGTACTACGAACACTCCTGAACCACACAGCAGCGCTACCTGTAAATAACTCGACAGCTGATCTGAAAAGAACCTCTTGTCCTACATTACGGGATTCAGCCAGGTCTCTAACTTTTTCTATGAAAGGGAAAACTCCTTTAGAATCTCCACTAAACTTAATGTTCCAATCAGCTAAATTAGTTGGATGCGACACCTGAACGACGGGAGCTGGAATATTAACGACCGGCTGTGAAGGAATTATATTCGAAGAAACTGATGGCCCAACAGGAACGACTTTGTCATCTAATTGCCCTTCTAAAAGTAAACAATCTGCAGAAGCCTCTGCCTTATACTCTTCTTCTTCCTCAAATTCTACGGGTAACCTAGCTATTCTAAAAGATAAATGCGTAAGATGAGCCTTTGCCCTACGATAGACCGAATCTCTAACGTCTCCTTCGAAATCTCCAATTAAACTACGGATGTCAACAGCAGTTTCGTCTATCTGCTTCTTCTCATCGTTGAATATTAACCTATTTTCCTCTAAATCAATAACGGCCTTTTTACTAAGTAATTTACGAAGCATTGTTTTTTTGTCACTAAGATTTTTCTTAGTCTTAACCCCTCGTATCAACAATTCATAATCAATTTCGTCATTTTTTAAATATTGAACCACGGAGGATTCCATTTTGAATTATATTCTCTCAAAAATTATGCAAAAAAATTCAACAAAACTATTTAAACTCAAAATTTACTGTAAACTTGGAATTGAAAACTAGCAGTTATTATTTTATTTACCTTTGGAATTTTCTCTTTTCGTATTTACATTACTATCTTATTTCTTATCTGCGCATCCATCGAAATTTTATAAACAGTATAAAATCTCTATTCAGACACCTTTAGACAACAAGGAGCCACATTTTAAATTAGTGCTGGGAAAAATACCATTTACGTGTAAAACAAAAAAAGGAATGCAATGACGTTGTTTTTAAGTACTCGTTAACACGGAGCAAAAAGAAACAAAAAAATGACAGAAACCTCTAGGTGCGGTCGCCGTTTTATGAATAAAACTTAGGTTGCGTTAAAAATAAAAAAGCCTTTTTGTGATATTACTAATTAAGAGTTAGATGAAAAACTTAGCGTTATTTTATGAATCAATAATGAGCAGAACAACGTGGACAAAATAAGAAAACAAACTAATAAGAATTAGACAAGAGATAGCCCCACGTTCTAGGGTGCCATTTTATGAAGCACGACAAATTAGATAAACATGTGATGTACATAAACTTAAAAAATACGTGCTACATAATTTAAAATCGCACCGGCGGCTCTAATCATCAAGAGATTTTAGGGTGTGAGTTCATACAACAATATTTAAGCTAAAGAAAAGAAATTATTAATTTTTTGGGCGCCATTAATAGATCAGAATCTATTGCTATTTATCTATATAAAAATTACAAAAATGTTACGAAAAAAATGGTATCCCTTTGACTACTAATGGTACTTACCCTTGTTGTCTGTGGTAGGCTGCATTTCCTAATACAATAAGGATACATAGATGGATTGTGCGAACAGAAAAAGACGAAATAAGTTTTAACATAGTTACCATTTATTTAGATAGAAAATAGTCATTAAACTGAGTTGATTAGAAAAATAAAAAAATAAGTCTTTCGCGTTGCATCTTAAAAGTTCAAAAAAAGGAAAAGGAACGAAACAGTTTATTGCAAAATACCTGGTGATAATCCGTTGTTGTTGAATTGCTGGAATCGGGTTAGCTCGCCAGAGTTGTGGATACGACGAAATCACTTTCACTTTTCACTTTCATTTTTAGAGTTAAAGTACTGTTACATAATTGTTATCATATTATACGAAAAATAAAAATTCCATAGTTCTTTTTGTTTTATGAAAAGAAAATAACTGCATTCATGATTATTAGTGATACTTCTCACTGACTTGATAATTAAACATATTTTATTTAGACCATAGTCTTTAAAAAAAATGGAACTGCGTTCCACGAAGATTGAATTAAGTGCGGTTTATATGAGACATATTAAACGGAAGTCTTATCCGCAAATGTTGAACTAAGTTCTGTTTGAACGAAACATATAACACGCCGTACTAAGAAAACTATTATTTAATCGTACCGGACACAACACAGAGAATATACCGGTATGGTATTTAAGACAACATATCGCACTTGCGATTTTCACGACAGAATCTTTAAGATTCCATTTTGCCTATTTAGGCACAGACAAGAAAAAAATGCAGGTCTTCACTGCATGACCGCTAGAACTTAATTCCTTCCTTCTTGTCCTAATCTCGGACAAGATTCCTCTCTGCTCTCTATATTCACCTCCCTTTTTCACAGCTCTTACCTAATTTGACCAATAATCATCATTCCGAAATTTTCGTACCAATCACATAGCTGGGAAATAATGTTTAGACCAGCCTTATTATGATCATACGTCTCTTTTTCGGCCAATCACCACGAGTGTCCTTTTTGTAACCGTTTAAGGGTTCCCACGAAAGTTACTGCGTCGTACTTTTGTGGAATTCTGAGATTTCTATCATTCAAACACTTAGCAATCTTTCCTATTCTTCTTTTTATGAGGCATATCCTGTGCAAAGTAAATACTTTTAGGAAAGTTGTCTTCGAGCCCTAAAGTCTCTTTGTGATTTTACTGCCTCAAATAACTAAATGACCAGCTTAGGCGTCTAGAATTTCTTAAAATATTAATCCTTCCGCTTTCTTGTGGGTGGCCTAAGAGAAACGCGTTGGGAAGTACATTTCGTCTTACTTCTATCTATAACGCAGAGACGGACTTTTGCGATATTTAGATTGTGATTCTTCGAGCCTGTTTCAACTTTTACAATCATTAAACCATCGGTTTGTTGGATGTCATTCATAGTAATATTATATAATTCTTCTCTTCTACAGGCACCAGATATTCCCAATATCATTGCGACCTACAAATTATGAAAAAATCTTCATTAGAGTATTTCTTTTACCTAAACTAGCTTATATTACCTTGTGAACTAGAAATTCTTCATCCGGTGCTTCCAGCAGAAATTTTTCAAATTGCTCCCGTGTAAAAATGCTCGCTTTCTTAGGCCTATAGCCAACATTTTTTCTCTTCAAATACGCGATCAAAGTTGAAAACTTGGAAATATCAATGCCATCATAAAGAAAAACGGTGGATTTAATCATTGAATATTCTGCCCAGAGGCTTCCAGGAGCTTTCAACTACATATGTCTTTGAACGAAATATGCCAATAGAGTCTTTTCTTCGATTCTTAAATTCTTGCCTTCGCACCATTTTTTAAAACTTTGGTAGATATTTTGATAACGGAATTTGGATTTTTCGGGAATAATTGCGGAACACCCTTCTTCCCAAGCCCGTTCAATTTCTTCAAATTCACTTTCGCTCATATTTTAATTTATAATAATCAAAATTGTACTTAAAATTGTTGACAACTAAATAAAAACTCAATTCTCCATTGTTGTTATGCACCCTAGTTACTACCTAACAACCAAAGTATCTATCTTGATAAAATGAATGAAACTAGTCAATATGACAAAATGTTTAATTTTATAATTTATAATGGTATCAATCGTGCAAAAAACATTATAAGCATGTCGAACGTTAAGGGTAACCGATCTCAGGCAATAATTGGAGTCGTCGCTCCGCTCCTCCTCCAAACAATTGTCTTCGATCGGTATAAAACCCTTACCGTTCTCCATACTTAATATACTATATAATTTACATTTTTAGGAATATTTTGAAATAGAAGCCACATCTCGATAAAAGGTGACTTATCAAAAAAATACTAAGCAAAAAAGTTTAAAAAACACTGTGTTTAACAATCAACGGTTTAACTAATGGTACCATAATAATAGTTTAATTGGAACATACACAAACATTCGGGGGGTTTAAAGGAACAAAACTCCCATAAAATTTTTATGTAAATAATATTAAAAAAGAAGCCGCATCTCGATAAAAACTCGCTTATCGAAAAAATACTAAGAGGCAAAAAAGTTTTAAAAACGTTGTGTTTAACTAATGATACCACAATAATGAAATAATTGAAACGTATACAAAAGTTTGGGGGAGTTTAAGGGATCAAAACCCCCATAAAATTTGTATGGGGTGGAGAAATCTCACTATAATTTTGTTTTAAGATGATATTGCCATAAGAATGATACATGTCCATTTTCAATAAAAAATCTTTAATAGTTTTCGATATACATATTAAAAAAAAATCGATTTTCATTTTGTAACTTCAAAGGGCTGTAACTTTTTTTATGAGCATATTTGTACTAAGGTGAGTTAGGTTCAATCGAACTATTTTTGACTCCAGAATGTGTGGTATAATTTTATGACCAATCTTTTCGGGAGACCATGTATAACTAAGTTTAAAGTAGAATAAGGAGACTCAGAATATCGTGGCTGTGCAACCTGAGAGAATGGTACGGATGTACATCAAATAAACTTTTCAGAGCAGCCGTCTCTAAAATCCGAGTAGCTATGATGACCTCCCTCGCGGAGATGGCACTTAAAGAAGAAGAAGAAGATGTCTAAAGTCAGCTAAAAACCAAGACTCCAGAAATCGTTGTCTTGTTTTAGTATTAAATTAAAATACAAACCGTTGAAGTTAAAATAAAAACAAAGTAAGATGATTAGGATGGATTCTGTAAAAATGAGCTTAGGATGTGTGAGTAAAAAAATCGAAGCAAAAATAGGAATTTCATGAAAATATACCTTGCCATTAGGATCACTCGATGAGCTAGTATTCTTTCTTCTTCCCTTCCAAGCACAAATGCAATATCTGCGGAATCAGTGTCTTCTGACAATCTTTGAAGATCATCGAGCAGTCGCGGTACTCCAGCGAGGGCTTTGTCTGCTGGAAGACCTGTTGTTCCTAAGCCTCCTATTCTTGAGCCCATGTTTCTTCTGTCTGTAAAAATGGTAATGTTAATCTTAATTGTACAACATACCATAACAACAAAAGAATTAACAGAACAACAACACAATCGTAAAATAAAAATATAACGAAGAATAATTATTTATTATTTACGTACTGAGTTGACAAAACTCCAAAGAAACTTTAGAAACTACTAAGAAGTCATTCTCTTCTTAAAAAATATAGAAAAATGCAGCTAGCCATCAACCAGCCGTCCACCACGACAAGCTTGGTATCGAAATTAATAGACTGCGTTCCAGATATCGTCCATTATCAAAGACGACCTCCTTACATCACAAACATTTCACCTTCACCAACGTCTGGAGAAGACAATGGAAGAGCGACTCACCATAGGAAGTACACCATATGACCTGTATCGATGAGAAACTGTTAGGGTTTGAACTGCTCCGTAATACGCGGACTACACAGAACAGAAAAAGATTAAGCAGCGGAAAATGTGCCGACAACAACTTACATAGAAGGAGAAAAGCCTTTATTCCTGAATGTGACTGTGGTGCGCAACGACAGACTATCTATCAAAACATCACATTTTTGAAGAATGTCCCCGAATTCGGTTCCGTGGAGTTTTTGATAATTTCCTGAATGCGACCGAAAATGTTTTCGTTTATATTTGAATCAGTGAGTGAAAGAACAATATAAACGCCAAAAACGACATTTTGAACTGAGATAGCCAAAATACGTTTAATAGGTTAATGCATCACTGGGCAAAAGAACAGTATAAACACAACTCTCTGCGATTCAATATCGACAGGGCAATTTGGTAGATGAGTGAAAGAACCGTATACGTGCAATGCTTATACTGTTCTTTTGCTGCTTATACTGTTCTTTCACTCAATGACATTACGTCGTCGCGCGCCACTTGTAATCAGGATTCATTTAGTGAGTGATAGTAAAGGGTTAACAATCTTGCATTCCAGGCATTGTTAGTAAAAATAATATTTCTAAACAAAACCAATAAATGTAGTTTCAGAATTGTGTTTTTTTGTAATTGAGTGAAAGAACAGTACATGTACACGATACATTTTTACAAATATCTTTTTTCTGGAGTTTGTTTTAATAAATTTTATTTGGTAATTTAATAAGTAAGCACAAAAGCTACAACTTTAGAATGTATGAAAATATCAAAAAACCACTAGATTTTTGTTTAAATGGTTTTTTTTAAATTTTCTTCAAATGACAGTTTTGGAGATGTACTATTCTTTCACTCACCGATTCATTTATACATTAAATGTTCGTTTGTAATACTCCATTTAACGTGTTCTTTTGTTTTTAATTATGTATTTTTTGTATGCCATACGCTAAATAAATAAATAAATGGAAATAACAGATAGAGCAAGACTAATCTGTAAAAAAACGTGTATTTTTGGATGTGACCTTCTGTATTAATAATTGACTTATGCTCCTTCTCAGATATGCCCGGAACATTAATAAAAAAATTAAAATATTTAAAAATTTCGAAAAACATCTATTTGTTTCTGCTTTCTTTGCTTATAACTTTAAAACGATTCGTTTTGGAACAAAGTCGTAAAGAAATAAAATAAAGATAATTAAATTTTGTATGATATACGACTGGTCAAAAATGTCTTGTATTACCTTTTCTGCAATATAGCAATAAATACAAAATAAGGGGACAAAATACGCCTGTTGTTATTCAATGTTTCTTAACCACTTGTGGCACTTAGAAAATTAGTAATTCGCTTAGAAAATTCTTATAACTAACTTAAATGGTCTACCAAATTTTGGTACCTAATCGATTTTGCATAATAAATTTGCAATGTAAATGTTTTTAAAAAAGTTCAAATTTTTTAAAATCTTTCTGAACAAAAAGTAGACCATTTAGAAGTTGGCTAATTTTTTTTCATATTTATAAAGAGGTGCTCTACCTATCTAATACACTTTACAGAATTAAAATCGGATTATTTAAGGGGCCTCAGCAATGTTTTAAAATGATAAACAATTTTTTGGCTTATAAACAAATAGCTTTGTTTAATAATAAAAAAAATTAATTTTTAGCAATGCAAATAATTAAAACCGGTATAATTAAACTTTCAAATGCTGTCAGCAGAATTGCTATTTTATTTTTTAATCAAAAGTTATTCTCGTTCAAAAATTGCAATTTTACGATTTTTTGAAAGTTCCGCCGCGTTTATCTCGAAAACTATGCATCCTACGAAAAAAAATTTAAGAACATTTTTTGCTTAGAATTACCCAAGGAATACAAAAAAATGTTTTATTTTGCGAAAAATTGATGCTATGTAATTCCTCAAGTTCTTTGTTTATAACAATCTTATCGACATCCGGATCAACTGTTACCCAAAAAATTCGTGTTCTACGGGTCAAAATACATAAAAAACTTGGGTAAGTCCATCTAAATAAAGGAGCCCGTAGCACCCCCTCCTGGACACAGCACTTATTTGTTTATAAGCCAAAAAACTGTTTATAACTTTAAAACATTGCTGAGGCTGCTTAAATAATCCGATTTCAATTCTGTAAAGTGCATTAGATACGTGGAGTGCTTCTTTATATGTAAAAAAATTGACAAATCTTTGTATGTTCTAGTTTTTGTTGTGCAAGATTTTAAAAATTTTTAATTTTTTAAAAAAAGTGTAGATTGCAAAATTATGTAAAATCTAGTAAGTCAATTTTAATGAAATTTGGTGGACGCATTTAGCACATTACAAAAATTTTCTAAGCGGATTAGGAAGGTTCCAAGTGTAACTTAAGTGATGGAAAAACATTGAATAAAGACGGGCTTGTTTTGCCCCCTTATTTTATATTTATTGCTATTTTGCAGCAAGGGTGTTAAATTAAGACATTTTTAACCAATCGTATCTGATAGAAAATTTAATTATCTATGTTTTATTTCTATACGACTTTGTTCCAAAATGAATCGTTTTAAAGTTATAAGCAAAGAAAGTAGAGAAAAAAGAAGGATATTTTTTGAAATTTTTAAATATTTTTTTTATTAATGTTCCGGGCATATTTGAGAAGGAGCATAAGCCAATTATTATTAACGAAGTTATAACCTAACTTTATCCTCAAAAATCCGAATGCCACCTCTCACATCCACGTAAAAACAGATCCTTCCTGGTCTAAGAGATAAAATGTTTTTATCTAACTCATATTATGTATAAGTTTTTAGGTTGTGAAAACTGTCATTATAGATAGCAGTGCGTGAAGGGTTTAAAGTGTGCGTGAAGTAACAATGTATTTTAAATGGGATTTACTTTTTCGCACTTTTTTTGGCATACTTTCATATAATCAAATATTCTTAACTTTCATGCATTGTCACGCGTTGTCATGGTGATGACATTTTCAGCAATAAATTACGACAAAATTTTGACAGTTTTGTAGTTTGAAAGAAGTTAGAATTTTTAAATGTCAAAGTTCTAACAATTGTAGAATAGAAATGAATTCAAGTGACGAAGAGTTATAGTTTTTTTATTTGTTTATCGTAGATAAAATATTGCATGAAACTGTGCGTGAAGTACTTTTTGCGAACTTACGCGATGTATAGCACTCGTTCCGCTGTCGCTCGTGCTCTAAACATCGCGTGCGTTCGCAAAAAGCATACTTCACGAACTGTTTCATAAATAACTATTGTGACACATTTGAATTTTACGTTATATTGTATTCGAAGTTACGTGAACAAGATATAATCGTATGCAAAATAGTTCTATTTAACGAAGGATACAAAACAGCTTAGAATGATATAAACATAATGTAGACTTAACAGGCAATTTACCTATTAGGACGAATGAAGAAACACAAGAAGTTTTGGTTCTTCATTCTGACAATTGATGGAACAATGATGTAACAATTCTGACAAGAAACACAAGAAGTTTTGGTTCTTCATTCTGACGATTGATGGAACAATGATGTAACAATTCTGACGATTTTAAAAAGACAATGTTGTATACGAAAATAGTGTTAATATCCACACGAGTTCCGAGTTCTTGATTTTTTTTTTGTATTTTTAGTTAGTTCGCGCATCATATAGTTTTGAGTGCAGCTGTTGCCAGATCCACAAGTTTCCGTTACGAATGTAGAACGTATCGTATGGCCACTTAACAATTAAACCAGTAGAAAGATGACATTGGAAAGAAGCAAATTGGCCGAATTACAGGAGACACATAAACGAAATGGGCATAAAGAGAGAATTTGAATCCGTAGCAGAAATGAAAAGAAATATAGAAGAAATCATAAGAAAAATTCAACAAGCAATGGAAATGCACGAACAAGAGAGAACTAATTATTCCGAACTAGTTGAAAGAAGTCAAAAAACAAGAAACATAACTAGAAGAGTATACGAAAGGACAAGAAGAAATAAGGGCAAGACTTATTCAAGCAAGTGAAGCAAGCGTCACGGAAATAATCGACACAAGAAAATCAGAAAGCAAAGGAAAATTTTTCACATTTTTCGAACAATTGGAAACATGCAAAGATCATCTCTCTACTAAAACCAAGGAAGGACGGAAGAAGACCAAAAAGTTAAAGGCCGATATCCAATATTACCCCAGGCTGTGGGTGAAAAAACGTGATATAATTAAGGAATTTTTGAAACCTATCAGGTGTTGTAAAGGACGATGCCAGGAATAACTTCTACTAAAATGTGACCAAAAATATTGTGAGCTTTTTTTTTAATTGCGATTTTCATTTGTTAAATTTGCAATTTTTAAAGATTTTTAATTTTGCAGCTTAGGATATTGATTTTAGAGAAAAACTTTTTGATAAAAAGTTGTAGTAAATTAAAAAACCTACAATTTGAGCTATGGTAAGTTCAATTTCGTTTATTGGTTATTGCAAAACAGCATGCGGATGTCCAAAATGGCCGTTTTTTACAATTGCGTTATTTATTGTACAAATAATTTTTTTTTATTTTTTAAAGCTTTAAAATGAAGATCTTTCAATTCCAAACATAAAAAAAATTGCAAGGCAGGATTAATGAATTTCTTGCTTAGATATTATAAATTGTTTATCCCAATAGGTCAAATGTCGAAGGCTATAACTTTTTGAAGAAAAATCGTAGAGAGTTGTTGTAACATCCAATCTCCTTCTAAAGAGTTATATTTTCATATTCTGATGTAAATAAATGCGTAAAATATTTTTAAACCTCTAATTTTTGGGTTTGAAAATAAGGGGGCAAATTTCGTTATAAACATTTAGAGCTGAAGCGGCCCAGTACATCCTATGAGTTTTTAACTTACAGATTATTGCTGCTGAAGAGGAAACGAAGATTTATAAAAAAATAAAAAATTTCTACGACCAGCTGAAGCCGAGCTAAATGTTGGGTTTGAAAATAAGGGGGCAAATTTAGTTATAAACATTTAGAGCTGAAGCGGCCCTGTACATCCTATGAGTTTCTAACTTACAGATTGTTGTTGCTGAAGACGAAACGAAGATTTATAAAAAAATAAAAAAAGTTTACAACCAACTGAAGCCGAGATAATTGTTTATTTTTTCTTAAATCGTAGTGCCTTTATTTATAACAATTAAGAAATTATTTTACAGTCATTGACTAAAGAAAGACTTATATTATCTTAAAATAGAAATTATTATAAACTATAATTACATTTAATTATTAAAAATTATTTTTAAAATCGGTGCTTTTGCGAGCGGCCGAATTTTGCAAATCGCCCGGCTCGCTTCAAATCCGCGCGCTCGGAAAATTTTTAAGTAACTTTTATTAAATTTTGACCGAAAACAATTTAATAATATTACCATTATAATATATAGTGTATTTACCACTGTATTTGTTTTTCTTGATAAACTTTTATATGTGAAATCTAATTTCTGAAGAAATAATATTACAAAAATGATACATATAACTATATTTTTAATTTTTGCATTGTTATATAAATATAATAATAATAATGTTACTTCTTATTATACAATATAAAACATTTTCTTCTTGTAGTGACTATCCGTTTTGGATGTTGGCGACCATCATGGCAATTTGGCAAACCCCATTTGGAAACTGAGAACCAGGAAGGCGAAGGATTACCTTGCTAGAAAATTTACGTACGTCGTTCAACACAACAACTACAAATCTTTTTAGAGCAGCAGTACCGATTTAGTGTGCAAGTACAGATTGCCATGATGGTCGCCAACATCCAAAACGGATAGTCACTACAAGAAGAAAAAGTTTTATATTGTATAATAAGAAGTAACATTATTATTTATTATTATTATATTTATATAACAATGAAAAAATTAAAAATATAGTTATATATTTCATATATAGGTATGTATCATTTTTGTAATATTATTTCTTCAGAAATGAGATTTCACATATAAAAGTTTATCAAGAAAAACAAATACAGTGGTAAATAGACTGTATATTATAATGGTAATATTATTAAATTGTTTTCGGTCAAAATTTAATACAAGTTACGTAAAAATTTTCCGAGCGCGTGGATTTGAAGCGAGCCGGACGCTCGCAAAAGCACCGATTTTAAAAATAATTTTTAATAATTAAATGTAACTATATTTTATAATTATTTTTAATTTAAGATAATATAAGTCTTTCTTTAGTCATTGACTGTAAAATAATTTCTTAATTGTTGTAAATAAAGGCACTACGATTTAAGAAAAAAGAAACAATTATCTCGGCTTCAGTTGGTTGTAGAAAATTTTTATTTTTTTATAAATCTTCTTTTCGTCTTCAGCAACAATAATCTGTAAGTTAGAAACTCATAGGATGTACAGGGCCGCTTCAGCTCTAAATTATTATAAAGAAAATTGCCCCCTTATTTTCAAGCCCAACATTTAGCTCGGCTTCAGATGGTCGTAGAATTTTTTTATTTTTTTATAAATCTTCGTTTCGTTTTTAGGAACAATAATCTGTAAGTTAAAAACTCATAGGATGTACAGGGCCGCTTCAGCTCTAAATGATTATAACGAAATTTGCCCCCTTATTTTCAAACCCAAAAATGAGAAGTTTAAAAATGTTTTACGCATTTATTTACATCAGAATATGAAAATATAACTCTTTAGAAGGAGATTGGATGTTTCACCAACTCTCTACGATTTTTTTTCAAAAAGTTATAGCCTTCGACATTTGACCTCTTGGGATAAACAATTTATAATATCTAAGCAACAAATTCGTTAATCCGGCCTTACAATTTTTTTTTTATGTTTGGAATTGAAAGATCTTCATTTTAAAGCTTTAAAAATAAAAAAAATTATTTGTACAATAAATAACGCAATTGTAAAAATCGGCCATTTTGGACCTTTCGCAGGCTGTGTTGCAATAACCAATAAATGAAATTAAACTTACCATAGCTCAAATTGTAGGTTTTTTTAATTTACTACAACTTTCTATTAAAAAGTTTTTCCCTAGAATCAATATCCTAAGCTGCAAAATTAAAAATCTTAAAAAATTGCAAATTTAACAAATGGAAATCGCAATAACAAAAAAAGCTCACAATATTTTTGGTCACATTTTAGTAGAAGTTATTCCTGGCATCGTCCTTTACAACACCTAATAGGTTTCAAAAATTCCTGAATTATATCCTGAAATCGACCTATTTTTCACCCACAGCCTGGAGTATATCCCTACTGGAATTTCTACAAAAATATCTATAAAAAACTAATGAAACATACACAAAAGAAAAATAGTACAAGAAGACCAGGTCTGATCCAGAAGAGGAAGATATTGCAAACTGCAAGTAGTTGTCATTGAAACTAAAATCCGTTTTAACCGAAACCAAAAAACAGGAATGGCTATTCTCGACATAGAAAAAGTGTCTGAAAATAAGACCTTATCTACAAGATGGACAGAGGTAAATCTCATTATTTATAGTTCAGAGAAATATGGAAAAAAATAGCCTGTTGGTGACACAACCCCCTCCAGGCCGAAACCAATTTTTTTGAGTAATATGGACATCTATAATAATAACCTATATATTTCCTGCAGCCGATTTTGATGATATACATAGTTATAAACAAATGAAGATCAAAAAACGGTAAATTTAAACGGTAAACAAATTTGAGAGCAAGAAACTCATAAACGGTATAAAAAACTTCAATATGGCGTTTGCTTAATATGTCTATCCTTATTGATTGCTTAGAAAATTGCGAAATAAATCATAAATTTTGAGTTTTTATAAATATTTATAACTTATGTAAAAATTAACTTAGAACCTTCTTATTAAACGGAATGCTGAGACTTATGGTGCTTAATTCATACCCTAAATTTCGAAGAAATTGGTCAAATAGTTTAAAAGTTATTTAATTTGTTTATCCCAAATTTATTTTTTTTGCAACACTGTAAGTCAGAAAATGATGAAGCTACAGTAATACTTTGGATAGTTTATGGAAGAAGGAAATTTACAGTATTAATTTAATTTAAAAAAATTACAAAAAATAATTATAAATATTGCAAAATTATTTTGCAAAAACATGTGAATTAAATAAATGGGGGGGGGGGGCTAACTTTGTCCCTAATTGTCCTAGGACAGTTGTTTTTCTTTCTAAATGTGTATAAAAATTCAGTCTTTCTAAATATGAAAAAATAATTTTTCTACAGGTAACGGTTAAAAAGTTATTCTAATTGTTTATAAGTAAGCAAAAAGTCGACATGTTTTTTCAAAATAATTTTACACTGTTTAAAATTATTTTTTGTCATTTATTTTTAATAATGGTAATAGTATAAATGTTCTTCTTTCATAAACTGTCCGAAGTATGATTGTAGCCTCATAATTTTCTGACTTGTAGTGTTGCAAAAAAAAATGAATTTGGGATAAACAAATTAAATAACTTTTAAACTATTTGACCAATTGCTTTGAAATTTAAAATATAATTTAAGTACAAGAAGTATCAGCATTCTGTTTAATAAGAAGGTTCTAAGTTAATTTTTACATAAGTTATGAATATCTTTAAAAACTCAAAATTTATGATTTATTTTGCAATTTTCTAAGCAACCAATAAGGATGGACATATTCAGCGAACGCCATATTGAAGTTTTTTATACGATTTATGAGTTTCTTACACTCAAATTTGTTTAAAGTACTTAACTTTTTGGTAATAGATTAAAAAAGCGAAAATTTAGCGTTTTTTGATTTTCATTTGTTTATAACTATGTATATCATCAAAATCGGCTGCAGGAAACATATAGGTTAATAATATAGATGTCCATACTACTCAAAAAATTTGGTTTCGGCCTGGAGGGGGATGTGTCACGAGAAAAATCTTATTTCTCTGGACTATTAGTCAACATATGTGATACATATTTAGCTAAGTTTTATCAAAAGATGTCCAGGATGCAAGAGGTTCAGAAAGGGATGCCTCAGGGCAGCATTTTATCGCCCATTTTATGCAATACTTTTGTTTAAGATTTGCTACTTCCAACACATGCAATAATAAACACAGTCCTATACTCGGACGATACGGCAATATAAAGGCGAAGCAATAAAGCACTAAAATCGGCCTTACCTCCGAAAAAAAAAACGACAAGACGGATCTTAGTAATTATTTTTGCATTCGATTCGTGAATGCGCCAGGAAACTTTGTGACCCAGAGCCATGATATAATATTGAAAAACTGCATACAAAAAATGCATTCTTAAAGTGCATCTCAAACATACAATAAAAAAATTCAGAACTCGTCAATTATCGACGGAAATGAGTTCAATTTTGTTACTCTGGGATTTTTGGGGTCGCTGAAAACGAATATGACGTCGGAAGTGATCTCCGGAGTACCTAGTGCCCAGAGTACCTACTGTTTACATCGTCATTAAAATTCATTAAAAAATTAGTCAAAAATCATTACTTGGAGGGTTTTTAGGGTCACTAACGACGAATATGACATCGGAAATGATCTACGGAGTACCTGGTGCCCAGGGTATCTCTGTTTACCCCGTCTTGTGGAGTTTTCGGCAAAAAATTTATTAAAAAATTAGTCAAAAATCATTACTTATGGGGTTTTGGGGTCCCTAACGACGAATATGACATCGGAAGTGATTTTCGGAATATCTAGTGGCCAGGGTACCTCGTCTTATGGAGTTTTCGGCAAATTCATTAAAAAATTAGTCAAAAATCATTGCTCGGGGGTTTTTGGCTCGCTGACGTTGAATATGACATCGGAAGTGATCTACGGAGTACCTGGTACCCAGGGTACCTACTGTTTAACTCGTTTTCTGGAGTTTTCGGCAAATGCATTAAAAAATTAGCCAAATTCATTACTCGGGGGGTTTTTGGGGTATCTGACGACGAATATAACATCGGAAGTGATCTCCGGAGTACCTGATGCCCAGGGTACCTACTGTTTACCTCATCTTCCGAAGTTTTCGGCCAATTCATTAAAAAAATTGTCAAAAATCATTAGTCACGAGATGAACAGTAGGTACCCTGTGCACCAGGTACTGCGGAGATCACTTCCGATATCATATTCGTCGTCAGCGACCCCAAAAACCCCCTGAGAGTAATGATTTTTGACTAATTTTTTAATGAACTTGCCGAAAACTCCCGAAGACGAGGTAAACAGTAGGTACTCTGGGCACCAGGTATTCCTGAGATCACTTCCGATGTCATATTCGTCGTTAGCGACCCCAAAACTCCCCGAGTAATGGTTTTTGACTAGTTTTTTAATAATTTTTTTGCCGAAAACTCCATAAGACGAGGTAAAAGGTAGGTACCTTGGGCACCAGGTACTCCGTAGATCACTTCCGATGTCATATTCGTCGTTAGTGACCCTAAAAACCTCCCCGAGTAATGATTTTGACTAATTTTTTAATGACTTTTAATGACGAGGTAAACAGTAGGTACCCTTGGCACCAGGTACTCCAGAGAACATTTACGACGTCATATTCGTTTTCAGCGACTCCAAAAACCCCAGAGTGACAAAATTGAACTCATTTCCGCCGATAATTGACGAGTTCTGAATTTTTTTTTGTCTGTTTGAGATGCACTTTAAGAATGCATTTTTTGTATGCAGTTTTTCAATATTATATCATGGCTCCGGTTCACACAGTTTCCTGGCGCATTCACGAATCGAATGCAAAAAGAATTATTAAGATCCGTCTTGTCGTTTTTTTTTTCGGAGGTTCAGTGCTTTATGCTTCGACTAATATATAGCAGGAAAAGAAGAGTTGTCGATACACTAGAAAATTATTTAGGAAGAATTTCGGAATTCACAGATAAATGGAAGATAAAAATCAACGCGGAAAAGACGTAATTTTTCATCTTTACGCAGCAGCAAAATATACCAGTTGAAGTCACGATGAGAGGAAACGTTATCGTTTACCAAAGAAAAAAGCGAATTTGGCAAAAAGTCTAATTCAACCTTATATTTTCAGGTCCAGCCACCTAACGATAGCCAAGAAGATCAAATTATACCAGGAATACGTTAGATCCGTGATGCTGTAGGCAGTCCCAGTTTGGAGTTCCACAGTACAGCAGAAATTAACTGGAAGATTTAGGAAAACAGAAACTTGTTATAGATAGAATATCTGATAAATACAACCGTCCGATAAAGGCTTCAGTAAACATCACTGAGGGAGAGGGAGATAACAGAGAACACGACAAGGTACTTCTACCATTAAGCCACAAGAAGACCAGAGACATTCTCAATAGAGATCGAATCCAGAGGACGCATAGAGAAAAACACAGACTGATTGACCATCTAGTCAGGGTCTAGACAGGTGGTTGCCGAAGACAGCCAATCAGGGAAGTAGGAACAGTGCTGAATATATATGTAGTACCTACCTACAGAAAAAATTGTTCTAGAGTTCAACAACAGAAATAATCAGGTACAGGGGCGTAACAGAAGCCCCCGCAGCATGAAGCTTGCGGGGGCCCCATCTTGTCGTCTAATATGTAAAAATGTGTCATTGATATATTATTTTACGCATGCATACGCAACGTTTTTAAGCAGTGCCTGGAAATCGTCAAAAACTTTCCTCGATTCGAGTTAGCAAACAATGTAGAAAAACGTCCAACCAAAATTGCTTACTCTAAAAACGTTATCGACGACTAGGTCGTCATCCAGATTTCAAACTGTGCTTGGTCTTGGTGTAAGGCAGAACTAAATAAAAATTTTAGTAACACTGTCTAAAATAATAATAACTACCACATATCGTGAGTAGAGAATGACAACTAGTAATTAAAAAAGTAAAATGGAACAGTTTGAATTTGTCTTCCCATCTATTTTACAAAATAAAGTGGTACTTTTACCTAACTGTAAAGAATTTTTGTCAAATCTTAAATACGTCATTTTTACAAGAAACCAAAGATTTTGCTACTAATTGTGGCTTTCCCTGTACATACGTTTAAAATCAAAAGGTTTGGTAGAGTTAAGCATTTTGATGGATTCTTACATGATTAACGCATCTTAAACCCTGAAAGAAATATATTATATAGTAGGCGTGTTTTTCGGAAATCTCGATGTACATAGTTATTGAACAAATTCAAGCTGGATTTATAAGTATGTACAAAGTGAACAACGATGTTAAAGTCTTACATCTTAGAGGTGGATATCTTTTCAAATCGGATCCAGAAGTTTTTGCAGGAGCCAGTAACTTAGTTGCTGCGTACCCGTCAGATTTATGTAACGAGATTTGGAGCAACTGCAATTTGTTAGAAAATCATTAAGGACACAGTTGGAATCGGCGAACTCAATTTATGATGCAGCCAAAATTATTCTTATAGATTTTCATTGCACTAGTGCTTGCATCTTGCATATCAGAAGTGTGTCATGCGTACATCTTGTTTTCATCTTTACTTGTCACGACCGCTGGTTCAGAGATAGGTACCTACATATTTCTAAACTTAAATTATAAAACCATATATTCGTAGTACATACGAACAATCTTAGAAGCACGGTTACCTTCTCTATAGAGCTTATAAGTACATATTGAAAATAAAGTTGTCTATCAGATAGATATTAATAAAATAATCGTAGATAATATATTCGCTGATATTAGTTCACGAAGAAAGTTGTTAATTTCATAGAAAGATACTATGTAATAATGTAATAATTTAAAGAGTGTAGGCGCCAAATTTCGGACTAATGCTTTTTAAATGAATTCATTTTTTTCGAATCCTGAGAAAGCTAATAAATATTTTTGAAAAGTTTAAACGCAAAATGAAAGATTACATTATTACCGAGGGCTGAAAGTCCCTTAGAATAAAAAAAAAGTTTCTTTTAAATGGGATATTTGAAATTAAAAATAATACTAAATGCTTTCATCTTTCATTCTGCGTTTAAATTTTTCAAAAATACTACCTAGTTTTCTCAGGATTCGAAAAAAATGAATGCATTTAAAAAGCATTGGCACGAAATTTTGCGCGTAGGCTCTCAATTTTTGTTCTATTTTATTCTATACCAATAAAGATCAAAAATTTAGGCTGTTATAAACAGTGCATAAATACACTAACACATATACCTACGTTTTTGTTACACAAGTCGCATTTAGTAATTTTTTAAAGGGGCCCCCATTTCCAATTCTGCAAGGGGGCCCCGACGGAGTTTGTTACGCCACTGATCAGGTACCCAAATACCGATCAGGTACCACAAAGCAAGCGGTGCACAAGCGAAAAGTTGGAAAGAAGATAAGTCTTTAAAGTCAAGCGTCCACAGACCCGCATCGTACGCATCGTACGCAACGGATTTTAGTTTGACAATCGATAATGCGATCCATACGATGCGGATCAGTGGACGCGGTTACATAAGTTTCTGTACAAGGCAAACTAAAATCCGTTGCGTACGATGCGTCCGATGCGGGTCTGTGGACGCTTGCCTTAAAGGCTCGTTTTCACGGATAGGATAGGATTTGTCCTATCACACAAAACGTACAATAAGATGTAGCGTGAAAACAGCAAAACGTACGTCTTGTCGAATCGAAAAAATTAAATTCGCTTATTCACAAAACGTACGTTTTGTCGTACGTTTAAAACGTACAATAAGACGTAGCGTGAAAACGAGCCTTAAGACAGACAGGCAATAAAGTTTTTATTCTACATCCCACCAGAATGAAAACAATGGGAACCTTCTCTGGTTACACCTCCGAGGCTTCTACAATTTGCAAGCCATACGGATGCTGAGACTAAGGAAGATGAGGGAATTTTACAATTTATAATTCACGTCCCATCTGCTCAGTGCGGTAAAGTTCCAACGAGAATGGTTCCCTTCGTACTTCAATCAGAGTAAATGTAAATAAAAATGAATAACCATTTTCAATTTCGTTGCAAAACGAAAATACAGCCGAACCATATTCTAGTCCAATCAGAGAGTGCAGCAAGCACCTCTACCGGTTTCGAAACTTATTAGTCTCTCATCAGGAGGCTCATATGCTGCTCTCTCTGATCCAACCAAAAGATGTCTCAACATTCGTATAGCTTGCAAATTGTAAAAGCCTCGGAGGTGTAACCAGAGAAGGTTCCCATTGTTTTCATTCTGGTGGGATGTAGAATAGCATTATGTTGTTTTATATGCCATTAGAGTGAAAACTTATTCTTTTTGCTAGCAGTTGCCGCTAGGGCATCTATGCCATTTCGTTCGTTGCAATCCGGGACTGCACGCTGGGGTTTGTTTTGGTTGGATCAGAGAGAGCAGCATATTGTGCCTCCTGATGAGAGACTAAGAGGTTTTGAAACCGGTAGAAGTGCTTGCTGCACTCTCTGATTGGACTAGAATATGGTTCGGCTGTATTTTCGTTTTGCAACGAAATTGAAAATGGTTATTAATTTTTGATTTACATTTACTCTGATTGGAGTACGAAGGGAACCATTCTCGTTGGAACTTTACCGCGCTGAGCAGATGGGACGTGAATTGTAAATTGTAGAATTCCCTCATATTCCTTAGTCTCAGCATCCGTATGGCCTGCAAATTGTAGAAGCTTCGGAGGTGTAACCAGAAAAGGTTCCCATTGTTTTCATTCTGGTGGGATGTAGAACAGCATTATGTTGTTTTATATGCCATTAGAGTGAAAACTTAGTCTTTTTTTATTTTTTATTTTTAGTTTAGATTTACCTACCTTAGGACCTTAGGTAGGTTTAGGTATACGCTTATGGACAATTTTTCAAGTTTATATGGGGTGACATAAAATAAGAACCGTTTTGAAGTCTATAATAGAGATTAGATTATTTTGTCCTTTTAGTTTAGTTTAGTTTAATAAATGTGTAACATTTTTTATTTATCTTTTGATTATTTTGCTGTAACTATGCTCTTTCTTGTGTATCTACCTATTAAGTCATTACATAGTAATTTCTACATATTATGTTATTATCAGTCATCAACAAAACACCGCAGATTAACGGATAATTCTCCTACTACAATTATTCAGATCATGTTTATTGATATACATATTACATAGCAATGCATATTGAACGTACCAATCAAAATTCATCACGGCACATGATACTACATACGACATATTACATATTCCGAACTTTAGGACATTTCCTGTACACAAACACCTGTTGTCACACAAATAACGCACTTACACTGTAGAAAACTTATTTTAAATCAGTTTAGTGGTAACGACAATGTGGGATGCTGCCGATACAGTTACATCTTTACCCGACCGAACAGGTAGAAGCTTTGTTTTAATTGTGGATCCGATCTGTCTGATCAGTTAAGTTTTCAGGTAGATTCCGTGAGGTGGTTCTTGTAAAATCAACGGATGACTGTAACGGATGGTTCTGTCGGTACCAAAACAAGTCTTGTTTTCTCAAAACCGGCATTCTTCAGTTTAGTGCCCTCGCGAAGACTACGTACTACGTTGCCAAATCTGGTTTCTTCCTATACGTATTATAAATATGAGTCATCGAGATTAAAGGAAGAACGTTAGTTTGTTATGATTATGTAATTTAGAAAAGAATTAGATCAGTATGCTCAGGTCACACGAACTATAATAAAATTTTGGTTTGTTAAAAGCAAAAGTATATGAGATAAATCCAGATGATAACGTTAAAATCTAACAGTCAAAAATTTTTAGGGTTGATGAAGTAGGATATTTTAACCATAATTATAACAATTTTATTTAATATGCTCTACAGGCCTTGTAGGTCTAGGGCTTTACAATTTACAATTTTACATAATACACATGATAGTACCTATACACAATGTCTTTTAATTTTATTTAATGTGTCTACCTAAAGATTGCTCCACTATGGTTCTTCACTGTATTCTATTTTTCGTGTTCTCTTTCCAGCCTGTAATTTCCATCGATCCTATATCTTCCTGAAACTTGTCTTGCCATCTTTTTCTTGGTCTACCTCGTCTACTTGTCCCAACTGGTCTTCTCAGCAGTACCTTCTTTGGCATTCTTGCCCTATCCAATCTCTCGACATGACCTGCTCACCTGATTTTTGTGCCTTTGTGTATCTTTTTATACTTGGTTCCTTGTAAAACATCCTTAATTCTTGATTGGTTCTTCTTTGCCAACCGTCTTCCGTATTTTGTCCCCCGAAAATAGCTCTGAGTACCTTCTGTTTCCACCTCTCTATCGTTTCTTCTTCTGTTTTATTTAGCACCCATGTCCCACATCTCTAGGTGACTGTTGCTCTTATTACGGTTTTGTATATTCTGGTTTCCGTCTTTCTCGATACGTGCTTTGACTTTAAATATTTTTTTTAAACTATCGACCTTTCGGTTACCTTTTGCTATCCTGTGCTTTAGTTAATTTTGCTCGTATCCTCTTTCGTCTATTATGATCCCTAGATATGTAAAGTGCTTTACTCTTTTAAATTTATACTCTTTTCCATCGAAAGCTATTAACTTAAGCATATCTTCAGGTCCTCTTTCTGTATTTCCTAGCACCGTGTATTTAAATTTTTTCTTCATTTATTTCTAGGCCGATTTTTTTTGCCTGAAAATGTAATTTCTATGGTTGCTCTATTCATTACCCACATTGATAATCTTTATCTAAATTTCTCTGGATAATACCTACTCGTTCCCAAATTCCAATATTTTAAATTTTTCTAATTTGTTATCCGTGTCCTTAATGGCAATAACTACCTTGTTTTTTCCTCATCTTATTGTATTTTTACTGCTTCTTTTGCTATAGTTTTCTTATTGATAAAATTATTGTCTTCCATTGGAAGGATATCTGACGTGCATATAATGATATTCTTGGAGGTTAAAGGCCCATTTATACATATCAGGGCCGTGTCCGTTCCGTGTTAAGACAGGGACGTCCCAAAAAAAAACAATATGTATTCTTATGAGTATATTTATACATTGGCGTTTCCCGGACGGAGCCCGTCCGAGCCCGGTCTGAAATTAATCCCAGCCGATATTTTTTCAGTCGGCACTGGCGATGCACGAAAATGACACGGATCGCAGGGACTTGTATAAACACGATTTTATTGTTTTGTGAACGCGACTGCTGGAAAAGAGGCAAGCAATAGATATGGTGAGGTGAGATCTTCTATCCAAGCCGAAATATTTTCAACTATCTTTTACACAGAGATATGTAATAACTGATGGATTCGACCGTTACTTGATGGAAGTTCATTTTATCTAACAATAAAACACTGAAAACGTTTGTTTTCTATACTTCCACAAAATTTATTATAACTAAGTGACTACAGCTGTTTCGGCGAAGTGCCTTTCTCAAGTGATATAGTTTACGATGTGTTTGCCTTTTTAAGTCTTCAACTGAAGAGGTTGAGGAGTGGGGAGCTGTTTGTAAAAAGAAAGAAAAATACAAAAGTAAAAAGAAAAGGGAGAAAAATACAGATATAATTCTGAATGACCAACTCGAGACAAACAGCTCCCCACTCCTCAACCTCTTCAGTTGAAGACTTAAAAAGGCAAACACATCGTAAACTATATCACTTGAGAAAGGCACTTCGCCGAAACAGCTGTAGTCACTTAGTTATAATAAATTTTGTGGAAGTATAGAAAACAAACGTTTTCAGTGTTTTATTGTTAGATATGTAATAACGTTTTCCTCTCTTATTCGGCCCGGTACGCACACTGCCACAACCCGGTTGTATGTAAATATTGCATTAAAAATACCCGGACTCGGCACTGACCCGGAACGGACACGGCCCGGGTATGTATAAATGGGCCTTAATGGTTGGCTTTTGATAAGATCAGTTAATGGTACTTGGCTATATTCATCGGTGTTATTGATTAGCTTGGTCCAGGCAAGTTGATTACATGCGACAGTAGGTTTCTCTTAAGATAGCACCTTCGACTTCTTGTCTTGGGATGATGATTGTGCCTTATATTTCTTTTATGGGCAATCTGACTTGTGTAATTGTTTGGGGTTCTGGCTGGACTGTATATGTAGGAAACCGTAATGCATAGGAAAACGGAAAACTAGAATGCTCTGTAGTAAGAGTAGCGGAAATAATCAAGATTTGCCTTCAGAAGTTCAAGATTATCGAGGCCGATAAGACCATCAAAGGTTTTATGAAATTTGAAAAGATAGAATTGCAAGTTCAAATCGGAGTTAATTTGGGGAAAATTTGGAATTTCTACACAATAATCTTGTGAATGATTCTGAAAAGTTAATGTACCTAACTATAAATGATTCGTATTTAATATTATTTTTGCAGAATTTATAATCAATATCTATATTGATATTTTTCAGGATTAAGGAAAGGTTTAGTGGCTTCTGTATCAATAAAAAGTTTAGAATTTTAATTTTAATGTAAGGGACCTGCTCTCTTTTGTCAGAATATAAATGCAATAATTCTAATGCGTTCCTTCTATTTCTTCTTGAACTCCTTGAAAGTGTGCATCTTCTTCTTTAAATTCTTGACTTTCTTATTCGTAGTAATGGTAATTTTGGTATGCGTCATTGTATATACAGAGTGTCCAGAAACTCTACCGACAAACGAAGACAGGAGATTTCTCAGATAATTTTAAGACAATTTAACCCAATTCACCTAGTCCGAAAATGCTTCCTAAGGGAGCTAGAGCTCTTTGAAGATGGCGTTTTGTAATTAGTTTTTCTTAAATACCTCCAGAACGCTTCCAGTTAGAAAAACGAAAATTGGTACACATATTTATCTTCCAGAGATAAATCGATTCCATTTATTGTGAATTTCTAGTACCAGTCATAGGCGTCCGTTTTGGGTGGGGCAACGGTTATTTTATCGCATAATTTTTGTCTTTAACTTTTAAGCATTTTTGATACTGGATTATTAAATTGTGAGGTATTCTAATACTAAAAGGTACTCTTGCTTTAAGTCGGTAATTTGAAAAAAAAAATTCAAAAATAAAACGATGTATTTTACCAACTTAAAGCAAGAGTAACTTTTAGTACTAGAATACCTCATAATTTAATAATCTAGTTTCAAAAATCCTTAAAAATTAAAGACAAAAAGTTATGCGATAAAATAACCGTTGACCTACCCAAAACGGACGCATATGACCGGTACTAGAAATTCGCAATTAATGAAATCAATTCATCTCTGGAATATAAATAAACGTACCAGTTTTCGTTTTTCTAAATAGTTTTTTTTTGATATTCAAAAAACGAAAAATTTTCAAATCGATTTTTCTAGAATCGGTGTATTCTACCGACTTAACTTCTACCGACAAAATGCTTAAAAATTAAAAACAAAAAAGTTATGCGATAATATAACTGTTGTCCTACCGAAAACGGACGCCTATGAGCGGTACTAGAAATTTGCAATGGATGGAATCGATTTCTGGAAGATAAATATGTGTACCAATTTTCGTTTTTCTAAATAAAAGCGTTCTGGAGATATTTAAGAAAAACTAATTACCAGACGCCATCTTCAAATAGCTCTAGCTCCTTTAGGAAGCATTTTCGGGCCATAAGTGATTAATGTAGAATTTATTATCTATGTAAAGGTATCTTTGACTTCATTGTTCTCAACTAAACCATTTCTTCACTTGTAAATCTTAGTTTATAATTCCCTCAATTATAGTTAGTTGTAGAAATTGTATTTAATAAACTGTTTAAAAATAGTTAATTCCTGAACAAAGTCAATTTGCTGAACTACTGTTGAATTTTTTTTAAATAAAGTTTATCTACAAATCTTTACCGTTGCTGTTTACAAACATGTCTTCCGTCTTCCTAGATTTATTTAAAAATTTAGATTTATTTCCAAATAAAAACCAATTTCTGTTGATCATCCCTCATTAAAGATTGTGCTGCTGGTATGATGATGCATTTAAGAATATCTTTCCTGCAATACGTATTACTGGGAAATGTTTTCAAATAAGATAAAGCTCTCAATAAGGTCGTAAAGCACGGCAGCATAATAAACAACACTGTTTTATTTTCACGTGATGAATTACTTTATTATTTATTTTAAAAGAAAGTCAAGATTTAAATAAGAAATCTGCTACGACGAATTAGTCAGGATAATTAGGAAAAAATATGTATTAATTTAGATTAGATAGAAAATAAAAAAAAGTGGTACAGAACGGTACTGTAGACTAGCGCGAAGCTTCATACTGTTTTCTGTATTTTTAAATTTTAAAAAATATTATTTTTATAATTGAATAAAGTAATTTTATTATTTTTTATTTTACGATTTTTTTTACAATCAGCGATTTCCAAAGTTTATTTATTTATTTTAACATTTTTTTGCATTCGAATCTGCATAAAACATCTGTTAGTCCTTTATATACATTTTAACATACTTAATTAAAAAATATACATGTATAACGGACTCCCCTCATCGCATAAATGGACTTTTCCAACTATTTAGTGACGCTACTTTCGTGGCGACTGCCTTAGAATTTTCCTATAGAAAAAAATTTCCTATAATTTTGAAAAGGTATTTTGAAAATATGTAAGGATAGTTACTTGGATTCAAATAAATTCCAAGAAAAACTAAAAGAAAAACAATCGATTACAAATTGTTGCAAAGTCTTCGACTCGCTTTTAAATCACGTTTCCACAAAGAAACAAAATTAGCTGCACCAAATGGACCAAAAGACAGGTAAGCAAAAGAGAAACAAATTAAAATATTTTATTCAGCTTAGCTGCACCTGAGAATAACAGACTACAATACTGTTTTACGAAAAATAACGTAAAAATAAGTTAAGAGAAATACTTTGATAGTTTAGTAAACGAATAACATGGCCGATATGATTTTTGGTGATTTGATAACTGTCTGTAGCTAATACGGAGACGTTGATTCTGAATGTGAATT
The DNA here is from genome assembly GCF_917563875.1 of Diabrotica virgifera virgifera. Classification (NCBI taxonomy): domain Eukaryota; kingdom Metazoa; phylum Arthropoda; class Insecta; order Coleoptera; family Chrysomelidae; genus Diabrotica; species Diabrotica virgifera. The sequence goes on from NC_065447.1 coordinate 217,917,492, forward strand.
TGATTTGAGCCCATCATTTCGAAGATTTTTCACAAAATTATATATATATATATATATATATATATATATATATATATATATATATATATATACACAGTATGTCCCTGTAAGTTGTATCCATATGGAAAACTTTTTTATTATTAATTTTACGAAAAAAAGTTATTCTTTATAAAAAGCTCTGCATGGTCCAAAACCTAAGATTCAACCATCAGATATAAAATTTTATGAATATTATACGGGGTATGTCAAAAAGTTTGAATTTCACTCAAGAGTAAAGCAGCTTTATTTTTCACAATATTGAAAATTGCTATTATGAAAAGTTGTTTGGAATTAAAAACTATATTCTAATATGCAATTACATCCTTCTAATTGAAAAATTTTTTTTTTGAAAAATTATGGATAACTAACATTATTTTCAGTAATTTTAATATTTTACCGTGAGTGAATGGAGTAATAGTTCGGTTTAAGGGTATTAATTTTTTTCGAATCCTGAGAAAACTAATAAGTATTTTAAAAAAAAATTAAATGCAGAATGAAAGGCTAGTTTATTACCGAGGGCCGAAAGTCCCTTTGAATAAATAAAAAGTTTCTTTTGAATGAAATATTTGCAATTAAAAATCACACTAAATTTTTCGTTTTATTTTTACCCCTATGTACCTTATTAAAATAAACATTATAGATATTTTCAGGGACTTTCGGCCCTCGGCAATATTTGACATAAGATGGTTGAATTTTAGGTTTTCAGACCATGCAGAACTTTTTATTAAGAATCACTTTTTTTCGTAAAATTAATAATAAAAGAGTTATCAGAACTGAAATAACTGAAAATAATGTTAGTTATCCATAATTTTTCAAAAAAAAAAAGAATTCAATTAGAAGGATGTAATTGCATATTAAAATATAGTTTTTAATTCCAAACAACTTTTCATAATAGCTATTTTCAATATTGTGAAAAATAAAGCTACTTTACTCTTGAGTGAAATTCAAACTTTTTGACATACCTCGTATAATATTCATAAAATTTTATATCTGATGGTTGAATCTTAGGTTTTTGACCATGCAGAGCTTTTTATGAAGAATGACTTTTTTTTGTAAAATTAATAATAAAAAAGTTTTCCATATGGATACAACTTACAGGGACATACTGTATATATATGTTATAGTCAAAGCCCGAATTTCAGGCACTCCTAGGTTTGACTAGTCAATCCTCAGGTCTGACTGACGGTCTTAGTCAAAGCCCGAAATAAAGTTACAGTTTCGGCCTTTGACTAGTCAAACCTAGGAGAGACTAAGTTGGTCAGGCAAAGGTCGAAATTTAATTTTATGAAATCGGGGTTTGACTAGTCAAACCCCGATCAGCTATTAAAATGTCGTAATTCGTTAGATTAAGTTTAATAAAACGTCATTTTTTAATTTTAATGTTTAACATTTTTATCTTGTAACTAAAATAAAAAAAAATGAGTGCTTATTCTCATATGTTGAGACGTTATGGCATTGAATGTTACGGCTGAATTGTTTGACAATTTTCTTCCTCTCCTAGTGACGACAGTCCAGGGGCTTCGTTCGTATTATGGTGATTCTTAGTTTTCCTCCGATTGCAATATCTTCTTTCACAGTTCACATTACTTCTTCAGATGTGGTTTGTTGTATTTGCCAAAAAGAGAGCTCTGATGCATATACGTGCATAATTTGTAATCAGGTGGTACATGTTGTGTGCGCTGACAGCACACTTGGTGCATACTATGAAGATTTTGAAAGAAAAGTTACATGCATGCGTTGTGCACAGACAGAAAAAATTAAAATAAATAAAGGAGAGGCGATTGAAGGTCTTCATGCCTAGGCTAATGCTATGAAACAATTAAGTGAAAAAAAATTTCCTGACGAAAAACAATTATTGACGGTTTATTGACAGTCCGAAATACGAAACAATAAACACATTTTTTTCAAGAAATCAAATAAGAGAATACAAAGAGAATTTTCTTAGTTTCGAAGATGTTCCAGACGTTAAGCTGCCTCTAAGAGAAATTAGTACAAAAGATTCTAAATTTGGAGGACAAAGTTTTATAAAATGCTACTGCAATAAAAAATGCTCATCAAAATTAGGTAAGTGTATAAGGTCTAACATATTGTAGCAAAACAATGAGTCACCAGCCGCAAGGCGTAAGCCGAGAAAAGTCTAGAGCGAAGCACGCTATACGTGGAACCGATGCGCGGTTGTTGGAAGGTCACACGATAGTCGGAGAGCTGGCTTAGCCCGGAATGATCGAGAATAACGACTAGGATATATAAGGCATAATTTTTGTGAATAGAGTTAGTCTTAAGCTAAAGTTTGTAAAGTAAACTTGTATAAATAAATAATAAAGTCGTATATAAATTACGAACCGCTAGTTTTATTGTAATTAGAAGTAATTACACTAATCACGCTACAGTTGGTGTCGGTGTTCGGTTAACTTAGTGCGATATAAATAAGTGAATTACAGAGAGACTTTAAAATACTTTTGGACTTTATTCGTCGGGAATAGTTAAAGTGCGTTGATTGTTCGGTATTCGGAAAGACTGTTAAAAGACATTTTGGAAAGTACGTGTGTGCCGACCAAATATGTTGCTACAAGAACTTACAGTAAAACAGCTCCGTGAACAGCTCGAGGAACGGGATCTGGACAGCAGTGGGCTCAAGATAGTCCTACAAGCACGACTCGAGGATGTCCTCACGAAGAACGGAGAAGACCCAAAGACGTTCCACTTCCAGTCAGCAGAACAAGTAATCTTATCGAAATTAAAAACTGTTTCTGAAACGATCGATGAAACTTCTAGAAGAAGCGACGAGAAACTTGAAGAAGTTAGTAGAAGAAGCGACGAGAAACTTGAAGAAGTTAGTAGAAAAAGCGACGAGAAACTTGAAGAAGTTAGTAGAAGAAGCGACGAGAAACTTGAAGAAGTTAGTAGAAAAAGCGACGAGAAATTCGAAAATGTTGCTAAAAGATTCGATGAGACTTCTCAAATAATTAAAGAGGTCTGTAGGCAAAACAACGAAAAACTAGAAGAAGTTTGTAAACAGAACAATGAGAAATTTGAAGAAGTTTCTAGAACATTCGATAAGATGCAGAAAAGTGTAGAGACCGTAGAAGAAAAGATCAAACAACTAGAGAGCATGATAACCGATACAAAAGTACAACCATCAGTTAATGCAGCAGCGTTAGATCCGGTAGTGAAAGATGAACTACCGAGAGACGAAACGTCGCATAATATGAGATTCAAATTACCACCATTCGATGGAAAGTCCTCTTGGTCCATATATCTTAGACAATTTGAAGCTATTGCGACCGCCAATCATTGGACCGAACAGGAAAAGGCTGTTTCCTTGACTGCTGCTTTGCGAGGTGATGCTGCAGATATATTAAGATCAATTCCTAAGGGTCAAGAAAATTGTTACCAGACCTTGTTCACTCGTCTAGAAAAACGCTATGGAGATGCCCATCTACAACAAGTATACAAAGCACAACTGCGAAGTAGAAGTCAACGAGCAAGTGAGAATCTGCAAGAATTTGAAGCAGATGTGGCTCGTGTGGTGCGGTTGGCTTATCCAGAGGTGCCAGACAGCGTTTTAGAAGAAATTGCAGTAGATACCTTCGTCAATGGGCTGAAAGATAATGAACTACAGAAAGCTTTACGACTAGCAAGGCCGAAAGTTTTAGATGAAGCACTTGCTATTGCCTTGGAACACGAAGCAGCTAGCCAAGCTTCACGAAACAATCGAGTAATAACCGTGGAAAAAGGCGATAAGAGAAAAGATGAACGTTTGGTGGAAATGGTACGGAGGGTGATTCGTGACACGATGCCGAAGAGACGCATGAAGAGGGCTGGAAGAGTTGGTTCAAATACAGATGCTTCCTCGATACGGCCATGCAGTGAAAGTTGTAATCACCGGCTTAAAGTAGATGAACAGCTTTGCCCTGTGAGACGAACTACCGTCGTTAATGAGCAATGGCAGCCACAACAGTTACAAGAAGCCCAAGAAGACGATCCATGTATAAAAAGAGTATTGGATTGGATGCGTCGAGGTGAGAGACCTAGTTGGCAAAACATTAGTGCATGTAGTCCGGAAGTCAAGGCCTACTGGAGCCAATGGAATTGCCTGATACTAAAAGATGATCTTCTGTACAGAACCTTTGAGAACGATGATGGTACAGAATCTAAGCTTCAGTTGATTGTACCTAAAAGTAAAGTGTCAGAAGTATTGCGTCAGTTGCATGACGGTACATCAGGTGGACACTTTGGTATTACGAAGACTCTGCAAAAGGTTCGAGAACGGTTCTATTGGGTGAACTGTAAAGATGATGTAAGAAGATGGTGCCAGAAATGTGAACTGTGTGCATCCGGTAATGGTCCAGTTGGTAAAAAGAGAGCACCCATGAGACAGTACAATGTTGGCAGTCCTATGGAAAGAGTAGCAATCGACATTGCAGGTCCATTTCCAGAAACTGATGCTGGAAATAAATACATCCTGGTAGCCATGGATTATTTTACGAAATGGACCGAGGCCTATGCATTACCAAATCAAGAAGCTGCTACCGTTGCAGAGGTACTTGTTAAAGAATTCTTCAGCCGATTTGGTGTTCCCTTGGAGATCCACTCCGACCAAGGGCGAAACTTTGAGTCAGCTCTTTTCCAAAACGTTTGCAAATTGATTGGTGTCAATAAGACCAGAACAACACCCCTGCATCCTCAATCAGATGGGATGGTCGAGAGGATGAACCGAACGATGGGTAAACACTTGTCCAAAGTTGTATCTGAACATCAGCGAGATTGGGACCAACACATTCATTTATTCCTGATGGCCTACCGCTCGGCCGTAAATGAAACTACAGGTCAAACACCAACCTGCCTGATGTTGGGTCGTGAAGTTCGTTTGCCCTGCGACCTAGAGTTTGGCTGCAGACCTTCCGAGGAATATGTTGCAGGCGAAGAATACGTAGACCGCCTGAAGTTACGAATGAACAACATTCATGAACTTGCCCGACAACACATCCAGATAGCCAGTGACAGAATGAAAGATCAATATGATTCTCGCTGCAAGAATGAAAGCTTCGAAGTAGGTGATCTTGTCTGGCTTTATAATCCACAACGTCGTCGAGGCCTGTGTCCTAAACTGCAAAGACAATGGGAAGGTCCATATGAAGTTAAGAAGAAAATAAATGACGTAATATATAGAATTAAGAAGTTGCCAAACGGTAAACCAAAAGTTATTCACATAAATCGTCTTGCACCATATGCTGGCTCAAATGAAACAGAGGAAGCCCGAGTCCTCCAACAGGAGATGAAAGATGCACCACAGCCAAGTTTTAAGGAATTTATGTCAAATTACGCAGAAAGAAAGAGTGCTAGATTCGGCGTGACCACAGAAGTTCAGCAAGATCTGTTTGGTGTTCCAGAAAACGTCTCTCTAGCCCACTGTGTTGCCCAAGACCTCGAGATGACTAAAGGAATCTCGTCCGTATTCAATAGAAAGTTCGGCCGCCTGGACGAGTTAAGGAATCAACAACCTAAAATTGGAAGAGTATTGCGATTGGAAGATGGTCCTCGATCTTTGCTATATATAGTGACCAGGAAGTCTTATACGGACACGCCAAGCTATGAGAACATATGGCGTGCTCTATGTAATTTGAAGAAAATCGTGTGTAATTATGACATCAAAGATTTGGCTTTACCAAAAATAGGCCATGCAGTAGAAAATCTGGATTGGAAGATTGTGAGAAGCATGCTTGAAGTGGTCTTCAGAGAAACTGGCGTACGAATTACTGTGTGTTGCATGAACCCGAAGATGTCGGATCCTTCAAAGACAGTAGACTGTTATTTCTTCTTGAAGGGTGTATGCAAAGCTGGAGAGTCGTGTAGATTCCGCCATCCTGGGCCTTCATCTAGAGTTGCTGATCGGGACGCTCAGATCTTAAGAGGGGAGCAATGTAGCAAAACAATGAGTCACCAGCCGCAAGGCGTAAGCCGAGAAAAGTCTAGAGCGAAGCACGCTATACGTGGAACCGATGCGCGGTTGTTGGAAGGTCACACGATAGTCGGAGAGCTGGCTTAGCCCGGAATGATCGAGAATAACGACTAGGATATATAAGGCATAATTTTTGTGAATAGAGTTAGTCTTAAGCTAAAGTTTGTAAAGTAAACTTGTATAAATAAATAATAAAGTCGTATATAAATTACGAACCGCTAGTTTTATTGTAATTAGAAGTAATTACACTAATCACGCTACAATATTGTGCAACTCTAATGCCTGGTTGCACTAACAGATCTTAAGCTAAGACGTGCCTTAAACTCAGCTTACGAAACATTGGGTTGCACCATTGACTCTTAGATCAATTTTCAGCTGGCTACAATGGATTGCCACGCGGATTGCATTTTAAAGAATCAAAAATTATGGTGCAACGTAAGTGAGACTTAAAGGGGTCCTATCTATAAGCTGAACTGAGCTAAGCTGGAGCTTAAGATTTGTTGGTGCAACCAGGCATAAATGCCATAATGCCTCAACATGTGCGAATAAACACTAATTTTTTATTTTAATTACGATAATATAAAAATAATATTGTTCTAAAGCTATTTCCTTATGGCATTTTTGTAATAAACTATTCTAATTGGGAAAAATAAGCCACACTTTAACTAAAAAAATGATTTTATTAACGTTTCGACGCCCAAACCGGATGTCGATGTCAAAATACAAAATATGTATTACTAAATTAGTAAAATCATTTTTTTAGTTAAATTGTGGCTTATTTCCCATTTAGAATAGTTTATTATAAAAATAATATATGTACAGTTACGATCATTGAATAGTTTACAGGCTTACGTATCTAGGAGCCGATTTTTTTTTAAATTTTACCTCGTTTAAACGCACCTTTTACGTCAAAGTGACGTTAGCAGTGGTGTACCTAGAATAGGTTGATTAAAATTAAAAAATCAAAATTATATAAATATATTTTATAAAATTTAACAAAAATGCCAAGGTCCATTAGTTGTCGAGGCATTAAGCTAAATAAAAAAATTAACAAAATGGAAAGCATACAAAGAAGATTTTTGGAGGAGTTTGATATAGTTTTATTTTATTTTTCAACACGCGAAATTTTTGAAAAGTATTGATTTTTTGATATTTTTTGAGTTTGACATTTATCAGATCCGTACGACACTGCAATTTTACAGTATTACAATATAAAAATTAAGGTGTAAACTATTCAGTGATCGTAACTGTACATTAAAATTAAAAAATTACGTTTTATTAAACCTTATCTAACAAATTACGACATTTTAATAGCTGATCGGGGTTTGACTAGTCAAACCCCGATTTCATAAAATTAAATTTCGACCTTTGCCTGACCAACTTAGTCTCTCCTAGGTTTGACTAGTCAAAGGCCGAAACTGTAATTTATTTCGGGCTTTGACTAAGACCGTTAGTCAGACCTGAGGATTGCCTAGTCAAACCTAGGAGTGCCTGAAATTCGGGCTTTGACTATAACATATATATAAAGGGTTGTCTACAGCTAATGCCGTTTCCCTTCCGTCAGCCAGGACTTCCATTTTTTTCGATCTTCCCAGTCTCCGTCTTCCAATCCTTTCTTAGACATGGCTTCGTCGACTTCATTTTTCCAAGATCTTCTAGGTCGTCCTCTTCTTCTCGTTCCTCTTGGGCTCCATTCTGCAACCTTGTTTATCCAAGTGTTTTCTGCTCTGCGTACGTGGCCGTACCATTTCAGTCTTCTCTCGTCTATATATTGCAGGGCATCTTTTTCCACTTGCATTCTTCTCCTTATCTCCTCATTTGTTATTCTGTCTCTTCTGGTGAGACCACAGCATCTTCTCCAGTATTCCATTTCGGTTGCCAGAATGCTTTTTTGGGTTTTTTGTTTATGACCCAAATTTCTGCGGCATATGTCATGATGCTTCTTACTATTGTCTGGTATATCATTCTTTTTGTTTTTCCCTTGATGTTTTTATTCCAGATTACATTATGGAGTTGTCTGATGCAAGATCTTGTTTGTCCCAATCTACTTTTTATTTCTGCTTCTGTTGTTCCGCTTTTCGACATTATAAAGCCCAAATATTTAAAATTCTTCGTTCCTTTTATTTCAACTTGTTCTTCTACTTCTAAGTTTTTTACGTCTTCTTCCGATATTACTAAGTATTCCGTTTTCTTCATATTTATTTTCAGGCCCACCTTTTTGTATTCCTCTTTTAGTTTTCTTACCATGTAACTGATATCCTCTTCATCTTGAGCCATCACCACCTGATCGTCTGCAAAACACAATGTGTAGAGATAATCGTCCCTTATCGTTATTCCCATACCCCTACACTTTGTCTTCCAAGTTGTTAGTGCGTGTTCTAAAAATATTTTAAATAGAGTCGGTGACGTTGGGCATCCCTGTAGTAATCCTTTTGTTGTTTTGAAGTTAGCAACTACCTTGTTTCCGATTTTTATATTTACTTCATTTCCACTGTACATGTTTTTGATTGCTTCTGTTAGGTTAGGTGGTATCCCTATTTTAGTCATTGCTTTGTACAGTTCTTTCCTTGGCACGGTGTCGTATGCCTTCCTAAGGTCTATAAACGCCATGTGTACATCTTTGTTCTTAGCTCTTTTTTTCTCTATTGTCTGTTGTATTGTATGGATATGATCTAGACATGATTTCCCTGCTGTGAAACCTGCTTGTTCTTCTCCGATTTTACCTTCTATATTTTTCTCTATTTTGTTCCTGAGGATCCTGCCATTCAGTCTTCCCATTGTAGCGATGACGCTTATCCCCCTGTAATTTTCGCAATCTTTTCTGTTACCTTTTTTGTATATCGATGTTATGTAGGCTTCCTGCCATTGTTTAGGGATGTCCACTCCATTTATTGCTCTTTCCATGATTCGGCATATCATTCTTCTTAATTTCTGTGTTCCGTATTTGATTAGTTCCGCCACAATTCCTCCTGGTCCTCCAGCTTTATTGTTCTTCATGGAATTTATTGCTTGTTTCATCTCTTTGTCTGTTATGACTATTTTTTCTTCCTCTGTGGTCATTATTTTTTGTTCGTCTCCATCGATGCTGAATTCTGGTCTTTGCTCTATCAGTAGATTTTTATAGTGGTTCTCCCACTCGTCGTCTGGTATGTATTGTATAAAAGTTTTCTCTTTCCTGTTAGCTCGTAATGATTTCACAATTTTCCAGGCTTCTGAACTTCTTGTTCCTCCCATATTCTGTTCTATACTTCTACATGACCTTTCCCATTGTTCATCTTTTTCTTTCGTTGTAATAGCCCTTAACAAAATTAACCTTGGCTTAACCGTCTGTGGCGACACTCTTTAATTACTATTTTTGCTAATTTTATTTTTCACTAACTTTTATCAAAACGGTCATATAAATTCACATCTAATCTACAAACCAGCTGCTAAGAAGTTTTACGATACGAAATTTATCCCTAACCATAATATGTTTTTGGTGTGTTCAGTTTAACAAACTGAATTCCCCATATTATAGTGCAGTCACTGAAGGTGGATATGAGCTATTACCTCCGATTTCGTTGAACCTCCATCGATTTGCATGAAAATTAGTGAGTGGTTAGATCATATCTCAAGGAACAAAGGTGACATGGTGCTAACTTGCGCTTTTACCCTGGGGGTGGATGCCACTCCTCCTCGGGGGTGAAAATTATTTTATTAAAAATAACTCCACAATTCGATAGAGGGACAAATTATAAGCGAAATTTGTTATATAAAGTTATTAAAATAAATCAAAACTTTTTGAGTTATTAAAGATCAAAGATTTTAATTTTTCATGAGAAAAATGCATGTTTTTAACCGATTTTTCATAAATAACTCAAAAACTATAAGTTTTTGTTATTATTATCAAAATTAAGGCTAATAAAAAATCAAATAAACTCCTTACTAGAAAAACCTTTCAATGTTAACTAAAAGTGAGTTATAGGTAATTGAATTTATATTTCTTTCGTCGAGTACCCAAATCTAAGTATTCAAGCTTGAATACCGGGAAAATTATGCATTATATAACGTAAACTTATTAAACATTTGTCAAAGTTCATGGAAATATCTATCAAATAAGCCCTCGAACAAGTTGATAGCGTTAAAATTTATGCACCAAAAATGTTTCAAAATTTATCTTTTAAAAATTTTCCAAAAAATGTTATTGTTTTTTGTAAATAACTCCGTTAATTTTTAAGATATCAGGTTCACCTAAAAACTATTTAAAAGTTGATTCCAAGAGCTATTAAAAACGTCGAATTTAGTCTTTTAAACCTCTTACTGTTTTAAAAATAAAAGGTTAAATGGCCCCGGTTACATGGTTCTCGCAGCAAAATTGAAATTGTAAACGTTTCTATCTCGGTTATTTTTTACTCTACGGAAATAGTAAAATGGGTAAAGCATTTGGAACAGAAAAAATTAAAATTTAGTTATATATCATTTTTTACATATATTGAGCATTTTTGGAGTTATTATCAAAAGAAAATGAAAAGTACGATAATTTTAAATATTCTGATTTTTTAAATTATATCTTTTTTTTCAAAAATATGCATTCTAAACCGGTCAAAATTGTTAAAATCATTAACTATGTTAACATAAAGAAATTTTTGTGAGGATTACTACAAATTTTAATTTTTATGGAAATGGCGTATGTTTTATTTTTCACATTTTCCTAAAAAAATCGAAAGGTTTCTCTTATTTTCATCATAACTTGCTTAATTTTGATGCTATTAACTTCTACTGGAGTTCATTTGATAGGTATTCCGAAGTACTTTGACAAGTGTTTAGCAAGTATATTCTATAAAATGCATCGTTTTCCCGTTATGTAAGCTTGAATACTTATTGAGTACTCGTCGAAAAAAATATATATTCAATTACCCATAACTCACTTTGAAATAACATCAGTTTAGTTCTTTAAGTGGGGAGTGTATTAAATTTTTTATTATCTTTAATTTTGGTAATAATAACTTTTTTACAAAAGCTTATAGTTTTTGAGTAATACGTGAAAAACAGCTTTAAAATATGCATTTTTTTAAGAAAAAATAAAATATTTGATATTTATAACTTAAAAAGTATCGATTTATGTTAATAACTTTATATAACAAATTTTGCTTAAAAGTTGCCCCTCTATCGATTTCTGGTATTATTTTTAATAAAAAAAATTTTACCCCCGAGAAGGGGTGGCATCCACCCCCAGGGTGAAAGCGCAAGTTGGCATGATGTCACCTTTGTTCCTTGAAGTATCTTCTAACTACTCACCAATTTTCATGAAAATCGATGAAGGTTCAACGAAATCGGAGGTGAAAACCTTCAGTGACTCCACGTATAATAAATTAATTACCTTATCAGACTTTATGTCAACTTCTTAAAATACAGAAAGGTTCTCAACTTTTAAAACGCCAGATGTAGTAATTTATTGCCTTTTCTAGCCATATTGTAGAAATACAAACATATTAGCGTTTGTGTTTTTTTTTTCAGCCACAGTCAGTCGATACACAACCACGGGTCGATTTACAACCTCCCGTCGGTAGTCACACCCCAGCGGGCGTCAGAATAGACGTGGTACGTCAACAACACAGCCTTTCGAGATATAAGCAAAACACGTTTCTTTATCGACACAAATAAATATATTATTGTTCATTGTTTACACTTATTTTTAATTGATTCCGTAACCTACCCTCGGAACACGTCTATCTATTTCTCTCTCTTTACCTCCTCTCTATTTGTTTCAGTTACTCCAAGGTAGGTACCCAAATTCTGTTACCTTTTCAAATTTATACTCTCTCTCTCACTCGTCCTTCGATTGATCCATTTATTTTCCTATGCATTTTCCGCTCTCATTTCAATTTACTTGATAGCCCAGTCGGGATAGCATTTGACCTTGCATTAGGAGCTGCCAGAAATTTTATTTTTCTAGTCTTTAGGGAGGGTCAATATTAGTATAAATTTAAAATCTCGACTGAATTCCACCGTTGCGTTAGCCGCCATCTTGATTTTAAACGAGAACGGGTTTTGCTCAATATCTCCGCCATTTTCAATTTTTTGACAAAAAGTGTATAAACTGAAATTGTTGAAAATACGATTTTCTATAATTTCATTTAGTATAATTTTTTTCGTGCGGTCGGTATTTTCCGAGTTATGAGGGGAAAATAGTGACAGTTGTAGCATAATTATTTAATTATTGAATTATCTCGTTTATTATTAGTTTTACAACAAATATATACCTATACAAAAATGAAGAGAATTAAATTTTGTACAATTTTGATGCCATTCATTTTTTTTGATAAAATCAATATTTAAGGTAGTGCGTATGTGGTAAAGGTGCGAGCGTAAGACCTGATTGATTTTGTAGCAATTGTTTTTGTTCAATATCTCCGCCATTTTCAACTTTTCGACTAAAAGTGTAAGAACTGAAATTGTTGCAATTACGATTTACTACAATTTTTCGAGTTAACCAGTGGCGGGTCTACAAGGGGGGAAATGGGAAAATTCCCCCATGAGGGTCCAAAATTTAAAAAAAATTGTTGAAATATTACGATATATTAGCTGACATAAAACTTAAAATATCGACCGACAAATTCAACCAATAAAACCCGCTAGTTAATAAAATTAAGTGAACTTAATGCATATAATGTCTTTTTATGTCTTTTATATACTCAGTTTGGTTGACGTTTCATTGGAAGTTTCAAAAATTGTATAAAATATAATTCTCTTTATTTTTGTTTATGTACAATTATGTCGTAAAGTTAATAATAAATGAGACAATTCAATAATTATGCTTCCCCTCCGCTTCCATTATTTTCCCCCTTAACTCGGAGAATATTGATCGTATAAAAAAAGTTGTGCCAAAGAAATTGTAGGAAGTTGCATTTCCAACAATTTTCTTTCCCACCATTTATGTCGAAAAGTTGAAAATGGCGGAGATATTAAGCAACAACAGTTCTGATTTAAAATCAATATGGCGGCTAATGCAACCGCGGAATTCAGTCGAGATTTTAAATTTACACTACTATTGATCTCTCCTAAAGGATATAATTATAAAATTTGGGGCAGCTCGGAAACAAAATTCAATTCAATAATTATGCTCCCCCCACAACTTTTTACTATTTTCCCATGTAACTCGGAAAATATCAACCGCATTAAAAAAATTGTTAAAAAGAAATTGTAGGAAATTATATTTTGAACAATTTTAGTTCGAAATGGCGTAGATATTGAACAAAAACAATTGCTATAAAATCAATCCGGTCTTATGCTCGCGCCATTACCGCATACGTACTACCTTAAATATTAATTTTAGCAAAAAATTAAAAAAACCAAAATTGTGTAGAATTTAATTCTCTTCATTTTTGTATAGGTACATATTTGTTGTAAAACTAATAATAAACGAGATAATTCAATAATTCAATAATTATGCTCCAACTGTCACTATTTTCCCCTCATAACTCGGAAAATATCGACCGCACAAAAAAATTATACTAAATAAAATTATAGAAAATCGCATTTTAAACAATTTCAGTTTTTACACTTTTTGTCAAAAAATTTAAAATGGCGAAGATATTGAGCAAAAACGGTTCTCGTTTAAAATCAAAATGGCGGCTAACGCAACGGTGGAATTCAGTCGAGATTTTAAATTTATACTAATATTCACCCTCCCTAAAGATTAGAAAAATAAAATTTGGGGCAGCTCCTAATGCAAGGTTAGGCCTGTTACTCGTCTAACCCGACTGGACTATGATTTTTTCTTGAGTCAGGCCATATTTTCGTGCTCGATCTTCAAATTTTGTGAACATTTTTCGAATTTCTACTCTTGAACGTGTTCTACTCATAAACACCAAGTCATCTGCGAAATCTAGACATCTGTGATATCTAGGCATACCATTTGTCTGGATCTTACTCTAATTATCTTTTCTAGTACTAGGTTGAATAAGTCCGTTGACAATTGCATCCCTGTTTTAATCCTAAAATTGACGTTAAACTGATTTGAAGGCTTTCCTTCTATTGCGACTTATTGACAGTATAGTATTAGTTAACAACATTTCAACAAACTAATCGAATCAGTTTTTCTGATATTCCTAGTGATCTCGTTGTTTAGTTTCGTGAGATGGAGTAGTAGGCCTGTTTAAAACCAACAAAGACCATATGAAAACGTAGATTTCGTTCATAACTGTTGTTTTGTAATAATTTTAGCATAAAAATTTCCTTAGCTGTTGTTCTTCCCTTTCTGAAACTAGCCTGGTATTCTTATATTATTTCTGTTTCGTAGGTTTTTATTCTACTTCTTATAAGTTTTGCTAATATCTTATATACTACTTCTAAGACTGTGATTCCTCTGCAATATTTACAGGTCATCACCTTTCTTGTGAATTGGGCAGAAAAGTGGTGTGTTCCATTGCTCTGGCATTTTTCGTTTCCCCATATTTTTATAAGTCAAGCTGTCTTTTGCTGCAGTACATATACGTAACCCTACTTTTAATATTACAGCCGATACTCCGTTTTCTCCCACACTTTTATTATTTTTTAGGAATCTTATTACTTCTATTATAGTCGGTTCGCTAAACTCAGACACAACTGGCTAGTGATTTTAGTAGGTAATTTTTTTGTTTTTTGCCAATTTTGGCAAAATTGGCAAAATTATTAACTATTTACCCAACACCGAAAGGTACAAATGGGTCTACTGATTAAGTAAAGTAAAGTAGTAATTATTAAGGGGGGGTATGGTTTGAAATCAACATATCAAGCACATTTTTGTGAATTTTTTTCGAAACTATGGTAGAATTATTTTATTTTTAAATTAAACAAACATATTAAGTACAATTCAAAGAATATTTAAGAAAAAATTCAATCCAAAATATTGAAAAATAAGCCATTGGTGACAAATTTTGACAGGCAGCTCAAAAAATAATGGATTTTGCGGTGAACATCAGAACTCATCACTGGATCATACGAAACAAAAAATTCAAAAAGATTTAATTAGCTTATGAGCTTCACGAGGTAACAACGTCAAGTTTTTTTATTTATAATGATTTTTGAATTTTTGGTATCACTCAGAAGTCAAAAATACGAAATTTTTGATAAAAATTTTGTGAAAACCAACAGATTTAATATTGTTGAACAAAAAATAAGCACAAAACGAAAAATATCTGGAGGTTGTTACCTCGCGAAATGTCTAACGAAAATTTATGCAAAATTTGAGGTAGATCGGTCAAGTAGTTTTTCAGTTACAATGTCCACCCAGGGCCGTGCCGTGCTATGATGCGGTGAGGCAGCCGCATCAGGCGGCATCACTAGAGGGGCGGCATAATCAGTAAAATCTAATATAATAAATAGATAATTCAACATTATTGGAGAGAAGTTTTGAAAAGAATTAGACTTTTGGCCTCACAATGTTTAGCTTTGCGTGGAACAACTGATCATTTGTTTCTACCTAATAATGGAAACTTTTTTAAGTTAGTACAAATGCAAGTTAGTACATTGTCATGATGATTTCCAACCTTCGATAGAAGATGGAACTTAAAGAAGAAGAAGGTAAGATGAATTGATAAGTTTAATGGGTAATATTATCTTAAACAAAATTGTCGAAATAACAAAAATCGCCAAATATTTTTCGATAATCGCCGATTGTACCCCAGACGTAAGTCATATTGAACAGCTCGCATTGATGATAAGAGTTGTCGCTTTTAATTCTTGTCAGAAAAAATACCTATAATATCGAACGATTTTTTATTTTTTTTTTAAAGCTAGCGATTCAACCAATGAAGGTTTAATGGAACTTATTTTGACAAATTGGGGAAAGTTAGGTCTTGAGTTAGAATGACTTAGAGGACAAGGCTATGATAACGGGACCGATATGAAAGGAATAAGAAAGGGTGTGCAAAATAGAATACCTACTTGAAAAATATCCGAGGCGCTTTAGTTACCCTGCGCATGCCACTTTTTAAAATTAGGTAGTCATAATAATTGACGCAGCGTCTTCTTCTATAGAAACAACAACCTTTTTTGTATTATACAAGAACTGTAGGTGCACTTTTTTCTGGTTCTACAAAGTGTTGGAAAGTTCTGAAAAAACATGTTTCAAACTAACTCTAAAACCGTTGAGTGTTACTACATGGTCAAGTCGAATAGATGCATTGAAATCTGTAAGATTTAAATTTTGTAAAATATAAATATGATGCCTTATTCGAAACAATAGAAGATATAAACACAGATCCGGAAACTAAAATCAAAGCACGAGGATTAGCAAAAGCTACTTATTAAAAATTATAAATTTATATGCGGTGTTGTTCTTTGGCATTTGCCTATTTCATATAAATTCAGTCTCGAAAAGTTTTAACATGTAACTATACATTTTTCAGATTGTGTAAAAATGTTGTCAGAAACTACCGAAAAAATGGAAAGTTACAGACAATCTGGCTAAGACCAAATGAAAATTATTGTTAATAGAATTGCAGAAAATCTTGATATAAGTTCCGAATTTCCAGCTGAAAATGAAATTCGAGTCAGGAGAAAAAATCGCCCTTTCAATAGAAAAAGAATAAGAATCATATATAGAGTCAAATGATATTCTAGAAAAATTGCGTGATATATTTTTAACGATACCGTACTCCATGAAAACTTTTTTTAAGGTTTGAAGATTTTGAACTGTTTGTGCCAAAATAACCTATTAATTTCTTTATACCCAAATATGGGTATGTACCACTAAGAATTTTATTAACACTCCCTGTCTCGGTAGCTAGTGGGTAAAGAAGTTTTTCAAAATTAAAAACTATTTACGAAAGTCCATAAGACAAACAAAACTAAAAAATATAGCACTCATTTCAGTAGAGTCCTCACTAGCTGCTACTTTAACCAATGTGATTGACGAGTTTGCCAAAATTAAAGTCAGTAAAGAAGGGCAAAATTGGAATTTTTGTAAATGTTATTTAATGTTAATATATATTTCATTAAATTTAAAGTAGGTTTTGTCTTTAAAATAAAAATTGTCCTTCATTTTGTGTAGGTTCATTTAATAAAAATAAAAGTTAGGTTTCAATCATACTTAAGGGGCGGCATTTCGAAGACTTGCATCATATTGAAAAGATGTACCGCACGGCTCTGTGTCCACCGCATTTGAATAAGCAGTTTTGAGAAAAATGCGTTTAAAGTTTTGACAACTGCATCTTCATCTTCTTATTTGTGTACCAAATCGTAAAGTGATGAACATTGGAATATGTTTTTTGAATTGCGGAGTAATCTACAAAAGAGAAGGCGAACAGTTGTTTAACGTTTCTCACTACGGTCAAGCGTGCTGGCGCGAAGCCGCGGCAAAGCGGATCGAAGGTAGGGATATTCAACACTCTGCATCTCGGGTAATTTTACTCCGATCAATCTGAAATTTTCAGAGAGTATTCTTGAAAGTATGCATTTTTATTTGAAATAATAAAAAAAATTAAATATTTCAAACCATACCCCCCCTTAAATATTTAGTAATTATTTTGTGGCGACACGCTTCAATTTACTATTTTTCTGATTTTAATTTTTATGAACTTTTCTCTCAAAACGAAATAATACGTCCCATATAAAATTCACATTTTTTCCTCTGATAATATACCAAACCATATGCATAAAAGGGCCTGTTCAGTTTTAAGAACGAAATATATCCCTATTCAGGTAAAATGCCTTTTCAGCTTTTCAGATCTAATAAATTATCGCCTGTCTGGCCATAATGTAAAACCACATAATAACCCCTCGCTCGGCAAAAGAATAACAAGCCCTTACGAGATATAAACAAAGCACGCCTTTTTACCGAAATAAATAAATACATTATTGACATATATGTATTACGTTTTATTTATTACTTTTATTTTATTTGTTTTCGTGGACAATAAGGTTATTACACGCATGCACATACACCACAGAACAATTTTTTTACTTACTAATTTACTAAAATCACTAGCCAGTTGTGTCTCAGTTTAGCGAACCGACTATAGGTACCTACTTTTCTGTCGATGTCGGTTCTTGCGTTTGTTGTTTTATTTCTGTTTGGTCTTTATCGCTTCATAATTGGTTAAAATATTCTGCATATCTGTTCAATTTTTCTGTATTGTCCTATTGTCATATTTTCTTTATTTCTGGACAACATTGTGCTTTTATTTTGTGTCTCTCGTGTCTTTTTTCCTCCTTGATAAAAATTTCTAACTTGTTTTTGGATATAGTTATCTTCTATTATTTTTATGTGCTTTTCAGTAATTTTCTCTTCTTTTGCTGCACACTCGTTTAGCTTCTATCCTCTTGGTTTTATAATGCTCATCTTCCTTAGTCTCAGCATCAGTATAGCTTGCAAATTGTAGAAGCCTCGGAGGTGTAACCAGGGACGTATCTTGCGATTCCTGCGCCCTTGGCGAAATTCAATGCTACCGCCTCCTTAAGTTTTGAAGCTGTTTCGTATTCAATTGATAAGATTGCCAGATTGCTCATGCGTGTTTGACCACTTCTCGACCGTAAATAGTTCTTAATAATAAATTTAAGTTTACTAAATGTCCTTTCACACGATGCAACGCTAACGGGCATTGTAAGGTAAATTCTGTAAGTAATTTCAATATTTGGGTAAGCATCTCTTAGCTGGTACTTATGAATTGCCTGCAAACTTTCTAAGTGGAATGCCGAGCCCAACTGTTCAAACAGCTCGTTCATATGGAATTTGAAACTTCCAATTTCTCTTACTATTTCAACAGCATCCACGTCTCTGCTGTATTTGAGGCCAGAATCTTTTGCACAGTTTTCCAAATCAGAGTCTGTTGTTTTTGCAGTGATGACCCTGATAAGAATCCAAAATCATTTGAAACTTTTGTGTAGGCCTCTGATCTTTTACTCATTTCTGTTATTAATTTGTCATAAACCAAAAAACATTCTCGTTGGAATTCTTGTCTTTGAAGTATGAGGCAGCTCTCATTCATGGCCATTTCTGATGATAAGGCTTTAACTCTCTTAGTTCGTGTATTTGGAAATGAACTCTCAATGCCAATTTCATCACATGTTGATACAGCTTTGGAAATTATATCATCCACATCATCATCACGCCGTTTCTTAATCTTCTTGGACAGGCCATTCAACAGTTTTGATGCAATGTCAAGAGACGTGTCTTTAGCTTGTAATGACTTGTTTGTACAATCAATTGATATTAATATTTCAGACCACAAATAGAGCAGGCAGATAAACTTAAAATCAATGTTTTTGATTATGCTTGAAGCCCCAAAAACAGTTTCATTATTCCATTCATAATTGTTGGTTATCTCCTTTAGAGTAGTGTATAATCACTTAATGTTTTTCTCAATAGAAGTGATGGCCTGTCTTTTTGAAGACCATCGTGTGTAACTGTGTACCTTCAGAGTGCTACCCAAATACTTGTTAAAACATTCAAATCGTATCGTTGAACCACTGGCAAAACAGAATATACTCTGTACAATACCAAAAAAAGTGATCACCATTGGGGATACTTCTGCTGCATGAACACCAACCAAATTCCAACTGTGCGCGGCACATGGCACAAATCTAGCTCAAAGTCATTGATGTTGTCAATCTGAGCTTGTACGCTGTTGTAAATTCCTGCCATGTTCGATCCGTTATCGAAGCCTTGGCAACGACAATCATTTACGTCCAATCCATCTTCTTTCAATTTTGTAGGAATTTTATTTGAGATTCCTTCACCAGTTTTCTTGTGGCTAACAATAAAATCAACAAAACTCTCCACGATTTGAGCCTGACCACTAGAGAAATCAATGTATATTATGACTTGACTCGATTGTTCGGAATGAGAAACGAGTACCTACAGTCAAAGATAGCACAGATAGAGTACAAATGCAATAGAGACTTCTTCTAAATATCTCACAAATATTTCGAGCAAGAGAACTAGCAGTCGCCAGTCTACGTCTTCTTCACAACTCACGAGCCGTGATTCATAGCCTGAACTGAACTTGACACTTGACTTTGACGTTGTGTGCAGCTCCGCTTCGCTGCTCGCGCACTGAGAGCATGCTCAGTTCTATCTTCTGCCGCTCGACGCACTGCGCTTCTTGTGCCACCTGTATTACGCTGCCATATTAGTATTAGCTTGCAACGCTGTAAACCATCCAGTTAACAAAACTTAAAATCCTTTATATATTGCAATTTTTTTTATAATGTTACTGACACCGTACCGGTATTTACGTATTCTCTTATCTTTTTAATTTTGCTAGAATACGGCATCATATTTTTTCATCGAAAGTAGGAAAAATGCTTAGTTTATAAAATTAAAATCTTGGATTTCCTAAAAGTTTCTCTTCCGCTAATTTTGCGCGCCCCCTCATACTTGCGCCCTTGGCGGGCGCCTCTTTCGCCAACCCCTAAATACGCCCCTGGGTGTAACCAGAGAAGGTTCCCATTGTTTTCATTCTGGTGGGGTGTAGAATAGCATTATGTTGTTTTATATGCCATTAGAGTGAAAACTTAGTCATAATGCTATTTACTCTTTACTGTATTGATTTATATATTATAGAAATATAATATCTACACAAATAAGAAAAACAAAAATATCTTTTTTGTCCATTAAGTTTATCTAAGTTGCTTTCACTGCTATACATTGATATTTTCTTTATCACCCGAACTAAAACGATTGAAATTTTTAATGAATTTATGTGCTATTTATAAAAATAAGTCACACTCTAACAGATTTGTGAGTCCTACATTTCTCGATTGACTTATACCGTGATAGATTCACATTCCATATGGTAATTACTTAAAAGCCAGGTAGTTATTTGATTTCAATTTAATTTTATTTATTCCAGAGAAGCGACATTGTTTAATTTAGAAGGCATTAACCAAAACGTCTGTTTTATGTTGAGTACAGAAACACAATTGATACTAAAGAGGAATGAATGTTTGTTGTTTGAACTTGTAACACCAACTGACACTAATTCTTTTAGCGGAATTGAAAAAATATAAAACATAGAAGTACATATGTTACATTTAATTTTCTTTGTATATTAAGGAGATGTGATACATACGATATGTGATACAAGCGATATGTGATACAAGCGATACATGGATGGGCAGGGCATGTGATACGCAGTAACGACAATCGCCTTATAAACAATGTGTTCTGGGAAAGGCCGGTTGGAAGAGAAGGTTTGTAGGACGGCCTGGAAAAAGGTGGAAAGATGCAGTCAGAGAAGATCTGGAGAAAATGGAAGTGAGACAATGGTAGTTAGTGGCACAGGACCGACAAACATGGAAGGCAATAGTAAACGCGGCAAAGACTCACGAAGAGTTGTAATGTCATTGATGATGATGAGACTCAGAAGTCTCATGTAAGTTTCTATTTGTATAGATCAGTGTTTTTCAATCTTTTTGATTTTGCGACCCTTTTACAGGTTGAAATATTCTGGCGACCCCCTGGTGTCATAGAAAGCCAAAGAAATAATTTAATTAAAAACTACATACGTTAGGTAATAATTTTTTCCTATTTTGGTATATTTATCTTTTATTCACGCGGGCCAAAAATTAAAGAACAGCCAACATTTTGCTTTGCAGTTTGACGAATCTACAGGTATTACCGACTGTGTACAATTTGCAGTATTTGTGAGCTTTGAAGCAGATGACAATATCATGGAAGAAATCTTATTTTGCAAAGCACTTCCTGCAAACACTACTGGCCAGTGTTTGTACGATATGTTTTTAGAAAGCACTTGCTACTACTATATTGATTGGGAAAAATATATCGCTATTTGTAGCGATGGCGTTAAAACTATGAATGGCAAAAATAGCGGACTCATTGCAAAATAAAATCGATAATGCCAAACATATCCTGGATACACTGTTTTCTTCATCGACAGGCTCTAAGGTAGTACTTTCTGATATAAATAACATGCTCAAGGATATATTAAAAATTGTAAATTCTATCAAAGGTAAAGCTTTGCAAACCCGGCTATTCAGAATCGTTTTTGAAGATAAGGACTCGCTTCATCAAAATCTGCCTAATCACACAGAGGTCAGTTGGCTATCCAAAAGAAGTGGGTTGACAAGAGTTCTGGAACTGAGAGCTGAATTGTTAATGTTCTTAAAGATGCACAATCTATATTATATATGCTTACGGTTTTTCTGACAATATTGGCTCTTGAAATTTGCATTTTGGCAGATATTTTTAGCCACCTTAACAATTTGAACAATAACCTTCAAGGAAGAGAAGAGAATATTTTAACAGCTAAAGATAAAATAAAAGCATTTCACACAACACTTCGTTTGTGGTCAACCGCTCTGCAAAACAAAATGTTTGAATCTTTTGCATGTGCTCAGAAGATTGATGAAGATAATGCAACAGACCAAAGTTTTGCAGTATCGACTCACATTTTTTGCGTTATACAGAGCTTGCATAATTTACAAGAGCAACTTTTGACATACTTTCCAGAGTTGCACTCTAAAGCTGACAATAGGCATAGATGGATTCTAAACCCTTTGTTGGACACATAAATAGATCTGACTGATGTCAACAAAAAAAAATGAAAGAATGTCTTCTAGATTTAGCTGCTGGTGGCATGCTTAAAATGGAATTTTATTCGCAAAGTGTCGACGTATTTTGGATAAAAATAAAACACCAATACCCAGAGCTGGCAAGGGAAGCTCTTAAATTATTAGTGCAATTCGCCACATCATACTTTTGTGAACTGACATTTTCTTCAATGGTAGACATTTAAACTAAAAAGAGAAATAGACTGCAATTAGAAAATGATTTCATTAGTAACCTTTCAAAAACAGTACCACAATTTGATAAACTTTTGAAAAACAAACAAGCTAATCCTTCCCATTAAAATTGTGTTTTAACAGGTTGACTGCCCATGTATAAATAAAAAAAATTGCCCCATATGCCAAGCACATATTAATATTAAACATGCCTTTCTGAAATAATTACTCTTTATTTAAATAAAAAAAAATTCAGAATAATGAAAATTTTTCAAAAAAACCGTTAGCGGGCGTATGCGCCCGCCCGGGCACAGGCGGCATATTTATGCCCGTGGTGCCAGCGGGCGTCGTACTGGCGGTCGCTTATATTCGAGTCTGAACTTGTCAAACAGAGAAGTGCCACAGTGCCAGACCAGACTACTCAGTATATCTTTGACTGTTGTTTGATGTATGTGTTGTGTAACAATGAGTAAACGAAGCAGAAAAATTGTTGAACTTGCTTTGAGAGATGCTGAAATGTCAGGTAATAACGATATTCATTTTTGAAATAGATATTATTTTTTTGAAATCCACGGATTTTTAATTTTTTTGTTATGGTTCTTTTTATGAGGATTTTTCAGTGCGCCACTAACGATAGAAAAAAAGGTAAGTCCGTGATAATATATATTTTAGTGACATGCCATTTTAGTTAAATCTGACAGTTGTCAAATTTTATTTGCAATTGGGCATAAAAACAAATCAATTGTCTTTATTGCATTTATAATATGGTATTTTCTTTGATTTGTATATTCTTATAAATATAAATTGTACAGATTATATTCGTAGATATATTATATAATTAGTAAATAAATTGTTTTCGATTATAGCGTCATCTATCGACAACTAGAATAATCACAGAACTAGAATAATTACCAAAGTAATCACCGACGTGCCTTTTTTTCTGTCATATACAACTTAATGCGTTAGAAAGTTACCGAAAAACTGTGTCGCACTGAAAAATGCTCATGAGAAAAAGCATAGTTACTATATTTCGTATTTTTTATTATTTCAGGTGACGAATCTGACCCCTTTAGTTCACTTGATTCCGATCTTGATCCCATGTTTTTGCCAACCAGTGATGAAGAAATATTATCCAGTTCAGATTTCTCAGACATAGAAGCATCTTCAGACATGTTTTCTCAGAAAATAACATTGTCCAAACCCAAGTCAAATATTAAACGCAAATTGCAATCATCCAAAATCACTTCAAAGAAATTGTGTACGAGGAATGTTTTGGAACAACCAAGCTGTTCTACATCACTTTTGCCCGATGATGCCTCTGAGGAGGAAGAAGAAGTTGCTGATGCTACAGCCACAATTCCATTTACAGCAACAGACGACAATATGTTATCTAAAAATTTGGAAAGGGAACAGAACAATATTTCATCTGAACAATTGGAAGAATTTTTTGATGTTGAAACTTTAGCTCAAACTCAATTAGCAGATACTGACGATATCCAGGAAAATGAGGTTGGAGCAAATCAAAATGTTCTAGAACATACGTGGACGCAGCCAATTGGAAATCATCACGAATTTGAATACTCTGCGGAAGATGGATTATGTGGCAATTACGCTGCAATCCTTATAAATGATTTATCGCCTTATAAGTGTTTTCGTACTTTCGTTGATGATGAAATAATTGACGAGATTGTAAATCAAACAAACTTATATGCTACTCAAATATTGTGTGATTCCAACGATATTACCAATGATTCAAGACTACAGAGATGGGTTCCGACCGATAAAAAAGAAATGATTAGATTTCTTGGTATAGTTGCTTACATGGGTCTGGTAAAAATGCCTTCTTTGGAAAAGTATTGGAGCAACGACGACCTATATAAAAATGTTATTATACCAAAAACTATGTCCCGAAATAGATTTCAGCTGCTTCTTAGAATGTGGCACTTTTCGGATAATGAAAGATGTCCAGAAGGAGATCGTTTATTCAAGGTGCAGCCATTACTAGAAAAACTTATCAAAAATTTTCAAAAAGTTTATACTCCAGGTCGAACATTTTGTGTAGATGAGTCTATCGTTCCATTTCAAGGAAGATTGATATTCAAACAATATATTCCCCAGAAAACGCACAAATACGGAGTAAAACTTTTTAAATTATGCGGTGGCAATGGATATACATGGAATCTACGCATATATGCTGGAAAGGAAACAAGGGAGGGCAACGCTTCTGTACCAACTAACATTGTCATTAATCTCTCAAAGGACCTACTAAATTCAGGACGAACTATTATTGCTGATAACTATTATACAAGTCTTGAACTAACAAATATTTTGTTGGAAAATAAAACACATTATATTGGTACATTGAGAGCTAACCGGCGTGGAAATCCGAAAGATGTCATACTCAAAAAGTTAAAAAGAGGGGAAGTATTTGGACAGGAAAACGAAAAAGGTGTATGCGTCTTGAAGTGGAAAGATAAGAGGGATGTTCTTCTTCTCACTACTAAGCACACTACAGAAACCGTAGCCATACAGCGACGCAGTGGTGTGGTTCATAAACCGAAGGCAATAATTGAATATAATAAAGGAAAGTCATCTATTGACCAATCTGATCAAATGACCTCTTATAATTCATCGTTAAGAAAATCACTAAAGTGGTATCGAAAACTAGCGATAGAATTCATTCTGGGGACAGCGGTTGTAAATTCTCACATAATATACAACCAACTTGCTAACAAAAAAGTAAAAATTACAGAGTTTCGGGAAGAATTAGTGAGATCCCTGCTAACTTATGATGAGATAAATGATGATGAAAGTGAAACAACACAATCGACGTCAACGAAATCAGCACAAATTCATAAGCTACTTAAAAAAGAAGGGCCTTTTAATAAAGCCAGAAGATATTGTAGAGGCTGTTATGCAAAAAAACTTCGTGGAGAAATATCCAAAAATCGTGTAAAAAAAGTTGTGACCTATTGCGATATTTGCGAGGACAAGCCTCACTTTTGTTTGGATTGTTATAATATACATTCAAAGTAGTTATATTAATTTGTTCATAGTATAATGTAGCCTTTTTTCTTGTGTGTAGTAGATTTACTTTAATTTTTTATTAAAAAATAAAAATAAATAAAAATTGTAGTTTTCTTCAATATTTGTCTAGCAATTCTATAACTCGCATTTATATGCGAGCCTTGTATGCCACAGCGGTCGTATACTGTATCTAAAACCATTCTAAATAAGACCGCTGGCAAATATAGACATACAATTTTGTCGAGTGCATAGCGGGCGTATACGCCCGCCGGGGCATATCGGGAAAATTAGGTAGCGGGCGTATACGCCCGCCCTGGCAGTCAACCTGTTAAGGACCTCAACTTTTTCTTTCAGTCGACGACCGGCGACCCCCCTGGGGGTCGCGACCCACAGATTGAAAAACACTGGTATAGATATTCCATTATTTGCTCTTCTTTCATTCTTGCTATAATTTTGTGGATTTTGTTTGCTAAGTGAGCTCCTACATACTTGTAGGTAATTGAGTCCTGTGGGAATTTCATCATTTCCTGGCGCTTTGTTGTTCTTTAGTTTCTGGATTGCTTCGTTAGTTTCCTGTAGGGTCAGTGCATCGACTTCTGTTGAGTATTAAAGACACATGCAGAATTTAATTTCTGATAGTTAAGACTTTGTAACACACAGTGGCGGATCTACGGAAAGGGATAATGGGGAAATTTCCGCCCAACATGGTTCAAAATTAAAGAAAAAAATTGTTAAAACATAAAAATATATTTCCGTCGACCGTCCATTTATGATCAATTTTAACACCCTCAAAATCATTGATTAATGACATTTAATTGACATGACATGACATGATTTTCTATTAATGAACGATTTGAAACGCTCGGTGATTTTCAGTGACCTGTGGTGTAGTCAACCAAACATATTATATTTTATATTCCCACTAAAAAATTTAAAATCAAGTAGCCGCTGTTAGTACTATCTGTCATTGTATGCCATTATTTACTTTATTGTTTAAAATTCAGTGTATTTGAAAAATCAAAAGATGGATATATCTTTATTTCTGAAAAGTACGGTCGACGGAAAAGTTTTGTAACCAACTCGTGAATTAAAATGGCGATTAACAATCTCGAACGTTAACGCGTTCGCAAAATATCTCAATTGTTAATCGCCCTTATTAATACACTTGTTGGTTAAATAACTATTAGCTTACATGAAAATTAAACCAGAGACAGACAAATTCAACACAATAAACACGATAGTTAGGAACATTAAGGGAGTTTAATTCACATAAGTTATTCATCATCATCATTCTCTTTGCCTTATCCCTATGCGGGGTCGGCTTCCCTAATTGCATTTCTCCACACAATTCTATCTTGGGTCATATCAATGTTAATCCCCTTTACCAACATGTTCTGCCTTATCGCCTCCCCCCAGGTCTTCTTTGGTCTTCCTCTCCTACTCCTTCCAGGAATCTGCACTTCAGCTATTCTTCGTATTGGGTGATTAACGTCTCGACGTTGAACATGACCAAACCATCTTAACCTATGCTCTCTCATTTTGGCATCAATTGGTGCCACACCTAGACTTCATCTAATATACTCATTTCTAATTTTATCCTTCTTTGTCACTCCACTCATCCATCTAAGCATTCTCATTTCCGACACATGCATTCGTTGTTCCTCTTTCTTTTTCATTGCCCAACATTCAGTTCCGTACATCATAGCCGGTCTTGTGGCTGTTTTATAGAATTTTCCCTGCAGTTTCATTGGCATTTTTCTGTCACACAACACACCACTTGTTTCTTTCCACTTCATCCATCCAGCCCTAATTCTACTGCATGCATCTCCTTCTATTTCTCCATTACTCTGTAATACCGATCCTAGGTACTTAAAACTATTGCTTTTCACAATCATTTCACCATCCAAAGATACCATTTTATTTGTAGTAGCTCCATCTTTAAATGAACATTCCAAATACTCTGTTTTTGTCCTACTAAGTCCTAAACCATTTTCCTCCAGAGCTTGTCTCCACTGTTCCAGTTTTTGTTCTAAGTCTCTTTCACTATTTCCTACTAACACGATATCATCAGCATACATTAAGCACCATGGAATGTTACCCTGTAGTTTCGCTGTTATCTGGTCCAAAACTAATGAGAATAAATACGGACTAAGCACAGAGCCTTGGTGCAATCCTACTTTCACATGAAATTTATCAGTCTCTCCCACACCTGTCCTGACACTAGTCGTTACTCCCTCATACATATCCCTCACAATCTTTACATATTCACCAGGGACTCCTTTCTTATTGAGTGCCCACCACAGAATCTCTAGAGGAACTCTATCATATGCTTTCTCAAGATCAATGAATACCATATGAACGTTTGTTTCTTTACTCCTGTATTTTTCCCTCAACTGCCTTATAATGAAAATTGCATCTGTTGTTGATCTACCCTGCATAAAGCCAAATTGATTCTCGTATATTTCGGTCTCTTCACGTATCCGTCTATCAATTACTCTTTCCCATATTTTCATGGTGTGGCTAAGCAGTTTTTTATAGCCCTGTAGTTTGTACATTGTTGTATATCTCCCTTGTTTTTGTAAACAGGTACCAGTATACTGCTTCTCCATTCGTCTGGCATTTGTCCGACTTCCATAATTCTATTAAATAGACCTGCTAGCCACCTTGTTCCTGTCTCTCCCAAGGCTCTCCATACTTCCCCAGGAATATCATCTGGTCCTACCGCTTTTCCTTTCTTTATTTTTTGAAGCGCTTGAGCCACTTACTCGTTGGTTATTTTGGTGACCATTGCTGCTACTGTCTCCATTGACTCTACCGGCTGTCTGTCAAATTCTTCATTTAATAAGCTGTCAAAGTACTTTCTCCATCTCTTTTTGACATCCCTTTCGTGAACTAGTATTTTATTATTTTCATCTCGGATACATCTAATCTGATTAAAATCTTTTGCTTTCTTTGCTCTCTGTTTGGCTATTTTATATATCTTCGTTTCGCCTTCCCTGGTATTAAGTTGATCGTATAGGTTTGAATACGCTTCTGCTTTGGCTTTTGCTACTGCTACCTTCGCCTCATTTTTCGCCACCATATTTCGCCACCATGATTCACATAAGTTATTATTTATGTCATTTATGTAGTTTGGGTTTATCTTTTTATATCTTTTGGTTGGTGTTTCATTGGAAGTTCCCCTCTAAGGCAAATTTCCCCTGCCAATCTTCTTCTTCTTCTTCAAGTGCCATCTCCGCGAGGGAGGTCGGCAATCATCACAGGTATTCGGACTTTGGAGACGGCTGCTCTGAAAAGTTAGTTTGATGTACATCCGTATCATTATCTCAGGTTGCGCAGCCACGATATTCTGCGTCTCCCTATGCTTCTTTTTCCTTGAATCTTTCCCTGCATAATGAGTTGGAGCAAGTTGTATCTCTCTCCACGTGTAATATGTCACAGATATTCCAATTTTCTGGTTTTGATTGTATTTAAGACTTTCATTTCTTTATTCATCTTTCTAAGAACCTCTTTGTTTGTGACGTGTTCTATCCATGATATTTTTAGGATTCTTCTATATACCCACATCTCGAATGATTCCAGTTTTTTCATTGATGCCGCATTCAAGGTCCAAGCTTCCATTACGTAAAACAGAGTCGAGAACACGTAGCACCTAGCCAACCCTACTCTTAGCTCTAACCTTAAATATCTTGTGCAGAGCACTTTTCTCACTTTGTTAAAATTCGCTCTAGCCTTTTCTATTCTAATTTTAATCTCCTGGAAGTAATCATTTTTGGAGTTGATCATTGTTCCAAGATATGCATATTGGTCTACTCGCTCGACGTTGGTTCCGTTTATGAGGAGATTCTCGTTATTTCTTTGAATTTTAGATATTCTCATAAATTTTGTCTTCTTGATGTTCATTGTTAGACCGTATTCTTGGCAATATGTCGCTATTCTGTTAACTAGTCTCTGAAGATCTTCAATATTTTCGGCTAAGACGGCAGTGTCATCCGCATATCTAATGTTGTTAATAAGAACTCCATTCACCTTTATTCCAGCTGTTTCACCCTCAAGAGCTTGTTTTAGGATCTCTTCCGAGTAGGCATACGCATCCCTGTCTCACCCCACGTCTAATTTCAATTTCCTCTGACAACTGTTCGTTAACACGTACTTTTGCTAGCTGCTTATAGTATAAATTAGATATGATCCTGAGGTCATTGTAGTCTATCTTCTTTAATTTCAGGAAATTCATTAATTGTTCATGTCGTACTTTATCGAAAGCTTTATTATAGTCAATAAAACAGATTACCCTTGCCAATGCAAATGTCTAGATCCGTCACTGGTAACATAACAGCTACTAGCTAAGCTATGGGTCCTAAATGTATTTATCGAGAATAATGGTGTAGTACTGAAGGAACATCATACAAATAAAATAATTATTACACAGCACATAATTTATTTTTGTCTACAACTACACAGTACATTTTAAAAAATAACAGTTTAAAGTACATTTTAAAAAGTAAGTCAGAAACAGCTTATTATATAAACAGCCAAAAATAATTCAATACAGTCCATTCAATATCAAAGAACTTGGCATACATTAAATCAACAACTTCATTCTCATTTAGGTAATGGTTTAATTATCTTTGCACAGAAAATCTTTGAAATGTTCCGTCCATCTCGTAAAAATTTTCTCCTTATTAGCTATTACATTTCGTTCCTGGTCCCTACACAGATTTAATCTAATTCTTAACATTCTTTTCTTGCACTATTGATCTTTCTGTAAAAGTTTCTTGTCTCGCTCTGATTTTGTTAGGACTGCTCGTGCTCGTTCTTCAATCATTTTATTATCAGACTTCAAGAAAGACTAAATCTGAATAAAAATAGTGAGAATTTTGTAGTGAAATAACTTTAGGAATTCTCAGTTTGCTGATGTCCAAAACAACATATAACCTTACTTACTGTAGTGCTGCTGACATCATGTATATTCCAAAATGGAAGCAATATGTTATCAGAAATGAATTATTTTCGAAAAAAAAACTACAGAGTCGTCAGATTTCGATGTTGGGTGGTTCCAACACCTACCTATTGTTAAGTGTATTCTGTACAACAGGAGAATAAACAATAGAGTTAGTACATCAAAATATCGTTACGTAAATTGAGTATTAAAGAAACCTGAGGAAAATGCCACAGATAAAGAAGTTCAAAGATTAAGGGACGAAAAACAGATATGGAATCTAGAAAAGCTTTTAGAAATATTGTACTTAAGGAGTCAGAAAATGTATATTGTATAATATGGAAGAGAAAAATTCAATAAGCGTATAAAGATATAAACAAGGGGTCATGAAGGCTGAACCAGAAGGAACAGGACGAATATCATCTTTAGATGGAACAAGGAATGACCGAAGGTGGAAAGGTCCAATCGCTTACATTTGCGATATGATGGTCACGTTGCTCAGTCGAAAGAGATTGGGCGTAGTTCTTTGGGTTGGGCTGATGTTACAATAAAAGTTGGAAAATGAATAAATAATAATATGCGAATTGGGCTAATGAAACGACAACAGACAAAAGATGGATAGATAACAATTAACTGATGATTTGACATTTGGACTCAAAGAAAACGAGACTACTGAATACATAACATACAACAAAAAGATGGGCACCATTAAATTTTGATCAATTAAATTTACAAAGGAACAATTAACGAAAGCGACATAGGTAGGTAGTTTTAATTGGTAATCGAGTTTTGCTCATTTGTATAAGTCGTTGAAGTAATATTGAAAAGGAAAATGCAATCAAACAAACACAAATGGTACCTTTTCCTCCATCTCTGAGCTTTTAATAGTTAAATACGTAGTTTCTCCCCTTCCGATCAGTTTTGATGCCTCAGAAAGCTCACGTTTCACGAGTTTTAAATAGAAATATACCTCGCATTGTTTTCGCCAACACCATTGTTTAGGAATAGTGTATATCTGGCTACCAACCCTTAATGCCATTTTCTAAAATCGTCAAATATTCACAATAAACGCTTTTTTTTGTTACTTATATTCTTTATTAACGTCCAAGCCTCTATTTCATACAATAACACAGAAAATACATAACACCTCAGTATTTATACTTTGAGTTACAGACTCAGATCATGATTGCAAAGTACTTTTCTGTGATCATTGAATATTAATCACGATTCTAATGAAGCACACATTTCAATCGTATTATTAAGCTTTTCCTGGCAGCATATGAGGGCTGTAAGTTGTATTTAAGGGGTCGAAAAAATTTAAGGGAAAAGTTTAATTTTTTTGCACTTTGTTGCCTGGATTGTTATGCCACAAAACTAGAAATATTAGACCTAAATGTTAGTATAAACATTTTTTAATATGTACTCTTTACATAATATATTAAACACAGACGAAATTAATTATGCAAGATCATGAAAATGTAATAAAAACAGTCTACGATATACTATACGCATATCGGGGTAGAGGACAATCAAAATTTGAGGGTAGTTATGACTAAAAAAATTAAAACCTTACAACTTTAGGACTCTAGGTGGTACTTGTATTGTATTTGAGCTACCAGTATACATTTACGAAGGAGACAGAAACAGTAAGATAGGCAGTTTTAATTTCTAATCGAGTTTTGCTCATTTGTATGTCGAGTTTTGTAAGTCGTTGAAGTAATATTGAAAAGGAAAATGCAATCAAACAAAAACAAATGATACCTTTTACTCCACCCCTGAGCTTTTAATAGTTAAATATGTAGTATCTCCTTCATACTTGGAGTTGCAAAGTACTTTTCTGTTATTATTGAATATTAATGGCGATTATAATAAAATTTTGGCGCACGTTTCAATCGTATTATTAAGTTTTTCTGTGCAGAATATGAGGGCTGTAAGTTGTGTTTAAGGGGTCGAAAAATTTAATGAAAAAATTCAATTTTTGCCCTTTGTTACCTGGACTATTATGCCATAAAACCAGAAAATTTAGACCTAAATGTTAGTATAAACATTTTTTAATATGTACTTTTTACATGGATTAAAAACATACGAAATTAATTATATGTGAAGATAAACTTGTAATAAAAACAGTCTACGATATATTATACGCATATCGGGGTAGAGCACAATCAAAATTTGAGGGTAGTTATGACTAGAAAAATGAAAACCTTACAACTTTAGGACTCTAGGGGCCGGTTGTTCGAACGCTAATCAACAATGATCATTATCAAATATTTAATTACTGTCACCAAAACTGTCAATGTCAACTTTGTTTGGGTTACTGAAAACATAATTAATTACAATTATGAGATTTATTATTAATTATGTTAATAATTATTGTTATATTAATTGATTATAGACTCCACAGAATTTTTAAGAACCCAAACAAAGTTGACATTGACAGTAATTAATTATTTGATAATGATCATTGTTGATTAGCGTTCGAACAACCGGCCCTTGGTATACTTGTATTGTATTTGAACTCAGGGCCGCCGAGAGGGATGAGAGGGCCCCGGTAAAAGTGAAAATTGGACTCCCGCAAAAAGTAAAGAGCGAAAAAAATGTTTAATTTTTATAAAAAAAAATTATCAATAATTAATAAATAAAAACAAACATTTTAAATATAAATTTTATTAAATTTTGATTATATTTATAATAGGGAAAACTTTTATAATACAGGTGCTTTTCGAATTTTCTGGTTGGCAAAGATTTCTATATTTTTCAAAAAATCGCATGATTTTACCAAATTATTATCAATGCATCAAGTTGTTAAGAGAGTTAACGGATCCTATTTTGTAGATCTCATAACATTTTTAATGTGAGAAAGACAACTTATAGACTCTTTCCTCTTCAGCGGATTAAATTGCTTAATTATTATTGCTTAAACAATCTATGACTATATTAAATATTTCACAGCGAAATATTTCGTCAGGCTCAAAATTATCAGTGGTGTCACTACTAGGCCCAGGCAAATCATCAAAAATTTTGGCAAGTACATCGGCGGCCCCGGTAAAATGTACCGACTGTACCCCCCTCTCGGCGGGCCTGTTTGAGCTACCAGTATACATTTCCGAAGGCGACAGAAACAATAAGATAGGCAGTTTTAATTGCTAATCGAGTTTTGCTCATTTGTCTGTCGAGTTTTGTAAGTCGTTGAAGTAATATTGAAAAGGAAAATGCAATCAAACAAAAACAAATGATACCTTTTGCTCCATCCCTGAGCTTTTAATAGTTAAATACGTAGTATCTCCCCTTCCGATCAGTTTTGCAGCCTCAGAAATTGTATAGAAGTTTCTAGCTCACGTTTCACGAGCGTTAAATAGAAATATACCTCTCATTGTTTTCGCCAACACCATTGTTTACGAATATTGTATATCTGACTCGCAACTGTGAACATGAAATGCCATTTTCGAAATATCAATATCACGCTAAAATCGTCAAATGTTCGCACCAAACAATCATCGCAGTAATATAGTTAATAACAAAGTATAATTGAGTTGCTATCTGATTTATTTCAAATATGAAATATGGCAGAGCGAATGGTGGATGACAAGCGTATTGAAGAATGATATATTCTAGTCTGGGGGCTAGGGCAGTTTTGCTGCCGATCAAAGACAACATGTTTCATAGTGTACGTATAATGAAAGTATTAATATAATTTCCGGGCCTAACAATGAGATAATAATTAGATATGAGATAGTGTCAAAAAAGGCATTAGTTTAGGGCAGTGGCGGCCGGTGAGGTAGTGCCATGAAGTCATGACACTACCTTATTTTTATGCAGAAACATATTTTTTTTTATCTTTAAATCGTTTTAATGCGCGTTCATTTGTTTGTGCGTATTTCTTTTCTCTTTATAAATTATATAAAATCTGGCAACTGTGTAGTGTAATACAACCCTCGCCACTCACAGCGGACGGGATGATCGTGCCAAAATCTTAGATGGCTCGCCTGAAAAGAGAAAGATTTTACGGGAATTCTATGTAAGTGACAGAGATAGAGCTATATTGCACTTTTAATACACGTTTAAATGAGACTATTCGTGCCTGATTCGACAAGGAAGATCTAATATTTTTTACTATGATCATATTGAATAGTGGATCGTAGATGCAAAAAGATTCTGGTACAGGGTAGTACATTATATTTTCGAGTTTCTTTACACGCTCGCTCGCTCGTTTTTGTATTTATAATTATTGCATTTTTAATTATTAAACTTTTTATTATAAATTATTATATTTTTAAATATTTTAAAATTTTTTAATTTTTAATAAAACCCCAGTTAAATTCAGCTTATCGTTATAGTCTAATTAAACATAATGAACAAGAAGTTGATAAGAATCGATATGTTTTGAATCAAATTAAAAATTTTATCTAAATGGTTTTGTGGAGCTTTCGAGTTAGTTTTGTGAAATCACGACAAAAGGAAAATTCAGAAAATAGAGGCATCTTTCTGGAACTGTTTAATGTTAGCCGAATTAGACAACGACTTAGGTTCATATTCAAAGTTCCAAATCTTTTAAAAGTATGTAGCTCAAAACAACACAAAATGAACTCCTTCAGTGCATGTTAGATGTTTATCACGAGGAAATAAGGAAAAAAATTAAAAATTATCTTTGTGTTGCAGGGATTGCTGATGAAACGACAGACGTCGCGTCGCTGGTGAATTTCAATTAGTTATAGTTTTCCGATATTTGTGTAAAGAGCGACAAGTTGAGAGATGTTGGAGATTTTACTTGCTGGAAGGACATGATGTCAAATCAATCACTGAATGCATTTTAAATGTTTAAATTTCTTGACACCCCAGAAATGGTATAATATATACCTTTAGTATATACCTTTAATTTATATATAATTATACCTTTTTTGACAATATCGTGAACCCGTCACTAAAAATTTAGGCAGCTGCCCGAATTCTGGCACTACCTACTTAAAGTGATACGAGCCGCCACTGCATTAGGGCTATTATTTACCGAGTTACCGTGTTTAAAATAGACTAGACGTCAATCAAGATATATATTATGTCTGTCTTATTGACTATAATAAAGCTTTCGATAAAGTACGACATCAACAATGAATGATTGTCCTGAAATTAAAGAAGATAGACTACAATGACCTCAGGATCATATGTAATTTATAGTATAAGCAGGGAGCAAAAGTACGTGTTAACGAAGAGCTGTCAGAGGAAATTGAAATTAGACATGGCGTAAGACAGGAATGCGTGCTGTCGCCAGTTCTTTTTAATGCCTACTCTACTATCTAAAATCTAAAGATCCTAAAAAAGGATCTCTTCCAGCTGTGATTAAAGATCTTGACGGTGAAACAGCTGGAATAAAAGTGAACGGAGTTCCCATTAACAACATTAGATATGCGGATGGCACTGTCATATTAACCGAAAATATTGAAGATCTTCAGAGACTGGTGAACAGAATAGCGATGTATAGCCAAGAATACGGTCTAAAAATGAACGTCAAGAAGATAAACTTTATGAGAATATCTAAAACGCAAAGAAATAACAAGAATCTCCTTATAAACGGAACCAATGTCGAACGAGTAGACCAATATGCATATCTTGGAACAATGATCAACTCCACAAATGATTACTTCCAGGAGAATAAAATTAAAATAGAAAAGGCTAGAGCGAGTTTAAAAAAATGAGAAAAGTGCTCTGCACAAGAAATTTAAAGTTAGAGCTAAGAGGAAGTTTGGCTAGGTGCTACGTTTTCTCGACTTTGTTTTACGGAATGGAAGCTTGGACCTTGAATGCGGCATCAATGAAAAAACTGGAATCATTCGAGTTGTGGGTGTATAGAAGAATTCTGAAAATATCATGGGCAGAACACGTCACAAACAAAGAGGTTTTGAGAAAGATGAATAAAGAAATGGAAGTCTTAAACACAATCAAAACCAGAAAATTGGAATATCTCAAACATTTTACACATGGAAAGAGATAAAACTTGCTCCAACTCATTATGCAGGGAAATATTCAAGGAAAAAGAAGCATAGGGAGACGCAGAATATCGTGGCTCCGCAACCTGAAAGAATGGTACGGATGGATGTACACAAAATGAACCTTTCAGAGCAGAAATCTCCAAAGCCCGAATAGCTATGATGTTTGCCGATCTCCATCGCGGAGATGACACTTGAAGAAGAAGAAGAAGTGTTTACAGTGGCGTTGCTTTTGTGATTTTTATAAACAACGGATTCAAAGCCATTTTGAGTTAATTTATCACTGCTATTTAGTGGGATAAAAATACCACCCAAACTGAGAAATACCTCAAAAAGAGTTACCGGGACTCTGCTCCATCGATTACAACCATTAAATGATGGTTTGCTTAATTCAAACGCGGTCGCACTGACACCAATGATGTTGAACGCCCTGGAAGGCCAAATGATGCAGTTATTCCCGAAAGCATCGAAAAATACTAAAAATTATTATGGAAAATAATTATTTTTTAACTATTGGTGAAAAACTGGCTAACAATATAAAAAAACCACCATCCAATTAACCGACTAGAATCTCAGTTGCTTAAAGTACTTTCCTTGATCCAATAACTGAAGGTGAAGTTATAACGATTACTCAATCCCTTATATTACTCAATCCCTTATATTAAGTTGAATAAAGCATCCGGACCTGATTTATTAAAGGCAGAGATATTAAAAGAAGTGCCAGGAGAAATTGTATCTCCTTTAATATATTTATTAAATAAAATTATTGAAACTGGAAAATGGTCAACAGAATTTAAAGACGCAATTATCAAACCTGTATATAAATCAGGAAATAAGGATTTAAGATTAATTATTTATATGGGAAATAAGCCACAATTAAAATGAAAAAAATAATTTTATTAACGTTTCGACGTTATTTATCAGTAATATTTTGTATTTTGACAACGGCACCCGATTTGGGCGTCGAAACGTTAATAAAATTATTTTTTTCATTTTAATTGTGGCTTATTTCCCATATAAATAATTAATCATAAAAATGACACAAGGAAATAGCTTCAGAACAACAATAAGGATTTAAGTCAAAATTACCGCCCAATTTCACTAATCTCTAGCCTTGCAAAAATTATGAAAAAAGCTATTAAAACTCGGATGTTAAAATTTTTAGACCTACATAAAATCATCTCTAATAATCAATTTGGCTTTGTTGAAGGCAGAGGTACAGAGTACAGATGATACGATTGCGTCACTAATGGATCGCATTTATGATTTAGTCGATAGAGGAAAGACCACACTATGTGTATTTTTAGACTTGGCTAAAGCTTTCGACACAGTAAACCATAAGCAACTCTTGGAACTGATGTAAGTTTCAGAGGCAACGTTTTAAGATTTTTTGAAAGTTACCCAGACAATAGAGTAGTAAAAATAAATGAAAGTATTAGTGAGGGAAAGGTGGTGAAGTACGGTGTTCCGCAAGGAACGATTTTTGGCCCATGGTTGTTTATAACTTATATGAAATTAAAAGGTAAAATTATTAGCTTTGTAGATGACACAGCTATACTGCAAATAATTGGGAGAACCTAAAATTATTGACCGAAGAAGATTTAAAAAATTGTTTTGATTGGTTTGCACACAAACAATTAACTGTTAACTTCACATAAACGTTCTTTTTGCCTTTTGGATCTTACAAAAGAAGTCTGCCTAACTATGAAGTACTAATAATATCCAATGAAGGACGTAACGATCAACATATTATTCAGTCTGCTCATTCTGTAAAGTATTTGGGAATTACAATTGATGGTCATTTAAAATGGAACCTACATATTGCGAATGTGACAAAAAACCTTCGAAGTTCACTCTACAAATTTAAATACTTAAAAAATATTTTAGAACAGCCCCTTTTAAAAACTATGTATTTTGCCTTAGTAGAATCCAGATTAAGCTATGGGATTCTTTGGTGGGATGGGGCGTATACCTATCAATCATTTGGAACAACTAAATGTCCTCCAAAGAAAAATTTTATAATCAATTTATCGCAAACCCAAGCTTTACTCCACTGAATTACTATGTATACAAGAAAACTAATATTTTTAATATTAGGCAGCTTTATTTTAAAGCGGTTACTGTATACCAATATATAAATACACTACAGTTTCACTTACATGAATACTGCACCAGAAACAGGAATCAAGCAATAGCCTCGAAAAGTGAAAAAACAATTGGATAGCGTTGTTTCACTTACCTAGAACCTAGTACATTAATTTAATGTTTTACCCACTGATATTCAGAATGTTAAGAATATAAAACAATTTAAGATTAAAGTAAAGAAATATATTAGAGACACACCTCTTACAGTAATTTATTATTTAACTGACATTAGAAAATAAAACAAGTGTTTGAATATTAGACTCATAAAAATTGTTGTAATTGTGTTAGTTTTCTCATTTGTTGCTATGCTATTTTTTGATAAACGCATCATATGGATTTTTTCCAGATATTTTTTTCCAGATTTTGAAACTGATTTTTTTTATTTAATTGTTAAAAAAAACAATGTAATATTCTTGTTTTTGTTTTGTTTTCTAATTATTATTAAATAATATAAAATTGTATTGATTATGAAAACATAGTGTATACTTAGGATATTTTCTACATTACAATGAACCCAATTAACCACTGCACAAGCAATATGATTCAAGTGGTATTTGTGTTTATTTATAGGGAATTATAACGATTTTAATGTATTATCATTGTATGCAATAAGTCAGAGTTTTTGCATGGGTATATTACAATGGATGAAATATGGTTTCACGACTTTACTCTGGAAGCAAATCGGTGGTCGTATGAGTGGATGGTATCCGGAGAAAGCCGTTCAAAGCGACCAAAAACGCAATAAACTGCCGGAAAGGTTATAGCCTCTGTATTTTTTGACTCGCAAGGAATTACTTTCATTACCTATTTAAAACATGTAGAAATAATCAACAGCCTATATTGATTTATTGGACATTTGAAGAGCAAAATCGCAAACAAAAGGCCTCAATTGTTGAAGAAAAAATTGTTGTTTCAGCAAGACAATGCACCGTGTCACAAGTAGATGAAAACGATGACAAAAATGCACGAATTGAGCTTTGAATTGCTTCCACACCCACCGTATCTAGCTCCCAACGATTATCATCTTTTTCCGATCTTAAAAAGATGCTCCGTGGCAAGAGATATCGCTCCTATGAGGAAGTAATCGCCGAAGCAAAAGCCTATTTTGAACGCAAAGATAAATCGTTTTCCAAAGACGTCATCAAAAAATTAGAAAAGCGTTGAAATCACTGTATCGCCTCTAAAGGAGATTAAATAATCTCCTGTTTTGTTTTGATCAATAAAAAATAATTTTTGCCAAAAACTGTTAGGTATTTTCCTAGTTAAGCCCGGGACTTATTGACCAACGGGTTACATAATAATAAATGTATATTATAAATATGTATCTATACTCTGAAATAGAGCTTCACGATACGATACAATATCGATACTTTTTAAGTATTGAGTATTGTATTGGTTATGCCAATGAAGTATCGTATCGAGTATCGATATCGGCAATACTTTCTTAAAAAAATATCGTATTGATATTGATTTCGATACGATATCGATACAATACTTGATAAAATATCGACATAAAAAGGATTATACATCTGAGCTGTGTAGGCCCTTTATGCCCACTTTTGCATGCTTGACAAATGGACATTAT
Source organism: Diabrotica virgifera virgifera (assembly GCF_917563875.1). Taxonomy (NCBI): domain Eukaryota; kingdom Metazoa; phylum Arthropoda; class Insecta; order Coleoptera; family Chrysomelidae; genus Diabrotica; species Diabrotica virgifera. The sequence continues at coordinate 217,957,877 of NC_065447.1, forward strand.
TCTAAAAATATTACGAATATTGCTTATAACTTATAAATATGTACATTCTTATAAAGATTGAATATGTCTGAATGCTTCTTTGAAAGTCGACAAATACTTACTAATTCTGTATTGTTTAAAAACTACTTTTGAAAATATAGGGAAATCCCCTGAGATTCGGAATAAATCGCAATTCAGTATTTGTTAAAAATTATTTTTGAGTCATCATCACTTACTTCCATAATATTGCCACAAATGCCACATGATATAAACAGTGTAATCATAACAGACAATTTACTCACTCTCAAGAATTTCAAGTTCATTCACTCAAGTGTAAAATATTATAACAGCTAATACTTGGGTTGCAGATCACTTATACTTTTATGTACTAAATAAATATGATCTAAATATCTATTCCACAAAATATAATCAAACAACTGTGGCGTTTTATTTTTTTTCTCGATATCGATATTTTCAATAATATCGAGGCAAGCGTATCGACAATACAATACGTATTAAACCTAGGAATTTTGTGCAGTAAGATGAATCGTCATGCAACTTTTTGCATTCGATTAGAGAGAGTGTCAGGCAACTTTGTGCTAAGGCAAAAGTTTTCTAGTTTTTCTCAAGTTTTCTAAGCTGTCTAGGGCAAAAATTTTTGTGCATAAGAAAATGCATTTTAAAAATTCATTTTGAAGAGGTGAAAATGAAAAATTTAGAACTCGGGCAATATTAATGGAAATGAGTTGAATTTTTATAATCGGGAGTTTTGGGGATCGCTGAGCACGAATTTCATATCGGCGATGGTCTCCAAGGTACCTGGTGCCCACGGTGGAACTCGTCGCCTAGAATTTTACGTTATAATCATTAAAAATCAGTCAATATCCATTACTCGGTGGTTTTTGGGGTCGCCGGCCACGAATTTAGTGTTGTCGATGGTCTCCAAGATACCTGGGGCCCAGGGTGGAACTCGTCGTCTGGAGTATTATGTTATAATTATTCCAAATCATTTAAAACCATAACGCGGGGGTTTTGGGTGTCGCTGAACAAGAGTTTCATGTGGTCGATGGTCTCCAAGATACCTGGTGCCCAGGGTGGAGTTCGTCGTCTGGAGTATTATGTTATAATTATTCCAAATTATTTAAAACCATTACGCGGGGGTTTTGGGTGTCGCTGAACAAGAGTTTTATGTGGTCGATGGTCTCCAAGATACCTGGTGCCCAGGGTGGAGTTCGTCGTCTGGAGTATTATGTTATAATTATTCCAAATAATTTAAAACCATTACGCGGGTGTTTTGGGGATCGCTGAGCACGAATTTCATGACGGCGATGGACTCCTGTGTACCTGGTGCCTAGGGTGGAACTCGTCGCCTGGAGTTTTATGTTATAATCATTCAAAATCAGTCAATGACCATTACTATGAGGATTTTAGGGGTCGCTGAACAATAATTTCATGTGTTCGATGGTCACCAAGGTACCTGGTGCCCAAAGTGGAACTCGTCGTCGGGAGTTTTATGTTATAATTATTACAAATCATTTAAAACCATTACTCGGGGAGTTTTGGGGGCCGCTGAACATGAATTTCATGACGGTGATGGTCTCCAAGGTACCTGGTGCCCAGGGTGGAACTCGTCGCCTGGAGTTTTATGATATAATCATACAAAATCAGTCAATAATCATTACTATGAAGGTTTTAAGGGTCGCTGGGCACCAATTTCATGTTGGCGATGGTCTTCAAGGTAGGTATACAATAATCTAAAAAATACGTGTTAAATTAAATGTTAGTGCACGTATTCATAATCAATTTATTTGTATAATATAGTGAAAAAATTAATAAAAAAGTAAAATAAAATAAAAAGATATATTTACTTACTTGAAGTTACACAAATTTCTCTCTTCCGCAATTTCGAAAACCAAAATTATAAAACAGCGCAACTATAGACTGTAGATAATGAAAATTCCTTTAATACCAATCTTAAACGGCTTTATATTATAATATTATTATTTATTCTGTAATTAACAAAACCAATAAGTATAAAATATATGACTTTTTCAAAACACCCACATTAAAAACTTACTTTGCTTTAAATACGGTTCACTTTTTAGATATTTTTTTTATAATTAATTAAAATTTTTTAAAAGAATAGAACTACATAAAAGTGTAGCTTGGAGGTATTCACATATATACTATGCTTTATTTTTAAACCAGGAGCAGTAAAATAAAATGACAGATTAACACCCAAGAAAGTCAATAGAAAAATCACCATATACATCTTCTTTTTGATCATATTGGCCTTCGACGGTAATCCATCAACATTATATTATACTAACACATCGCTAAAGAGTTCTAAAAACCACTGTTTTTTACATAAAAGCAGACTAGAAATCTAAACTTAATTACCCTTGAAATGCCAATTATGTCAAAATTTCATAAATGTCATTAGTGTCAAAATTTAACGACAACTGCTTTAAAAGCGACAAAATTTTAAAATAATTTTTAAATAGGTAATTTTTTAGGATATAATATAAAAGTGTTTTAAGAAAAATTATTAATGAAAAATATATTTAGCGACCACCAAAACACCGAAGTAATGGATACTGACTGATTTTGAATGAATATAACATAAAACTGCAGGAGACGAGTTCCACCCTAGGCACCAGGTACTTTGGAGACCATCGCCGACATGAAATTCGTACTCAGAGAGAGACCCCAAAAACCCCCGATTAATGGTTATTGACTGGTTCTGAATGGTTACAACATAAAACTCCAGGCGACGAGTTTCACCCTGTGCACCAGGTAACTTAGAGACCATTGCGGACATGAAATTCGTACTAAGCGGCCCCCAAAACCCCCAGATTAATGGTTTTTCACTGATTTTGAATAATTATGACATAAAACTCCAGGCGACGTCTTACACCTTGGGAACCAGGTACCTTGGAGATCACCGCCAACATTAATTAAATTGTGTTTAGCTTCTCCAAACCCCCCCCCCCCCCCAGTAATGGTTATTGACTGATTTTGAATGGTTATAACATAAAACGCTAGGCAACGAGTTCCAACCCTTGGCATTAGGTAAATTGGGCACCATCGCCGACATGAAATTCGTACTCAGGGACCCTCAAAACCACCAGGGTAATAGTTTTTGACTAATTTTGAATAATTATAACTAAAATCTCCTGGCGGTGAGTTCCACTTTAGGCACCAGCTATCTTGGAGACCATCGCTGACATGAAATTCGTACTCAGCGACCCCCAAAACCCCCAGGGTAATAGTTTTGGCTGATTTTGGATAATTATAACTAAAAGCTCTAGGCGACGAGTTCCACCCTGGGCACCAGGTATCTTGGATGCCATCTCCAACATTAAATTCGTGGCCGGCGACCCAAAAAGCCCCCGACTAATGGATATTGACTGATTTTTAATGATTATAACATAAAACTCTAGGCGACGAGTTCCACCGTGGGCACCAGGTACCTTGGAGACCATCGCCGACATGAAATTCGTGCTCAGCGATTCCCAAAATCCCCGAGTATATCAATTCAACTCATTTCCGTCAATATTTCCCAAGTTCTAAATTTTTCATTTTCACCTCTTCGAGATGCACTTTTAAAATGCATTTTCTTATGCACAAAAATTTTTGCCCTAGATGAATTTAGTTCACAAAGTTGCCTGACACTCTCATGAATCAAATGCAAAAAGTTGCATGACAATTCATCTTACTGCACAAAATTCCTAGGTTTTGGGCTTTTTAGTGCTTCGTTGCTTCGTCTAATTGCAGTGGCGTGCTGGAACTTTTCAAGCGGCCCGGTGATTTTATATAAAAGCGGCCTCCCATTCTCATTTTACCTTCTATTATCAGGATGTTTTATTCGGTATTTAAAAAAACAAAAATATAAATTATTTTTGAATCAAACATAAAACTTTGAATTCAATGATTTTTTTCTTAATTTGGTATATTTTTTCATTTAAGAATAATAAATCTTACAAATAATAATTGACATGTATGACAATAATATTGAATGCAGTAAGGCAGAAACCATAATTTCCTTAGTCAATATAATATGAATTTGATGTAATTAAGGTACAAGTAAAATAAAATTGAGGATTTTTCAATTATGTATTAAGTTGCATTTTAGTAAATCAATTAATTATACAAGAGAATACAAATACAACTACAACGCAATAATCTAAATATTCTTTTGCAATTATTTTATAAAATAATTACTTAACTCTCGATCAATAATTTCCGCATTAAATAGATTTTTGAGCAAATTCGTCGATTATTTCATCATTTTGAGCTCATACAAAGCTTCTTTTTCTATATCCATGAGCATAAAAGTGATCTTGTGTTAAAGTACTTCTTAGCCGATTTTTTATGTATTTAAATGTTGAAAAGCTTTCTTCGCAAGATACTTGTGTCACTGAAAAAGTTAATAAATGCTTTATATTATACTATTTAAATTTGGATAAGCACGCACTGATATAAGTTGTACTTATGCAAAACAGCGTAACAGCAAGCTATACAATCTTTACACTTTTTAGTACCACACGGAGGTGAGGTTTTCACGATATCAACATTGTCATTTGTTACTTGATGTTCATTATCACTTGGATTAATAATATAATCCTTCATATTTTCTGTAGGCTGAACATATTCATCATTAACTCCATCTTGTATAATCTCAGTATTTTGCAAAATCCTATTTTAATGCAATCCATTTATCAGCAAAATCCATGAGTTCTTCTCTAATTGTAGTCGCAGATATGGTAGGATAAAACTTTCTTAATTATTCAGTAAATGATTTAAATGCCATCAAAGGTATACCATTTTTTTATTGTATCAAAATTGTAGAGTGCTTATATCATCATAAAACGATTTGATTTGACTTAATCAAATCGTTTTTAGATACTTTCAATAATTCGGTCAAAAATGAGCAAGACGTTTTGCCATTTTTTAATTCTGCAGAGTACATACACGTTTGAAGGAAATTGGAAAACCATAAATATACTTGTATGTATGAAAATAAATAATATTATTTGTAGCAATCTATTTATGTATATAGACTATAGAGTCTTACTCATTTACTTAAACTATATTTCACAATAAAAAAAATTTGTTTTTTTAAATGTTTTGTTAATATTATGAACAAAATTAACATCCGATTAGAAATTAAAAAAATATTTTTTTGTTACATCTAAAAATTTTTGTGAAAACCTATTTGACCGGCCTCAAGAGGCCGCGGCCTCTCGGTGATTGCACCGATTCATTTATATGGCCAACACGCCACTGTCTAATTGTATTGATTTCAGATAATGAGTATCGTATCGACATTAATATTGGTAAGGTATGTATTGTATCGGTATCGTATTGGTTTTCGATACGATATCAATACAATATCAATATTTTTATCGATTATCGTACTCTGAAACGATGCGAATTTTGATCGTCTACGAAACAACCCTGGCTCCTGGACCATTCCAGACCCGGATTTATTCAAATAGATGTGTAGAGATTATAAGAGTTAGTCTAAGAGCTGGGAGCGGATTTTGTGCGTGATAAGTAATATGGAAAAACTATATGGGGATATGTTGAATTAGTTGTGTACATGACTTTCACCAACGGCCGGAAACCAGAGTTGGGGCCGAGGGTAGTTATAAGGGGTCAAAGTCGCGGATTTTATTATTTTTTTTATGACGCTCATGATCGAGATAGTGCAGCAAAATTTGGGAATAAGTAGGTTATGACGCAACTAAGTAAAATCTTCAGGAGCGGAACACTGCTTGGGGTACAAACGGGTGGTAGGCAGGGGTGAGTATAAAAATATATGGGGTTTTTTTTGCCGTTCGTGATCGAGATAGTGCACCAAAATTTGGGAATAAGTAGATCATGACATTACTAAGTAAAATCTCCAGGGGCGGAACGCTGCGTGGGGGACAAATGTTGTGCTGGGGCACAAAAAAATAATACACACTGCGACTTTGACCCCTTAAAACTACCCTCATTCCCAACTCTGGTTTCCGGCTCTGGGGATTTTACTTAGCTAAGTCATGGTCTACTTATTCCCAAATTTTGGTGCACTATCTCAGTCTAGCATGTCGCAAAAAACTCCTTATATTTTTTTTATGTTCACACCTACCCCCACCCCTTTATCGGCCACGCAGCGTTCCACCCCTGGAGATTGTACTTAGTTACCTCATGACCTACTTATTCATAAATTTTGGTGCACTATCTCGATCATGAGCGTCACAAAAAAAATAATAAAAAAGGGGATTTTGACCCCTTATAACTACCCTCATGCCCAACTCTGGTTTCCGGCTCTGAGGATTTTACTTAGTTATGTCATGGTCTACTTATTCCCAAATTTTGGTGCACTCTGTCAATCACGAACGTCGCAAAAAAAATCCCTTATATTTTTTGTATTCACCCCTGCCCCACCCCTTTGTCGGCCACGCAGAGTGCCACCCCTGGAGGTATTACTTAGTTACGTCAAGACCTAGTTATTCCCAAATTTTGGTGCACTCTCTCGATCATGAGCGTCACAAAAAAAATAATAAAAACGGCGACTTTGACCCCTTATAACTACCCTCATCCCCAACTCTGGTTTCCGGCTCTGAGGATTTTACTTAGTTATGTCATGGTCTACTTATTCCCAAATTTTGGTGCACTCTGTCAATCACGAACGTCGCAAAAAAACCCCTTATATTTTTTGTATTCACCCCTGCCCCACCCCTTTGTCGGCCACGCAGAGTGGTACCCCTGGAGGTTTTACTTAGTTACGTCATGACCTACTTATTCCCAAATTTTGGTGCACTCTCTCGATCATGAGCGTCACAAAAAAAAATAATAAAAACGGCGACTTTGACCCCTTATAACTACCCTCATTCCCAACTCTGGTTTCCGGCTCTGGGCATTTTACTTAGTAATATCAGGATCTACTTATTCCCAAATTTTGGTCCACTATCTCAATCACGAACGTCGCAAAAAACCCTTTATATTTTTTATATTCACCCCTACCCCCACCCCTTTGTCGGCCACGCAGCGTTCCGCCCCCTGAGATTTTACTTAGTTACGTCATGACCTACTTATTCCCAAATTTTGGTGCACTATCTCGATCATGAGCGTCATAAAAAAAATAATAAAATCTGCGACTTTGACCCCTTATAACTACCCTCGGCCCCAACTCTGGTTTCCGGCCATTGGTGAAAGTCATGTACACAACTAATTCAACATATCCCCGTATAGTTTTTCCATATTACTTATCACGCACAAAATCCGCTTCTATCTCTCCGACTAAGTGGGGATCTGGGTTTAATGCAGTATTAGGTAATTTCCAGGGCAGAATTAATATAATATGGAAGATATATACCTGAGTTTTAAATAGAAGATCGGGAGCACAATTCAATTATTTTCATTGTGACGGAGATTTAATTTCTAGTTACAAAGTAAACTCGAGAAAGATAATTGGTTTTCATATACAACGCTGACTATATTCAAATTATTTCAATGTAAATTAAATTTAAAGGCAACATAATATACAGTGCGTCCATAAAGTAACGCATAAATTCGTTATTTCGTAAACCGACGACTTTAAGGAAAAATCCCAGAACAGGTCGATTTTTATTTTTAAATTACGATTTTTTGGCATATATATCATACTAGTGACGTCATCCATCTGGGCGTGATGACGTAATCGATGATTTTTTTAAATAGGACAGGGATCATGTGATAGCCCATTTGAAAGGGTATTCAATTCTCTATCCAATAATATAAACATTAACATAATTATTTATACAGGGTGTTCAAAAAACATTTTTTTAATTAAAATAAGTGAGACAAAAAGAGAGTATATGTAATTTATTTTAATTCAAAATGCATTTTACTACTGTCAGTAAAGAGAAAAAAAAAATTATTTCACAAATAAACATTGATTTTCGTTTAAACGAAATGTTCAAACTGCCGAGACAGGTGGGTGGCAGCTTTAACATTGAATTTAAGCCAAAAACAATATTTATTTGTTAAATAAACATTTTTTTCCTGTTTTCTGACAACAGGAAAACGTATTTTGAATTAAATAAATTACATACATTCTTCTTTTTGCCTCAATTATTTTAATTAAAAAAATGTTATTTTTAACACCTTGTATAAATAAATATGTTAATTTTTATATCAGTGAATAGAGAATTGAATACCCTTTCAAATGAGCTATCACATGACCCCTATTCTCATTTAAAAAAATCGTCGATTACGTTATCATGCCCAGATGGATGACGTCACTAGTATGATATATATGCCAAAAAATCGGAATTTAAAAATAAAAATCGACCTGTTTCGGGATTTTTCCTTAATATCGCCGGTTTACGAAATAATGAATTTATGCGTTACTTTATGGACGCACTGTATGGGATATATCATAAACCCCATAAAAATAAATATAGTAACTATTGAGAAGGAAGTATTGTACGACCTCAGCTGAAGACAAGAATTTCTGTGCCTTAAAAATGCGTATTTTCGCATGTTTCAGATTATATCCAAAACTATCAACTTTTTAGACCCAAAAAAATTTAAAAAAATATTTTACGGAGCAAAAAAAGGTGAGTAATTTTTTATTCAGGAGCGGCCTTACAATATGGAGTATACCTTCAATTCAATTAAATCTTAAAATTCTCATAACTTTTGTTTCGTAAACGCTAGAGACTTCTTCTAACACTAGAGCTCTAGTTAAAGGTTTTTTTTTAGTTTAGGCTGAAAGTTTTTAGTTTTAGCTTCAAAGGCTGAAAGTAAAAACAGGAACGAATGGAGAAAAATTGTAGAAGATGCTATGTCACACAACCAATTGGAAAACCAAAATGTTAATGCGGTTACACCTTTTTGAAAATGCGGCGAAAAAACGCTATTTTTGTAAAAAGAGCACTTTTCGAATGTGTATAATAGCTCGAAAAGTTGTGCAGCAAGAAAAAAACTTTATACGACAAAGTTGTAGCTCTTTTTGCGATCTCTCGAAGCTGTTTATAGCTGTTTGAATATGGTCATTTTTGATAAAAAATAAGCCTACTTTAATTTCTGACAAAAAGGCGCCTTGATATGCGAAAAGTTGAAAAAATTCACATAAAAAGTATGCATCAGGAGCTAAAAAACTGACGTTTTCTAAATTATTTTTGATAAAGAGGGATTCGTGAAAAAATTCTTCAAAAAACGGTAAAAGTGAGTTTTTGGGTCTTTTGAGGCACACAGAAAACCCCTAGGCCCAAACAATTTAAAAAATTTCAGAGTCCTTTTTTGTAGTACAGCATCATGCTAAAATTCGGGAAAAATCGGTAGGCCCTTTCCACAAAAGTATAGAAAAAGTAAGAAATATTGCCCATACATATAAATTTTTTATTTAACAAAATCTTTAATAAATTGAAAATTTTAGCTTTTTGCTCCCTTATTTTTGCCTATAACTCGCGAGATTTCTCCCACAAAAAAAATTATACAAGGTAAAAGTTCACATAATATTTGACTGGCTAGAAATTGAAAATTTAACGTTTATACTTTATAGTCCTGTCGCCAAGGGGGTACAATGGCCTCCTTTATTCAGATGGACATCTTCTTCTTTAAGTGCCATCTCCGCGGCGGAGGTCGGCAATCATCATAGCTATTCGTATTTTAGAGACGGCTGCTCTGAAAAGTTCATTTGATGTACATCCGTACCACTCTCTCAGGTTGCGCAGCCACGATATTCTGCGCCTCCCTATGCTTCTCTTTCCTTGAATCTTTTCCTGCATAATCAATTGGAGCAAGCTGTATCTCTCTCCACGTGTAATATGTCCGAGATATTCCAATTTTCTTGTTTTGATGGTACTTAGGATTTCCATTTCTTTATTAATCTTTCTCAGAACCTCTTTGTTTATGACGTGTTCTGTCCACGATATTTTCAGGATTCTTCTGTACACCCACAGCTCGAATGATTATAGTTTATTTCATTGATGCAGCATTCAAGGTCCAAGCTTCCTTTCCATAAAACAAAGTCGAAAAAACGTAGCACCTAGCCAACCTAACTCTTAGCTCCAACTTCAAATCTCTTGTGCAGAGCACTTTTCTCATTTTGTTAAAATTTGCTCTAGCCTTTTCTATTCTGATTTTGATTTCCTGTAAGTAATCTCCTGTGGAGTTGATCATTGTTCCAAGGTATGCATATTGGTCGACTCGTTCTATATTGGATCCGTGTATGAAGAGATTTTCGTTATGTCTTTAAGTTTTCGATATTCTCATAAATTTTGTCTTCTTGACATTCATTGTTAGCCCGTATTCTTGTCCAAACTGCTATTCTGGTCACCAGCCTCTGAAGATCCCCAATATTTTCAGCTAAGATGACAGTGTCATCCGTACATCTAATGTTGTTAATGGGAACTCCATTTACCTTTATTCCAGCTGTCTCACCCTCAAGAGCTTTTTAGGCATTAAAAAGAATTGGCGACAACACGCATCCCTGTCTCACTCCACGTCTGATTTCAATTTTCTCTGACAGCTGGTCTTTAACACGTAGTTTTGCTCGTTGTTTATAGTATAAATTCGATATAATCCTGAGGTCATTGTAGTCCAGCTTCTTTGATTCCAGGACATGCATTAATTGTTCATCTTGGACTTTGTCGAATGCTTTATTATAGTCAATAAAACACGCATATATATCTTGATTGACGTCCAGGCACCTTTGTATAAGTATGTTAAGTGAAAAAAGAGCTTCACGAGTTCCCTGGCCTTTGCGAAACCCAAATTGCGTATCATTAATGTCTATGTCCAGTTTATGATATATTCGGTTATGGATGACTTTTAGTACCAACTTTAGCACATGGGACATCAAACTAATGGTGCGGTAGTCGCCGCATTCTCTTGCGTTTTTCTTTTTAGGGAAGCAAATAAAGATGGACGTTAACCATTCTTTGGGTAATGTGACTGAGCTATAAATTTTGTTCAAGAGTATTTACCACTAAAATATCAATATGCTGCTCATCTATAATTTTTAAAAGGTCGATAGGAAGCATGTCAGGTCCTGGGCTTTTCCTGTTCTTCATTGTTTTTAACGCATGTATTATTTCTTCCTTTGTAATATCTGGACCTATTTCTCCTGAAGTAAGTTTTATGTGTTCCAGGTAGAGGTACCCTCTTTCATCATCGAAAAGTTCATCGATGTATTCTGCCCAACGTTGTACTTTCTCATCGGTCTCTGTTATAGCAATCCCGTGTCTATCTAGAAGTGCACCAGTGAGATTTTGTTTTCTTAGCCCAGCCATTTCTTTGACTTTCTTATGTAGGTTAAATAGATCGTATCTTTTTTGGAGGTCCTCGATCTCTTTGCATTTTTCTTCAAAGTGTTTTTCTTTTCTATCTCGTGGTTAATCTCCCTGTATTTATTGTCATCTTTGTTCTTATATTGTCTCCGTTGTCCATCATATTCAGTATATCGTCGTTCATCCATTCCTCTTTTCTCCTTGTGGAAGTCTTTCTTTCTTGTGGAAGTGGAAAGTATATCTTTACAAGGTTCTAGTATGCAAGGTTCTAGTATGCAATGTTTTAGTTGCTCCCAGTGCTCGTCAATGTCATTGGTGTCTATGTTCAGCTCTGTTGAAGACATTCTTTTACGTTGGGCTGTTTAAGCTTGCTTATGTCTATTGTAGCAGTTCTCTGATGTCTTTTAATATTTTTAAGTGTGAGTGTAATTTTGGCGATAAGTGGGTTGTGATCTGAGGCCACGTCTGCTCCAGGATATGCTTTTATGGCTTTAACAGCATTACGGTATTTTTCGTTTATCATAATAGGTCTGGATCCCGCGTATGAAAAAAAAGTTGATTAATAGCAAGCTGAAAATTTGTTAATAGCTTAAGGGTGTCTAGTCGAATAAACTTTGATATGTGTGAACACTGGAACAGGGGTAGTTTTAATTGTGGAACAGGTTAAAAATTTGGAACGGTCACAGCACGAAAACGGCACATTTATTTTGTCCGACAGAACAGACTTAAACTCTTCGAACAGAGATTAAACTCTCATGCAAAAATCAGACTGCTATTTATCACCATATGGGCGTTTTAATGAGTGGAACATGTACAATATGTCAAATGACAGGAATTATGACAGGTAATAAATAGCAGTCTGATTTTTTCATGAGAGTTTAATCTCTGTTCGGAGAGTTTAAGTCTGTTCTGTCGAACAAAATAAATGTGCCGTTTTCGTGCTGTAACCGTTCCAAATTTTTAACCTGTTCCACAATTAAAACTACCCCTGTTTCAGTGTTCCCATATATCAAAGTTTATTCGACTAGACACCCTTAAGCTATTAACAAATTTTCAGCTTGCTATTAATCAACTTTTTTTTCATACGCGGGATCCAGACCTATAATGTAGTCTATCTGGTTCCCATAGGAACTAGGTTCCAGATGGACATACCCAAGTTTTTTTATGTATTTTGACCCGTAGAACAAGAGTTTTTTGGGTAACAGTTGATCCGGATGTTGATAAGTTTGTTATAAACAAATAACTTAAGGAATTACATAACAGCGATTTTTTGGAAAACAAAACCTTTTTTTGTATTTTTTGGGTCATTCTAAGCAAACAATGTTCTTACAAGATTATTCGTAGGATGCATAGTTTTCGAGATAAACGCGATTAATTTTTCAAAAAATCGAAATGTTGCAATTTTCGAACCCGAATAACTTTTGATTAAAAAATAAAATAGCAATTCTGCTTACCGCATTTGAAAGTTCAAGTCAAATTATACCGGTTTTGATTATTTGCATTGCTAAATATTAATTTTTTTATTGTCAAACAAAGCTATAAACACATAGTACTTGAGTAATGTTTTCAATGCATTTCTCATTTAAAATCGAACGACTAAGCGCGCCAACAAACAGGCTATTTCCACGTAGCATGCATTAAAACGCATGCATTGGGAAAAGGAAACACTATTTGTTTATAGCTTTGTTTGACAATAAAAAAATTAATTTTTAGCAATGCAAATAATCAAAATTGGTGTAATTTGACTTGAACTTTCAAATGCGGTAAGCAGAATTGCTATTTTATTTTTTAATGAAAAGTTATTCGAGTTCAAAAATTGCAATTTTTCGATTTTTTGAAAGTTTAACCGCGTTTATCTCGAAAACTATGCATCATAGTTTTCTTAAAAGTTTTCTTAAAAGTTAAAAAGCTTTTAAGAACATTTTTTGCTTAGAATAACCCAAAAATAGATACAAAAAAATGTTTGTTTTGCGAAAAATCGCTGTTATGTAATTCCTCAAGTTCTTTGTTTATAACAATCTTATCGACATCCGGATTAACTGTTAGCCAAAAAATTCGTGTTCTACGGGTCAAAATACATAAAAAACTTGGGTATATCCATCTGAATAAAGAAAGTCGTTGTACCCCCTTGGCGACAGGACTATTAAAAAATAGTAATAATTCGGAAAAATGCAACAAAATGGAGTTTTTTTAATTTACGTTTTATAAAAATGTTAGAACATTATTATAATAGACATCAAAGGTTTCAATTTAAAGAACGAAATAGAATATCCGTTGATTTTACAATAGAAAATAGAATCAAGCGTCCGTTCACCAAAATGACACTTTAATCGACGTGATGAAAGCATCGGCTAAAAGTACGCGAAATATGACACAAATGGACACTTATTTACAACGTGTCATTTCCGCTCTCAACAATTTTAGCATCGGTTTTCTGTTCAGGAGCTGTCAATATCATGTTTCAGATATCCCATTCTCTGGTAAATTGCTTTCTGGTCGAGATGTCGGGGAAGAAATATTGTGGCGTTTTGCAATCTCTCGTGGGTTATGAAAGTATTATCATAAAATTCATTTTTAAGATGTCAAAAGCTTCACGAATATTATAATATATCGATAAAACGGGATGTTAAAATATAAACAATAAAGAATGTGGTAGATGGATTCCCTGTATGAATTACTTCGATGGGATTGTTTTAAAAATTTTAACGTAGTTTTCTGTTTTAATTTCCTTTAAGCTTATTAAAAATTATTGATCTTTTGTTGGTCAATATATATTTTAATTTGCCAGCCGCTATTTCCTCATCTTCATTCTTTGAGACCTTATCAGGGCGTGGTGACATTCTAAATATTGTTAGCATTGTCTGTGATCATGTACCAGCTAAACTGCTTCATCTAAGTATTTCACCACCAGAATCTTCCCTTGCTCTTCTAATGGTTTCGAGATCTTCCTCATTGTCTTCGGACTTCTACCTTTCCTTCTACTACCAATAGTTCCATAGTCCCCGTTCGCATCTAAACATTCCGTATATGTATTTGGCACCTAGGAGTTTTCTATTGGTTTCTTGCGGCACGCGGCCATATTTCAACCAATAGGCGCGAGGTGCCATTAACGTATACGGAATGTTATTCGGTGCGAAATTCATATACGGAATGTTAAATGTTCGTAGACGGAAAAAGCCAACTTTTTATTAGAGTCGATTAAAAGGAGTTGATTTTAAAATACTTGTTATTGTATTATTAAATAAAAAATAACACAATTATAGCATATGGAATGTTATTTGGTGCAAAATTCATATACGGAATGTTAAATGTTCGTACTTCGTAGATAAAAAAGACGACTATTTTCGTCTGGTAGCATACAGCCCTAAACTTCAACAGAATTGAATAGCTGAAACATATCTAAACATACTAAATAACACGTGCAAGTCATTAAAAATTCTGCGAAAGCGAAACCTTAGGGAGCGTTCAAGTATTACGTAACGCAGTTTGGGGGAAGGGGGGGTTTTGTAAAACGTTACGGCGCGTTACATGGGGGGAGGGGGGTTCGAACAGCGCGTTACGTAACATTCTTTTTTAACTTAAATAAAAAAACTACATAATTTCTTTTATGTTTTACATAGACCCCTGAATTGTATTATGATTTGTCTACTGTTTTTCAGTAGATCTACTGATTTGAACTCCGATCTACTGAAAACTGTATAAAACCTACTGATTTGAACTCCAATCTACTTATCTACTGAAAACTGTATAAAATCAACCGAAAACTCTAAAAAAAATTCATTGCTCAAATGTAAACCATTTCTCATTTATATTATACAACCCAAAGCCCAACATCCAACAGCGCATAATCTTCTTTCGTTTCACTTCACCTAAATTATATTTGATGGTTTAGCGACATAGGATTTTCAGGGTCAAGTCAAAATGATGTCAAGTGCCTAACCTAAAGGGATTCTTTCGTTGAGAATTGTTTTGTTTTCAAAAGACCATATGTTTCCACTATCCGGAACTATTCTCTGGGAGTTATTTATGGGTTTATCTAATGAATAGATAGGTAGGTACTTTATATTTTGGTAAAAATGAAATGGGTAATTTAAGTCCATAACATGCAGTATCGTTTTCAGCAGTAGGTAGGTATTCATTCATGTTTTAAATATGTACGCAAATTTTCAAATTATTTAAAAATGTCTTTAAATAAAAAGCATTAAATACAAAACCCACTATATTGATACTTAGTTTAGAAAAGTGATAGATATTTTAAAAAATAATACCCTTATTTAAAGTGTGATTCCTGAATAATTAATTTCAAAGTTTTATGTGATTAACATCTTGACGAAAATTATACATAATTTCAAAATTTCACCTTGCATTATTCATAATAGACCCTACATAATACACATTTTTGAGATGAGGTTGTTAAGCAGCTTCTAAAAACAAAAATATACAGGGTGTTTAATTAAAATTAAAGATAATGGACTACGCTAGGCTTGCATGAATCACCCTGTACATTTAAATTTAGGTTTAAAAAGCACACATTTTTATATATGAAAATCTACGGGTCCCAGCGTTTTTTAAAATTATTTAAAACAAGGACAGAAATAATTTTATTCCATAAGTGCCTTCTTATATATATATATACAAGGTGTTTCAGAAAAAGGTAACACGATCTCTAGGATAGGTGAAAAATTTAAAAATAATTGGGATTTGCTTACTAAATAATTTTGGTTTCACGATACAGGGCGTTGAAGAACAAAAAGTTTTATACATTTTTTTCACTATTTTTCCGAAACTACTGGTAACATCGTATATTATTCGTTATACAAAAATTTTTACTAAGCAAAATAAAATGTTGAAATTATAAATATGTTATTTTATTTTAAGCTTTTATTAAAAAATATAAAATAGAAGAATGCATGAGAAGAACAATAAAGAATGAAACCAAAAATGTATGTAAGGATGGGGCCAAGTAGGGAAAATGTAAATGTAAATGTAAAATTAATAATAAAAGATTATTATTGTAATATTTGAACATATTTCATGTCATGGGACATGAAATTACGAGTGGCAGTGATAACCAGACACATGAACTGAATAGAAGAATCGTTCTTGGGTGGGCAGCATTTGGAAAACTGAGAGAAACTTTTAAAAGTGAGTTGCCCACATGCCTAAAGAGAAAGGTATTTGATCAGTGCGTCCTCCCAGTCTTGACGTATGGATCAGAAACACTTACCTTAACTAAAGCCTCGGCTACCAAACTAAGAGTAACGCAGAGAAGAATGGAACGCTCAATGTTATGAATAACTCTGCAAGACAAAATCAAAAACGAAGAAATCAGGAGAAGAACAAAGGTGACTGACGTCATCGAAAGGCTAGCCAGGTTGAAGTGGAGATGGGCAGGACACATTGCCAGAATGACAGATGGGAGATGGACGAAAAGGTTATTGGAATGGAGGTCAAGCGAAGACAAGAGAAACGTCGGTCGACCGCCTACAAGATGGACTGACGACTTAAGAAAGCTAAATAAAAACTGGATGAGAGCGGCGCAGGATAGACGTGGCTGGAAACGAGGGGAGGAGGCCTATGTTCAGCAGTGGACATTTAAGGCTGAATTATGATTGTAAGTTTTTATTATTACCTCAAATGCCATTAAAATAATAACAAAGTTCTTTTATTGAGTTTCCGGTACTTTTCGCAACCTCGTTTTCCATTTTAGGTTCAAATGGCCACTTGGGTGTTACGTAACGTTTAGGTAGGGGGAGGGGGTACAGAAAAACGTTACGGTGCGTTACATGGGGGGAGGGGGGTCAAAAATCCTCAAAAATTGCGTTACGTAATACTTGAACGCTCCCTTAGTCAAATAAAGAAATATTTTCTCTCAAATCTATACCATTCGCATTATTTCGCACGAAATAACATTCCATATAGGTAATAATTGTTTTATTTTCTTTAATAATACATTAACAAAATATTTTAAAATCAGTCTTCTTTAACTGACTTAATAAAAAGTCGTCTTTTTTATAGTCTATGAAAACATTCCGCATATGAATTTCGCACCAAATAACATTCCAAATATTATAATAATTATTGTTTTATTTTTATTTAATAATACATTCAAGTATTTTAAAATCAATCTCTTTTAATCGACTCTAATAAAAAGTTGTTTTTTTCCGTCTACGAATATTTAACATTCCTTATATGAATTTCGCACCAAATAGCATTCCGTATACGTGAATGGCACCTCGCCGCCTATAGGTTGAAATATGGCCGCGTGCCGCAAGGAACCAATAGAAAACTCCTAGGTGCCAAATACATAATACCTACGGAATATTTAGATGCTCCCGTTCTTCTTTTTATATGGATGAAGTAATTTAGGTATGCTAGGTTTACTTTTTTTTATTAGCTTGTATTTAATATGAAGCTCTTCCAGAATTGACAGGTTGTTTCTGTGTTCTGTTAAGGATACACGTAGAATCCTTCTATTGACCCACATTGCAAAGACTTCGATCTTAGTTCTATCGATTTTTTTGTGAGTCCATGTTTCAGCTGCATATGTCACAATGGAAAAGATAAGGGGAATGACCAACCTAATCTTAGGATTCCTTGTTATTGTTCGGTCTTTCTGTTCGGTATTTCAATTAATTTGCCTGTTACGTTTCGGGCCATTTCTAGTAGTGTAGGAACCAGAGGTTGAACCTCGCAAAATGGACACAAGTCCGGTTTTATTTTTTTTTCTGGTAAATCAAGGGGTGCTTATTATGAAACCAACTGTTTCTTAAAAAATTTCGCCCCGGAGTCCCCTTTTCATCCTTTTAAAGAGAGTAATTTGTGGTTTTTGCGAAACGTAGCCCTTCCTCTCAGCTTTGCAAAAAATTTACTTAATAGTAAAATGAAGAGGACTATATTTCCTACTATTTATTTCCCGACAGCATATGTCTATCACCCACCGTTTAGCGAGGGTGGCGCCCTAAAGTTGATAAGTTTTTAAAAAAGATGTTTTAAAAAAAATATTTTTTTCTACGGCCGTGCTAAAAGAGCCACTTTCACGCACGCATTTCGTTTCCGATAGTTGCACTTTCCCGCACGGCGTGTGTGAAAGTAAATTTTCCCACATGCCGTGCGGGAAAGTAAAGTACCTTGTAATATGACATTATAATATATTATGATACATGGCACATGCAATAAACTAATATTTAGATATTATTTACTAATTTATTCCAAATTTATCTTTTTGTGTTCATGTTTTAATGAAATTAGCGCTATAATTCGATGAAATAAAATTATTTTGACATGATATTTAAAAGTCAGATCAGTAGACAATTAGAATGGTTTTGAATCGTCGTCATGGAAACCAATATCGTCGTCGTGGAAACCATTATATTGAAAGTTTGGTTTTGACAACCTTGTCAAAGAATTAATTTGTGTATTTTCACTTATACATCAAAATTGATATAACTCTATTTTTTGTGGCTTTTTTCCAAACGTACGCCCCTAGAAAAAATATTGTTCCTAACTCATGCGGAAAGTGTCTTCCCCGCACTCGACTGCTTGCCCGAACTCCGCTATCGTGTCGTTCGGGTCAACGGCAGTCTCGTGCGTGAAGGTATCACTTTCCGCACTAGTTAGGAAAATAACTATTCCCTAACTGTAATGGAAATCAAGAAAAAACCCTGCGGCAGTTTATCACAAATAAGTGGCTGATTTTTTGCTATAGGTTTCATTTAAGGGCAATTGCCCACTTTTTTAATTACAGGGTGTTACATTTAAAAAAAACCCCTTTTTATACTATCTGAACCGCTTATGCTAGAGTAAAAAAACTTTCAGCGATTACTCATGTACAAGTATTATTTACAAATTTGTCCCCATATTTTCCTTGGAAACACCCCAAAAAAAAAGGAGAATTAATAAAGAAAATAATCAAACCTTGATTTTGGGCCACCACTGTGGCTTTAGGGTACAAAGAAAGTAAAATATGCATAGATCATAATATGTAGCAGACAGTGTGTTCTTTTATTTTCTATAAGTATTTTCATATTTTTAAAGTGGTTATAAACAATTTTATACGAATTTATATTACGTGTACAATATTATATTGATACAATGTATATCCTGAAGTGATTCTATATAGCAAAAATTAGACTCATGAAAAATGTCCAATTCAAAACATATCCCTCCAGGACTAAGTGACATTCTACAGATCATTACATAATATATTTTTCAGTCAAATTCCTTTACGAAATATTATCTGTTTCGGTATTAGATGCTTAAAATACCGATAAAGATGAACTGAGATTTTAAAGCTTTTATCTTAGCAGCCGTAGCCTTGTACATCAAAATAACATCTTTTTCCAAAAATAATCATTTCGCACAACTCGACTTTCTTATTTTCGCGAAAAGTTAGATAAAAGGAAAGTTGCCAAAAAGTTTTTTCCGTTAAACTGAACTGTGTTGGTCGTTGCCTTCATTTCGAAACACTTTTTCACTCGGTTTGTCAAAGCAGAAATTTACCTTCGATGGCGCTGCCTACGCACAACTCAAAGGAAAGGGTTCATCCGTATGTAATTCCGCGTTAAAGAGGTTATCAGAAAAGTCCATTGCTAAATGTAAATTGGCTGCGCTGCCAAAGACGGCGTTAGACGGCTTTTGCGTGGGATGAAAGCGTCAGTTTATAAATAAAGAACAAAGGTATTACTATTAAAGCTTCAACATTTTACCGAAATATTAAATAACTCCAAGAAAATAAGATATATTCTCTTGTACTCGTTTCTAAAAATAGGATACCAACCAAAGAGGGAATAATAGACATAATAAAGAGTTTTAAACATAATAAAGCACCCGGTAAAAATGGCATAACAGAGCTGATACGAGAAGTATGGACCAAAGAGCAAATACCAAAACAGGGAAGAGAAGCCCTATTATGTTCAATACACAAAAAAAGAAATGTTGTACGGAATGTAAAAACACAGAGGTATAGCTTTACAAGACACAACGTATAATGTTCTAGCAATATTGATCAGAAATAGAAATTAATGCCAAAATTGAAGATAACCTGGGTGAATCCCAAGCTGGTTTTAGAGCAAACAGATCAGTAATAGAATGTTTACAATTAAACAGATCCTGGCTAGCTCATATGAATTGAATCTGTCACTAAATATATTGTTTTTTTGATTTTCGACAAGCATATGACAGAATAAACAGACATAAATTGACTGAAACATTAAAAGTAAAAGTATGAAACCAAAAGTAAATTTATGATAGAGGGTCATGTCTCAGACAGGTTTAACATCATTAGAAGCGTACGACAAGGTGACCCCCCGTCCACTATATTTTTCAACATAATATTGGAAAGAAATTTAAGGGAAAGCAATATTCACACTAAAGGCTGAATCTATCACCACATACATCAATGCGTAGCATACGCGGACGACCATACCTTGCCCTAATAACCAGAACACCAACAAAAGTAAGAGACATTTTTAAAAGATTCGAGAGAACAGCCAGAGAGGTCGGGCTGGAAGTAAATGAGGAGGAGAGAAAGAATATGGAGATGAGGGGAAATAATATAAACAGTTAGGGCAGTTTTGGGAAGTATCTGCCCTAGACAAAGAATATAACTTTGATACAGTTGCACAGTTCGATTATTTGGGAGTAACGTTAACAGATATAAGTAAAGAGACACAAGAAATCGAAATAATAATGTCTAAAGGTAGTAAAAGGTAGTCTAAAACAGGAAGTCTAAATAAGATGCTGAGATCAAAGAAAATATCCAGAGGAGCAAAAAGAAGAATATATACTACGGTTATCCGATCAACGGTGTTTGATGAAAGAAGTATGGACGAAAGAGCAAATACCAAAACAGTGGAGAGAAGTCCTCTGCTATGTCCAATACACAAAAAAAATTTATATGGAATGTAAAAACTACAGAGGTATAGTATTACAAGACACGTCGTATAAAGTTCTAGTTATATCGATCAGAAATAACCAGAATTAATGACAAAATTGACTGAATTGACTTGAAGTACTCCTGATAAGAGGTAAATACTTCGAAACACGTGTAGAGCAAAGATGGAAATTGAATTGACGAGAGATGCAATCGTCTACCTTTTTTTTTTTTTTAAGCTCAACAGGCCGTGAAGGCCTAGGGCTGAAAGATTTAATTTTTCCTTACAATTACTATTACATATTTATATATAATGCTATATCCTATACTACTATAATATATACAATATTACATTTGTTTGTATAAAACACTTAATACTACACTTAACATTATAGTCTTTCCATACATTTCTTCACCACCTCCTTCCATTGTTTTCTGTCCAAAGCTTTTTCTTTCCAGTTTACAATATTACTTTGTTTTAAGTCTTCATATACGCTGTCCTTCCATCTCCTTCTTGGTCTTCCTATTCTTCTTTTTTGTATTGGCTTACGTAATAGAACCATTTTTGGCATTCTCGCCTTTCCCATTCTTTCTATGTGTCCTAAGTATCGGATTCTCTGTGCTTTGATTGCCGTCGTTATTTTTGGTTCATTATATAGTTCTTCAAGTTCCTTATTATTTCTTCTTCTCCATTGACCGTCTATTTTCACGCCTCCATATATTGCTCGTTGTATTTTCCTCTCCCATCTTTCTAAAAGGTCTATTTCTGATTTTTTAAGCACCCATGTTTCACATGCATATGTAGCTGTAGGTCTGATAACTGTTTTGTAGATTCTTATTTTTGTTTTTCTTGACACATCTTTGGATTTCATTAATGGACGCAATGCTCCATACTTTTTGTTTGCTTTTGCTATTCTTGCTTTTATTTCCCCTTCCCCATGTCCCTTTTCATCTACTTTTACACCCAGGTATGTAAATTCTGAAACTCTTTTAAATGCGCATACATTTTCTCCTTCTATCTCCAATGTGAAATTGTCTTCATTTTCTTTATCTGTTTCTCCCATTATCATGTATTTTGTCTTTTCCTTATTTATGAGAAGACCAAAAGGTTTGGCTTGTTTTATTATATTGCTCATTAATTTTGTTAGCTCTTTCTTACTTGTCGATAATAATGTTAGATCATCTGCGAATGCAATACATTGGTGGCCATTTTTAAAAATCGTTTCCTGTGTGCTTATTTTACTTTTCCTGATTATTCCTTCCAGTATTACATTAAAAAGAGTCGTTGATAGTGGGTCTCCTTGTCTTAATCCTTCCTTTGTTTCAAAATTATTTGATTTATGTCCCTTCCATGCTATTTCGTTTGTGGAGTTATCCATAGTCATCTTTACCATCCTGACGATTTTACTTGGTATGCCCATTTCTTTCATTAGTGCGTACATCTGTTGCCGCTTTACCGTATCATAGGCCTGTTTAAAGTCGACGAACAGGACGTATACTGCTATTTTATGTTCGTAGCACGTAGTTTGGATTTCTTTTAACGCAAATATTTGGTCTGTCGTCGACCTATTACTTCTGAATCCTGCCTGATATTCGCCCAATATCTTTTCCGTGTATTGATTCAGCTTTTTTCTTAAGATGTTTGTCAATATTTTGTACACGACTTCTAGCAACGCGATACCTCTATAATTTTCACATCTCATTTTATCACCTTTTTTATGTATGGGGCATATCCTTGCCCTGGTCCATTCTCCTGGCATTCTTTCTGTTTCCCATATACTTTTTATCAGGCTATGTATCTCCTTGTGTAGTCTTTTTCCTCCTGCCTTTATCATTTCCGCCGATATTTCCGTTATTCCTGGGCTTTTATTGTTTTTTAGCCCTCTTATTTCATTTTCTATTTCTTCCCTCGTAGGTGTTTCTATTACTATATGGTCATCTTCAATTTCCTGGATTGTTCCCCTTTCTTCTTCGTTTTTGTTTAAAAGTTGTGTAAAATAAGTTTGCCAATTTCTCATTATTTCCCCGGGTTCATTTATTAATATTCCTTCCTCATTTTTCATATATGGGTTATGTTTCTGATATCCCCTTTCCATTTTTCTTGTTTCCTGGTAAAAGGATCTTATTTCCTTTTTTTGGAATTTTTCCTCTATCACTTTGAGTTTTTCTTCGTTGTATTTTCTTTTTTTATTTCTGCATGTTCTCTTCATAATTCTCTTCAATTCTCTATATTCTTGTGTGCTAATGTCACTATTATTTCTTAAGTTTTTTATTCTTATTTTTCTAATTTCTTCTGCTATTTTTTG
Source organism: Diabrotica virgifera virgifera (assembly GCF_917563875.1). Lineage (NCBI taxonomy): Eukaryota > Metazoa > Arthropoda > Insecta > Coleoptera > Chrysomelidae > Diabrotica > Diabrotica virgifera. The sequence continues at coordinate 217,981,303 of NC_065447.1, forward strand.
ACATTCCTCATCATACCATTCTTTTGCTTTTTGTTTTCTATTACCTTTAATTAATATTTCTTTACTGGTGTTTAAAACTGCTTCTTTTATGCTTTCCCACTTTTCTTCCGGGTCTAGTGTTTCTGGTTCTTCGTTTAGTCTGCTGGTTATTTGTTGTTCGTACTTCTTCTGTGTCATATTATCTTTTAGTATTGCTGTGTTGAATTGTTTTTTGATTTCTTTGTCCCTTTGATTGTCTTTCTTTATATTAGCATTTATTCTATAGGCTGCTCTTACCAAAAAGTGATCTGAGTCACATTCCGCTCCTCTCATACTTTTTATATTTATTATATTATGGGCGTGCTTCTTCTCTATTAATAAGTGGTCTATTTGATTTATTGTCCTTTTGTCAGGGGAAATCCACGTTCCTTTATGTATATCTTTTCTGCGTTGGTATGTGCTTTTTATTACCATTTGTCTTTCTGTGGCAAAACCTATAATTCGTTGACCATTATCATTTGATACATCGTGTTTACTGTATTTTCCTGTTATATTTTCATATATATCCTCTTTTCCCACTTTAGCATTGCAGTCTCCCATTACTATTTTGATATCAAATGCTGGTAATCTGTCATATTCTCTCTCTAGTTGCTCATAGTATGCATCTTTGTCTTCTTCGGTGGCGTCTTCTATTGGTGCATGTACATTTATTATGCTTATGTTTCGTTGATTCCCTTTTAACCTGATTGTGCACATTCTATCTGATATCGGCTTGAAATTCATCACTCTGGTTTTCCATCTTTTCTGTATGATAAAGCCTGTTCCTAGCAATCTGTTATTCCCCCCACTTTTAAAAAATACTATATCATCTATTTCTACTATTTCTGTGTCTAATTGTTTTGTTTCTTGTAAAGCTAATATATCTATTTCATATCTTTTTGTTTCTCTAATTAATTCTTTAAGTTTTCCCGTTTCATAAGTGCCTCTTACGTTCCATGTTCCCAAATTAGTTTTCATTTTCTTGTTTTTAATCCCAATCGTCTCCTTGTCCATTGCCGTTGTTGCTACCGTTTCATTTACGTCGTTTAGTTTTTTTGTTTCTGTTTTGGTTTTCTATTTTTAAGAGTTGTTGCTGATGTTTATTCCATGTCCATACCTCCTCATTTATTTTTATTTTTTGAAATCCTACCTTGACGTTTTTTCCTTCCAATTTAGCCTCTTTTGCCTTCGTTCTGATTTTACCCTGTATCATCCGTTCATTTTTGTCCATGTCGTCATTAATATATATTTCTTTTCCCTTTATGTCTCTCAATTTGCCTTTATTTTTCATAATTTCTTCTTTGTCCGTTGCATTTTCGAGCTCAATCAAGCAGGATTTACTTCCAATTTTTCTTGCGCTTTTTATTTTTGTCTCAACTTTTAGTGCATTGCATAAAAAATCTTGGACGTTATCTTTTGTTATGTTTTGATCGTAGGTATCCATATCTACTCCCTGCAGTATTATATTATTTCGTCTTTTGTCCTTTTCCATTCTGTCTATTTTATTTTCCAATTCTTCCACTTTTTGTTGGGTTTCTCTGTTTTCCTGTTTCAGCTTTTCATTTTCTTGTCTGAGTTCCTTCATTTCCGCTCTGTACTCTTTTTGTTCTTCTCTTAGTTCCCTTATTTCCATTGTGATAATATTTAGGCTCTCCAATATTTTTTCTAGTTGCCTATCATTCCCAGGCGACCGATGTACTTTTTTACTTCTGCTATCGTCTGCCTCATCTTCCGATTCATCTCCTCTTTTTCTTGTCTTTTCGTCCACACTATACTCGTTCTCAGCCATTTTGTACGTAGCGTTAACTGGGCACACCCGTTTCAACCACGCGGAGGTATGCCCAATTATCCACGCACCAAAATTGCTTTTGTTTTTCGGCAGGTGTTTCTATTTTTTTTTAATCCGGCAACACCGCTTGAAATTTGACCAGCGTTCGCCAGTGTTTATAAGCTTATCTGTTAGCTGTTAACCTCACTTTTATTTGTCCGTTTAGTATTTTATACTATTTTTTACCGTTTTTACTTATATTATTCTTGCATTAGGTAGGGCACAGTTTATACCTTACCTACTTTCGTCTACTTTCATTTCAATATCTTTTTCTCTACTAAAGAGTGCAAAAGGTAGCGTTTCTCAAGGATAAACTGTAGATGTATTGTCGAAAAAAAATATTATTTCTAACATCGTCCAACTAAAAACGGTAACCAGAAACACGTAAATTATTAAGTAATAATTGCATATCCTTCAACAATTTGTACTTCCATACAATCATTTGGACGACACTGGATCGCTATAGAGTTAAACTTTATAAAGGGGAGTCAAACTAGATGCAAATATCTCTGGACTCCGACTAGTTACTGATTTAAATTGGTAATTACTAATTTTCCTCGACAGGGCAAACTCATGGCGAATTTGTGAAACAGGACACAAAGCACTATCGATTTAGATATACAATTGTGTTAACCATCAGAAGGGCTCGTTTTACACATGAAACGAATAAAACGTCTGTGTGTAGCTTCTACAATGTATACTCCATTTTAGTATATATTATATTATACATGTATATTCCTAATAAATAAAAAAATTGGTAGAAGGAATAGATGATAGTCAGTTTGGGTTCAGAAATGGACTAGGAACCAGAGAGGTATTATTTGTTTCTCAATGATGCATGGATATGAATGTGGATGTGCATGTTTCTTACATTGATTGTAAAAAAGTATTTGACAAACTAGGACATGAAAAATTAGTTCAAATTCTAAGGACAAACACGTATAAAAAATAGACTTAAAAATATTAACAAACATTATTTTTCGGACGGTTTTTGGCGAATACCTTTTGCGAAGACTATGCACCTAACTAAAATAGTTATTTATGAAACAGTTCGTGAAGTATGCTTTTTGCGAACGCACACGATTTTTAGAGCATCAGCGACAACGGAGCGAGTGCTATACATCGCGTAAGTTCGCAAAAAGTACTTCACGCACAGTTTCATACAATATTTTATCTACAATAAACAAATAAAAAACATGTAACTCTTCGTCACTGGAATTCATTTCTTTTCTACAATTTGTAGAACTTTGACATTTAAAAATCCTAACTACTTTCAAACCACTAAACCGTCAAAAATTTTGTTGTAAGTCATTGCTCATCATCACCATGACAACGCTAAAGTTAAGGATATTTGATTATATGAAAGTGTGCCAAAAAACCCATTGAAAATATGCGAAAAAGTAAATTCCATTTAAAATACATTGTTACTTCACGCACACTTTAAACCCTTCACTCACTGCTATCTATAATGACAGTTTTCACAAACTAAAAACTTATTCATAATATGACATAGTACCTAGATAAATGTATTTTAATATATGATTTTAATCGGCTCTTTCGCCATTTTTAAAACTACGTCCACCATTTTTACTCTTACTCTCACCACTTTTTAAAATATTGCTAATACATATAAGAAAGTATATAGGGCTTTTCATCGATTGTCATTTGTTTCTAGCCTCTGTCATGTGTCACATAATATTAATATATCTACGTCCTACGTCTTTGGTTTGTATCATTGGTATATACCAATAACGTATGACGTAGGTATATTAATATTATGTGACACATGACAGAAGCTCGAAACAAATGACTGTGAATGAAAAGCTCTATTGCCTTTGTCAGGTTAATCTGACATATATTGTTTTTACCCAATTTTGAAAAAATGTGAAAACTTTGAATTATCCACGTCCGTCTGTCCGTCTGTCTGTCTGTCTGTCTGTCTGTGATCACAACTCATCCGTCAATATACCAGCTAGAATGACAAGTGAGGTGTCAAATGAAAGCTTATAATCCAAGGATGGTACTAAAGGTGAGATATTTGACCTAGGCTGTCTGCCCGTCGGTCCGTCCGACCGCGAATATAACTCCTCCGTCATTTACCAGGTAGAATGACAAATGAGGTGTCAAATGAAAGCTTATAATCCAAGGATGGTAGTAAATGTGAAATATTTGCCTAGGCTGTCTTTCCGTCGGTCCGTCCTACCGCGAATATAACTCCTACGTCATCAAACCAGGTAGAATGACAAATGAGGTGTCAAATGAAAGCTTACAATCCAAGATGTGAAAAATTTGACCTAGGCTGTCTGTCCGTCTGTCCGTCTAACTGCGAATATAACTCCTCCGTCACTATACCAGGTAGAATAACAATTGAGGTGTCGAATGAAAGCTTATAATCCAAGGATGGTACTAAATGTGCGAAATTTGACCTAGGACTTCCGGTTTTATAAATTCGACCAGAAGTACTGTTTTAAAGTCACCGGAATAGTACACATGATATACTTATTATTCGACGCTACTTCGCAAGATGAGAACAAATATATACTTCCGGTTTCATGACTGTCTGTTCATCTGTCTTGCGTCCGCGAATACAACTCCTCCATTATTAATACAGATAGAATGACAAATGAGGTGTCAAATGAAAGCTTATAACCCAAGGATGGTACTAAGGATGACAAATTTGACATCGGACTTCCGGTTTTAGAGTTGCAACCATATGAACTGTTCTAAAGTCACCGAAATAGTATAAGCGATTTATCATTCGACGCGCCTTAGCAAGATGAGAACAAATTTTGGTTTTGGATTTTATATCATTTCCACTTAAAAAGTTCTAACCAGAAGTAGTACATGTAAACATCAATCGAAGCGTATTGAAAAGTTGAGTTTTAATCTTTAGTTCCTGTTTTGAAGTTATTTCTGTTTAAACAATGATGACCCAAAGTTTAGTCAAAATGACTCAAAATTAGTAAAATCGTATATCGATCAATGCAAAGTTACACGAAGCGTTCAAATATCGACTTCCAGTTCTACTTTCGATTACTTTGGGTGAAAACCTAGGACTTACGAAGTAGTTCGCCGGTGCCTGTCGGCGACTAGTCGGCAACAAATTAGCAGCAAAACGCATGGGCACTTTAAAATGATATAAATAATATCGTTAATAGATAGATATACAAGGTATTATATCTAGTATAATTTAATAATTAGTTATTAATATTAATTAAAAGTAAATAAACCTTGTATATTTATCTGTTAGTAACGGTATTATTTATATTAAGTTAGGTTAGAAATTGTCGGCGACAATTTGTCCACTGTACCCGCGAATGCAACTACAGTAGAACGTCGATAATCCGGATTTGTATCTAACAAAAATATCAGATTCTTTTAAAATAAATTAAGAACTTCGCTGCGAAAACGAACCTCTGCCGCAGTTCAAAAATATTTTACACATTTTTTTTAAAAGCCCAAATAGTGTCTGATGTTTTTACTGTACACATGGTGCTATTATAAATTAATTACAATATAGTGTTTAAACATAAAAAAATGTTTTGATTACTTTCACCTTTAAATATTTTACTGTACAAGAGAAAACATAAAATTTTAAAACGTTTGTTGTACTTTAATGTGTATACTGGCCTTTTTTGAGGTAATTTCGATACTCCGGATATTTTGGTAATCCGGATGGGGTCCGGTCCCAATTAATCCGGATTATTGACGTTCTACTGTATTTACATAGATTAGGGAAATAGTTCTGCGCTGCTTTTCTTCTTCTTTAAGTGCCGTGTCCCAATCGAAGGTTGGATATCATCATCACTATATTTACTCTATCTACTTCTGCTCTGAAGAGTTCTATAGAACTGCATTTAAACCAATCCCTTAAATTCTTTAACCATGACACTCTCCTTCTTCCTATAGGTACTCCTTCCGCCTCTTATCTTTATTATCAATCTTAGCATTTCATATCGCTGTCCCCTCATTACGTGTCCCAGATATTGTAACTGTCTTATTTTTATTGTGTTTATTATTTCGTATTCTTTGCCCACTTCTCGCAATATTTCCGTGTTCGTTTTCTTCTGTATTCATGTTATTCTAATTATCCTTTTGTAACACCACATTTCAAATGACTTTAGGTTATTTATGTGTTCTTGCTTCAATGTCCAGCTTTCAAGTCCACAGTGCAGTATCGAGAAAACGTAGCATCTCAAAGCTCTTACTTTCTGTTCTAATCTTTGTTGCAGAGAATAATTGTTTTTATTTTTACAACGCATTTCTTGCTATTTCTATCCTGGCCCTTATTTCTGTTGTTTGATCATTATTGTTTGAAATCCAAGTTCCTAGGTATTTGTGTCTATCAACCCTTTCTATTGGTACATTGTCCCAAATGTATATTTATTTGTATGCTTGTTTTCTTAGTTATTATCATATATTTGGTCTTTTTTATATTCATTTTGAAGTAGTCTTGGTGAAACGGGACCTAAAATCCTAAAATGTGAAGTAGAAATGGCACTTAGAAATTCCAAAACTGGAAAGGCAAATGGACCCGATGAGGTTCCTACTGAATTACTAAAGCTGTTGAATGATGAATCAATATAGGTATAATATTGCACTTATTTAACACAGTATACAATACTGGTATTATACCTCAAGAGTGGCTGCTGTCTACATTCGTTACACTGCCAAAGAAATCCAATGCAAAAGAATGTTCAGAACATCGAACAATATCTTTAATGAGCCATATACTAAAGATATTTCTAAAAATCATCCACAACCGAATTTATAAAAAGTTGGAGTCAGATATTAGTAATACACAGATGGGGTTCAGAAAAGGACTAGGTACTCGAGAAGCTCTCTTCGGTTTGAATGTTCTTACACAAAGATGCCTAGACGTTAATCAAGAAGTACATGCATGTTTTATCGATTTTGAAAAAGCGTTTGACAGAGTACGCCACGATAGGCTAAGAAAAATTCTTGAAAGGAAAGACATAGATAATAAAGATCTGCGAATAATTCTCACCTTATATTGGAACCAGAAAGCTAACATCGAAATAGAAAATGAGATATCAAAAGCAATAGAAATACGTAGAGGAGTAAGACAGGGATGCATTTTGTCACCACTGCTATTTAATGTATATAGTGAAAGCATCTGTCAGGAAGCCCTTTTGCAAGCAAATGAAGGAATCGTAATCAATGGAGAGGTTGTAAATAATATTCGATACGCGGACGACACTGTACTAGTTGCAAAAACAGTAGAAGAATTACAACGATTACTTACAAACATAAATATTGCTTGCAACAATTATGGCATAAACATTAATATCAACAAAACCAAGTATATGGTCTTCAGTAAAATCATGACACAACCAGCACATATTAGTATAAACGGCATTCAAATTGAAAAAGTATCAAGTTATAAATACTTGGGAACTTTAATAAACGAAACTGGAGACCAAAACAATGAAATAAAAAGATGTATCGAAATTGCCAGGGCTACCTTCACAAAGATGAGAAAATTCTTCTGCAACAGAGATATAAGCATCCCTCTACGATTAAGAATGCTAAGAGGCTACGTATTTAACACGCTATTATACGGTGTAGAGGCCTGGACTCTCAAACAGAACAACATAAAAAATATTGAAAGTTTCGAGATGTGGTGTCGAATGCTGAAGATAAGTTGGGTTGAAAGAATCACAAATCTTGAAGTAATACGAAGGATAGGAAGAGACCCAGAAATTTTGTTAACGATAAAACGAAGAAAACTCGAGTATTTGAGTCACCTGATGAGAGGTCATAAATACGCATTACTTCAAAATATAATGCAAGGAAAAATAGAAGGAAAACGGAATCCAGGCCGTAGAAGAATGTCATGGTTGCGAAATTTGAGAGAGTGGTTTGGCTGCACCACTAATGAACTTTTTAGGTCAGCTGTAAACAAAGTCAGGGTAGCCTTGATGATTTCCAATCTCCGATAGGAGTGGCACGAGAAGAAGAAGAAGAAGATATTCATTTTCAATCCATATTCCTCACAGAAACTGTTTATTTTGTTTAGTAGTAATTGGAGTTGTTCAGCAGAGCTGGCCATAATTCCTTCACTTTGAGATAATAATGCTTCTTCAAAAATGGCTTCACTATATACATTAAATAGTAATGGAGATACATCCTGACTAAGCCCTCTCCTGATTTCAATTTCTGGACTGGGCTCTTTATCTATTACAATTTGTGCTCTTTGATTCCAGTAAAGGTTTTTTATTACTCTTAAGTTCCTTTTGTCTATGTCTATGCGCTGCTATACATTCACATATTTTGTGGCTCTTTTAACTCATTAGTAATATTTCATATTTCTCATCACTGAAGCAACTCATCTATCACCCCGAAGCTATAAGAGCATTTCTTGGTATCAATGAGGCTTAATATATTGATGGGACTTCAATAAAAATCAAACTGATTTTATTTTCTTCAATATTATTGCCATTTGCCATGAATATTATTGTTTCAAATAAAAAATAAAAATGTATACCATTTTTATTCAGTTGCAATGCGAAGGCAAAACAATCTTACTTTTCAATTAGAATACGGAGTGCAGTCCAGTCCCTTGAATCGCGATTTTCGGCTCTTATTGGAGCCTTCATCGGAAGGAACGTAGGCACTGTTCTCCATATTTTAACTGATTCGTATCGAGAGGTTTTCCCACCCATTGCAACTGAAGTGATGATAGTAGGTGGCTAGCGCCATCTGGCATTGAAAGACGAAGTAGTTTTCAATCCTAATAGTAAATTATTAATATTGAAAATATTAAAAATATTACTAAAATATTTTTAAATTGAAAACTTATTGGTACACTTTCCTGGTGACACCTCCAAGACTTCTACAATTTGCAAGTCAAATGGATGCTGCAGTGATGCTACGTTCCTTCCGATGAAGGCTCCAATAAGAGCCGAAAATCGCGATTCAAGGGACTGGACTGCACTCCGTATTCTAATTGAAAAGTAAGATTGTTTTGCCTTCGCATTGCAACTGAATAAAAATGGTATACATTTTTATTTTATAGTCGTATTACTCCGTAGAGTAACTAGGTGCATTTTTCCGTTGGAACTTTACCAGCTGCAGACGGGGGATGTGAATTGCATAGTGTAGAATTCCTTCCCTCTCGTCTTCACTGCAGCATCCATTTGACTTGCAAATTGTAGAAGTCTTGGAGGTGTCACCAGGAAAGTGTGCCAATAAGTTTTCAATTTAAAAATCTTTTAGTAATATTTTTAATATTTTCAATATTAATAATTTACTATTAGGATTGAAATTATTGTTTTAATTTACTCCTTACACGTTCAATAAATTGATGAATATCGATATTGCTTCAATAATTTTGACCGTGTAAACTACGTTTAAAGAATAAACGTATAAAGAATTGAACGTATGTTTCTTCATCCCCGAGAAGGAGTGGCTTTCACTCCCCAAATAAAAGCAACCCCGGGGTCAAGTAAAAAAGTGAAGTAGAGAGTAAGATTCGACAGCGAAACGGGACCAGAGATTATAATGGAGGAAATCGAACAAGCAATACGAAACGCAAAAAACGGAAAAACTGTAGGTCCAGACGAAATACCTGCGGAATTACTGAAATGTCTAGACGATGAAACTCTACCGGTACTACTGGATCTGTTTAATGAAGTATATAAAACCGGAAAAATCCCTCAGAAATGGTTGGTGTCCACCTTTGTAACAATACCAAAAACAATATACGCCAAAGATTGTTCGGACTACAGGACAATATCACTAATAAGCCATACCCTCAAAATATTTCTAAAGGTGATTCATGGAAGATTATACAGAAAGCTAGAATATGATATGGATGATACCCAATTTGGGTTCCGCAAAGGACTTGGAACAAGAGAGGCATTGTTTGCGTTTAATGTCCTCTCTCAAAGATGCTTAGATATGAACCTGGATATTTACTCCTGTTTCATCGACTTCGAAAAAGCGTTCGACAGGGTCCGACATGAAAAACTAATAGAATTATTGAAAAACAGAGATATAGACAGACGAGATTTACGAATTATCATCAATCTGTATTGGAATCAAAAGGCCAATATAAAGATAGAAGAACAGGAGTCCGAGAATATTGATATAAAGAGAGGAGTAAGACAGGGTTGTGTTCTGTCGCCGCTACTGTTTAACCTGTACAGTGAAGCCATATTTCAGGAAGCGATAGCGGAGCTAAGTGATGGAATCTCTATAAACGGAACAATAGTAAATAACATAAGATTCGCTGATGACACCGTTATAATGGCAGACACCCTGGAATCACTACAAGAATTGCTAAATAGAATTAACGATTATTGCATTCGATACGGACTAAAAATAAACAAGAAAAAAACTAAATTTATGATTGTCTCAAAAACAGAACATGGAAATGAAAGGTTAATGATAGAGCAAACCCAAACAGAAAAAGTTAAGACATACAAATATCTCGGAACCTGGGTTGATGACAAAAATGACCAAAGCAAAGAAATTAAAGTCCGAATTGAAACTGCAAGGCAAGCATTTATAAAAATGAAGACACTGCTTACAAACAAAGACCTTCAGTTGCCTCTCAGATTGAGGGCTCTAAGATGCTACATATTTTCTATATTGCTATACGGAATGGAAGCTTGGACATTGAAGAGACAACACATAAGAAGAATAGAAGCGTTCGAAATGTGGTGTTACAGAAGAATATTGAAAATTCAGTGGGTTCCAAGGATTACCAATGTTGAAGTGCTACGACGTTTAAATAAGGAGTTAGAAATTATGAAAAGTATAAAAACTAGAAAACTGGAATATTTGGGTCACATTACCAGAGGAGAAAAATATGAGTTGCTGAGAATTATTATGCAAGGAAGGATCCAAGGAAGAAGAGGCATAGGAAGAAGACGCATCTCCTGGCTGAGGAACCTTAGAGAATGGTTTAACTGTAGTTCATTACAACTATTCAGAGCAGCAGCCAACAAAGTGACCATAGCCATTATGATATCCAACCTCCGATAGGAGAGGGAACTTTAAGAAGAAGAAGAGAGTAAGAGGAACCTAAATCCAAATTTTACAGCAAATCCATCATGACGAGGAAAATACACTCCAAAATGTTCATTGACTCGTTTTTACTTTGAGTTTAAAAATTATGCATTTTGGAGCACCCTGTAGAGTGTTCTGTGTGCACTGACATATGAATCATGTGCATATTGTGTTGCCTAATACGATTAAGCGTGTCACTCACGTCGCCCTTTGACAAACCGACGACAAATTACATTGTGGTTGTACTCGTATTTATCAAAGCGCAGATTCAAAATGGATTCCGTGGAGTATGTACCTTTTGCTAATTACGTATCTATTAAATGTACGTGTCACTTAATTAAAACTAATGATATAATCAAACGTTTAATCTCGTGTATACACAAACTGTATTCGGTCTCTAAAATAGAGCTAAATGGAACTGTATAGAGTAAAAAATATAGAAATGTTGTAAGCTTTTGATAGTTTCAAAGGTATTTTATGTTTAGAGCATTTTAGATTAAAGTTATGTAAATATAATTAGCGATACGGAAAATATAATTTACTTCTTTTTCAAAAGTTAGTTGCCACCGATAAAAATCCAGCACAATGTTAAACAGTATTTTATGGAAAAATGCATCAGCAAATCAAATAAAAAAAGCAAACTACAGTGATAAGTATCACTCTATACCGCTGTAAGGAATGGCCACTGAAAGAAAGAACACTGGCAAGGCTGAGAGCAAAGGAAATAGAATTTTAGAGAAGAGCGGCAGGAAGATCTAGAAGAGAAAGGGAAAGGATTAACAACGAACGCATTAGAACAGCGGTTCTCAATCTTCTTGAGTCATGTCAAACAATTATTTTTATTATTTATGGTACCACCTGATTGTATTATCAACACGTGCTAAGTACTACTATTTTAATTTTTTTTGTGTTTTGTGTACCACCGCAAATAATGATATGTACTATCAGTGGTACATGTAGGTACCACAGATTGAGAACCGCTGCATTAAAGAAATAATGGGAATCAAACAAACAATCACGTAGGGGAAGGACCGGGAAGATGACGCAGCGTCTAAGATGACGCACCTCTGTATTTTATCAAGTACTTCACTAAATTCAGTTTTTATACCCGTGGCGCCCTCCTTTAGAAACTACTATTACTTTAAAACTTCATCGATCAGCTTTTGTACTGTTTAGTATCTGTGAGGCAGAGTAACGCGATACACGTTGATTTCTTGTTATTTTTGACACTGCGAATATTAATGGTAAGTTGTTTAAAAATGGTTCCATTGGATTTTCTTCATATTCATGGGAGTAGGTGATATTTATTTTCAGTTAGCGAGGATTTATGTGTTAAATATTTGATGATGGATAATTTTGATAACCATTTTTTGTAGGTTATGCTGAACAGGCTAAGTTGACGCAGACTGCGTCATCTTTGCTGTTATAGTGCGTCATCTTTGCCTTTTCAGTTCATTACCTTAAATAACAATGGAGTATAGAATATTTATTATTTAGTGTCTATTTTGCATTTTGAGGCACCTTTTTCTTTTTTAGAAATGGGAAAATATATACGAAAAACACAGAGAGGATCATTTTCTGCAGCAGCTCTTAATGCAGCATTGAATGCAATTTGTAGAGATGGTCGTAAAATTCGGGAAGTGGCAAGGGCATTTTCAATACCAGAAGCTACATTGAGGAGAAAACTTAAGGTTAAAAATTTATTAAAGGAAGTCAAATCAGAGTCTCTTGGTAGAGCCCCATTGTTTTCGGCACATCATGAAAAGGAGATACTAGATCATGTTCTCAAGCTGGCCAATTTATTTTTTGGTATCACTTGCATAGAGCTGAGAACCATGGCATTTGCTTATGCAGAACGCAATGAAATTAAACACAATTTTAATAAGAATAAACAAATGGCTGGAAAAGACTGGTATCTAGGATTTATAAAACGAAATCCTCAAATTTCCTTGAGAAAGCCAGAAGCTACAAGCATTAATATAATAACAGCCTTCAATAAAATAGAAGTAGACCGCTTTTTTAAAAATTTGGAAACAGTGCAAGAAAAATATAAATTTCTGCCAGATCGCATTTACAATGTTGATGAAACCGGTATATCTACGGTTCCTAAAGAATCATGTAAAAGACTTGGACCCAAAGGAGTAAAGCAGTTTGGAATCATTTCTTCGTGGGAACGAGGGAAGAATATCACGGTAATAATGGCGTTCAGTGCCTCCGGTAACTACATACCTCCATTATTTATATTTCCCAGGAAGAGGATGAGCCCACAGCTTCAGAAAAATGGACCAAGCGGTGCGATTTACAACTGCACGGATAATGGATGGAGTAATACGTCTATGTTTTTATTATGGCTGAAGCATTTCCAAAAAAAAAGTCCTGTCTAGTCCAGATAATCCCGTGCTGTTAGTATTAGATAATCACTCGAGCCATATTTCACTGGATATTTATAATTACTGCAAAGAGAATGGGATTATAATGGTTAGTATTCCACCCCACACATCCCACAAATTACAACCTCTTGATGTGTCATTTTTTTCTGCATTAAAATATGCGTATGGTCGCCATTGCAATTCCTTTCTAAAATCTAAGATCAGCAACTCAGAGTTTGAAGATAAAATTACTCCATATGATGTCGCCGAGATTTTTAAGTTAGCATATGATCAGGTGGCAAATATTGATAAGGCCGTTTCTGGTTTCGGAACGTGCGGAATTTTTCCGTTAAACTCTGATAAGTTCACAGAAGATGACTTTTTTCCTGCTAATAATTTAAACAATGATAGCTTGGATAGAGATGTTTCTCCTGAACCTGCACCTCAGGGAACACCTCCACTAATAACAACACCATCTATAAGAGAACCAGAATTACCACGTCTATCAACCAGCCGACAGTCTCCTGAAAGTCGTCACACAACCCCCACAAAACAAAATGAAATAACCAAACGTCCACATATTTCTCTTTCACTTATTTCTCCAGTTCCTTTGCCCAATAAAAAAATTAAAAGAAAATATGGACGACAAAAGCAACATTCTGAAATTCTAACAAGCACCCCTTTAAAAGAATTCTTAGAAGAAAAAGAGAATAAAAAAAAAAGAAAAACTGGCGAAGTCGGAAGAAGGAAAGAAAAAAGTAACCAGACAAGTATTGGTTAATGATGCAGGATTAATCCTCAAATTTCCTTGAGAAAGCCAGAAGCTACAAGCATTAATATAATAACAGCCTTCAATAAAATAGAAGTAGACCGCTTTTTTAAAAATTTGGAAACAGTGCAAGAAAAATATAAATTTCTGCCAGATCGCATTTACAATGTTGATGAAACCGGTATATCTACGGTTCCTAAAGAATCATGTAAAAGACTTGGACCCAAAGGAGTAAAGCAGTTTGGAATCATTTCTTCGTGGGAACGAGGGAAGAATATCACGGTAATAATGGCGTTCAGTGCCTCCGGTAACTACATACCTCCATTATTTATATTTTCCAGGAAGAGGATGAGCCCACAGCTTCAGAAAAATGGACCAAGCGGTGCGATTTACAACTGCACGGATAATGGATGGAGTAATACGTCTATGTTTTTATTATGGCTGAAGCATTTCCAAAAAAAAGTCCTGTCTAGTCCAGATAATCCCGTGCTGTTAGTATTAGATAATCACTCGAGCCATATTTCACTGGATATTTATAATTACTGCAAAGAGAATGGGATTATAATGGTTAGTATTCCACCCCACACATCCCACAAATTACAACCTCTTGATGTGTCATTTTTTTCTGCATTAAAATATGCGTATGGTCGCCATTGCAATTCCTTTCTAAAATCTAAGATCAGCAACTCAGAGTTTGAAGATAAAATTACTCCATATGATGTCGCCGAGATTTTTAAGTTAGCATATGATCAGGTGGCAAATATTGATAAGGCCGTTTCTGGTTTCGGAACGTGCGGAATTTTTCCGTTAAACTCTGATAAGTTCACAGAAGATGACTTTTTTCCTGCTGATAATTTAAACAATGATAGCTTGGATAGAGATGTTTCTCCTGAACCTGCACCTCAGGGAACACCTCCACTAATAACAACACCATCTATAAGAGAACCAGAATTACCACGTCTATCAACCAGCCGACAGTCTCCTGAAAGTCGTCACACAACCCCCACAAAACAAAATGAAATAACCAAACGTCCACATATTTCTCTTTCACTTATTTCTCCAGTTCCTTTGCCCAATAAAAAAATTAAAAGAAAATATGGACGACAAAAGCAACATTCTGAAATTCTAACAAGCACCCCTTTAAAAGAATTCTTAGAAGAAAAAGAGAATAAAAAAAAAAGAAAAACTGGCGAAGTCGGAAGAAGGAAAGAAAAAAGTAACCAGACAAGTATTGGTTAATGATGCAGGATTAAGACTAAATAAAAATAAAGGGAAAGCCAAAGTACAAAAAATAATCAAACAAAAAATAAACAAAAAAATCTCGGAGGATAGCGATACTGAAGAAAGCGATTTTGATGAAGAAGGTCTTTGCAATGACGATGAGTTGGATGACATAATCAACGAGGGAGGTGAAACTGATATCTGCATATTATGTGGAGACTTCGGCAAAAAGACGGAACATGGTTCAGATGCACAAGTTGTGGACAATGGGTGCATAAAGAATGCAGTGGAGCCAAAAGTCCCGAAAACTACATTTGTGACTTTTGTTAATATGTTAAAAAAGCTTTGTTTACATTTTCTTACTTTCAGTATTAAAAAATAAATTTTCTTTTCATATCACTTGCGCTTTTAATATAGATACCTACATGCGCCATCTTCACCATCACTGTGCGTCATCTTTCCCTCGGTGGAAGGTAAGATGGCGCAAAAGCGTTTTTTTTGAAGCCGCATAAAAAATACTTCCTTTTATTGAATTTAAAAATAATCCTAGAAATTGGTTATAGAAATGTCCAAATTACAGGCTCGTAGCATTCAAAGTTAGCTTAAATATTTTTTACCCTTAAATAAAATGTATTTTGCTTAGGTGCGTCATCTTCGACGTCCTTCCCCTATGCCTTATCGACAAAACATTTTGTCTGGTTCGGACATACACAACGAATGGATGAACAACGAATATCAAAGAAAATACTAAAATGGCAACCAGAAGTAAAAAGAAAACGAGGTGACCGAGAAAAATTTGGAGCGAAGGAATAGACAAAGAGCTGAGAGAAAGAAACATAGAAGAGGTCCTATGGAACAACCAAATGAAGTGGTGATTGGAACTCGGTAAACAGCGCAAAACGTTATGGATATGTAGTAGGTACCTAGTAGTAGTAATTTCGGCTGACGTATAATTGAGAGTGTAAAAGTATAAGTATTGTGGTGATTATATTAAGGGCCTACTGCACGTATTTTTATTACCTAAATTCGTCATTGAATTATCAATGCATTTTGTTAAAGATTAAGGAAAAAATAAAAAAAAACTATTCTAAATAGTTTGTTTCTTCTCTATTCTTCTTCTTCATCCACTCGTGGACAAAGGTCTCCCTATGAGATCTGTAATATTCTTTTTTGTTTTGTGCTATTTGGTGCCAGTTTCTCCCCACTTATTTCTTCTACTAAATATAAAAACTGAAATGTGTACATTATTTTGAGATTCATAATCTTTCATAAAGTGTAGATGAGGAAGAAAGACTTTAACTATGAATTAAATGTAATATATAATAAATATGTGCTATATTACTCTTTCAACTCTTGTGTTCCCAACCGAATATCCGGGTACTAATCTACGTACATTTTATTGTATATATTTTTTAAATACTTCACTTTTTTTTTAGGTGTTGTGTCTGTATTCTGACGCTATCATCATGTTTACAATTTGCTGAAACCTATCTTCGTCATTATCGGCTGCTGCGTGAAATAATTCGTCTTCTGTGGAACCACACCATTGTCATTGTCTAATATTAGACATAAAAGTTTCTTTCAACCAATCCATCTCTTGTGACTCCATCCATCTCCTTTCTCTTGTGACTCCAACCAATCATCTGTTATTTTTCCTTTGTTGTAAATTTTGTTAAAGAAAGTTGTTAAGTGGTATTGTACCCTCGGAGGTCGGTGGGAAACTTTACACCCAAAATATCAAAATTCAGTTTGGCAACACTGTGTGAATGCTGATAGTAACATATCCCTTTTAAGATAAACATAACTGTAATTTAGTACAGACAAATTAATAAATTTTTTTGCCAACAAATAATGTTTCAAATATGATGTGCAAAATAATTTTCAATTGGGTTCTGCTGATGAGCTTGCTTTTTTGTCATTAAAGTAAAAAAAAAACTTAAAATTTATTCTTTATAATCATTACCGTCCAGTCCTCCTCTTATTATTTTCACTGTACTAATATTCGTCGACTAATTTACAATGATTAATGCGATGTTATATCATTAGCGGCTTCTGGAGTGTCTTAGACATATCTAATTTCATTGATAAAATGCGCAGTCACACTTATTTCCACTTGAATCATAACCATTTTCTCGTCAAATAGGTTAAGTAGCTCAGCAGGTATATTGGTGGTATATTCTTGTTGTTCACTTCTTCTTTAAGTATTGGCAACCAAAGCCTGCCACATTCTTCTGATGAATTTGATACCCATTTTTCTTCATTTAGTACAATGCGACCTGCTTCTTTGATTTTTCTCTTTTTCATGTCTATTTCATTCATGATTATTGACGCATCCTTCCACTGTACCCTATGTTCATCGTCTCAGGTATGTTTTCATACCTATATTTGTCAAAATCCTTATTTTAAAATCTTATCATAATCTTTATTTTTTGAAACGCTTGAGCCACTTCCTCGTTTGTTATTTTGGTGACCATTGCTGCCACTGTCTCCGTTGACTCCACAGGCTGTCTGTCAAATTCTTCATTTAATAAGCTGTCAAAGTACGTTCTCCATCTCTTTTTGACATCCTCTTCGTGAACTAGTATTTTATTATTTTCATCTCGGATACATCTGATCTGATTAAAATCTTTTGCTTTCTTTGCTCTCTGTTTGGCTATTTTATATGTCTTCGTTTCGCCTTCCCTGGTATCAAGTTATTCAAACCTATACGATCAACGTGATACCAGGGAGGCGAAACGAAGATATATAAAATAGCCAAACAGAGAGCAAAGAAAGCAAAAGATTTTAATCAGATTAGATGTATCCGAGATGAAAATAATAAAATACCAGTTCACGAAAAGGATGTCAAAAAGAGATGGAGAACGTACTTTGACAGCTTATTAAATGAAGAATTTGACAGACAGCCTGTGGAGTCAACGGAGACAGTAGCAGCAATGGTCACCAAAATAACAAACGAGGAAGTGGCTCAAGCGCTTCAAAAAATAAAGAAAGGAAAGGCGGTAGGACCAGATGATATTCCTAGGGAAGTATGGAAAGCATTGGGAGAGACAGGAACAAGGTGGCTAGCAGGTTTATTAATAGAATTATGGAAGTTGGACAAATGCCAGACGAATGGAGAAGCAGTATACTAGTACCTGTCTACAAAAACAAGGGAGATATACAGCAGTGTACAAAGTACAGGGCTATAAAACTGCTTAGCCGTACCATGAAAATATGGGAGAGAGTAATTGATAGACGGACACGTGAAGAGACCGACATATCCGAGAATAAATTTGGCTTTATGCAGGGCAGATCAACAACAGACGCAATTTTCATTATAAGGCAGTTGATGGAAAAATACAGGAGTAAAGAAACAAACGCTCAAATGGTATCCATTGATCTTGAGAAAGCATATGATAGAGTTCCTAGAGAGATTCTGTGGTGGGCACTCAATAAGAAAGGAGTCCCTGTTGCATATGTAAAGATTGTGAGAGATATGTATGAGGGAGTAACGACTAGTGTTAGGACAGGTGTGGGAGAGACTGATAAATTTCATGTGAAAGTAGGATTGCACCAAGGCTCGGTGCTTAGTCCGTATTTATTCTCATTAGTTTTGGACCACATAACAGCGAAACTACAGGGTAACATTCCATTGTGCTTAATGTATGCTGATGATGTCGTGTTAGTAGGAAATAGTGAAAGAGACTTGGAACAACAACTGGAACAGTGGACACGAGCTCTGGAGGAAAAAGATTTAAAACTTAGTAGGACAAAGACAGAGTATTTGGAATGTTCATTTAAAGATGGAGTTACTATAAATAAAATGGTACCTTTGGATGGTGAACTGATTGTAAAAAGCAATAGTTTTAAGTACCTGGGATCGGTATTACAGAGTAATGGAGAAATAGATGGAGCTGCATGCAGTAGAATTAGGGCTGGATGGATGAAGTGGAAGGAAGCGAGTGGTGTGTTGTGTGACAGAAAAGTTCCAATCAAGCTTAAAAGAAAATTCTATAAAACAGTCATAAGACCGACTATGCTGTACGGAACTGAATGTTGGGCAGTGAAAAAGAAAGAGGACCAACGAATGCATGTGGCGGAGATGAGAATACTTAGATGGATGAGTGGAGTGACAAGAAAGGATAAAATTAAAAATGAGTATATTACGGGAAGTCTAGGTGTGGCACCAATTGATGCCAAAATGAGAGAGCCTAGGTTGAGATGGTTTGGTCATGTTCAACGTCGAGACGTTAATCATCCAATACGAAGAGTAGCTGAAGTGCAGATTCCTGGAAGGAGTAGGAGAGGAAGACCAATGAAGACGTGGGGGGAGACCATTAGGCAGGACATGTTGGTAAAGGGGATTAATATTGATATGACCCAGGGTAGAATTGTGTGGAGAAATGCAATTAGGGAAGCCGACCCCGCATAGGGATAAGGCAAAGAGAATGATGACGACGATGATTTGTCAAAATCCCGGTTTTTGATGTATTTTCATGCTTGTTTATACTGACCCTTAGTAGTCTTGCAGGTTCTCCCACACAACAGTTGTGCATTCACAGGGTATTTTGTAAATGCAGTTCTTTGGCATCTCTTGTGTGTTGATGGGTTTTTTTTACAAAATAGATCTGAGTATGTTGGTTATTTTAAATGTTGTTGTGATGTTGTACTTCCTTTTCGTATGGTACTTATTGTTGTCATCCTTGAGTCTTTTCTTGTGGGTGTTGCTAGATTGTTTGTGATGTTGGATTGTTTTCTTTCATCTAACTAAATGACAATGGGTAGTCATGTATTGTTTAAACCTTTGTTTCGGCAACTAAATTTTACAGAAATAGGCCTGGATCCCGCGCACCAAAAAAAGGTTATTAACAGCAAGCTGAAAATTTGTTAATAGCTTAACGGTATCTCGTCGGACAAACTTTGATGTATGGGAACATTGGAACAGGGGAAGTTTTAATTGTTAAACGTCACTTTAATTGTGAAACTTTCCATTCTAAAAAGTTTATGATTGTGAAAACTAGCATGTTGTTTTTAAGTTTATTCAATAGCAAACTTTATATGAAAAATTGTTTGTCCGACAAATATGTTGGGCATTTTAATAAATCTGACACGTAGAACATGTCAAAGGACAGGAATTATGTTGGTGATAAATGAGGCGCTCAGAGCAACAGTGGCCTAAGTCCCAAATTGAGCATTTTTAGATTAATATATCAATAAAAACAGCAACATTAAATCTTCGGATTAACAAGGGTCTACACAACCTACCTCTATATTTGGCTAAATGGCGCTACATAACATTTGTAGCGTCATCCCACAAGCATACATGTAACCTGTTCCACAATTAAAACTTCCCCTGTTCCAGTGTTCCCGTTCATCAAAGTTTGTCCGACACTAGACACCGTTAAGCTATTAACAAATTTTCAGCTTGCTATTAATAAATTTTTTGGTACCCGGGATCCAGGTCTAAAAGCAAACCACACCAACAAATATGTATTTACGTTTTCACTCAAATCACAACGTTGACATCAAAAATGGAATTATAAAATCATTATATGATAAAGCCCAAAATATCTGCTCCTATAAAAAGGTATTAACAAATTTTCAGCTTGCTATTAATAAACTTTTTTGGTACCCGGGATCCAGGTCTAAGAGCAAACCACACTAACAAATATGTATTTACGTTTTCACTCAAATCACAACGTTAACATCAAAAATGGAATTATAAAATCATTATAATGATAAAGCCCAAAATATCTGCTCCAATAAAAAGGTATTAATAAATTTTCAGCTTGCTATTAATAAACTTTTTTTGGTACCCGGGAACCAGTTATAAAAGCAAACCACACCAACAAATATGTATTTACGTTTTCACTCAAATCACATCATCATCATCATCATCATCATCATTCTCTTTGCCTTATCCCTATGCGGGGTCGGCTTCCCTAATTGCTTTTCTCCACACAATTCTATCTTGGGTCATATCAATGTTAATCCCCTTTACCAACATGTCCTGCCTTATCGTCTCCCCCCCGGTCTTCTTTGGTCTTCCTCTCTTACTCCTTCCAGGAATCTGCACTTCAGCTATTCTTCGTATTGGGTGATTAACGTCTCGACGTTGAACATGACCAAACCATCTTAACCTATGCTGTCTCATTTTGGCATCAATTGGTGCCACACCTAGACTTCCCCTAATATACTAATTTCTAATTTTATCCTTCTTTGTCACTCCACTCATCCACTAAGCATTCTCATTTCCGCCACATGCATTCGCTGTTCCTCTTTCTTTTTCACTGCCCAACATTCAGTTCCGTACATCATAGCCGGTCTTATGGCTGTTTTATAGAATTTTCCCTTCAGCTTCATTGGAATTTTTCTGTCACACAACACACCACTCGCTTCTTTCCACTTCATCCATCCATCCCTAATTCTACTGCATGCATCTCCATCTATTTCTCCATTACTCTGTAATACCGATCCTAGGTACTTAAAACATTCACAATCATTTCACCATCCAAAGATACCATTTTATTTGTAGTAACTCCATCTTTAAATGAACATTCCAAATACTCTGTTTTTGTCCTACTAAGTTTTAAACCTTTTTCCTCCAGAGCTTGTCTCCACTGTTCCAGTTTTTGTTCTAAGTCTCTTTCACTATTTCCTATTAACACTACATCATCAGCATACATTAGACACCATGGAATGTTACCCTGTAGTTTCGCTGTTGGCTGGTCCAAAACTAATGAGAATAAATAAGGACTAAGCACCGAGCCTTGGTGCAATCCTACTTTCACCTGAAATTTATCAGTCTCTCCCACACCTGTCCTAACACTAGTCGTTACACCCTCATACATAGGTGACGTTAATTTGTCCAATTCGTTCCTCTATTTGCGCATGTGCAAGCAATGTCATGAATCAATTTGGTGACAAAATTTAAATCCTGTGCAATGTGCAGTGGAGAGTAGACCTATCACGACTAAGAGAAAAGATAATAAATAATATTAATCTTTCTTCAACTACAACTACTAGATTTCATACTTTCATAGTATCTAAATGTGCTTTTAAACACATGTTAGTGTAGATTTCAATTAATTTATTTATCTTTTAGATATGTGATAGAAACAGCAAGTCTAAGCGATAAAAAAAATAGGTTAGGTTAAATGATATTTTCAAATAGATTGGATAAGTACATACGAATTAAAATTAAAATGGACCGATGTCAACGGAAAAGACGCCAATATTTTATCAGATTGGACACTTTACTACCTTATTTTAGAGTGTAGTGTGCTTAAAGTGTAATTAAAACAATTGATGGTTTCGATGATTACTTGGTGGAAATTCATATCTAACAATAAATACAAAATTTGTTTTGAATCTTCCCACAAGATTTACTTAAAATATTTGTTTAAGGTTGTTGTTAGTTCTGAAAGCTGGTGCTATTCCTGTCTTTTTATGTGTTTGGCTACATATTTTTGATATCTTAAATATGTAATAGGGCAGAAGGTAGGTACTGGGTTTTTTCTGTGATAATGGGAAGACTAATTTCAGGGCTTTTTTATGCAGTTTTCGATTTTAGATTGTGTTAATTGTTTGTTCCTTGTACACATTGCTTACTTCTATGTATTTGTTGAATGATGTACAATTCTATCTCGAAGTTATTTATGACATGGATATTTCTGTCAGTCTATGTAACATATTAGGCTGCCAATAGGATTTTTCTACCCTTCTCATTTGTTTAAGAGCTTCTGTCCATAATGTCATATATTAATACGGTAGAACCCCGCAAATCCGAACTAATTGGGGGGACAGCCTGTTCGGATTATCCGAAAATTAGCCTAACTAATAATTCAAAGCTTTCATTGTCGTTGATTTTGAGTCACAAAACGTTCTCGCAAGAAGGTGGACAATATTTTTGAACTCAAGTTGACTACAATAGAATCGAAGTAAGTTTATGTTTAACCTATATACTATATTATTATAAACACTACGTATAAAGTACGTATTCATTTTCAAGAAATTTTATAAAATATCGAAGTCCTATTAATCCTATATCGTTCAATTTTCTGGTTTTACTCTCTATAATAAACATGTTTTCAAGTTTTTGTCTTGAATTCTAAAATTTGTTGTACTTTCCGTTGGTTCGAATTTGCGGGGTTCTACTGTATTATACATGGATTATACGAACTATGACAAGCTTGAAGCTCGAACAAATGATAAGCGTTGAAAGTCATATTTAGGTATGTTGTGTTAGGACGGGATGATGAATTGTGTCAGTATTTTGTATCACATAAAAAGTAGCAAGTTGCCTAAAGTCTTCATATCTTCTTCTTGTCTTTTTCCTATGCCTATTACGGTGTTGGATAAATGAATGCCCCAAGTCTAATATCTTAAAAGCCCTATTTTTGATTTACAATGATGATTCGGACAACTTGCTTTTTTTATCTAATACAAAATACTGACACATTTCATCATCCTATCCTAACACAACATAAATAAGAATGTTTTACGCTTCTCATTTGTTTCGAGCTTGTCATAGTTCGTATAATCCATGTATAATAGTATAATATTAATATAGTACTAATACAGAATCTCAAAACAAATGAGAAGGGCAAATGTTACATAGACTGGCAGAAATACCCATGTCATAAATAACTTCAAGATACAATTCAGAATTGTACATCATTCAACAAATAGCAGTAAACAATGGGCACAAGGAACAAACAATTAACAAAATATAAAATCAAAAACTGCATAAAAATAAGCTCTGATCCATTATCACAGAAATAACCCAGTACCTACCTACCTTCTGCTCTATCACCTACAATTGTTTTAATTGCACTTTAAGCACACTACACTCTAAAATAAGGTAGTAAAGTGTCCAATCTGATAAAATAATAGCGTCTTTTCCGTTGGCATCGGTCCATTTTAATTTTAATTCGTATCTACTTATCTAATCTATTTGAAAATATCATTTAACGTAACCTATTTTTTATAGCTTAGACTTGCTTTATCTGTTTCTATATGGTTTCTATCACATATCTAAAAGATAAATAATTTAATTGAAATCTACACTAACATTTGTTTAAAAGCACATTTTTAGATACTATTAAAGTATGAAATCTAGTACATAGTTGAAGAAAGAATAATATTATTTATTATCTTTTTCTTATCTATGGCCATAGATCCATAGGTACACTGCACACGATTTAAATTTTGGCACCAAATTCATTGGATTATTGAATTGGACAAATTAACGTCTCCTCTCATACATATCTCTCACAATCTTTACATATTCGCCAGGGACTCCTTTCTTATTGAGTGCCCACCACAGAATCTCTCGAGGAACTCTATCATATGCTTTCTCAAGATAAATGAACACCATATGAGCGTTGGTCTCTTTATTCTTGTATTTTTCCATCAGTTGCCTTACAATGAAAATTGCATCTGTTGTTGATCTGCCCTGCATAAATCCAAATTGATTATCGGATATTTCGGTTTATTCACGTATCAGTCTATCAATTACTCTCTCCCATATTTTCATGGCGTGGCTAAGTAGTTTTATAGCCCTGTAGTTTGTACATTGTTGTATGTCTCCCTTGTTTTTGTAGACAGGTACTAATATACTGCTTCTCCATTCGTCTGGCATTTGTCCAACTTCCATAATTCTATTAAATAGACCCGCTAGCCAACTTATTCCTGTCTCTCTCAATGCTCTCCATACTTCCCCAGGAATATCATCTGATCCGACTGCTTTTCCTTTCTTAATTTTTTGAAGCGCTTGAGCCACTTCCTCGTTTGTTATTCTGGTAACCATTGCTGTTACTGTCTCCGTTAACTCCACAGGCTGTCTGTAAAATTCTTCATTTAATAAACTGTCAATATACTTTCTCCATCTCTTTTTGACATGCTTTTCGTGAATAAGTATTTGATTATTGTCATCTCGGATACATCTAATCTGATTAACATCACTCATGATTTCACTCATGATTTCACTCAAATCACAACGTTAACATCAAAAATGGAATTATAAAATCATTATATGATAAAGCCCAAAACACCTGCTCCAATAAAAAGGTAGTTCAGGAAGAAAGAAACCTAAAAACAGGAAATCCGGTGTCGTAAACTAGCATTAAGCTGCAAAGCTTAGGAGTGATAACTGAATAGCACCAATGATGATGATAGTGAGGATTAAGTATTATAAATATAATAGGACACTTTAAACCTTTTCCAAGTCTACGAATATAAAATGGATATCCCCATTTTATTTTTTAGCATTTTGTGATTACCAGTTTTAAGACAGATGTATATTATCCAGACCTGATATATATTTTGCCTTGTAAACCGCTTTGCTCTATTATCTTTTATAAATTCTAAGAAAACTATTTGTGTATTAATGATTTGATACAAAAACGTTTTATGTATTGATGTAATCTAATATAGTCCTGTCGCCAGGGGGGTACAACGGCCTCCTGTATTCAGATGGACTTACCCAAGTTTTTTTTATGTATTTTGACCTGTAGAACACGAATTTTTTGGGTAACAGTTGATCCGGATGTCGATAAGATTGTTATAAACCAAGAAGTTGAGGAATCACATAACAGCGATTTCTCGCAAAACAAAACATTTTTTTGTATTTTTTGGGCCATTCTAACCAAAAAATGTTCCTACAAATTTTTTCGTAGGATGCATAGTTTTCGAGATAAACGCGGTTGAACTTTCAAAAAATCGAAAAATTGGAATTTTTGAACCCGAAAAACTTTTGATTAAAAAATAAAATAGCAATTCTGCTTACCGCATTTGAAAGTTCAAGTCAAATTATATCGGTTTTAATTATTTGTATTGCTAAAAATGTATTATTTTATTGTTAAAACAAAGCTATAAACACCTAGTGCTTGAGTGATGTTTCAATGATTTCTCATTTAAAATCGAACGAGTACGTAGAGGAGGTAAACGTGCAAGCGGGGCTATTTCTAAGTAGCATGCATTAAAACGCATGTATTAGGCACGGGAAACACTATGTGTTTACAGCTTTTTTGAACAATCAAAAAATAAATTTTTAGCAATGCAAATATTCAAAATAGATATAATTTTACTTAAACTTTTAAAGGCGGTAAGCAGAATTGCTATTTTATTTTTTATTCAAACGTTATTCGGGTTCAAAAATTGCAATTTTTCGATTTTTTGAAAGTTCAACCGCGTTTATCTCGAAAACTATGCATCCTACGAAAAAACTTGTAGGAACATTTTTTGGTTAGAATGACCCAAAAAATACAAAAAAATGTTTTGTTTTGCGAGAAATCGCTGTTATGTAATTCCTCAACTTCTTTGTTTATAACAATCTTATCGACATCCGGATCAACTGTTACCCAAAAAATTCGTGTTCTACGGGTCAAAATACATAAAAAAACTTGGGTAAGTCCATCTGAATTAAGAAGGCCATTGTACCCCCCCTGGCGACAGGACTAATACCACTGCATGACTTCTCAGAGGAAAAATAAACGAAATGTTAAAAAAATCACTCGATGTAACGCAAACAAGAATAGTTTTTATTTTTATTGTTTTTCAAGCACCAACACGACTACGCTGGATGGGATTTCATACGAAAATGCAAGTAAACAGAACATATGTTCAATTCGAGTGAACTTGATACGGCCCTAATGTGCCAATATGGTTCATCCCACGAATATTTTGTTTTCTGATACAGATGTAGTTGTATGTCGAAATCGAAGGATGATTCATGTGATGTCAAATCTTTATGATACACAGTGAGATAATTAAGTCGTCAACTAAAATTAAGTATTTTTTGCTTTTCTTCTTGTAGTGACTTTCCGTTTCGGATGTTGGTAACCATCATGGCAATCTGTACTTTTCACACTTTCCTAATAAATAATTGATGGATTCGACCGTTACTTGATGGAAGTTCATTTTATCTAACAATAATAGTATATTATTCAACGAGCATGTAATGATGGCTATTACTCACGATGATGAAGTTTGCGACACGAGCCGTAGGCGAGTGTCGTAATTCATCAGAGTGAGTAATAGCCATTACATGCAAGTAGAATACTATACTTTTTCTACGACCTTCTTTATTTTAATTAGTAAAAAAATATAATTATCAACTACTCCAGATTAAAATTATAATTTACAAACATTAATTTTGTTTACCAATAGCACACGGCTGAATACCTAATTGGTTGCTTACTATTAATTAGCAATGCTGTCTTTATATGTACCTATTGTAAAAGACACAACAATAAATAAATAGTCAATTCAAGTTATATTCATTTCCGAAAAATTATGAGTATAAATTTGTACCTCCTGTCACTGTAATAAACAGGAAATGGCTATTGTCGATTGACGTATTTAAAAATTTATAATGCACATTTATATTTAACTATATATAATATAATAATATTACTATATATAATATGTTATACTTAAAATATATATCACAAGATAATTTTATAAAATAAACACAATATAAGTTTTAAATTCCAATAAACACAGCAAATACGCTAACGTCACTGTCATTGAAAATGGTAAACGTCAAAATTCATAATAGTAAACAAAGTATAAAAGTAAAAAATATACGGACGCATTGTTAAGTTAAAAATCGTTTAAAAAATTGTCGAAGTTAATTATTGATATAAATAATTACAATAATTATTTTGTTAAATAAACAAGTTATTTTATTGTAAGTAATTTTATTTGCAGTTTATATAAGACTAATATTAAAAGTGATATTCGCTACTTGAACCTAACTTCTGCCCGTGAGTAATGACCCGTGAGTAACTTCAGCCCGTGAGTAATGAACTATTACTCACGGGTAAAGTAATAGGTGTTATTATCTATTCAAAAATAGCTAATAATGAGCACATTACTAAACGGTCGTAGAAAAAACACTGAAAACGTTTGTTTTCTATACTTCCACAAAATTTATTACAACTAAACAGCTGTTTCGGCAGAATACCTTTCTTAAGTGATTTAGTTTACATTTGTTTGCCTATTTAAAGTCTTTAACTGAAAAGTTTGAGGAGTAGGGAGCTGTTTGTCTCGAGTTGGTCATTCAGAATTATATCCGTATTTCTCGATTTATTAATTTCCATAGATTCTAATAAAGATAGCTTAAGGCCTTTATTTTGAATATGCAGAATTTGAAACTGTTCATTAAAAGAATGATTATGATCTAGAAGGTGAAGTGCGTATGTAGAAGTGTCTGTTTTTCTATTGTTGAAAGCCCTTTTGTGTTCTGCTATCCGTTTGTCAAAGGTTCTGCCAGTTTGGCCGATGTAAGTTTTCGGACAGTCACCACAAGTTAGTTTGTAAACACCACTCTGTAGTTGTTTTCTCTTTCGGCTCTTATTGTTCTTAATATATTTGCTTAAGTTGTTGTTAGTTCTGAAAACTGGTGTTATTCCTTTCTTTTTTATGTATCTGGCTATTTTTGTTGTTATCTTGCCAGTATATACAGGGTGAGTCATGAGGAGCTGTACATACTCCTACCTCGTATAGAGGCTTCTATGGGGAATAACAAATGACCATTAAAAAGTGTCTGCTCCCCTTGTTTAATAATATACATTGCGAGTTTCGCATTTTGACAGAAATTTATATTCGTCATAATTTTTGAACGGTCAGATCGATGTGTCTCTTATTTTGGTCAATTGCTACACACTATTACCTCCTAATCAACTGATTTATTCAAACTAGAAAAAAATCAGGTCCGGCTTTAAAAAATTAGTTCGTTTTGGCCTTAGAAAAAATTTCACCCTGTATACGCTTTTTGAAAACTCTAATATGAATTTTAAATTTCACCCTGTATACACTTTTTGAAAACTCTAATATGAATTTTACAAATTAGACAAATAGGCAATTAAAATGGCATATTTATTTTTTTCCCCACACAATTACTTATTTTTTATAAAAAAATCAAATTTGACTATGAATTAAAAGTTTGGTAAAGTAAACTATAAATTAAAAAAAATTAACTTTTATTACAAAAATTAACTTTTTTTTAACAAATATTTGATTTATGTTACCACCCAATAAATTGATTTATTCAAACTAGAAAAAAAGCAGGTCCGGCTTTAAAAAATTATTTCGTTTGGGCCTTAGAAAAAATTTCACCCCATATACGCTTTTTGAAAACTCTAATATGAATTTTACAAATTACACAAATAGGCAATTAAAATGGCATATTTATTTTTTTCCCACATGATTACTTAATTTTTTAAAAGAGAATCAAATTTGACTATGAATAATAATTAAAAGTTTGGTAAAGTGAACTACAGATTTAAAAAAATTTACTTTTATTACAAAAATTAATTTTTTTCGAACAAATATTTAATTTATGTTCCCACATAATCAACTGATTTATTCAAACTGGAAAAAAATCAGGCCCGGATTTAAAAAATGATTTCGTTTTGGTCTTAGAAAAAATTTTTCACCCTGTATACGCTTTTTGAAAACTCTGATATGAATTTTACAAATTAGACAAATAGGCAATTAAAATGGCATATTTATTTTTTCCCCACACGATTACTTACTTTTTTATTAAAAAATCAAATTTGTCAAAATCGGAATTTTAACCTAAAAATGAAAAAAAAAGAAGATGAAATCACGGTTTAACTCGCTACAACGTTCCATTTTAAATTTTTTTTCTGAAATTTTTACAGCAAATATCTCTTACCATTGTGAAGACTATGACAATTGTTGTAGACTTTCAGTCTTCTTCTCGTAAAAGTTATGAATTTTTAAAAATAAAAGGTGCAGCTTCGTGAATTGCAAAGTTAGATAGCAAAAATTAAGTGAAACAATTTAAAATTTATCTATTTGATTACGTCTACGTTAAACTATAGTGTCCAAAGAGAAGTGTTATGGGGAGTTTTAGATCTAGACTTGTTATAGAAAAAAAAAGGTGAAAATTTTAATTTTAAGAAAAACGTTGTTTAATTTTTTTTATTTTTATGGTAAAATTGCGATTTTGACAAATTTGATTTTTTAATAAAAAATTAAGTAATCGTGTGGGGAAAAAATAAATATGCCATTTTAATTGCCTATTTGTCTAATTTGTAAAATTCATATTAGAGTTTTCAAAAAGCGTATACAGGGTGAAATTTTATCTAAGACCCAAACGAACTAATTTTTTAAAGCCGGACCTGATTTTTTTTCTAGTTTGAATACATCAGTTAATTGGGTGGTAACATAAATCAAATATTTGTTTAAAAAAATTAATTTTTGTAATAAAAGTTAATTTTTTTAAAATCTATGGTTCACTTTACCAAATTTTTAATTCATAGTCAAATTTGATTTTTTTATAAAAAATTAAGTAATCGTGTGGGGAAAAAAATAAATATGTCATCTTATTTGCCTATTTGTCTAATTTGTAAAATTAATATTAGAGTTTTCAAAAAGCGTATACAGGGTGAAATTTTTTTTAAGACCCAAACAAACTAATTTTTTAAAGCCGGACCTGATTTTTTTCTAGTTTTAATAAATCAGTTGATTAGGTGGTAATAGTGTAACGATTGACCAAAATAAGAGATACATCGATCTGACCGTTCAAAAATTATGACGAATATAAATTTCTGTCAAAATGCGAAACTCGCCCTGTATATTATTAAACAATGGGAGCAGACACTTTTTAATGGTCATTTGTTATTCCCCATAGGGGCCTCTATACGAGGTAGGAGTATGTACAGTTCCTCATGACTCACCCTGTATGATAGAGCAGAAGGTACTGGATAGAAGGATTCCTAATAATACGTCCTGATTAGTAACGTGGTCAGTATAAGATATCCTCAGGCTTTGACGATGAAGCCATGTTTCTAAAGCCTTAATTTTTTTGCAGGTAGCATCTGTAAGAGTCCACAACTCAACTCTGTACAACTGTATCTTCTTCTTATTATAGTGTCTGTCTTTTTCGGCATGCAAAAGTTAGCCAGTGATATTTATGCCTGTCCAGTTCTTTAAATTTCGGAGCAATGACATTTGTTTGTGACCTACTCCTCTCTTGCCCTCAATATTCCCTGTACCATTTTCTTCAAATCTTCTTTGACTGCATCTTTACACCTTTTTTAGGCCGTCTTACAGACCTTCTTTCATCTGGCCTTTCCCAGAACACATTGTTTATAAGGCGATTGTCTTTACTGCGTATCACATGCCTTGCTTGTCCATGTTTCACTTCCATACGCGACTACTGGTCGTATTATGGTCTTAAGATCGCGGCATATTATCATGCATGAATCGTTTCCAGCACGTAGTGTTTAGTTTCCGAAAAATATTGATTTTAATGGTTTTAAACATGAACAATTCACACTGTCTGGAATGTATCGTATCAGACACCTCTTTGTAAAATCAGGTTTTTCGGAGACTACGCTACGTGCTGGAAACGATTCGTGCATGATAATATGCCACGACCTTTATATATCTGGATTTTTGCACCTCGTGAAAGAAGTTTTGACTTCATTAGATGTTGCATTTCAAAGAAAGATCTGTTTCCTGCCATAATTCGCGTTTCACCTTCTCGCTCTATTTTGTTGTAATTTGTGAATGTTGCTCCTAGATATTTAAATTCTTTAACCACTTCGAAGTTATGATCGTTAATACTATAAATTATAGTAATGTTTTTACTTTTTCGCCGTCGTTCTTGTTTTGAGACGACCATGTATTTTGGTTTGTCTTCATTTATTTTTAGACCGATGTGTAATGCAACTTCTTCAAAGCTCGAGAAAATATCCTTAACTTCTAATGTTGATTGTGTCACTGCATTTAAGTCATCGGCAAAGGCGAGTACTATTTTTGCTCCCCGAGCAGTTATGTCTGGTTTTATTTTTGGATAAATTTTTCGTATGACATATTCTAAGGCCAGGTTAAACAACAATGGGGACAAAGGATCTCCCTGTCTCCAGAATCTACTCAGAAAGCATTTGATATTTTTCGCCCTTTTCTAACTTGTGCAAAGGAGTTACTTACACATATTTGTGTTACCGCAGTTAGTTTCTTGGGTACGCCGAGCTCGATCATTGCCTTCCATAGTGTTGCACGATTAATTGAATCATAAGCCTGTTTGAAATCTATAAAGATCTGATGCACGTCCCGATTATACTCACAATACTTTTCAATCATTTGTCTTATTGTAAATATTTGATCAATAGTTGATCTTTCAGGCCTGAAACGACACTGGTAGTCACCAAGTTGCTCACCCCAGTCCATGTCGTACAACAATATGGACCATACATAGCACTTAACCGTTCTATAACGGAGATTGAAGGAAAGGTTGCGGTTACAATGTAGCAGTTTAAATTTAATAAAAGCTTGTCTTGCTTGTTCGGTATGTACGGCATTTTATTTCTTGTTGAGGATCCCATTGGTCATTCACCATTATTCCCAAGTATTTGAATGTTTTCTCTTGCTCGATTGAAGCATTAGGTATCTACTTGAAGTTGTACTCTTGTACAACTGTATAGAAAAGATATAATATCTTGGTAACTTGATTTTTATGGGCATTTAGTTATCTTAATGTTTATTAAAAGTTCATATCTGTTACTTCTGTGATTCTATTGATTAACTCCTGGAGGCCTTCATAACTGTCAGCGAATACCACTATGTCGTCCGCATATCTGATGTTATTGATACATTTGTAGCAGTTTTCTTGAAGAGAAACAGATAGAGTAATTCAAGAAAATTCCTCCGTTTGTCTGAATTCAGTAAAGCCGATTACTATTAAACATCTGTCAACCATAAGAGAGTTGTTTGTATGTTTCCACGGAAATATACATAAAACATTCCTTGCATCTCATAGTTTAGTTGCCTTATCGGAGACCTTAAGGGTTTGCTCACTACGGAGACCAAAGGATGGTATCCTAGCCTAGAGCATGGTATCATACTCTTCATATTCGTGAATTCTCGCATTTAAAATAATGTATTTATTTTACCTGGCGATCGAAATAGACCAGGGCGCATCAGTAAAAATATTAGTACATTTGGACGTTGAGAGGTGACTCAAATTTTTTTGCAGAAATTGCTTGAAAATAAATCAAATAATAATATTTGAGTTATCCTCCCTCTCAAAAAGGTCCGGAACATTGTTTAAATAATCAAAATATCAAAAAATTAAGGAAAAATTCGATTTTTTTCTTGGTTTTTTGATTTTAACTTTAAAAGTATTCATTTCCGAGAAAAGTTGTACTGACATAAAAATTGCGTAATTAAATTTACTACAATATAGAATTGGTTAAAAATTTAAGAAATAGTCACCCTTGTTGCAAAATAGCAATAATTGTGAAAAAACATGCAAAAACAAGTATTCGCATTTTACGTTTTTCAACCATTTATGCTACACTTAGGACCTTCATATTTCACCCTAAAAATTTTTATGATACAGTAAAATAATACTGTAAATTTCATTAAGATCGGTTCAATAAATTTTGCAAAATAAATTTTGCAATCCAGCTTTCGTAAAAAAAAATTCATTTTTTCAAAATGTTACAGGACTGAATATGAAGCAGATAGCAAGTTGAACATTTTTTTGCATATAGAAGTGTACTGTACCTTTCATTTGCAATTTTGCAAAATTAAAATCGCTTAACACCACGGCGTCAGGAATTTTTTTAAATAAACATTAATTATTGGTGCTACGCACAGGACAGCGGATAGGTTGCTCTGATTGGGCATTCCAATGACCTTTGATAATGATTGATACATTTTAATTTTTATGACATTTCGATATAAATAAATAAATTTGTTTATTGCAAAATAAAAACACATACTCTATCCTTTGAAATAACACTTTTATTAGCAAAAACTTTCTTTGTTCATATATTTTAACTTAAATAATAAATGTTTATTATTTTTAAACATATGCAATTGTTTAAACAATATTTCACAAACAATAATAAAATTAGTTTGATTTTTGTGGAATTAAAAAATTAAAATACAACAAAATATAGAGTAAGAAAATAATATATTAGATAAAGATTGGAAGAAATTTTGGTGGAAATCAACCTGTGTGAATCGAACACCGCTGTCCTGCGCGTAGCACCAAAAATTATTGTTTATTTAAAAAATTTTCTGACGCCGTGGTAATCAATCAATTTTAATTTTGAAAATTGAAAATGAAAGGTACAGTACACTTCTATAAGCAAAAAAAAATTCAACTTGTTATCTGCTTTATTTTCAGTCCTGTAACATTTTGAAAAAATGAATTTTTTTTGCGAAAGCTGTATTGCAAAATTTATTTTGCAAAATCTATTGAACCGATCTTAATGAAATTTACAGTATGGTTTTACTGTATCATAAGGTTTTTCTGGGTGAAATATGAAGGTCCTAAGTGTAGCATAAATGGTTGAAAAACGTAAAATGCGAATACTTGTTTTTGTATGGTTTTTTCGCAATTATTGCTATTTTGCAACTAGGGTGACTATTTTTTTTAAATTTTTAACCAATTCTATATTGTAGTAAATTGAATTACGCAACTTTTATGTTAGTACAACTTTTCTCGGAAATGAATACTTTTAAAGTTATAATCAAAAAACGAAGAAAAAAATCGAATTTTTCCTTCAATTCTTGACATTTTGATTATTTAAACAATGTTCCGGACCTTTTTGAGAGGGAGGATAACTCAAATATTATTATTTGATTTATTTTCAAGCAATTTCTGCAAAAAAATTTGAGTCACCTCTCAACGTAAATCTCAAAACAGATCCGCCCTGGACTAAAACTATATTATCGATCGCTATGTAAAATAAATTCATTATTTTGAATGCCAGAATTCACAAATATGAAGAGTAGGATACTATGCTCTAGCTAGGCTAAGATACCATCCTTTGGTTTCCGTAGTGAGCACACGCTAAGACTTAAGACGTATGCGAATCCGGTCGTCGTAGGTCGTAGGTAATATTAAACTGATTGTGAGTAAGTCTACTTTTATTTCCTTTACTAAAATGGAAACAGAGTCACAAGTGCCACTCATTCAACATTAAAAAAAATAATATATTGAAAAAGCAAATATATATCAATACGATAGCGTTTTAACTTTTATTTATTGCTTTTAATACGTCCATTTAAAATCTTTGTCATGATTTTCACAAATCCTCTCGTATAAATACACCTCCGACCCTTTCTCACCTGACGAAAACGACTTCAAACGCCGGCCGCCGCGTCGCGTAGGGAAAATAATTCGGCTCCTTTTGGTGTTTCTAAAAGGGGGAGTGAATAACTTCTAGAATCTTTGAAAACGTCAACAAAACGGCCTTTGTGCACAATACGCATGTGTCCCTTTGGGTGGACCGAATAGATGCGTTGGGTTTTCCTGGGAATTTCCCGAGCCCTTGAAACCGTCGGGCCACTGTAGATATGTCGTCCTATCGATCCACCGGCGTCGCGTCAAGTCGGTGCTCCTGATAGAGGTGGGCGGAACTGTTTATTTTTGGAAATACCTTTTTTGCAAAGTGCATACAAAAAATTGGTGCTACTATAGTATGCATATAGTGTGCGGAGAAATTCTTAAAGGATTTTCGCAAAATAATAAAATGCAAGAAAATTCTTGTAGAAAAAATATTTCATACAGAACAAGTAAAAACTTCGTTTGTATAATGCAGTGGCGCACCCAGGGTGGGGTTTTGGGGGTAAAAACCCCTCCCAGGGCATATAAAAAAATATCGGTGCCCAAGCGAAGCTAGGATAAATAATCCCCAAGAAATATTTGCTGCCGAATAGTTCTCTAAAAATTTTCCCGTTATGCAATCGACTCAAATGTTTTTCAGTGCGTGAGAGCTATAGCAATCGCCATGAAACCGCTTTTCGGCACGAAAATAATGATTAGCAATTAACATTAAGCATAAATTGTAATTTCGATTACCAAATTTCGAATTTCAATTCCATGCCGAAAACTTCAAATTTTACATGACAATCGAGTGAGTTTTTTCAAAAATCGTGGAAGATATGGGGAATTTGCTAAGGCTGTGGGAACCATGTTGTAATTATTCGCTTAAATCTTTTACTCACTCTGCTTTGAATAACTATGTACATAACATTGCCTATTCGTGATGAGAACTCCTGGTCCTGAAAACGATAATCTTGATTGTAATTCAAAAACCTGTTATTTTTTGTAAATTTAACGTCAAAAATATTTAGTTATTATCATCATCAATGGCGTTATAACTCTTCGAGTATCCTTGCGAGTGGTTTACTATTGCCTTCCATGTGTCGGTCCTGTGCCACTATTTCCCATTGTCTCACTCCCATTTTCTCCAGATCTTCTCTGACTGCATCTTTCCACCTTTTTCTAGGCCGTCCTACAGACTTTCTCCCATCTGGCCTCTCCCCTAGCAGCTATCTCTGGTTTGATTTTTGGATAAATTTTTCGCATGGCATATTCTAAGGCCAGGTTAAACAACAATGGGGACAACTGATCTCCCTGTCTCAGTCCAGAATTTACGCAGAAAGCATTTTCTCCACCTCTTCTAACTTGTGCAAAGAAGTTACTTACACACATTTGCGTTACCGCAGTTAGATTCTTGGGTACGCCCAGCTCGACCATTGCATTCCATAGTGTAGCATAATTAATTGAATCATAAACCTGTTTGAAATTTATAAAGATCTGATGCACGTCTTGATTATACTCCCAATCCTTTCAAGCATTTGTCTAATAGTAAATATTTGATCAACAACCGATCTTCCGGGCCTGAAATCACACTGGTAGTCACCAACTATTTCTTCGGCGTATGGTAGTAATCTTTTTAGTAATAATAACGAAAAAT
This sequence comes from Diabrotica virgifera virgifera, assembly GCF_917563875.1. Taxonomy (NCBI): domain Eukaryota; kingdom Metazoa; phylum Arthropoda; class Insecta; order Coleoptera; family Chrysomelidae; genus Diabrotica; species Diabrotica virgifera. The sequence continues at coordinate 218,018,281 of NC_065447.1, forward strand.
ATTTAGTCATCAGTTTCAATTCACTGCAAGCAACATTTCAGAAACCTGCTTCAAAAGCTTTCAAAAGCTATGCCAAAAACCTGTGTTCTGCGTTTTCATAACAAAGCTAAATATTCTTAATAGCGCAAAAATTGTTCATGGATGCACACAATTAATAGACAATGTTTTGAACTTAGTTATTCAAGGCAGAGTAAGCAAAAGATTTAAGCGAATAATTACATGATTCCCACAGCCTTAGCTCATTCCCCATATCTTCCACAATTTTTGAAAAAACTCACACTCGTTTGTCATGTAAAATTTGAAGTTTTCGGCATGTAATTGGAATTCGAAATTTGGTAATCGAAATTACAATAATTCATGCTTAATCTTAATTACTTAATCAGTATTGTCGTGCCGAGAAGCGGTTTCATGGCCGTTGCTTTAACTCTTATGCACTGAGGCTGAAAAACATTAGAGTCGATTGCGTTCACGGTAAAACTTCTAGAGAACTATTCGGTAGCAAATTAATATTTCATGAGGATCTTTTGTGGGGATATTTTGTCGAAAAAAATTTGTGGGGATTATTTGTCCGGGATTTTTTGTGGGGGATTTTTTGCTCGGGGATTATTTGTCCGGGGATTTTTTGTCTGGGGATTTTTTATAATTTGTGGGGATTCTTTGTCAGCGATTATTTGTCCGAACCACACAAAAGTCAACCCCCCTAGAGGAAAATTCTGGGTGCGCCACTGGTATAATGGTATAAAAAGTTTATTGAAAAACTATTAAAAAGTCATCCAAAAGGATTCGCAAAACATTTTCAATCTAGGTCAGATCATCTTCAGTGCCCAGAACGAAGTATTTCCACGTTAGAATGAATACAAAAAGTTAAAAATAATGACTAGTTAAAGAAAAAATGTGGAATATACTTACGTTCAGCTTAGTACATGAAACTAGCAGCCTTGTAGAATAGGGGACATCGAGTCCCCTAAGTCGATGTTAAGTGATAAAATTTTAAGAGTGCTCAAAGGGCAACATGATTCACTGCTCGATGGTAACGTGTGGTACTTGCCAGTTAGATGGACACAGACCAACAAAAATATAGGAGATGACAATCTAGTCATAGTCAGTTATCAGTCTGATAAATAGATTGTCATCTCCTATATTTTTGTTGGTCTGTGTCCATCTAACTGGCAAGTACCACACGTTACCATCGAGCAGTGAATCATGTTGCGCTTTGAGCACTCTTAAAATTTTATCACTTAACATCAATTAAGAGTCGCCACTAATATCATTTTTTTAAAATGTAAATCATATTTCTCGATGTCATCTATTCTACAAGGTTGCTAGTTTCATGTACTAGGCAGAACGTAAGTATATTCCACATTTTTTCTTTAACTAGTCATAATTTTAACCTTTTGTATTCATTCTAACGTGGAAATACTTCGTTCTAGGCAAATGAAGATGATCTAATCTAGATTGAAAACGTTTTGCGAATCCTTTTGGATGACTTTTTAATAGTTTTTCAATAAACTTTTTATACCATTATACAAACGAAGTTTTTACTTGTTCTGTATGATTTTTAATTATGGTATACAGCCAGCTACTGGGACTTTTCCATTGTTTTTTTTAATATTTATTCACAAGTAATAAACATTTGGAGGAAAATAAATGTAAAATGAAGGGGGACTAATAATTCACAAAAAAAATGTACCCCAACTATTTACAACAAAACTTATATGTAACCTAATTATTTACAAAAGGATACAGCCTAATTATTATTAACGACTATATCACTAGACTGTTTTAACTGATAAAACGTCATAGCAACGCCACGTTTCCTACTGACAAAACTCCTTCCTGTCCGTGATTTCTCAGCGACAAAATTATGTCATATCCGTCACGAAGGTGTTTGGTAAATATATTGTTGTCATTTTGACAAACGTCATTGAGGCGTAATCCGTTTTGGGTAGATTAAGGGCCGGTTGCTCGAACGCTAATCAACAATGATCATTATCAAATATTTAATTACTGTCACCAAAACTGTCAATGTCAACTTTGTTTGGGTTGCTGAAAACATAATTAATTACAATTATCAGATTTATTATTAATTATGTTAATAATTATTGTTTTATTAATTGATTATATACTCCACAGACTTTTTAACAACCCAAACAAAGTTGACATTGACAGTAATTAATTATTTGATAATGATCATTGTTGATTAGCGTTCGAACAACCGGCCCATAATGAATCCAGACAAAAAATCAAGATTTGGATGCCAGTCAGGTGAAGAAATCCAAAAATTGCTTTTTGTCTCTTGAAATAGTATTGTCGAATATCATTCGAAAGAAAATTATTTACCGGCAAAATTTTCTTCTGGTTTTATTCAAGTTTGTTGCCTTATAGCTATTTTCGCTTATGAAATTTTGACAAAATCACTCGACTGACGTCTCGTGATTTAACTGTCAAAATTTAATTCGCGAAAATTGCCAGGCAACAAACTTTCATGCCAGTCGAAAATATTGCCGGCAAAATTTTCCCTCTTATGATATTATATACGAAAAAAATGCATGCACCTTAATTTAAGAGAAAAAGGCAGTCAATGATTCTAGCTTAAAAAAGTCGTGAAGGCACTCTAACCAAGATGATTATGGTGTTATTTATATAATAGTAAAGAAATGAGTATTCATTTCATATTGAGTATTCAACAGAAATGCTGTAAAAGACACAAGAGTAACAAGGAGAGCAGAAATATATGAATAATATGAATAAATAAGAACACTACTTACTTATATCGAACATAAAGAGAGAAGGAGAAACAGATGTACAAGACACAACAGTCAAAAGCAAAAAACAGATAACTGAGACAATTAAATCGTATAAAACAAAAAATTTGCAGACTTACTAAATAAGAAGATTTTGACGATAACCAAGTTATTATTATAACCAAGTTATTATATATCACTGAGGAAACATGGACAATATTTAAAGATTTGGTAATCAATGCTGCTAAGAGAACATGTGGAACGTGCAGAACAATCAAGAATAAGAAACAGACCTCTTGGCGAAACGACAATATAAAAGCAGCAGGAAAAATGAAGAAGACTAAGTGGCAAAAATACTTAAGCAAAAGAACACCTGCAAATTATGAAGAATACAAACAACAACGAATAAAAGTCAATGAACTAGTAACATTAGCGAAAGAGAAGTCATGGAAGGAAGTCGGTAAGAAGAACGAAAAAAATAGTAAGGGGAATCAAAAACTATTTTATAAAGCTATAAAAACAATGAGAAAAAGAAAGGCACACAACGCAACGGCAATCAAAAGTTCAGATGGTGTACTATTAACGGAATAAATGAAGGTAATGAATAGATGGAAATAATATTTTCAAGATCTACTGGAAGGTACAGAAGAAAAAGAGATAATGGCGACTACACATCAACACCAAAGCCCAAAGACACGATGAAGACTACATAACAATGGACGAATTAAAAGAAGCCATAGGAAAACTAAAACTAGAAAAGGCACCAGGGCAAGACAAATTAACATCAGAAATGATTAAAAGCCTAGGAACGAGGGGCAACGCATTGCTGCTAAAGATAATGAATAAAGCAGCTAAAGAAGAAGTGATACCAAAATACTGGGAAATGGGATTAATATTACTAATATTTAAAAAAGGTGACAAGAATGAGTGTAGAAATTATCGTGGAATAACTCTATTAAGCACAGCCCTGAAGCTATATGAACACATTCTTGAAAAAAAGGTAAGAACAATAGTAGAACCTAACCATTGTGAAACGCAAAGCAGATTTCCAAAAAGGCAGAAGCGTACAAGACCACATCTTTACAATAAAACAAATAATTGTAAAGTCGTCTCAGAAAAACAAAAGGTGTGCTTTGAGTTCATAGACCTGGAAAAAGCATTTGATAAAGTGCCATGGCCATGAGCAAAGATTTGGGAAACGTTGCACCTAAAAAACATTCATGAAAAATTAATCAGGATTACAAAAAGCCTATATCAAAATAATGTTAATTGTGTCATGAGCCAAAATTCAAAGTCAACTAGTTTCAAAACCGCTGAAGGTCTGAGACAAGGTGGTGTGATGAGCCCTTTACTCATTATCTTTATGGATAATATCCTGAAACAATGTAACAATAAAATAAAAAGAAAATTGTATGTAGGATTTAAAAATCCTTAGAGAATTACAGACGATATTGTCATTACAGCAGAAAGTGAAAGAGATTTGCAAGAAAACCTTACAATATGGAACGACATACTAGCAGAAAATGGGAAGAAGATAAATAAAAGTAAAACCAAAGTAATGGCAGTATCACATGAACAACGTGTGTGTGTTTATGTTTTATTGGCACTGGTTTAAGCAACCAACTGGCCAGTCAATGTGTTTTGAATTCTCTCTTTTACAAAATATATGCTTAGTATCTAAATTTAAAACTATTAGTACTACTGTTTTTTTTTACTCTGTTTTTTTTATTATTTTTTTTATTATATTTTTTAACATTTTTTTTATTACATTTTTTATTTCTTTTTATTTTTATTTTTTTTTTATTTTTTTTTATTTTTTTTGTTTTTTTTTTGTTTTTTTTTTTTTGTATATTTTTTTATCGCGCTAAGACCTAAACCCGATTCAACCTCGCGGAGGTTTAGATCTTAGTAACTTTTTATTTTATTTAATTATTTTTTTTTCTTTTTTTCTCAGAGCTTTAATTTTAAACAATTAACATGGTTGTACAAAATTTTATAAACATCTAGATTGTTTGATTGTAAAAGGTATATAAGATTAAAAGGAAATTGTACATTAACTTGAACTAGATTGGCAAAAAAGTTTGATATTTCAATAAAATGTAAAGGACATTCTAACAGCATATGTTGTAGATCAGCTAGCTCTCCACATAAACATTCATCATTATCTACAAGTCCTATTTCTCTTTTGTAGACTGGAGTCAGACAGTGATTACTTCTTATTCGACAAATAGTTTTGATAAAGCCTTTGTTGGAAACTTGATTAAACCATGTCTTGATGGGAAGTGTAGGCTGGATTTTTTTGTAATAATTTCCTTTGTCTGAATTATTGTATTGTTCCTGCCATTTCGTCCGTTTGATAGATCTCATAATAGAAATTATGTCTCCCATAGGAAGTTGATAAGTATGCAGAGTGGATTCCTTCGTTGTTGCTTTTTTAGCCAGATCATCTACTATTTCGTTGTTTTTTATACCAATGTGTGCTTTTATCCAACACAATATTATATTTTTGCCCGATTTCAAAGCTTCACTGTTCATTGCTATGATGTCACTGATGATATAATTTTCTGCAAAATTATGTACATTATATTTCAATGTCTTTACAATGCTTTGGCAGTCTGTAAATATAACATAATTGAGTTCTTTTTGATTAATACATATTTTGTATGCTTCTTTGATTGCAATGAGTTCAGCTGTGAAAATTGTCATTTTATCAGGTAATCTGTTGTTTATTTTTATACTTTTTTGTGGGTAATATATAGCATATCCAACTTTTCCTTCCATTTTTGAACCATCCGTATATAATTTCTGATAACTCCCCCAGTTTTTTTGTACACACTGAAGGTGGTCTATTTTAGTAAGGAAGTCTGTCGCACGAATATTACTTAAATGACAGTTAACTGGAGATAAATAATCTTCATAATTTAGCTTTCGAGACGAGCTTTGTTCAATTTGGTGTATGTCGCCAATGGAATTAGAAACGTTGAGGAAGCTTTCCACAACTAAAAGCAGTTTCTTTTTTTCCCAGTAATAATGAGTTAGGTATGAGGTGGTTAAATGAACAATTTTATTTAATAGCAGTTTATCGTTAACCGCTGTTTTAACTATAAATTTCTCACTTAGGTATTCCCTGCGTAATGAAAGTGGAGGTTCATTAAGCTCACATTCCATGACCAATATAGGTGTGCTACGAAGATAACCAGTGCATAACCTAAGTGCCTTATTTTTGATCCTCTCGATTTTTTGGAGTACAGAGTTTGATGCTGAGCCATAAAAAATAGATCCATAGTCTAAGATTGATCTTATCAAATTTCTGTATAGTAATATTGATATGTTTGGATCAGCTCCCCAGTTACTGACACTTACAGTCTTCATGATATTCATTGCATTTTCCATTCTTCGTAATATGTAATTTGTGTGTTCTTTCCAATTTAATTTGGAGTCTAAAAATACGCCAAGAAATTTTATTGAAGTTTTATAAGGAATACTAGTATTATCAAATTGTAGATGGCTTTGAGGAACATATCGTTTTTTAGTAAAGGTAACAATGGTTGATTTACTCTCTGATATTGTTAAGTTATTATCGGTAGCCCATTTTTTTATAATATTCAATGTCGATTTAAGGTAGTTATTACATCTATCTATTGACTTATTTTCTACATATATCGCAACATCATCAGCGTACTGTAGGATTTTTATGTGTTGAGGAAGTTTAGTTTCTAAGTCAGCAGTATACAGTATATATAATATAGGACTTAGGATGCTACCCTGAGGTAGTCCCAAAGATGTGTATCGGGAGTTAGATTGATCTCCATTTAATCTAACGTGAACTGCTCGATTAATGTATAAGTTAATGATGTTCCATGTTACTATCTCGGGTATTCCTATTTCCAACATTTTCGCGTATAGTATGTGAAGATTAACGTTGTCGTAAGCCCCTTTTATATCTAAGAACAAAGCACTAACTGCTTTCTTATAAGTAAAGGAACTATAAATGTCTATTAAAAAGTGGCAGAGGCTATCTTGTGTGGATTTACCTTTTCTAAAACCAAACTGACTTCTTGGTAATAGGTCGTTCTTTTCTAGCCAAAATTCCAGACGGTTTTTAATAAGTCTCTCATATGTTTTTAGTATACAGGAAGCCAGACCGATTGGACGGTAAGAATCCCAATTCTTTGATGATTTTCCTGGTTTTAAAACCGGGATAATAGTGTAAACGTGCCAATCGTCAGGAATCTTTATGCGGCGCATCCAAATTTCATTATATATATTTAGTAGTGCAGCCTTACCAATTCTTGAAAGATTTGATAGCATCGAGTAATGGATATTATCGGCACCTGGTGCTGAATTTGAGTTTTTCTTCAACGCAAAGTTTAGTTCAGTGGCAGAAAATGGTTTGACTAGGAAACGGATTGGTTCTGGATAGTCGTACAGAGCATTTAGTTGTAAATCAGGAATTACTAATTCTGCAGACGGCGGTGTGATATTTTGATGGAACTCTTCTATCCACGAAGCTTCCGACAGAATAACAGGGACTTTGTTCTTTGTTTTTCTATTTTTTATTCGGTTAACTTTTGACCATACATCTTTAATAGGGACTGACCTATTTAGGGATCCGACATAATCTCTCCAGCTATTTCTTTTAGTTTGTTTAGTGATCTTCTTGACATGTGCATCATCTTTTTTATACTTAAGTAGGTTTTCATGGTTTGGATTTTCTTTGAATATACAAAAACTTTCCTGTCTTCTTCTGACTGCTTCTTCACATTCTAAATCCCACCAGTATTTTCCTCTGGAAGTCGGTTTTTTTATTTTAAATTTGGGGATGCAGTAGGATGCAGTTGTATTTATATTGTGCAAAATTTGTTCATAAGAATTTATATCTTTAAATTGAGAGAATACATCTTCCGAATACTGTTCATATAATTTCCAGTCGGCATTCTTTAAATTCCACTTTTGTGAATATGGATTATATGTATGAGTTGGTTGATCCTCTAACTCTACTCTTATAGGTGTATGGTCTGAACCAAATAGGTCTTGAAGTGTTTTCCAAGTGATCAGGTGGTTTAAGTCAGGAGTACAAATGGTCAGGTCTATTGCCGATTTCGAGAAGTTCCTAAAGAAAGTAGGAGAGCCATCATTTTTGAATATTAAATTATTATCGTCTATACAGTCCATCAAGATTTTACCTTTCATATCTGTTTGGTTGTCTAGGCCCCAGGCAATGTGGTGAGCATTAAGGTCACCTCCTATTATAAATGGTCTTTCTATAGATGTTATGAAATTGTTCCATTGTTGTAACAATAACTTGGTTCCTGGGGGAACATACATAGATATAAATGTGACAGTATATGACTTAAACTTGATTTTTATTGCTACTTTATTGACGTTTATTAAATCTACTTTCATGGTGACTTCCTCGTAATATAGGTTTGAATTTATTAAAATTGCTGAGCCACCGCCAACAGTTACTGAAAAGCGGTCGTCTCTGACAATATTGTACCCGTGAAAGTTATAATACTTTTCTGGTTTAAATCTAGTTTCTGATAATAATGCGATATCAACTTTCTGGTCTTCTAATAGGTGGATAAGGTTTTCTCTATTAGAGTTAGCCGATCTACAATTCCATTGACAAATTACCAATCTATTCATTATTATATAAGAGAGAACTTAAAACTGATTGAATTGAATTTACTAGAACTGATTTTTCTGGAATTTCAAAATTTTTGTGATTTATATTAGAGATAACACTTGTAACTATATTTGATATTAATTCTGTTAATTCTTTTGATGGTTCATGTATTTTAGATCCTTGTTCTGGATTAAATGTAGATTGATACGAAGAAGAGGTGATAATACCACCAGGTCTGTTGGACATGGGGTTTAACTTTATTATTTTTTGATGTTCCATTGTTACTTGGTCTGGTGAGGAAGAGATAGGTCGTTTGTATTTTGGTGGTTTTATTATTGTATATCTATTTGAAACTGAAGGTAGAGCGAACTGATTGGAAGATGTTTGAGACGTGGACAATTGAGTAAAGGAATATGAAGAGGATGGTGCATTCATATTTGGAGTTTGATGAGAATTTATTGAGGAATTATTGGCTGCTATAGATGCATAAGTTATCTTAGGAAAGAGTTTAATTGTTTCCTTAAAAGATAAGCTGTTTTCAGACATATAATGTTTTATTTTCTTTTGGCGATCAAATTCTGGGCATATCTCCCATTCATTAGTGAAGTGTTCACCTTCACAGGATAGACATTTTTTGTTAAACGATGATAAAGAACAAGAATCGGAAAGGTGAGATTCATGACACTTAAAACAGCGAGGATTACTTTTACACTGCTTACTCATGTGCCCATACCTATAGCAGTGGTAACAGATAATTACCTTTTGCTGGTATTTTTCAACAGTGTGTAAGACATGATTAATTACTACATACTTTGGTATATTCTGGCATTTAAAAGACACAATAACTGATTTTGTTGGATTAAATATTACTTTGTCATCTGCTACTATTTTTCTTGTTATTCGTTTCACATACTCAACCGAGAATTTGCAATGGTGATCAAATTCCTTTATTCTATTTTTAAGATATTCTTCCGATATATCTGAATCTATATCCCTTACTACACCTAGTTTAAACAATTGAAATTTTGGAATGTATGCGGTCAGATTTTTTTGAATAAGGAATTTGGAAGTAACTAAAGCATTTGCGCTACTATAATTTTTAAATGAGACCCTAACTCGGTTGCGTCCGATTGAGTCAATTTTTTTTTATATAATTGTCAATTTCTGGATGTAACGTAAATAGGATCTCGCCTATTTTAACAGCGTTTAATTTTCCTGTAAAATTTAAACTGGAGTTTTCAATGAAAATGTAAAAAGGTCCTAAATCAATTTTTTCGTATAAATAAACAGGCCTGGTTTTTTCTGGTTGATCTGAGTTTACTAAAGTATTTTGTTTTTCATTAATATTGTTAAGATTAATACTACTACTTATCTTATTTTGAGGCTGGTTGGGTAGAAATCCATTTAAATCTTGTAAATCACAGCTACTATCCATCGAATTCTCAATATCAGGCGGTTCGCCTCCACTAGATGACTCCATAGAGGAGTTTTCAAGTAACGTTTAACTTATGAACACTTTCAAAATGTAAACTAAATAAGGAAAAGTTTAACAAAACTAAACAAACTAAATTAGAACGGTATAAATCAAATAATCCGCCAAAAATTAATATTTTTCGGAGAGATTTCCAAATTTAAATTAACTTTGACAATTATTTTGACGTATCTGCACATGAACAACAAAATCTAAAAATTAAATTACAAGATGAAGAACTGCAGCAAGTGTCGCAGTATCGCTATTTGGGAGTAATTATACAAGAATCAGGCAAGCATAATGTTGAAATAAATGACAGAATAGAGAAGGCGGCTGCGGCTCGGACATACCATGCATTAAATAAAGGATTTTTAAGCAAAAGAAAAGTATCAAAAGCCACAAAGATGAATGTATACAAAGTTATATTCAGACCAATTCTAACTTATGTTTATTAGTACAATTATGTAACAAAAGATGGTCTAAGACAGGAAGGGGGACTAAGTTCAACATTGCTTACGTTATTTATGGACGAAATAATTACAAAATGTAGTCAGAGAACAAAACACCTACTTGTAGGATACAAAAATTTTCAACGGATTGAAATATCAGAATGTGCTTTTACAGATGACATCGTTATCATGGCAGCAAAAGAAAAAGTCCTCCAAGAAAACTAAAAACCGTGGAATGAAATACTAGAAGAAATTGGCATGAAACTAAAGATAACAAAAACAAAAGTCATGGTAGTAGCTGAAACTAAAGAAAACTTAAATATTCAGATCAACGGTATACGTATAGAACAAGTAGAATGCTTCGAATTCCTGGGTGTAAAAATAGAATATTCAGGTCAACAAGATTTGGAAATCGATAAACACATAGAGAAGGCAATCAACTCATATTATGCAGTGAACACAACTTTTATAGGAAAAAAGGAAATAGCGCAGAGTACAAAAATGAAAGTATTTAAGGCAATATAGGCCCATACTCAACTTCGGTTGCGAATCGTGGACATTAACAGAGAGGCAGAAGAGCAAAATACAAGCGACGTAAATAAAGTACCTAAAAAGAACAAGAGGAGTCACAAGACTTGACAGGATAACAAATGAGCAGATAAGAGAAGATCTGGAGGTGGAATCCATCCTAGAATTCATAGAAAAAAGACGAATGAGCTGGTGTGGACATTTACAAAGACTAGACGATAGAAGACCAGTAAAAATGGTTTGGGAAGCGAGAGTAAATATCAAGACGAAGAAAGCAAGACCAAGAGAAACATGGGACCAATATATTGGACAAGTTCTGCAAAATAGAGGCACATCCTGGAAAGAAGCAAAAGTATTGGCACAAAATAGAAATCAGTGGCGTAAATTTGTACACAATGTACACAACATCTAAAAATTATTATTGTAATCCCGACACCAATAGGGTAGAAAGGAATTTGATTATATATATCATCGACCTCTCTCTCTCTTGTCGTTTCCCCATTACTGAGGATCGTGATTTCTTCCAATATTCCTATAGTTCAGAGAAATAAGGAAAAAAAATATCATGTTGGTGACACAACCCCCTCCAGGCCGAAACCAAATTTTTTGAGTAGTGTGGACATCTATTATAATAACCTATATGTTTCCTGCAGCCGATTTTGATGATATACATAGTTATAAACAAATGAAGATCAAAAAACGCTAAATTTTCGCTTTTTTCGTCTATTGCCAAAAGACTAAGCATTTTAAACAAATTTGGAAGTAAGAAACTCATAAATCATATAAAAAACTTTAATATCGCGTCCGCTGAATATGTCTATCCTTATTGGTTGCTTAGAAAATTGCAAAATAATTCATAAATTTTGAGTTTTTATAAATATTTATAACTTATGTAAAAATTAACTTAGAACCTTCTTATTATACGGAATGCTGGGACTTCTGGGGCTTAAAGCATACACTAAATTTCATAACAATTGGTCAAATAGTTTAAAAGTTATTTAATTTGTTTATCCCAAATTCATTTTTTTTGCAACACTATAAGTCAGAAAATGATGAAGTTACAGTAACACTTTGGATAGTTTATGAAAGAAGAAGATTTATACTAAACCTTATTTAAAAAAAAATTACAAAAAATAATTCTAAGTATCGCAAAATTATTTTGCAAGAACATGTCGATTTTTTGCTTATAAACAATTAGAATAACTTTTTAACCATTACCCGTAGAAAAATTATTTTTTCATATTTAGAAAGACTGAATTTTTATACAAATTTAAAAAAAGAAAAAATTGTCCTAGGACAATTAGGGACGAAGTTGCCCCCCCCCTTTTTAATTCACAGCAGCTTTCTTTATAACAATTACGAAATCAAATCAGTCACATTTGAAAGAACATACTTCAGAGTTTTAATGTACCAAATATAAAAAATATATACTTTCAAACAAATCGTCCACAAAGCTTCAAAATGTGACCCTTAAAATCGGCCGGCCTTGAAACTTGGGAGATCGATGAGAAGGGGGAAGGAACTGTTAGCTGTATCTCTTGTTCTCGCCTATGGATTTCGACGTTTCTTTTTTTAATTTGTATGTACTTTTTGCGTACAGTACGAGTATGCAATATTTAAATAAATTAATTGTTATATACACCATCGAATTAGTTTAAACAATTTTTTTTTCAATTTTTTTTAATAATATTTGAAGTAATTTTAATTACAAAACATAAATATTTATGAATAATATAATAATACATAGTTTTTATTAAACTTAGCAATAATTTAAAGTATGAAAAACAAATTATCCCATTCAATTGTTTCTTAAAATAGTATTGGTCTATGGAAATCAGAAAATCTCAAATAAACTAAGTTTTATTTTTTTGGTAAACATGCTATTAGATGAATGAAAAACTGAAGTTACAGAACCACCAAACAAGAGATAAACGTAATTGATTGGGGTTGGAAATTAAGCTAAGAACCGTTAGTACCGATCCGATCAACAGATCTTCTTTATACCAGATATTTTTTTGCAATCTTAAAATTATAACTTTCAATGTTGTAAGATACAATTATTACAATATTGTAGAAAATTTCTGAAAATAATTTTGTTCTTTTTATCCTCTCTCTAATTTTGTTACATTTCATTTTTCGTTAGTAGCATGTTTATCAAGAAATAAAACCTAGTTTATTTGAGATTTTTTATTTTCAGTTCAATATTACATATAAGCCAATTTAAGATTTAGGAATAATTGAATAGGAATAGTATATAATAATTACAGGGTGTAACAAAAATACAGGTCATAAATTTAATCGCATATTCTGGAACCAAAAATAGTTCGATTGAACCTAACTTACCTTAGTATAAATATGCACATAAAAAAGTTACAGCCCTTTGAAGTTCCAAAATGAAAATCGGATTTTGTCCACTATATCGAAAATTTCTAGAGATTTTTTATTGAAAATAGACATGTGGTATTTTTATGGCAGGAGCAACTTACAAAAAAATTATAGTAAAATTTTGACACCTCATAATAATTTTATGGGGGTTTTGTTCCTTTAAACCCCCCCCCCCCCAAACTTTTGTGTACGTTCCAATTAAATTATTAAATTATTATTGTGGTACCATTAGTTAAACACAATATTTTTAAAACTTTTTTGCCGCAGTACTTTTTCGAAAAGTCAGTTTTTATTGATATTTTGAATATTAGTCAAATCCACCACATATTATTTGTATATGGTTAAGTACGATTATGGAGACTTGGTAATCGTATGAAAATTTATTTATAATTTACATGTTTAGGTATATTTTGAACCATATTAAAAAGAAGCCATATCTTGATAAAAGGTGCCTTATCGAAAAAATACTAAGAGACAAAGAAGTTTTAGAAACATTGTGTTTAACTAATGGTACCGCAGTAATAGTTTAATTGGAGCGTACACAAACATTTCGGGGAAGTAAAGGAACAAAACCCCCATAAAATTTTTATGTAAATATATTAAAAAAGAAGTCGCAACTTGATAAAAACTGCCTTATCGAAAAAATACTAAGAGGCAAAAAAGTTTTAAAAACAGTGAGTTTAACTAATGGTACCACAATAATAATTTAATTGGAACGTACACAAAAGTTTGGGGGGTTTAAGGGAACAAAACCCCCATAAAATTTTTATGGGATGCACAAATTTCACTATAATTTTTTTTTTAAGATGTTCCTGTCATAAGAATGATTTATATCCATTTTCAATAAAAAATCTCTAATAGTTTTCGATGTATTGGAAAAAATCGATTTTCATTTTGTAACTTCAAAGGGCTGTAACTTTTTTATGTGCACATTTGTATTAAGGTAAGTTAGGTCCAATCGATCTATTTTTGGTCCCAGAATATGTGATTTAATTTATGACTTGTATTTTTGTTACGCCCTGTATAACTAATATGTACGTTTTACAATAAAAGTTACATCAAATATTATTTAAAAAATTGAAAAAAAAATTGTTTAAACAAATTTGATGGTGTATATAACAATTAGTTTATTTAAATACCGCATATTCGTAATGTACGTAAAAAGTACATACAGATTAAAAAAAGAAACAACGAAATAAATAATCGAGAACCAGAGATACAGTTAACAGCTCATTCCCCCCTCTCATCGCTATCCCAAGTTTCAACGCCGGCCGATTTTAAGGGCCATATTTTTAAGCTTTGTGGACGATTTCCTTCAAAGGAAATCTTTTGTATACTTGGTACATTAAAACTTTGAAGTATTTTCTTTCAAATGCGGCTAATTTTATTTCTTAATTGTTATAAACAAAGCTGCTGTGAATTAAAAATAGAAGGGGGTTAACTTTGTCCCTAATTGTCCTAGGACAATTGTTTTTCTTTCTAAATATGTATAAAAATTCAGTCTTTCTAAATATGGAAAAGGAATTTTTCTACGGGTAACGGTTAAAAAGTTATTCTAATTGTTTATAAGCAAAAAATCGACATGTTTTTGCAAAATAATTTTACACTATTTAAAATTATTTTTTGTCATTTTTTTTAAATTAAGTTAATAGCACAAATCTTCTTCTTTCATAAACTGTCCAAAGTATTACTGTAACCTAATCGTTTTCTGACTTATAGTGTTGCAAAAAAAATTAATTTGGGATAAACAAATTAAATAACTTTTAAACTGTTTGACCAATTGCTTTGAAATTTAGAATATGATTTAATCACCAGATGTCTCAGCATTCCGTGTAATAAGAAAGTTCTAACTTAATTTTTGCATAAGTTATGAACATTTATAAAATCCCAAAATTTATGACTTATTTTGCAATTTTCTAAGCAACAAATAAGGATAGACATATGCAGCGAACGCAATATTAAAGTTTTTTATATGGTTTATCAGTTTCTAACTCTCAAATTTGTTTAAAATGCTTTACTTTTTAGTAATAGACGAAAAAAGCGAAAATTTAGCGTTTTTTGATCTTCATTTGTTTATAACTATGTATATCATCAAAATCGGCTGCAGGAAACATATAGGTTATTAATATAGATGTCCATACTACTCAAAAAATTTGGTTTCGGCCTGGAGGGGGATGTGTCACGAGAAAAATCTTATTTCTCTGGACTACTAACAATATTTCTCCATTGGTCTCAATCTTCAGCTGCTCTAAGAGCTTCGCAGAATGAAGTTCCAGCTGAATTCTTTATTTGATCGGACCATCTAGTTGGTGATCGTCCTCTTGATCTTCTCCTCGGAACGTTTCCAGAAACAAATGATCTCTCCAAACTGTCATCACCTCTGCGAACCACGTGACCAAAGAATTGCAGAATTCGTTGCAGACATATTGTGAACAGCCTTTCTGTCCAAGGTATGCGCAGCATTCTTCTTCAGCACCACATCTCAAAAGCATCAATTTTTTGGCGGAAGAATCCAAGCCTCTGCCCCGTATAGAAATATTGAAAATACAAGGGCATTCACCAGTCTCATCTTGATATTTTGAGAGATAGATCTGTCTTTCCAAACTTTAGTTAGGCGACTCATCGACCTATACTAAATTTACAATCACGATGCAGTAGAAATGAACAAACGAAGACCC
Organism: Diabrotica virgifera virgifera; assembly: GCF_917563875.1. Classification (NCBI taxonomy): domain Eukaryota; kingdom Metazoa; phylum Arthropoda; class Insecta; order Coleoptera; family Chrysomelidae; genus Diabrotica; species Diabrotica virgifera. The sequence continues at coordinate 218,034,165 of NC_065447.1, forward strand.
GTTAAATGCTACTAGGAGCACTCCCGAATCATAATTTATAATCTATATACATTGTAAATCCAAAATCATGATTTCCAAAGTTTATACATTGTAAATTATGATTCGAGAGTGCTCGAGGAAAGTCGCCAATTATGGAATACCATTTTGTTTTGGGGATATAAAATAATACCTTTATAGAAATGTAAACAATTTAATGTTATGACACATCCGGTGTCAGAAAGTTGATCAAGAACACTTCGTCGACGGAAAATTAGTCGACAACATTTGGTCTACAAACAGTTGGTCGAATGCACAATTCATCGAATGTAAAATTCGTCGACGAACATTTGATCGAATAATGGATTTTTCGTCGACAAAGACCCAAAGGGAATAATGGTGACAAATGAAGGATTATTGATTTTTATTTTTTTTTCAAGATTTTGTTTAACACGTTGACGGACAGAACGTCTATAGACGTCTAATTTTAAATTGATGTAAGATGTAATGTGACACAACGTCTATATACGTTGCATTTTCCCTATTCTACTTTGCAAAATACATATAGTGTCACAACACTTGCTTATACATTTGACTTACTGTCCATCAACGTGTTAAATTTTCTGCTGTAGTCTAAAATGTTGATAAGTATCAATTGTCCGGAAATGCTCCATTCGCAAGTGCGCCGACAGCAAAAAGAAGAACGGTACAACATCACTAATTAAAATAGCGGTTTGTATTTGCTGCCTACTCTCCCACCGCAGCCAATTTTTTGCCAATTTTTTGCAGCTAATAATCCGTCTTTTGTCACCATTAATCCCTTTATCCTAAAGATAAATAACAGTTTGTCGACGATAAATCCATTCGACCAAATGTTCGTCGACGAATTGTACATTCGATGAATTATGCATTCGACCAACTGTTTGTCGACCAAATGTTGTCGACTAATTTTCCGTCGACGAAATGTTGTCGACCAACTTTCCTAGACCATGACGGGTACATCAGTCATACATTTTTATGTAGTAATTAAAAGCCTTCTATTAAATATCTTAATTAACAAAAACAAATCGAACAAAAAAACAAAATCCCAAATGAGTAACCAAATATGGAATAGGTACCCATATATGGAATATAGGCATAAACCAACATATCAATAACAAACATAGACATAAACATCTGAGATCAAATAAATTTAAATAAGAAAATAGTGATAAATGAAAGAAGTAGCTTAATTCACTTGCAGACATCACAGATCCGTGTATGAAACTATGGACCAGCACAATCATAATGAGCCCACTTACACTTAATCCACTATTCCATAATTAGGCACCAACGACTGTCCATATTAATTTGGATTTATACATTAGTTCAAACTGGGTACCCGTTCAAACTAGTATCAACATTTTTTCAAGTCGTAATATTTTAATTACAGAAGGTCATAAAATATCAAAATAAAGGTACTATTGATATACGCAATAGCATAACAAGTCTGTATTCATGCATAATAACCAATAATACTCGTTGAATATATTTACCCTTGAAATTTTCTTCTTCTTCTTCTTCAGGTGCCGTCCTCGTTCCGAAGTTTGGCTATCATCAAGGCCATGCGTATTTGTGATACCGTAGATCTAAATAATTGGCAGCTGCTGCACTTGTACCAATCTCTTACATTCTTCAACCATGAATGTTTTCTCCTGCCAATGGATCTTTTACCTATTATTTTTCCCTGAATAATTAATTGTAGTAGCTGGTACTTTTGTCCCCTCATTATATGTCCCAAGTATTGCAGTTTGCGCTTTTTAATAGTAAGCGCAAGTTCTTTTTCTTTCTGCATCCTTCGCAATACTTCCATGTTTGTCACTCTCTCTGTCCACGATATTGTCAGTATCCTGCGGTACATCCACATCTCGAATGAAATTTTCTGCGAGACGATAAAACAAAACGCGCCTGTCAGACACGTATCGTTCGCGCATTTGACACAGAGGTGTGAATACGATAATAAAGAGAGCGACTGAAATAAAGGATGGTATTGTAGTGCGCTTCCAACTTATATTTTCGGAGAAATCAAGGAATTCCATATTAGGACACTATTCCATATTTGGTTACTTTCTTTGCTCTAGCATTTAGCGTATCTTGGTTTGTTTATTTCTACTGCATCTTGATTTTAAATTTAGTATAAGTCATAATAATTATAAAATTTATTACTTTAATTATGCAATTAGAGAAAAATAAGAAGACACAGAACAAGATGGTTGGATGACGTGGAGGACGACCTGAAAACCATGAATATACGACAATGGAGGAGAAGGGCACATGAAAGATCTGAATGAAAGGACATATCCAGACTAGACAAGTAAAGACCCAGCCAAGGTTATGATGCCAAAAGGAGAAGAATGATGTAATTTAAGGGTCATCTGGGGTTTTCACTGAGGATGGCCTGATAGGACTAAAAGTTCTGAATGAAAATTTGTAAATTCATTTTGGATATTATATCTAATTTTTAATAAATTTATACCATTTTACACAAGAAGTTGTTATAGTAAGTTTTTTTTAAACTATGGTAGTATGGTAGGTATGCAGTCCACTAGTATTCTTCCTTTTAAATTTTAAATTATCGAGGGGTTCGAGCGAAAACCCGATAAATACCAAAATTATGAAATCCGGTACTTTTATTCCTGCTATAGTAAAGACACGTCTCCCATCACTGGTAAATGTTATTATTTGATATTAACATTTTTAAGCACAATAACTTAAAAAAAAATCAAACATGGTAAAAGCCGTTGACTCATATTTTCAAATAACACCAACCCGATATATAACTTAACTGATAAAAATACTTTTTTGTAAACATATTTATAATATGAGAATCCGGTAGAATCATTTATCTTCTTTTTCCTGTGTAAAGTTACTAATTTTATTAGAAATATTTCTAAGTTAAAAATTGATAATTAATTTTATTGGAGATGAAGATTACAAAATTGTTCATTTTGACAAAATATATTTATGCGAAAATCCGATAAAGAATTTTAGACTATGATAGTTTATTAAATTTCAGCACACTTTTTTCCTGCGAAAACCCAGTAAAAGATGGCGTAAATTGACAATTGAATATTAAGAAAAAAAGCGGTTTGAATGGGGCTATAATTATAATGAAAAACAAACTCAGAGCTTCCAAGGTACCACAGCAAATCAATTGTAGTAAATTTAAATTGAAGTGTACTGAAAAGTTGTTTGAAGACTATTGAAACTCTGTAGAAATTACTGGAGTCTAGTAGTAGTAGATTAGTCTAGAAAAATTTTTATTTTGTACAATATAACTGTTAAACTAATTAGGACTAGACTGGTCCCTAAAACTTCCCAAAGAAAGGAACGAACATTTAGTAAGAGTTTCTTTCCACTAGCTTACCATGAATGAATTCCAGTGTGTCAAAAGTTTTTTAAAAAACGCTGTGTATATTCTCAAATGATATAATAAATGCTGTAGCTAACAGTGATTCTACTGGATAATATTCTAAAGAGGACAATAGCGGAAAACGGTAACCAGTTAATAAAAATATCAAAAGATATTGGTTTGAATAAAAAAAAAACTCCTACTCTACGCCCTAAAAGGCTAAAACAAATTTCATCCCAAAAAGCAACCATATACTTACCAACTCCGGGCAATTTACCAAAGTTGTATAAAAGTACCTTTCCAATAAGTGAAGCAACGAAAACCGATTTGATAAAAATGTGCCAAGAAAATATTTTCGAGAAGATGTGCATACTTAAATAACAAATTTAAAAACCGGTACATAATTATATCGTAGATCGAATTCCAGACGTAATGATGTGAGAAGAATCGGAAGAAGACACATTTTACCTTTTAATTTTCTAAAAAGAATGCAGATTAATTTAGTTTTGTTGGAATACTATACAATTAACTTTTATTTTATAATTAAAAAAATTAAATAAAAATATAAATTTATAAATTAGGTAAAATCCGATAAATATCACGTTTATTTTTTTTTGTAAAGACGTTTTTATAAATTAAACTTAATAGTTATTTATGATATAAGTGTTAAAAGTACACGTTTAAGGCACGCATGTGAAAGTTTGTAGAATGAGCGATAGCGAGTTCTGCAATTCACATGAGTGCCTTAAAAATGTACTTTTTAACACGCATATCATACAATATTTTTTCTACAAACGTAATTACAGGACAATATCTACAAAAACTTTTACTTGAACTTGACTGACATTCAATTTTTATATTTTTTTGACATTACATCAAAATAGCCTGTACGGTCAATACGAACTGCAGTGCCTTAAATTTTTTTAAAGCACTAGTGCCTTAAAGTAGCATTTTTAACGCTCGTATGGAGTGCTAAAAATTGCATTTTTAACACGGTTGTAGAAAAAATAAATTATTCTAACTAAATATTAAATTCTCTACCATTTGGCTATAACAAATATTTGATAAAACTTCCTACGACGATTTTAAATCTTCTTTAAACTTCCTATAATCTTTATTCGTGATTATCTCTAAACAATGGTTTTGTGAGTTATCGGGTTTTCGCTCGAACCCCTCTTTATTATGTTTGTTTCTCATTTCAAATTAAATCTACTCTCTTCTATCTTATTTCTTTCGTCGTTGCTTAATATAATATAACAAAGAATCTTGTCTACAGTCGGAAAAATGAAAGAATACCCATGAACGAACATATAAAACACGCTGTATTTTCCTGTCACCGTGTCACAAAGAAAATTGCCCAGCGCAAGTACAGGTAATAATAATTTACATGTACTTGCGCTGGCCAATTTTTTGTATGACACGGTGACAGGAAAATACAGCGTGTTTTAATATGTTCGTTCATGGGTATTCTTTCATTTTTCCTACTGTAACCAACTTGTAACTGCTCTCTACGCCGCGTAGCGTAATGCGTTGCCAAAATCTACACTCAGGCCCTCCCACCTCCAATTTAAATCCGCCATTTGCTTTGTTTACACTGTGTCTCGTGCGGTAAGAAAAGGTGAGATTTGTGAGGAAATGGACCTCTTCGGAATTTTTTTGTGCAAGAAAACTTTGGGATAAGATTAAAAGTGTTAAGTGTGTTTTTTATCTGTTGTGTTTTGCTTCGGCGATTACTGAAACGGTAAGTGACAACACGTCTAGGTTAGAATATAGGAACACCGGCATTTGTTTTGATAAAAAAATCGAAATATATATTTATTTACTTACAATTTTTTTGTTATAATAGCATAACAAATTATTGACGTAAATTAAAAATGTGTACTGTTTGATGTCAACAAATCAATGTCAGAAGTACCTACTAACAATATTTTGAACAATGTATGCGTTTATTTTATTATTATCGATATTATTTTAAAAAATTGCTAGATAATTAAAAATATATTTTCGTAGATATTTTAAGAAAAAGTGGCTATGACGAACTATTATAAGTCAAATTTTTGTATCAGTTTTCTTGCCGAGTCATTTCTTGTAAGATAAAAGTATTATACAGGGTGTTTGGTAAAGAATGGGGCATACCTTAAACTTAGATTCCTGAGCTTAAAAAAGGTCTATTAAAGCTAACTTAGCTTAGTACAAAAGTTGATAATAACTGAAATACAGGGTGTCAAAGTTAAACTTTTTTTTTGTTTATTTTTGAATATTTCCTGACAGGCATGGGACAACAACACGAAATTCCGTACCTAAGTGGTGCTGGTATTGTACAATCTACTAAATTATGTTAAACAAACGTTTCTGGCTACTAAAAGAGGCGTACGACGGGGGAACGTGAATGGCTGACCCTTCCCAAATTCTACGCCACTGGCGGAATCGCTATTTTAGCGCTATTTTTGGGTTCTCCAATACTTTCAATGTAAAAGACGTACTCTTCATTCGTAACGGGAAAGCCATTAGCTTTCGAGATATTTGAAGCTAAAAATGAAGGAGCATAATATGATATAATTGATCCAAATAATGGCATAACCCAGACATCCAAAGTGAAAGTTATCCTTCAACACCAAATTGTTCTACATGGTCCACATAATGTTCAGAACAAAGTCACACCATTTTGAGCTTCTGGTTTGGGGGGAGAGGGGGGAAATCGGTAAATTCGTAGTTTTTTAGGTTTTTCGTCAATATTTCTAAAACTATGCGGTTTAGCATGAACAACCCTCTATAAAAAAATGTTCTACATTAAATTTGCAATAAAAAGGTCCTATGCATATTCCTCCTAAAATGAACGGTTCCAAAGTTACGGAGGTAGTATAGTATAATTTGGTCCAAAAAAGGCCTAACCCAGACATCTAAAGTAACAGTTTTGCTCCAACAGCAAATTTTTCTATATGGTTCACATATTGTTCAGTAAAAAGTTACACCATTTTGAGCTTCCGGTTTGGGGGAGAGATGGGGGAAAAGTCGGTAAATTAGTAGTTTTTTTACGTTTTCAATATTTTTAAAACTATGCATTAGCGTAAACAATGGTCTATACAAAATGTTCTAAATAAAATTTAAAACAAAAAAGGTCCAATACAGAATTGTCATAATATCAACGGTTCCAGAGTTACGGAGGGTGAAAAGTGGAGGTTTTCGATACTTTTTATATTATCTGGGCAATTGATGATGATTTTGGTGGTGAGGTTGACGTTTTTTCAAGGGCTTATCACTAACATATCATCGGCCACTGAAATAGCAAATTTTATTTACAAAACACAATCCTGTTAAAGAAAATTTCTATAAATTGCCCAAAGAATATAAAAAGTATCGAAAACCTCCAATTTTACCCTCCGTAACTCTGGAACCGTTGATTTTATAACAATTATGTATCGGACCTTTTTTATTTTAAATTTCACGTAGAACATTTTTTTATAGAACATTGTTTTTGCTAAAGCATAGTTTTAGAAATATTGACGAAAAACGTAAAAAAACTACTAATTTACCGAATTTTCCCCCATCTCTCCCCCAAACCGGAAGCTCAAAATGGTGTAACTTTTTACTGAACAATATGTGGACCATATAGAACAATTTGGTGTTGAAGGAAAACTTTTACTTTGGATGTCTGCGTTAGGCCTTTTTTTGGACCAATTATACTATACTACCTCCGTAACTTTTGAACCGTTCATTTTAAAAGGATTATGCATAGGACCTTTTTTATTTCAAATTTAATGTAGAACATTTTTGTATAGAAGGTTATTCATGCTAAACCGCAGAGTTTTAGAAATATGAACGTAAAAAACTACGAATTTCCCGATTTTTCCCCACTCTCCCCCCAAACCCGACGCTCAAAATGGTGTGACTTTTTTCTGAACATTATGTGGACCATATAGAACAATTTGGTGGTGGAGGATAACATTCACTTTGGATGTCTGAGTTTGGGTCTAGTTATCCCATACTAATACATTAATCAAAATAAGTGTGCCTTTTCATTTTTAACTTCAAATATCTCGAAAACTAATGACTTTACCGTTACGAATAAAGAGTATATTATTTGAACAGAAAGTATTGGAGAATCTAAAAATGATGCTAAAATAGCAGTTTCATCAGTGGCGTAGAATTTGGGAAGGGTCAACCATTCACTTTCCCCTGTCGTACGCCTCTGGTAGTAGCCAGAAACCATTATTTAACATAATTTAGTAGGGTGTACAGTGCCTACACTTTCTGTCACACGGATATATGTCAAATTATTTTAAAGTATTCTTTTTTTTTAAATAATTTATTCTTTAAAAAAAATCAATGGGAAAATCCCAATAGTTGGCTGTATACCATAGTTTAAAAAACCAATACAGAAGTAAAAACTTCGAGATGTATTCTGGTATAAAATCGTTTATTTAAAACTATAAAATGTCATCGATTGCAGAACGTTTTCGTTCTAAACAGAACATCTTCAGTGCCTAGAATGAAGTATTTCCACGTTAGTTTAAAGCAAAAGGTTAAAAATGTGACTGTTAAAATGAAAAATGTGGGAATACTTACATCCTGCCGAGTATTTTGAAACTAGCACACTGTAAATAGTGTTAACATCATCATATATGGTTTACATAATGTAATATGTTAAAATGTTATGACTACAAGTCGATGTTAATGGATAAAGTGGAACACATGCTAAAAGGGTGCCATGGTTCCCTGCTCGAAGATACTAGGTACTTGCCAATTCAATGGGCACAGACCAACTGAGAAATTATGAAGTGGATATACAATTTGACAAGGGTGACATGACATGACAAGATAAAGCCAATTTTTGGTTAAAGTTTCATTTGATTTTGGATTTTTTAATAAAATGTGAAGGTTTGTCTGCAAAAATAATTTAAATTATTTGAATAATAAAATCTACTGTAAAGTTTAAATTAGCAACTCTCTATTCCAGAATAACTTATAGATTCATTAAATTTAATGCAGATATATTACGTGGTTTAAGTTGTGACGTCATCGGATGTGAAATGACGAGATGAAAGTTGAGTTTTGTTGAAACATCTCGTCATTTCACATCCGATGACGTCACAACTTAAACCACGTAATATATCTGCATTAAATTTAATGAATCTATAAGTTATTCTGGAATAGAGAGTTGCTAATTTAAACTTTACAGTAGATTTTATTATTCAAATAATTTAAATTATTTTTGCAGACAAACCTTCACATTTTATTAAAAAATCCAAAATCAAATGAAACTTTAACCAAAAATTGGCTTTATCTTGTCATGTCATGTCACCCTTGTCAAATTGTATATCCACTTCATAATTTCTCAGTTGGTCTGTGCCCATTGAATTGGCAAGTACCTAGTATCTTCGAGCAGGGAACCATGGCACCCTTTTAGCATGTGTTCCACTTTATCCATTAACATCGACTTGTAGTCATAACATTTTAACATATTACATTTATGTAAACCATATATGATGATGTTAACACTATTTACAGTGTGCTAGTTTCAAAATACTCGGCAGGATGTAAGTATTCCCACATTTTTCATTTTAACAGTCACATTTTTAACCTTTTGCTTTAAACTAACGTGGAAATACTTCATTCTAGGCACTGAAGATGTTCTGTTTAGAACGAAAACGTTCTGCAATCGATGACATTTATAGTTTTAAATAAACGATTTTATACCAGAATACATCTCGAAGTTTTTACTTCTGTATTGGTAATTTATTCTTTATTTAAAATTTTAGGAACTACGTGTGCCCGGTACTATAAAACTATTTGACATATCCTTATGATACTTGGCAGAAAGTGTAGGTACTATACACCCTACTAAATTATGTTAAATAATCGTTTGTGGTTAACACCAGAGGCCTACGATATGGGAAAGTGAATGGTTGATCCTTCGCAAATTCTACGCCACTGACGAAACTGCTATTTTAGCATAATTTTTAGATTCTCCAATACTTTCTATGCAAATAATATACTCCTCATTTGTAACGATAAAGTCATTAGTTTTCGAGATATTTGAAGTTAAAAATGAAAAGGCACACTTATTTTGATTAATGTATTATGCTCCTTGGTTTTTAGCTTCAAATATCTCGAAAACTAATGGCTTTATCGTTACGAATGAAGAGTACATTTCTTACATAGAAAGTATTGGAGAATCAAAAAATTGTACTACAATAGCAATTCCGCCAGTGGCGTAGAATTTGGGAAGGGTCAGCCATTCACGTTCCCCCGTCGTACTCCTCTGGTAGTAGCCAGAAACGTTTGTTTAACATAATTTACTAGATTGTGCAATACCAGCACCACTTACCAAATTTCGTGTTGTTGTCCCATGCCTGTCAGGAAATATTCAAAAATAAATAAAATAAAAGTTTAACTTTGACACCCTGTATTTAGGTTATTATCAACTTTTGTACTAAGGTAAGCTAGCTTAAATCGACCTATTTTTACCTCAGGAATCTAAGGTTAAGCTATGGTCCATTCTTTACCAAACACCCTGTATATAGTCTATTTACTCACCTTTACCTCTTATTCTTTACCTTTTGAGGAGTTTTGGTGGATTTTCTCCATCTTATAGACGTAAAAATAAATCAACTTAAGGTTTATTAATATGTTATATATAATTTAAAGTAACTATGTCCTTTAGGACATTCAAACCTTGAGCGAAACAACTTTAGACCCCCAAACACATGTGTTTTGAGGGTTTTTAAGGATTTCTTCGAGTTTTGTGGGGTTAATAATTTTTTCCCACTCCCAAACCCTGTAACTTCCCTAAAACGTTATTTTTTAATTTTTTTCGGTGGGTTGCAATCTATTTAAAAATTCCAAAATTTCACACGCATTGTTGAGGCTTTTACAAAATTTCTCTATTTTTTATAGACCCCTAAAATGCACTTTTTCGAAAAAAGTATATTACTTTTTTTGGAGATCTAATTTTGGAGACTGCAGGTCTAATTTTTTTATTTTATGTATTTTATCAAAAACTATATTTCTAATTTTTGACAGATTTTTCCGTAAGGTGCGCCACCTTCAAAGCTGTTTTTAGGGGTTTTTGGGGATTTTCCCATTTTAAAAACTTCAAAATATGTCAAATCAAGGTTTTTTATAGGTTTCAATACCAATATATTACTTGAAGTAAATGAATCTTTTGAGATATTCAAAAATTTGACGAAACACCTTTAAAATCCCAAAAAGCGATGTTTTTTAAAAACTCGTAAAGATCCTAAAAAATCTTGAATAAAAGCATTTTTTTGGGTTTAAAGGCGAAACGCCCAATTTTTGAATATCCTAAAGACCTCAGTTACTTCCAGTTACATATAACCTATAAAACACCTTGATTTGATCATTTTGAAGTTTATAAAATGGAAAAAATTCCCAAATTCTTAAAACGAGAAACGGAAAAATCTTAAAAAAACGAGAAATATATTTTTTGATAAAATACATAAAATAAAAAAAAAAAAGATCTGCAGCCATCTCAAAAAAAAAATTTATGCACTTTTTTTTGAAAAAAAAAAATTAGGTTATGTACACTGAACCTGCGGGTCTGTAAAAAATAGACAAGTTTTGTAAAAGCCTGAACTATGTGTGAATTTTTAAAAAAATTTAAGTTGATTGCAACCCATCAAAAAAAAGAGTTACAAACGAAAAAATGACGTTTTTGTCGGTAAGGGGAGAGGGGAGGGGTTGAGTTTTATTTTTTAATTAAATAGAACCGAAAAAAATATGAATAAAAATTGAATTCTGGTAGTGAAAGTTGCCTACCTTAAATGGGGTAGGTACCCTTTAATACGCTTAGAACCTAATATGTATTTCAAATTTCATAGGCTGCATGACTGTTACTATTCCTGAATTATAAATGGAAGCTTTCTTCGGTAAAATTAAAATTTTTTATTTAACATCACTTAAAATATTTTTTACAAAAATAATAAATAAAACATACAAGCAATAACAAATCAAGATTCTTTGTGAATACAGTACTCTAAGGGCCGGTTGTTCGAACGCTAATCAACAATGATCATTATCAAATATTTAATTACTGTCACCAAAACTGTCAATGTCAACTTTGTTTGGGTTGCCGAAAACATAATTAATTACAATTATGAGATTTATTATTAATTATGTTAATAATTATTGTTATATTAATTGATTATAGACTCCACAGACTTTTTAATAACCCAAACAAAGTTGACATTGACAGTAATTAATTATTTGATAATGATCATTGTTGATTAGCGTTCGAACAACCGGCCCTTAGAATTGAGAAAAACGACCACAGGCCGCCTCAAGGTCTGCTTGCTGGGACTTGTTCCCGATTGAACACTTGTTGTGGTAGTTGGATTATTCGTAACTTGTAACTTATCCTTACTTCCACATGACAATCTTACAGTTATGTCTTCTGAACATTTGCCGTTTCTAATCATTTCACTGGATGCGGAGAGAGGAAGATTGCAGGAGGCACTGCATCTGTTATTAGAATTAGGATCTAGCAAAGATAGATAGAAATTTTCTAACATTGGTGTATTGCAAATTGCAACCGTGACCACTACCGGGGAATATCCAACCTAAAATAAAATATTTAATTGTTAATGTTGTTTGGAATAAATAAAATACTGAAAATAGTGATTGATAATGGTAGGTGAGCCCAAGAGGGGGTTTTTTGCAGTTACTCGAGCGCATCAGATTATCACATGTTGAGAAACCTTGTACCCTGGAAATACCATATATTGGCTCTTAATACAGGGGAGTTTGTTAAGGGGGATCCGAAAAAAAAATCTATCCTTGGAAAAACTCGAAATCGTCAGATTAAGATAAGGTAAGTTAAGTACATGCAAAACAGTGTATATTTGAAAAAATCTCACGATTTTAGTGGGGCGTACGGAAATGGGCGAGTCACAAAGTTTCACAAAAAAAGCGAATATTTCGCGAAATGAACGTCAGGTCGAAAAACTAAAAAATATGCTCTAACAAGAAGTAAAACCACTTCTATGTAAATTGGTATATTTATTAAAACTTAAAAATCCCAATGGATTGAATAAAAATGTCCAATTCAGAACGTTTTCAGACCTATCGGTCCATCATCAGTGAATCTACAATAAAATAAGTAATCCCACTATTAGAATTGAAAGATGGTTGAAATTTTTAAAAGCTAAAAATGTGGTTAGATTACTTACGTGCATACTTGCTAAATAGCCCCAGAACCAAACAATGGTTGAATTTAAAATTCAATTTACATTATTTAAAAATAATATTAAACAGGCTAAACGCCGATGTTACAGGATATTGCCTATGGGAACATGGTGAAACCCTACCAAAACCTCAATCAACCATCTCAGGCCAACTTTGACTATAAAGTGACACTAATGTCTAAGGAACTGTTTGAAGTGACATTGACAGTAGAGAAAAAGGTAGTCGATTTTCAATGTTAATTAACCAAAAGGTCATGACCCACAACAAATGATAAAGATTTTAATATCTGAAAATGTCTAACATTTTAAATCTATTGGTTATTGAAAAGAAATTGTGATATACAAAATTAATTTAGAATATAAGATTATTTATATTGACTGTATACCATAACATTAGATTGATCAAATTGATAGAAAGAAAGTAAGATGCTGTCAATAAAGATAAAAAGATAAAAATAGATGAAGGTGAGAAAAGAGAAAAATCAGTATTAGTTGGAAAGTTATTGTACAAAATGAATAAGTTGGTAGGCAATTTAATCTAGTCTATATTGTATTGGTGGTTGTATATGTAAAAGGAAAATATTGTTATTTAAAAATGCAAATTTTTGTAAATAATGGATTTGAGTTAGGATACAGTCAAATAATTAAAAGTGTGTAATATGTGAATGAAAAAGAATTGTAATTATTATGAGATGGTTTATTTTTTAATTTTATTTCAAAAGTTTTGAGAGAATTCTTGTGACAAAGTGTTGGTATGGGAAATTAGAGATAAAGTAATGTATGATTATAGCTGTTAAGTCCAGTTGATACAAGAATGAAATTAAAATGAAAATAATATTGAAAGTGTACTGAATAAAATAAAACCAAAGTAAGAAAAAGAATATTGATATAATTTAATTGTAATGATAATGGATCTGAATGTGAGAACTGAAATCAAGTGAATGGATGTTAGTTGGAGAGGTAAAAGTTTTCTTGGAAAAAGTCAAAGACAAAAAGCAGAGGGCTGTGGTGTAAGGTATAAAGACAAGAATTTTAAGGGAAAGAGAGGGATAAAGAAAAGATGAGGTGTGGAATTAAACTGAACGAAGTAATGAAATGAAAAAGAAGTAAAAAGATGGTAGGGTGAATTAATGAGGTGATGGTTAATAGGGTTCAATAGTTAATAATGTTATTCGGGTAAAGGAGTTTGGAAGCAGTGAAGGAAAGAGGAAATTTTGAAAAAGGCGAGAGAGTAAGTTGAAAGAGAAAGAATAGGATAAAAAGAGGAAGTTGAAAAAATAGGAATTATGAGAATAATTGGCGGTGAATGGGGACAAAGTTGCGGTTAAGGGATGTTTGTCTATTGACACAGTTGGGACTCTTCTTCATGTCCTTGCCAATCTCCAAATCTTCGTATAAGTCTAAACGGAGTGTATTGTTTTGTTGAATATTGTGTATCAACTGGACACCTTCAGGAATCTTAAGTTCATGTTTATTGACTTTTAAATGGTGTGAAAAGGCAGAAGTGGTATCTCTCTTGCTGTGTTCAGCAGATCGGGTAGAAAGGGATCTGTAAGTTCTGCCGATGTAGGTGGCATCACAATCTGAACAAGAGAGTCTGTATACCCCACTCCGGTTCATATAATGGATAGGATCTTTGGTATTAGTTAAACTTTTGCTGAGAGTGTTATTAACTTTGAAAGATATTTTTATGTTGTCACAAGAATTTGAAATGATATGTTTGACTCTTTCAGATAATTTGGAGTTATTGAATGGTAAGGAGGCATAGATGGGAGTAGTTGTGGATGATGTAGAGAAAGCGGATTGTTGTAGTAATTTGAGTTCTCTTTTTTGTTGAAGTTTAGTGATAATGTCTGGGTCATAACCATTGTTGACTGCAATCTGTTTGATAATATTCAACTCTTTGTTGAATTCAGTTACGGATAAAGGAATAGAGTTTAATCTATGTATAAAACTGCGAAAAGCAGAGAGTTTATATGATAAAGGGTGATTAGAAGTAGAATGGATAACATGATCTGTCTGTGTTGGTTTACGGTAGATACCAAAGTTGAAGTGGTCATGTAGTCTGGTAATAGATAAATCCAGAAAGTTAATGGAGTTAGAAGATTCTAGTTCCATGGTAAAGGTGATATTAGGATGGATTTGATTTATTTTGTGAAGTAAGTTGTGAGCTGAATCAGAGTTACCAGAAATGAGGACTAAAATGTCATCAACATAACGGAACCAGTGTAAGATCTCTGGATTTTTTATGATATAGTTGGATTCTAAGTGATCCATAAAAACATCAGCTAAGAAAGGGGATAAGCAACTACCCATTGCTAAACCGTCAGGTTGTTGATAAAAGTTGTTATTAAAAACAAAGTAATCTTGAGATAGACAAATTTTGAGAATGTTTATAATAGACGAAGTGGTGGTGGAAGTGACAGAATTATTTAAGAGGAGTGAATTAACCAGACTAATCGATTCATTTTTTGGTACTGAAGTAAATAAATTGCTAACATCAAAAGAAAGCATAACAATATTTGGATTAAGATTGACAAGTTGAAGTTTTTCAACTAATTGGCGAGAATTCAAAATAGTAAACTGTGGGGTAAAGTTAATAAAGTTTTTAATGGTGTTAAGAATGAATTTAGATAAAATAGAAACTGGAGTGTTAATGAAGCTGACAACGGGACGAATAGGAATGTCAACTTTGTGTATCTTTGGTAAACCGTATAACCTGGGGGTGAGTGGATTTGATGGAATTTTAGTATATGGTGCTTCAAATTCAGAAAAGAATTCAGTAAATTGCTTTAAGTTGGTTTTCATCTTCGAAACAAAAGATTTAGAGGGATCAACAGGAAGCAAAGTAAAGTTATTGTTGTCTAGGAAAGAGGTGACTTTGTCAATGTATAATTGTTGGTCTAAAATAACAAGGCAGTTACCCTTATCTGCTTTGCTGAAGATGAGGTGGTGGTTTTGGATCTTATTTTTGATAGATTTGAGTGTGGAGAGAAGGGATTTAGACTTATTATATGAGAAATTGGGAAAAGAGAGAGATGAAGAAGTTTGTGTAGAAGTAGAAGGGGAACTGATGTTGGTAAGAGAGGAGTTATTGTTGGAAAGAAGTTTAGTTTTGAATTTGTTGATAGTTTGGATGCAAGAGTTTCTGATTGAAGTTTTTTGTGTGAGTGAAATGGAAAGATTCTGAATAACCATGTCGGTCTCTATGGAAAGACTCTCAAGATCTTTGATAGATAAATTGCTAGGAATGGAGTGTTTGAGGCCGAGGTTTAAGAGTTTTAATTCGTCATCAGAAAATTGGACTTTTGAGAGATTTTTGATTCTTGGGTGGAATCGAAAATTGGAATAATTTTTATTACGAGAAGCTTTTTGTTGATCAAGTCTAATCTTATTGTTGATTAAGTGTTTTAATTTATTATTGACTCTATTAAATTTAACTGAATGTGAATGATCTACCTTATCCTGAACGTCTGACATAAAAGAATTAAGATTAATAAATTGTAAAGTTTCAAGTAGAGAATCATATGTTACCTTTAGCTTACATTCTATGTAGTTGAGTTTACTGTAATGTTTACAAATCTCTTTCTTCATGAGTTTAATCTGCATGGAGGTCCTGATGTTAGGATGTACATTATTGGATGTTCTAACTCTACAAAATGTTGGGAAGACTTTATGATGTAAACATCTTGAAATGAACCATATGTCCAGCTTTATGTTGCTCCGTTGTGTGGCTAATCGCAAGTATTGTAGCGCCAAGTTGACCATACTGTCATATATAAACTAAAAGGGAGGTTCCCTAGGTTGGCTGTATACCATATAGTTAAAAAACTCTAACAAGAAGTAAAACCACTTCTATGTAAATTGGTATATTTATTAAAACTTAAAAATCCCAATGGATTGAATAAAAATGTCCAATTCAGAACGTTTTCAGACCTATCGGTCCATCATCAGTGAATCTACAATAAAATAAGTAATCCCACTATTAGAATTGAAAGATGGTTGAAATTTTTAAAAGCTAAAAATGTGGTTAGATTACTTACGTGCATACTTGCTAAACAGCCCCAGAACCAAACAATGGTTGAATTTAAAATTCAATTTACATTATTTAAAAATAATATTAAACAGGCTAAACGCCGATGTTACAGGATATTGCCTATGGGAACATGGTGAAACCCTACCAAAACCTCAATCAACCATCTCAGGCCAACTTTGACTATAAAGTGACACTAATGTCTAAGGAACTGTTTGAAGTGACATTGACAGTAGAGAAAAAGGTAGTCGATTTTCAATGTTAATTAACCAAAAGGTCATGACCCACAACAAATGATAAAGATTTTAATATCTGAAAATGTCTAACATTTTAAATCTATTGGTTATTGAAAAGAAATTGTGATATACAAAATTAATTTAGAATATAAGATTATTTATATTGACTGTATACCATAACATTAGATTGATCAAATTGATAGAAAGAAAGTAAGATGCTGTCAATAAAGATAAAAAGATAAAAATAGATGAAGGTGAGAAAAGAGAAAAATCAGTATTAGTTGGAAAGTTATTGTACAAAATGAATAAGTTGGTAGGCAATTTAATCTAGTCTATATTGTATTGGTGGTTGTATATGTAAAAGGAAAATATTGTTATTTAAAAATGCAAATTTTTGTAAATAATGGATTTGAGTTAGGATACAGTCAAATAATTAAAAGTGTGTAATATGTGAATGAAAAAGAATTGTAATTATTATGAGATGGTTTATTTTTTAATTTTATTTCAAAAGTTTTGAGAGAATTCTTGTGACAAAGTGTTGGTATGGGAAATTAGAGATAAAGTAATGTATGATTATAGCTGTTAAGTCCAGTTGATACAAGAATGAAATTAAAATGAAAATAATATTGAAAGTGTACTGAATAAAATAAAACCAAAGTAAGAAAAAGAATATTGATATAATTTAATTGTAATGATAATGGATCTGAATGTGAGAACTGAAATCAAGTGAATGGATGTTAGTTGGAGAGGTAAAAGTTTTCTTGGAAAAAGTCAAAGACAAAAAGCAGAGGGCTGTGGTGTAAGGTATAAAGACAAGAATTTTAAGGGAAAGAGAGGGATAAAGAAAAGATGAGGTGTGGAATTAAACTGAACGAAGTAATGAAATGAAAAAGAAGTAAAAAGATGGTAGGGTGAATTAATGAGGTGATGGTTAATAGGGTTCAATAGTTAATAATGTTATTCGGGTAAAGGAGTTTGGAAGCAGTGAAGGAAAGAGGAAATTTTGAAAAAGGAGAGAGAGTAAGTTGAAAGAGAAAGAATAGGATAAAAAGAGGAAGTTGAAAAAATAGGAATTATGAGAATAATTGGCGGTGAATGGGGACAAAGTTGCGGTTAAGGGATGTTTGTCTATTGACACAGTTGGGACTCTTCTTCATGTCCTTGCCAATCTCCAAATCTTCGTATAAGTCTAAACGGAGTGTATTGTTTTGTTGAATATTGTGTATCAACTGGACACCTTCAGGAATCTTAAGTTCATGTTTATTGACTTTTAAATGGTGTGAAAAGGCAGAAGTGGTATCTCTCTTGCTGTGTTCAGCAGATCGGGTAGAAAGGGATCTGTAAGTTCTGCCGATGTAGGTGGCATCACAATCTGAACAAGAGAGTCTGTATACCCCACTCCGGTTCATATAATGGATAGGATCTTTGGTATTAGTTAAACTTTTGCTGAGAGTGTTATTAACTTTGAAAGATATTTTTATGTTGTCACAAGAATTTGAAATGATATGTTTGACTCTTTCAGATAATTTGGAGTTATTGAATGGTAAGGAGGCATAGATGGGAGTAGTTGTGGATGATGTAGAGAAAGCGGATTGTTGTAGTAATTTGAGTTCTCTTTTTTGTTGAAGTTTAGTGATAATGTCTGGGTCATAACCATTGTTGACTGCAATCTGTTTGATAATATTCAACTCTTTGTTGAATTCAGTTACGGATAAAGGAATAGAGTTTAATCTATGTATAAAACTGCGAAAAGCAGAGAGTTTATATGATAAAGGGTGATTAGAAGTAGAATGGATCACCCTTTATCATATAAACTCTCTGCTTTTCGCAGTTTTATACATAGATTAAACTCTATTCCTTTATCCGTAACTGAATTCAACAAAGAGTTGAATATTATCAAACAGATTGCAGTCAACAATGGTTATGACCCAGACATTATCACTAAACTTCAACAAAAAAGAGAACTCAAATTACTACAACAATCCGCTTTCTCTACATCATCCACAACTACTCCCATCTATGCCTCCTTACCATTCAATAACTCCAAATTATCTGAAAGAGTCAAACATATCATTTCAAATTCTTGTGACAACATAAAAATATCTTTCAAAGTTAATAACACTCTCAGCAAAAGTTTAACTAATACCAAAGATCCTATCCATTATATGAACCGGAGTGGGGTATACAGACTCTCTTGTTCAGATTGTGATGCCACCTACATCGGCAGAACTTACAGATCCCTTTCTACCCGATCTGCTGAACACAGCAAGAGAGATACCACTTCTGCCTTTTCACACCATTTAAAAGTCAATAAACATGAACTTAAGATTCCTGAAGGTGTCCAGTTGATACACAATATTCAACAAAACAATACACTCCGTTTAGACTTATACGAAGATTTGGAGATTGGCAAGGACATGAAGAAGAGTCCCAACTGTGTCAATAGACAAACATCCCTTAACCGCAACTTTGTCCCCATTCACCGCCAATTATTCTCATAATTCCTATTTTTTCAACTTCCTCTTTTTATCCTATTCTTTCTCTTTCAACTTACTCTCTCTCCTTTTTCAAAATTTCCTCTTTCCTTCACTGCTTCCAAACTCCTTTACCCGAATAACATTATTAACTATTGAACCCTATTAACCATCACCTCATTAATTCACCCTACCATCTTTTTACTTCTTTTTCATTTCATTACTTCGTTCAGTTTAATTCCACACCTCATCTTTTCTTTATCCCTCTCTTTCCCTTAAAATTCTTGTCTTTATACCTTACACCACAGCCCTCTGCTTTTTGTCTTTGACTTTTTCCAAGAAAACTTTTACCTCTCCAACTAACATCCATTCACTTGATTTCAGTTCTCACATTCAGATCCATTATCATTACAATTAAATTATATCAATATTCTTTTTCTTACTTTGGTTTTATTTTATTCAGTACACTTTCAATATTATTTTCATTTTAATTTCATTCTTGTATCAACTGGACTTAACAGCTATAATCATACATTACTTTATCTCTAATTTCCCATACCAACACTTTGTCACAAGAATTCTCTCAAAACTTTTGAAATAAAATTAAAAAATAAACCATCTCATAATAATTACAATTCTTTTTCATTCACATATTACACACTTTTAATTATTTGACTGTATCCTAACTCAAATCCATTATTTACAAAAATTTGCATTTTTAAATGACAATATTTTCCTTTTACATATACAACCACCAATACAATATAGACTAGATTAAATTGCCTACCAACTTATTCATTTTGTACAATAACTTTCCAACTAATACTGATTTTTCTCTTTTCTCACCTTCATCTATTTTTATCTTTTTATCTTTATTGACAGCATCTTACTTTCTTTCTATCAATTTGATCAATCTAATGTTATGGTATACAGTCAATATAAATAATCTTATATTCTAAATTAATTTTGTATATCACAATTTCTTTTCAATAACCAATAGATTTAAAATGTTAGACATTTTCAGATATTAAAATCTTTATCATTTGTTGTGGGTCATGACCTTTTGGTTAATTAACATTGAAAATCGACTACCTTTTTCTCTACTGTCAATGTCACTTCAAACAGTTCCTTAGACATTAGTGTCACTTTATAGTCAAAGTTGGCCTGAGATGGTTGATTGAGGTTTTGGTAGGGTTTCACCATGTTCCCATAGGCAATATCCTGTAACATCGGCGTTTAGCCTGTTTAATATTATTTTTAAATAATGTAAATTGAATTTTAAATTCAACCATTGTTTGGTTCTGGGGCTATTTAGCAAGTATGCACGTAAGTAATCTAACCACATTTTTAGCTTTTAAAAATTTCAACCATCTTTCAATTCTAATAGTGGGATTACTTATTTTATTGTAGATTCACTGATGATGGACCGATAGGTCTGAAAACGTTCTGAATTGGACATTTTTATTCAATCCATTGGGATTTTTAAGTTTTAATAAATATACCAATTTACATAGAAGTGGTTTTACTTCTTGTTAGAGTTTTTTAACTATATGGTATACAGCCAACCTAGGGAACCTCCCTTTTAGTTTATATATGACAGTATGGTCAACTTGGCGCTACAATACTTGCGATTAGCCACACAACGGAGCAACATAAAGCTGGACATATGGTTCATTTCAAGATGTTTACATCATAAAGTCTTCCCAACATTTTGTAGAGTTAGAACATCCAATAATGTACATCCTAACATCAGGACCTCCATGCAGATTAAACTCATGAAGAAAGAGATTTGTAAACATTACAGTAAACTCAACTACATAGAATGTAAGCTAAAGGTAACATATGATTCTCTACTTGAAACTTTACAATTTATTAATCTTAATTCTTTTATGTCAGACGTTCAGGATAAGGTAGATCATTCACATTCAGTTAAATTTAATAGAGTCAATAATAAATTAAAACACTTAATCAACAATAAGATTAGACTTGATCAACAAAAAGCTTCTCGTAATAAAAATTATTCCAATTTTCGATTCCACCCAAGAATCAAAAATCTCTCAAAAGTCCAATTTTCTGATGACGAATTAAAACTCTTAAACCTCGGCCTCAAACACTCCATTCCTAGCAATTTATCTATCAAAGATCTTGAGAGTCTTTCCATAGAGACCGACATGGTTATTCAGAATCTTTCCATTTCACTCACACAAAAAACTTCAATCAGAAACTCTTGCATCCAAACTATCAACAAATTCAAAACTAAACTTCTTTCCAACAATAACTCCTCTCTTACCAACATCAGTTCCCCTTCTACTTCTACACAAACTTCTTCATCTCTCTCTTTTCCCAATTTCTCATATAATAAGTCTAAATCCCTTCTCTCCACACTCAAATCTATCAAAAATAAGATCCAAAACCACCACCTCATCTTCAGCAAAGCAGATAAGGGTAACTGCCTTGTTATTTTAGACCAACAATTATACATTGACAAAGTCACCTCTTTCCTAGACAACAATAACTTTACTTTGCTTCCTGTTGATCCCTCTAAATCTTTTGTTTCGAAGATGAAAACCAACTTAAAGCAATTTACTGAATTCTTTTCTGAATTTGAAGCACCATATACTAAAATTCCATCAAATCCACTCACCCCCAGGTTATACGGTTTACCAAAGATACACAAAGTTGACATTCCTATTCGTCCCGTTGTCAGCTTCATTAACACTCCAGTTTCTATTTTATCTAAATTCATTCTTAACACCATTAAAAACTTTATTAACTTTACCCCACAGTTTACTATTTTGAATTCTCGCCAATTAGTTGAAAAACTTCAACTTGTCAATCTTAATCCAAATATTGTTATGCTTTCTTTTGATGTTAGCAATTTATTTACTTCAGTACCAAAAAATGAATCGATTAGTCTGGTTAATTCACTCCTCTTAAATAATTCTGTCACTTCCACCACCACTTCGTCTATTATAAACATTCTCAAAATTTGTCTATCTCAAGATTACTTTGTTTTTAATAACAACTTTTATCAACAACCTGACGGTTTAGCAATGGGTAGTTGCTTATCCCCTTTCTTAGCTGATGTTTTTATGGATCACTTAGAATCCAACTATATCATAAAAAATCCAGAGATCTTACACTGGTTCCGTTATGTTGATGACATTTTAGTCCTCATTTCTGGTAACTCTGATTCAGCTCACAACTTACTTCACAAAATAAATCAAATCCATCCTAATATCACCTTTACCATGGAACTAGAATCTTCTAACTCCATTAACTTTCTGGATTTATCTATTACCAGACTACATGACCACTTCAACTTTGGTATCTACCGTAAACCAACACAGACAGATCATGTTATCCATTCTACTTCTAATCACCCTTTATCATATAAACTCTCTGCTTTTCGCAGTTTTATACATAGATTAAACTCTATTCCTTTATCCGTAACTGAATTCAACAAAGAGTTGAATATTATCAAACAGCTTGCAGTCAACAATGGTTATGACCCAGACATTATCACTAAACTTCAACAAAAAAGAGAACTCAAATTACTACAACAATCCGCTTTCTCTACATCATCCACAACTACTCCCATCTATGCCTCCTTACCATTCAATAACTCCAAATTATCTGAAAGAGTCAAACATATCATTTCAAATTCTTGTGACAACATAAAAATATCTTTCAAAGTTAATAACACTCTCAGCAAAAGTTTAACTAATACCAAAGATCCTATCCATTATATGAACCGGAGTGGGGTATACAGACTCTCTTGTTCAGATTGTGATGCCACCTACATCGGCAGAACTTACAGATCCCTTTCTACCCGATCTGCTGAACACAGCAAGAGAGATACCACTTCTGCCTTTTCACACCATTTAAAAGTCAATAAACATGAACTTAAGATTCCTGAAGGTGTCCAGTTGATACACAATATTCAACAAAACAATACACTCCGTTTAGACTTATACGAAGATTTGGAGATTGGCAAGGACATGAAGAAGAGTCCCAACTGTGTCAATAGACAAACATCCCTTAACCGCAACTTTGTCCCCATTCACCGCCAATTATTCTCATAATTCCTATTTTTTCAACTTCCTCTTTTTATCCTATTCTTTCTCTTTCAACTTACTCTCTCTCCTTTTTCAAAATTTCCTCTTTCCTTCACTGCTTCCAAACTCCTTTACCCGAATAACATTATTAACTATTGAACCCTATTAACCATCACCTCATTAATTCACCCTACCATCTTTTTACTTCTTTTTCATTTCATTACTTCGTTCAGTTTAATTCCACACCTCATCTTTTCTTTATCCCTCTCTTTCCCTTAAAATTCTTGTCTTTATACCTTACACCACAGCCCTCTGCTTTTTGTCTTTGACTTTTTCCAAGAAAACTTTTACCTCTCCAACTAACATCCATTCACTTGATTTCAGTTCTCACATTCAGATCCATTATCATTACAATTAAATTATATCAATATTCTTTTTCTTACTTTGGTTTTATTTTATTCAGTACACTTTCAATATTATTTTCATTTTAATTTCATTCTTGTATCAACTGGACTTAACAGCTATAATCATACATTACTTTATCTCTAATTTCCCATACCAACACTTTGTCACAAGAATTCTCTCAAAACTTTTGAAATAAAATTAAAAAATAAACCATCTCATAATAATTACAATTCTTTTTCATTCACATATTACACACTTTTAATTATTTGACTGTATCCTAACTCAAATCCATTATTTACAAAAATTTGCATTTTTAAATGACAATATTTTCCTTTTACATATACAACCACCAATACAATATAGACTAGATTAAATTGCCTACCAACTTATTCATTTTGTACAATAACTTTCCAACTAATACTGATTTTTCTCTTTTCTCACCTTCATCTATTTTTATCTTTTTATCTTTATTGACAGCATCTTACTTTCTTTCTATCAATTTGATCAATCTAATGTTATGGTATACAGTCAATATAAATAATCTTATATTCTAAATTAATTTTGTATATCACAATTTCTTTTCAATAACCAATAGATTTAAAATGTTAGACATTTTCAGATATTAAAATCTTTATCATTTGTTGTGGGTCATGACCTTTTGGTTAATTAACATTGAAAATCGACTACCTTTTTCTCTACTGTCAATGTCACTTCAAACAGTTCCTTAGACATTAGTGTCACTTTATAGTCAAAGTTGGCCTGAGATGGTTGATTGAGGTTTTGGTAGGGTTTCACCATGTTCCCATAGGCAATATCCTGTAACATCGGCGTTTAGCCTGTTTAATATTATTTTTAAATAATGTAAATTGAATTTTAAATTCAACCATTGTTTGGTTCTGGGGCTATTTAGCAAGTATGCACGTAAGTAATCTAACCACATTTTTAGCTTTTAAAAATTTCAACCATCTTTCAATTCTAATAGTGGGATTACTTATTTTATTGTAGATTCACTGATGATGGACCGATAGGTCTGAAAACGTTCTGAATTGGACATTTTTATTCAATCCATTGGGATTTTTAAGTTTTAATAAATATACCAATTTACATAGAAGTGGTTTTACTTCTTGTTAGAGTTTTTTAACTATATGGTATACAGCCAACCTAGGGAACCTCCCTTTTAGTTTAAAAAATATGCATTCAATATTTTTCAAAAATCTATCGAATGATATCAAACACGACCCCCCAAGGATAGGGGTGTGGGTAAATTTAAAATTTTAAATACGAACCCCGCGATATTTCACCAAATAAACATCCGATCGAAAAACTGAAAAATACATATATTCAGTATTTTTGAAAAATCTATCGACTGCCACCAAACACGACCCGCCACGGAGGTGGGGCGGAAGGTTACTTTAAAATCTTAAATAGGAGCCCCCATTTTTTATTGCAGATTTGGATTCCTTACATAAAAATAAGTAACTTTTATTTGAGACATTTTTTCGAATTATGGATAGATGGCGCTATAATCGGAAAAAACGATTGTGGAGCAGTCAATGAGGGTATTTTGCTCCGAATTCCATCCTACTACATCGATTTACTTGATATTTTCACAGTAAGTAGGAAATAGCCTAAGAAACAAAGTCTACTCTATGACGATGTGCGCTTCTATCTTGGGGGTGGTTTCCACCCCTTTTCGAGGTGAAACATTTTTTTGTTAAAATAGCCACGGAAGAGGCTAGATAACCTAATTTTAGTCAAAAACTGTTCTATAATTATTTTTTGAAAACAATACTTTTTGAGTTATTCGTGGTTGAAAATTGGCCATTTTCATTGACAAATGACACCTTTTCGGACGGATTTTTGCGAGTACCTTAAAAACTATGCATCTAACAAAAAAAATATACAAAATATTTTTTACCTAATAAAAAACAAAGAGATTCGTTCCTTCATAAATCTTCTAGTTATAATACAAAAAGAGATATGGTAGGTGAGAAGAGTTTGTTTTTTTGGTGCATGCTAAAACCGGTGTATTCAACTTCAAATAACAGAGAAACGGTCGATGTTAGGTGTATAATGATACTAATAACTTTTGTAGTGCTTGAAAAGGCATTTAAAATGAGCAATATTAAATGTCGATTACATTCAAACTAAGCGAGATATGCTACAAAAAAACTGATGACTAATGTATTTTAAGAAGAAATGAGAAGTGTATTTAACCACTCATCCATCAGAATTAAATTACATCGTTTTGCTTTTACAATACTTTTTACTATAGTGCTATTTCTATGTAAAAAAATTTTGACTGGTTTAAAATGAACGGTTTTTGAAAAAAAAAATAAGATCAAATTATACAGCACATTTTTTTTCGGAGTTGACTTTCACCTTTCTCTTTGTGAAGACAGAGAAATCAACTCAACCACCCACATGCTTGTGGCATCGTCATATGGTGCCTTGAGGTATGCCTTTTAAATTTCACCCCTCGCCAGGGTTTAATAAATAATATGCCAATGTACGACCTTTGGTCGGCATTTTAAGGGTTTTAACCCATGTATTTTTGGTGGCTTAGCATGTAGAGCTTGCTTAGAACACTGATGATGCTCCCTTTAGAGCGAAAACGTTCTGTATTTTAATGTAGCCCTTTTTTGGGTTTCAAACTAATATACCTTTTACACAGAAGATCTTTTTCTTCAATGTTTTTTAAATTTTCTTGAACATCTTCCTGTTTCTCCATGTAATTCGAAAATGATAGGAGATACGAAAAAAAGATATCACACAAAAATGTGGGGTTCTTTTAGGTAAAAATTTCGTTTTTATTTTTCATTACTGCATCTTTTATCATTTTCAAGTTACATGGAGAAAAAGGAAGATTTTTAAGAAAATTTAAAAATGCGCTCTATAATTTGATCTTATTTTTTTTAAAACCCATTCATTTTAAACCCGTCCAAGTTTTTGAACATGGAAATAACATTATAATAAAAGGTATTTTAAAAGGAAAACGATGCATTTACATTCTGGTGGATGGGGGTTAAAATCACTTCTCATTTTTTTCTTAAAATACATTAGTTATCAATTATGTTTGCAGCATATCCCGCTTAGTTTGAATGAAATGGATCTTTAATATTGCTCATTTTAAAGGTCATTTCAAGCACTACAAAAGGTATACATAATATTATACACCTAAAATCGACCGTTTCTCTGTTATTTCAAGTTGAATACACCAATTCGGGCATGTACCAAAAAAACAAACTCTTTTCTCCTACCATATCTCTTTTTGTATTATAAGTGGAAGATTTGTGAAGGCAAGCATCTCTTTGTATTTTTATAGCCTACAAAAATGTTTTATATAGTTTTTTTAGTTAGATGCATAGTTTTTAAGGTTCTCGCAAAAATCCGTCCGAAAAGGTGTCATTTTTCAATGAAAATATCCAATTTTCAAACACGAATAACTCAAAAAGTATTGAGTTTTCAAAAAAAAAAAAATATAGAACAGTTTTAGCTTAGAATTAGGTTCTCTAGCGAATTCCGTAGTTATTTTAACCAAAAAAAATTTCACCCTTGAGAAGGGGTGGGAACTACCCCCAAGATAAAAGTACACATCGGCATAGGGTAGACTTTGAATTAAGAGATAAGTAGAGGCTATTCCCAAAATTTCATTAAAATCCATGCAGTAGGATAGAATTCGGAGGTAATATCCTATTCTTGCTCCCATTGACTGGAGTATTGTTGAAAATGGAAAATTTAGTTAAAAAATGGAAAGTCCCCACTAAAATGGAAAACTTAACTTAATTTTTTTTTTAGTTTTAGGACCTAATCTTCACAATACAATAGGTCCCCATAACGCTCGAGTAACTGCAAATTTAGCAAACAATTAAAAATTTAATATTCACCATTTTCGAGCATACAGGTAATATGACCGGGTAATATGCGCGCCAATGATGAATATAAAATTCTTAATTATATGTCAAAAAATGTGCAATAACTACGTCTTAAAACCCAAAAAATTTCATTTGTATATCTCAACCCGTTTTATAGCAATAAATAAATCGTCGGTTTGTAAAAAAATTCAACACTTCCTATCTCGGAAACGAATATGCACTAGCTTTGTAACACTTACTTTTGAACTTTGTTGAATTTTCTAACCTGTAATTCCCCAATGGTTTGAAGTTTATTACGAAGCGAAAATCAACCGATTTACTGTTGGCAGGACCATATTTAAATTATATAAAATAATATGCAAGTACAAAAATATTAAAAGTAAATTTAAAACTTACCAATGTTAATACAATCACACTTTATGAGATTTCCTTCCAACATCATTTCAGTAGCAACGTTTTCATATGCTTCAACATCAGGATTAAGCGAACCAGCATCCATGGAATGGATCGTATTGTTTTTGAACTGATATATAAATCTTAGTGAACCGAAATTTTTGCCAGAACCTTCCAGCAATCCAGGACTGATTTTTTGCAAAGCGCCGCTTTTTAGATCCTCAAAAGTATTTCTCCAAATATAAACATTCGTGACAAGAATCGATATCGCATAAGGATGAAATGTTTTGACGTAATTGTTAGAAAAAGTAAATTTCTCTGCTGTTCCATTAAATGAAATGCCGGCGATATCAACAAATTTATTGTTTTTGATTTCTACGTTTTTACTGGTGACTTGAAATGCAAGGTGTTCCATAACCTCTATTTTACTATCCTCAATTATGAAGTGTGATAGTTTGTCCAGTTTAGCGAAAACAGCTGATGTTTGTACTCTGTTTATTTTAACATCGGTGAAAGTAAAATTACCAAAGTTTTCAGGAATTTGAAAAGCTCGTGATCCTATAGTGTCTATTGTTACGTTTCTAAACGAGAAGGCATAGAAATCCTTCTTTGGAATGATACAACCGTAAGAATGTGTGGTCCTCTGGATTTGAGCAAACGTATCTTTCGGAATTTCTTCTATAAATGCAATATTCTCGAAAATAACCGATGTTGGAACATGGGACTTATACTGGTGCGGTTAAATTTTTAGTCTTTTAACGTTTCTTACTTGTAAAACCTGTATGTTTTTATTTTCTCCTGTACATCTAAAAGATATGGTTAGGTTCACACAATTTTGAATAAGAAGATATTCGATATTGGATGGACTGCTGAATTGGTTGATATATAAAGTGAGATCCTGAAACCAGTTGAAAATAGAATTAATGTATCTGTAGATCAACAATTGGCATAAAGCTGGTTAAATATCCTATCTTTATCATTACATTATTAATAGTTTAAGATCCGAATCTAGGTCAACCTTCACCCGTCTGTTTACCAGATGAAACATTTTTTTATTAAATTTTATACATACACAAATACGTCTTGCACGACTTGTCTATCAAAACAAGAATAAAAAACCGCTAAACGCCGTAAAAATGAGTGGCGCATATAATATTCCAGCTACAAAAGAGCTGATAATAATATGAATATTACGTGGCGCGAAAATGTATTTTCATTTTGATGGAAAATAAAATTCTAGTTTTATTTTAAAAGATTTTTCCATAATATTTGCTAAATTTGAAGTAAAACGCTGCACAAAAGAGTAACCTTGATACAGTTTGCATTTTGATTTGAAGCTCTTTTGTGTCGCGTTTTACTTCAAATTTAGCAAATATTATGAAAATATCTTTTGAAGTAAAACTAGAATTATTTTATTTTCCAACAAAATGAAAATACATTTTCCTGCCACGTAATATTGATATCAGCTCTTTTGTAGCTGAAATATTGTATGTGCCACTCATTTTTACGGCGTTTAGCGGTGTCTTATTCTGGTATCACGAGTTTTTCAAAATGATTTATAAATTAAATGTATGAAGTTGAATGTAATGTTTCTCGATTACACGTTGGGCGTTATAAATGGTCGCCTTTGTCGCATTATCTCCCAAATGATCTAGTGTCCATCGAATGTTCACTATTTTTTTTTCTATTCGAAATAGATTGAAAAAAAATATTGGGCTGGCCGGTAAAAGGTAACTACATAAACCATTTTGGCGATAATGGTTAAATGGATTATAGGTACTTTGAGAATTCGATAACTTAAACGGCTTATTCCATTTTGATCACTAAACATGAGTTTAAAACTTATTGACAAGTAGTATCTGATGCTTTTAAGGTCAAGTATGATAACTGAAGGTATTACAGAAATTATTGAGTTTGAATAACCGTTTTTCCCATACGAAATAGATTTGATCATATTTATGAAGCCTATAACTTAAAAATTCGAAATTTTTCAGATATAAGGTATACACCGTTAGATACGTCTAGAGCCCTTCTACAAACGCACAATTATTGGCACAATTCGTAGGTTGAAATTTTGAGTAATTGGCGAAAAACCAAAATTTTCAAAGTTACTTTTTCAGTTTTTCGGCTATACTTATGGTGCTTAAGCACCATTTGAAAGCTTAACTCAACGCTATTGATTTGGTGTTTTTGCGGTTTTTCTGTCTTTCCCTGTACCGAATGTATATATATATAGTGGCTAAACACCCCTTTAGGGGTTACGCCGCTTACGCTCTCTAGATCTATGTTTTGAGGTAGATCAGTCCTCATGTTCGTTATTTAATTTTCTCTGTTATTTTTCTCCACTCTTTCCTGTCTCTGGTTTTCCCTTTCCAATGTCGTATGCCCGCATTGTTGAGATCACTTACTACTTCTTGTAACCATGTAGATCTTGGTCTTCCACGTCTTCTTTTGCCAGCTGGTGTCCATTCCAATATTGAGTATATCGTCGTAGTTGATCCGGATCTCCATATGTGTCCTAGCCATTTTGCTCTTTGCTGTTTTATTTTACATACTATATCCTCCTCAATTTCTTCCAGTAACTCAAGGTTCGTTCTTTGTCTAAATTCATTGTCATTTATTTTTATTGGTCCTAATATTGCTCTTAGTATTTTTCTTTCTTGTATTCTAAGGTTTTCCTCTTGTTTTTTTGTCATGCTAAGAGTTTCGGCTGCATACATCATCGTCGGTCGAATTATTGTTTTGTATACTTTCATTTTTGATTTCTTACTCAATAACTTATTTTTAAGTAATTTTTTATTTGCATGGAAGCTCTTATTTGCTGTAATAATCCTTTCTTTGATTTCGGTTTCTCTTTCTCCATTGTTTGTTATTAATATTCCTAAATATTTAAATTTTTCGACTTCTTCAAAAGTGTATTCTCCTACTCTAACCTTTCTGTTTTCAAAGTTTTTGTCAAATCTCATTATTTTGGTTTTCTCTTGGTTTATTTTTAATCCCATTACTTTTCCTTCTGTTACCATTTCGTTTAACATTCGTTCCATTGTTTTTCTATTTTTTGTTATTAGCACAATATCATCAGCGTATGCTATTATTTGTCCTTCTCTCGTTCGGAGGGTGCCTTTGTTGATCTTCCTGACGACGTATTCTAGGGCAAGATTAAACAGAGTTGCTGATAATGAATCTCCTTGTCTCACCCCTTTATTGATGACAAATTCTTCTGTGTCGCCTACTTGAGTTTTTATACTAACTACAGTTCTACTCATTGTCATTTGTATTAATCTTCTTAATTTATGTTGTATTCCCATTTCTTTCAGAGCTACCATTAGTTTTGATCTATTTATTGTATCAAATGCTTGTCGAAAATCTATAAAAAGCAGTTCAATTTCTATTTTATATCCATGAGCTTTTTCCATAATTTGTTTAACTGTATGTATGGCATCTGTTGTAGACTTTCCCTTAACAAATCCGCATTGATAGTGTCCTATGATATTCGTGGTAGCTTCGGTCAGTCTTCGTTGTATTAAGGCGGACATGATTTTATATGCTGTGTTTAATAGCGTCAGTCCTCTGTAGTTTTTACACATCTGTTGATCTCCTTTTTTATGAATCGTGATAATTTGTCCTTTGTACCATTCTTCCGGCATTTTTTCTTCGTCCCATATGTCTTTTATTAAATTGTATAATCTATCTTTTAATTCTTCACCACCATATTTTATAAGCTCCATATTGATACAGTCCGATCCTGAGGCTTTACCATTACGGCTGCTATTAATAATTTCCTCAACTTCCTCTTTTGTTGGTATTTGTAGCTGGTTTCCTAACATCATTGTCTCTTCTCCTCTGTTTTCATTTAGGTCTTGATCTTGTTGTTCTATTAATAATTCTTTAAAATAGTTAGTCCAAATTTCTTTATACTCTTCATCGTTTTCTGATACTTTTCCATTTTTATCTTTTATGCTTTTTATCTTCCCTTTAAACGTTTTGTTCTGCTCACTAATTTTCTTATAGAATTCTTTTGTGTTTCTGTTCTTACTCTCTTTTTCTATTTCTTTTATCTTATCATCCAACCACTCACGTCTAATTTTCCTTATTTTTTTCTTACATGCATGCCTTATTATATTGTATTCTTCCCTATAATCCTGTCTATTTGTTCTTATCCACATTTGTCTCATTTCTACCTTCTTTTTTAACATTTTATGGCATTCTTCATTATACCATTCTTGTCTTTTTTTGTTTCTTCACTTTGTCTTACATTCTTGTACCGAATGTATAGACACCCAAAAAATGCTTTTTTCTACGTACCCAGTCCTATAGGCTTATGGGTGGTCAAAAGTCACAAACTACACCGATTCTAAATCGACCCTAACCCCCTCTTGAAACATAGAAAAAAAATCCATATCGGTGTAACTTTTCCACATACATACAAACATTTCCCCTTTTAAAACAGCAATCGGTAACTTTTGAATGGTATAACCGATTTTCAAAATTAAACATGCGTTGGAAATGTAATGACCAATACTATCAGAAGCCGTAAGGCACATCAAAGAAATATGAAATGTAAATCACGTTTCATGGAAATAAAACACTGCTAAACAAATAGACGTTCGGCCATTTATGAAACTTTCCGAATATAAAAATGTGTTATGAGCATGAATCACACTCGTTTCATTGGTAAGCGGACTTCAAGATTTGATTAGCCGTGTTTAGTTTTCATGAAACGTGTTTTACGTTTTATGTTTCATGTTTTTCGTTTCATGTTTCGTTGGTGTGCGGCTTGCCTAAAGGTTGGTCTTGAATTTTTGAACTTTTTGGGATTTCTGGGGACGAGAACGAAAAACAGACCCTAAATGGGAATGGCCGTAAAATCCACACCCATGGACCAAAATGGATGGTTGACATAAATGGGTGGGCGAGTCTTTTCCTAAACTTTAAGATGGAATTCAGCCCAATTTTCAATTCAGTCAGATTTAGAATATCGAAAATTTCGTGTATGTATATAGTGTCGCATGTTGTGGGTCATTCGCGAGAACTGCCGTTCTCTGGAATAAGTTCATAGCTATCCTTACGGGAAGGGCGTAAGGTTTCAAATCAACATTTCAATCACATTTTTGTGAATTTTTTTGAAAGAATCGTATAATTATTTTACATTTAAATTAAATAAACATATTAAGAGGAAACAGTAGCGATCAATAGGTAGCGATAACGCGTTCCAAGATTGCGGCTGTAATTTTGAATATTTTTTCCAGATATTTGGCACACGTATTCGTAATATAATAAAGAATGGCGGTACAGAGCCCAATTTGAAAAATATATTAATATGTGGAAATTACTCTGTAATTAAATACAATATTAAAAAAACGAGCCTGTACCGCCATTAAGAAGAACAAAAAAATACACTTTCTTCAAATAAACTTTTTTATCCGATGCCTAGATTTTGTGTCATTTTGGAACTACTAAAATTTTTTATTTCATTAGTAGTTCCAAAATGACACAAAATCTAGGCATCGGATGAAAAAGTTTATTTGAAGGAAGTGTACTTTTTTGTTCTTCTTAATGGCGGTACAGGCTCGTTTTTTTAATATTGTATTTAATTACAGAGTAATTTTCACATATTAATATATTTTTCAAATTGGGCTCTGTACCGCCATTCTTTATTATATTACGAATAAGTGTGCCAAATATCTCGAAAAAATATTCAAAATTACAGCCGCAATCTTGGAACGCGTTTTGGCTACCTGTTGATCGCTACTGTATCACCTTAAGTACAATTCAAAGAAAATTAAAAAATATGTTTAAGGAAAAATATGGAAAAATAAGCCAACGGTAGCAAATTTTTACAGACACCTAAAAAAAGAGATTTTGCGGTGGACATCAGAACTTGTCATTGGATCATGTCAAATAAAAAAATTAAAAAGATTTTATTAGCTTATGTACGTTCTTTAAAGGTGAAATATCTAAATTTAAAAAAACCGCTTGGATTGACATGAAATTTGGCATACACATAGCTAACAAGTCAAAAAAAAGTGATATTGTGCCGATGTGTGCTTTTGCCCTAGGGGCATTGGCGTAGTTAGACTTTGAGCTTGGGGGGGGGGCACGGCTCCCTGAGCATCTTGAAGTATGATTAAGGGACCCAAAAAGCCCGCCGCAGGTGCCTCGGAGGCGAAAATTTTTTTGAGCACCACGCCCATTTTTCATTAAAAAAATCACCAATTTTGCTTCTTTTTTTTTTACCTGATCATATACATAGTCACACGAACAGAAACCATTTTCTAAACTTACAACTTAAAATCTTTATTAATTAGGAATACAAGTTATAATTTTACAAAGGTTCTTTTTATAAAATTACAAAAATAAAAATGAAAAAACCAATTCTTTTAGTAACGGGTATAGGTACATGTCATATAAGTAATTATAATAATGTTATTTTAGGTAAAACATATACATCTTATTATAATTTTGCTACAGAAACATGCTTCTAGGAAATTAACTCTTGTCTAAACAAGAGTTAATTTCCTATTTTTTTCAGCAAATTTACATAAAACTTTTTCAGCTGTTATTTTATTTTTTACGATTTCATTTTCTATATGTATTACTGAGAGATTAGAAAATCGATCCTGAATCATAGTAGCTCTTAGCCAAGTTTTGATTCTCCTCATAGCTGAAAAACTCCTCTCACAACTAGAAGAACTTACTGGCAATATTCTAGAAATTTGCAACAGTTTATACAGGTTGGGATAATATTCTTTTTTAATATGCTGCATTATATTATCTATATTTATTTCAGGTCCTTTTAGTTGCAACATATTCTTCATAACCACAGCTTCAGCATTTAAAGAGAAAGTATCAATTTTCAATATATTTTTATAATTGTCTACGAAATCTTGTGCATTCTCCAAATCTAATTTACAAAATGCATCAACTGATGTGGCTAATGGTAAATTTTCAAATCTACTCGTAAAATTAACTATTATATTGTCTAAAACTTGGTAGTAAATATTAATTTTCCAGTATTCTTTAGCCGTTATATCCTTTTTCAAGTCAAGTGTATTGCTTTTTCCTATAGTTGACTCAGTAAAAAAGTCATTTTGCTGTCGTCTTCTTTTTGAAACTCTTAAAGGCTCCAGTGAAATTTCGTGTTTTTCAGCAAATTGTTTAATATCTTGCCAAATTTTAAACTCAGATCTGTAACCTTTAAAAGTTTCAATAGTACTTGTTATTAGATCACTAGCCTGACCAAGAGTAGTATTTGTGTCTTGGAAACATTTATTTAGAACATTAATTATAGAAAGTACGTTATGGAGTATATGTAAAGAAACTACAAATTCAGGTTTAGTTATTGTGGTCAATAGCCCTATCGCTTCTATGGATTGCTTATCTCTATTTTCGGCGATTTCTTCTTCTAACTCTAGTTTAATGGTTTCGTAGTTTATAAGCACTGCTTTGCAATTTTCAAAACGACAACTCCATCTAGTTGTTGATAGACTGCCCAATTCACGGCTCGCTTTAACGCCAAGGCTATCTAATAACTTTTGCAGGTTGGCGTGATGACCGGGATGTGAAAAGTGCACATATAAGGCTTCGATGCCATTAAAAAAAACTTTAGCCAATGCAATATTTGCACACGAATCAACAACAACTAAATTTAGTCTATGTGCTAAGCAATGTATATAAACAGCACTAGGATGACTCTGTTTTATAATAGCCTGCAAGCCTCGATTTTTACCGGACATGACGCTTGCGCCATCGTAAGACTGTGCTATTATAGGAAGCTCGTTTAAACCATGTTTACTTAATTTTTCTAAAATAAGCCTAGCTAATCCCTGAGCATCTCTAGAGTCAGAACAATTAATGAAACCTATAAACCTTTCAACAATTTCTAAATCTATGACATACCTTATAATCAATGATAATTGTTCTTCTTTATAGCACCTTGCCTCATCCACGCTTAACGAAAAGAAACCACAGTTTTTAACTTCTTTAGCTATTTCCTGCAGAGTAAGGCTTGATATAATCTCAATTATTTCATTTTGAATGTCTGGACTGCAATAATTGGAGTATTTTTCAAAGTGGACAGAAAATTGCTTATCATATTTGGCAAAAACTTGAGCAATTTCCAGGAAATTGCCTCGATTCTTAGACGATACATCTTCTCGATGCCCTCTCAAAGCCAAACCTTGACGAATCAGGGTTAGTATTATATCAATAACTTTAGTTAAATATTCTCTATTTTGAATAACTTCTTTTTCTTTTTGTTTTAAAATTTGCTGGCAAACATCTCCGACTTCCGCAGTTTGGCGATAGTTTATATACATTTGGCTGCATGCAGCGTGAACCGATGATTCCGAATGTTTTTTTTAAGGCTTCTGACAGTTTCCTCCAGTTATTAAAACCACTTTTAATAAATTTTTCATTCTGGTCTCGTACGTTCTGTTTGCCAAAATGCCTGCACACAAAACAATATATTTTATCTTCCACTTTATTATATTCTAACCAGCTTTTATATGTTTCATAATATGTGGAAGAAAACGACCTCATTTTAGCTCCAAACCGCGATTTTGGGAAAACTAAAATTGGCTGCATTGGCCCGGTTTGAAGAGTCCCCAACCCCAATGTTTCCGTTCCCGTATCACCTCGGCTAATATCACTCTCAGCCAAAATGGAACTATTTGAAGAACTGTCCTTATCTTCGGCACTTATGGTAGATGAGCTGGCTACGTCTGCGATCCCTACGCAAATATTTTCTGGACTTTCGAGAGACTGCTCTACATTATTTCCTTCTTCATTTTGAACTGCTTGCTCGGTTCTTGTCTCGGTTCTTGTAGATGGGACAGAGTTCTCGCTTTGTGAAGAGCTTGAATGGCGAACCGATGATTGGGTATTTTGAAAATATGACCTTGTATCCTTAAATTTTTTCATGTTTATATCTAGAAAATAAAAACAGATGGTCATGCTTACATAATATGTACACATTACTGTGGGTCATTTTGATTGATGATCCATTTATTGAGATCTCAGCTACAACAATATTAAATGATTAAATGAACAAAGCTATAAACAAAAATGTGTAAGCAACTTTCAAATGCCATATGGACATAATGTGTACTATAGCTTTTTAAATTTTTGAGATTTAATTTTAATCTTTTTGCTAAAAAAACGATTTTTTATTTTTGATTTTAGTTTTCTATATGTCTCGATTATTTTGAGCTCTCGTCAACTCCTTTTCCCTTATAAGTTATGAGGTAAAATTAGATGAAAAATGTTCGGACGTTAGTGTATTTCTCTTGTATCGCGCATCACGGCAAATAAACTTTTCGAACGTACCCAGTAACTGTTAAGTGAAAGTGACCCCATTATTGACCCCACCCGCTGGCAGGATTGGTCGGCGCTGCGCCGGAAGTGACGTAATCGATATTAACGACAAGGCCCGGCAGTCGGCACTTGAGTCATAGAGAAAAAAATCTGCCGTCAGAGAAAGAACAAAAATATTAAAATTCAACACAATACCTATACTCCTTATTTTCAAATCTCTTACAAAATTCTTTACAGCTTTGGCCATTATATTCTATCTGTTATCTGTTACAGTTCCTATATTATCTCAATACATGCATCAATAAATTAGTAAAAATTATAATCTTACCTGTTTGTGTTCCCTTTCAAAATCGTAAATACTAAGTAAGTGAAAAACACCTAATTTATTGTCGAATCGTATCTGACAAAAACAGCAATAGCCAATATCACATTGAATTTTCGAAATCACAAAAAAATCTTGTATGTATGTGTCGCTGCAATAATCGCTGCTTTACTCGCATGCGGCATGCGCCTGGCAGAACACTAAAATTTAATAACGCCGCGCCGCCGCGAAACTGACTGTTAAGCAGTGTTGCCAACCGTACGGTAATTACCGTACTTGTACGGTAATTTATGCCAAAATACGGTATACGGTAACATGATCATTACCGTACGTAAATGTACGGTAATAATTCAGAGATTATCAAGAAATTTTATTTATTTGTAGTATTTTCCATCGTATTTATATATTTATAATCCGTCTGAAAATGATGACGAAATTAAGATTGAAAATATGGAATAGTTTCCCACTTTCCTTTTTTTTTACTATTCGAATAATGAAAACCTTCATATTATACCATCATTTGTTTTTGTTTTGTTTGTGTTTATAAGTTTTGTATATTTTGTTTATAGGTCTAAAGTAAAGTTTTTAAATATTTGTAAATTTATTAGCTTATACTGGCTACAAAAAACTAAATATCAAATGCACTATAATTTCTATTTACAGAAAATGACAAGAATATTATGTATACAGTATGTCCGCGGATTGAGTTTACAAGAGGACAAATTTTTGTATTTTTGATTATAGCCCTGTTCAACTAAATTGAAGTTTCTTATGGCAAATGATATTCTCTCAACAAGCAAAAATTTTCATCAAGGATTACTTTTTTTCGTATTTTGCAAATTACGGCATTTTTACTCTTGCGCAAAATGATATTTTTTGTATTTTTGACCAACCCTGTAGAACTAAATTAAAGTTTCTTATGGTGAATGATATTTTCTCAACAAGCAAAAATTTTCATCAAGAATGACTTTTTTTCGTATCTTTCATTTTTTGGTCCATTTGTCCTCTTGTAAACTCAATCTGCGGACATACTGTAACATATTATTACGCCAAAAATATCCAAATGTAATTTAAAATAATGTACGGTAATACGACGCAAAATACGGTAATTTCGGACTACAGGTACGGTAAATTGGTTGACAAAGGTTGGCAACACTGCTGTTAAGGCAAGATCCCGGCTAAATCGACTGGCGCATAGTATAGCGAGTTGCGTCATGTTGGTGTCTGCGTATACCTAGCACGACTTCATCCGAGATTGTAATGTGGGTTGCCTATATTGATTGTGAATAAATCTTGTCTTGAACCGGAAGAATGGGAAGCACGAACTTCAAAAAAAATTTTTTTCGCAGACCGTGGTGGGGAGTTATAATACTAAATACAAATTTCGTTTTTTTTTTTGTGTTTTTTTTCTGGGGTGGGCCACCAGAATTCTGGGGGGGGGGGGGCCGTGCCCACCCCTGCCCTCCCCCTAACTACGCCAATGCCTAGGGGTGACTTTCACCCCATTTTGGGGGTGAAAAATATATGTTTGAAATAAGTCCGGAAATGGATAAAATGACTAATTCTAAGCAACTTTTGGTCTATAAAGTTTTTTCACCAAGTTCATACTTTTCGAGTTATTTGCGAGTGAATATGTTATTTTTTCTACAAAATAACCACGTTTTCAGACGGTTTTTCGCAAATAACTAAAAAAGTAAGTATTTCGTCGAAAAAAAAATATTCTTAACAAAAATATAGCACGTAAAAAAGTGAAAAACATGGTGTATATATTAGGTCACTATACCTAGTAGAAGCAGAGTTATAGCTAATGAAAAATAGGTTCATATTCGTGAAATTCCAAATCGAATATTTTAACGTGCCATAACCGAAAAAGAAGCACTTTTTGGAGAAAACTCATTTTAACCTTTTTAAAAAATGCTGTTCAAAAAATGCTTATTTTTGTTTTTTAAAAAAAATTTTTAGCATCAAAAGTAAACAAGTTACGCTCAAAATAAAGTTAGTCCCTTTTTTTGGTTGGAAATCGGGAAAATCACCCCCTAATTAGCATTTCAAATGAACTTAATTTTTACCACTTCACAAGTTTTTTACTCGCGTATGTATTAATCATATTATCTGTAAGTTTTATCGGTTCAAAGTTCTTATTTTTGAAAGAGCTGTAGTTAAAAGGGCTTGAACGAGTCACTTCTCACGAGTGTATGCAAGTTTAGAAACACCGAATCTTAACCAATTTTTGTCTTACAGAAAAACAAAAAAATACAAAATATTCAGAAAAGTAAAGCTGACTTTTTTATTGTTTAAAATTTTTTAATATCTCTAACAATTTTTAAGTTAATTTGAAAAAAAGCATTTTTTTCAAAATTAAAATTTTTAAAAATTTTACTTAAACCAAATTTTTTCAAAAATAAGCACTTTGAATCGACGAAACTTACAGATCATATAAACACAACATAAGTAAAGTAACTTGTGAAGCGGTAACGATTAATTTAATTTAAATGGCTAATTGAGGGATGATCTTCCTTTTTTTTTGCCAAAACAAACGGGACCAACTTTATTTTGAGTGTGACTTGCTTTCATTTGATGCTAGAATTTTTTTTTATAAAAACAGAAATAAAGCTTTTTTAAACACTTTAAGAAAGTTGTAATGTGTTTTCCCCAAGAATGCTTCATTATTTGGATATTTCACATTGTATTATTCTATTTGGAATTTTTCGAATATGAACCTATTTTTCATTAGCTATAATTCTGCTTTTGCTAGGTATAAAGACCTAATATATAAACCATTTTTTCACTTTTTTAAAGGCTATAGTTTTTCTAAGAATTTTTTTTTTGACAAAATGCTTACGTTTTGTATTGAGTGATTTGCGAAAAACCGTCTAAAAACATGGTTATTTTGTTGAAAAATTAACATATGTATTCACTTGCAAATAACTTGAAAAGTATTGATTTGGTGAAAAAACTCTATAGAGCAAAAGTTGCTTAAAATTAGTCAGTTTATTCATTTTAGGACTTATCTTGGACATATATTTTTCTACATCCCGAGTTGGGGTGAAACTCACCCCCAGGGCAAAAGCACACATCGGCACCATATCACTTTTTTCTTTGACATGTTAGCTGTGCCTATGCCAAATTTCATGTCAATCCAAGCGGTTCTTTAAAATCCACAGCAAAAACCGTGAAATAATGTACCATTACGAGTTTCTCGAGGTATTCTCGAGGTAGTCCTGTCGCCAGGGGGGGTACAACGGCCTCGTTAATTCAGATGGACTTACTCAAGTTTTTTTTATGTATTTTGACCCGTAGAACACGAATTTTTTGGGTAACAGTTGATCCGGATGTCGATAAGATTGTTATAGACCAAGAACTTGAGGAATCAAATAACAGCGATTTTTGGCAAAACAAAACAATATTTTGTATTTTTTGGGCCATTTTAAGTAAAAAATATTTCTACAAGTTTTTTCGTAGGATGCACAGTTTTCGAGATAAACGCGGTTGAACTTTAAAAAAATCGAAAAATTGCAATTTTTGAACCCGAATAACTTTTGATTAAAAAATAAAATAGCAAGTTTGCTTACCGCATTTGAAAGTTTAAGTCAAATTATATCGGTTTTGATTATTTGCATTGGTAAAAATTTATTTTTTTATTGTTTAACAAAGCTATAAACACGTAGGGTTTCCCGTACTTTTACATGCGTTTTAACGCATGTAACGTAGAAATAGTCTTGATTGCACTAGTACCTATTCTACCTACTCGTTCGATTTTAAATGAGAAATCATAGAAACATCACTCACGCACTAGTTGTTTGTAGCTTTGTTTAGCAATAACACAATAAATTTTTAGCAATGCAAATAATCAAAACCGACATAATTTGACTTGAACTTTCAAAGGCGCTAAGCAGAATTGCTATTTTATTTTTTAATCAAAAGTTATTCGGGTTTAAAAATTGCAGTTTTTCGATTTTTTGAAAGTTCAACCGCGTTTATCTCGAAAACTGTGCATCCTACTAAAAAACTTGTAGAAATATTTTTTGCTTAAAATGACCCAAAAAATACAAAATATTGTTTTGTTTTGCCAAAAATCGCTGTTATTTGATTCCTCAAGTTCTTGGTCTATAACAATCTTATCGACATCCGGATCAACTGTTACCCAAAAAATTCGTGTTCTACGGGTCAAAATACATAAAAAAAATTTGGGTAAGTCCATCTGAATTAACGAGGCCGTTGTACCCCCCCTGGCGACAGGACTAAGGTAGAACGTTGTCGAGTTTTTTTAGTTTTAATGATTTTGGATTTTTGGTATCACTCAGAAGCCAAAACAACGAATTTTTTGCAAAAAGGGTGAAAATCAACATATTTATTATTGTTAAACAAAAAATAAGTATAAAACAACGAAACGAAGAAACTTTCTTCGTTTTTGGATGCGTTTCTGATAGCATAATAGGTATAAAGAAATCGGCTTTACAAAGCAATGGAAGAATTCAATATTATGGTGCACTTAATACAAAGTGAAAATAACACATTCAAAAGTCGTAAGTTTCTATAAATACATAGGTATACAAAATATTTTAGATGGTAATATAATTGTAATATACTTACATCTCCAACGCAGTTATAATATATAGCCAAAGTATTAGTTTTGGGGTACGCAGAACAGATGAAACCACCTGCCCCACATCCTCCAAAATTTATTCGGACACTTGCATTGGACACACTGAAGAATATCGCGAAAAGCAAAAAGAGAACAGTGTTATTTGTTAACATTTTTTTAACTGACAATAATACAAATTTTATCACGTTTGGGAGGATGTGATTAGAGAATTGATGTGATGGTATCTTTCTGCAACTGAAAAACTGTAATTCTGGTAACGATAAGTGTGATTGTCGGGAAGGCCAATTTTGAAAATATATAGGGGTTGGAGGGGTACCTTGGACAGTGGGGTATAGTGGTCAGTTTCAATTTTCAAATACAGGTTTCGCTTATTACGAGGTATACTAGATGTCCCATAAAATTCCTATTGAACTATAACACCTCTATAACGAGGCATATTTGGTTATAACGAGGAAATATGAAATCGAAGAATATGTTTCTTTATTTGTTTTTGGCGTGATGATGGCTATAAATAAATACCCCAACTGAATGTATACAGGAATGCCCAACATCTGTGTACTTACCGAGACCAGTGCTGTAATAAATTACACCACCTGTAATAAACTTCTTCCTGTCTATTTATCTATCGACCGATATTGAATTTTACAATTTAGGATGGCCAAGTTTCATTGTTGAACTCGACCATCGACACCTAATAAACTATGTTCATTTTAGTTGTGGTGGTATGCAAAATATTATTGTTGTCTGATATAACGAGATCCGTTTATAACGAGTTAATTAGTACGCCATTTCAGTTCTCGTTATAGAGGGAGTCTACTGTAATTTAAATCTAGGTGCATGCTGCCATGTAGTTATAGAACTTTGTTTTATTCAAATGTGAGGAAATTGGAGTGGTTATTTTCTGAACTTGAATAGGGTGTACCTGAGGTAAAAGAGAATTTGAAAGTTCATGTTAAGAAATACTTTGAACCTGTATAGGAGTTGGGGATTAGTTCAGAGAAATAAGGAGAAAAAATATCCTGTTGGTGACACATCCCCTCCAGACCTAAAACAAATTTTTTGACTAGTATGGACATCTATATTAATAACCTATATGTTTCCTGCAGCCGATTTTGATGATATACATATACATAGTTATAAACAAATGAAGATCAAAAAACGGCAAATTTTCGCTTTTTTCGTCTATTACCAAAAAATTAAGCATTTTAAACAAATTTGAGAGCAAGAAACTCATAAATCTTATAAAAAACTTCAATATGGCTTTCGCTGAATATGTCTATCCTTATTGGTTGCTTAGAAAATTGCAAAATAAATTATAAATTTTGAGTTTTTAAAAATATTCATAACTTATGTAAAAATTAATTTAGAACCTTCTTATTATACGGAATGCTGAGACTTCTGGTGCTTAAATCATACCCTAAATTTTAAAGGAATTGGTCAAATAGTTTAAAAGTTATTTAATTTGTTTATCCCAAATTAATTTTTTTTGCAACACTACAAGTCAGAAAATTATGAAGCTACAGTAATACTTTTAATAGTTTTTGAAAGAAGAAGATTTACACTATTAATATAAATAAAAAAAATGACAAAAAATAATTATAAATATTGCAAAATTATTTTGCAAAAACATGTGAATTAAAAAGGGGGGGCTAACTTCGTCCCTAATTATCCTAGAACCATTGTTTTTCTTTCTAACTGTGTATAAAAATTCAGTCTTTCTAAATATGAAAACATAATTTTTCTACGGGTAACGGTTAAAAAGTTATTCTAATTGTTTATAAGTAAGCAAAAAATCAACATGTTTTTGCAAAATAATTTTACACTGTTTAAAATTACTTTTTGATATTTTTTTTAATTAAGTTAATAGTGTAAATCTTCTTCTTTCAAAAACTATCCAAAGTATTACTGTAGCTTCATAATTTTCTGACTTATAGTGTTGCAAAAAAAAATGAATTTGGGATAAACAAATTAAATAACTTTTAAACTATTTGACCAATTGCTTTGAAATTTAAAATATAATTTAAGCACAAGAAGTCTCAGCATTACGTTTAATAAGAAGGTTCTAACTTAATTTTTACATAAGTTATGAACATTTATAAAATCTCAAAATTGATGATTTATTTTGCAATTTTCTAAGCAACAAATAAGGATAGACATATTCAGCGAACGCCATATTGAAGTTTTCATATGATTTATGAGTTTCTTATTCTCAAATTTGTTTAGAATGCTTCACTTTTTAGTAATAGACGAAAATGCGAAAATTTACTGTTTTTTGATCTTAATTTGTTTATAACTATGTATATCATCAAAATCGGTTACAGGAAACATATAGGTTATTAATATAGATCTCCATACTACTCAAAAAATTTGGTTTCGGCCTGGAGGGAGATGTGTCACGAGAAAAATCTTATTTCCCTGGACTAGATGGTATGTT
Source organism: Diabrotica virgifera virgifera (assembly GCF_917563875.1). Lineage (NCBI taxonomy): Eukaryota > Metazoa > Arthropoda > Insecta > Coleoptera > Chrysomelidae > Diabrotica > Diabrotica virgifera. The sequence goes on from NC_065447.1 coordinate 218,078,886, forward strand.
TGCCAATGTCCACTGTTGGACATAGATCTACTTCATAATTTTCTTGCCATAGGAATGCCACACGTATCACGGGAAAAATCTAATAGTTTTCGATTTTTTTTTGGAAAAAATCGATTTTCAATTTGTAACTTCAAAGTGTTGTAACTTTTTTATGTGCACATTTTGTACTAGGATAAGTTAGGTTCAATCGAACTATTTTTAGTCCCAGAATATGTGATTTAAATTATGACCTGCCTTTTTGTTACACTCTGTAGGTATATAAAATATATACAATGAAATTTTAATAGTCTGCATGATTGTTGCTGTTTCTGATTTATAAATGGATGCTTCTTTCGGTAAAATTATATTTTTTTATTTAACATTACTTAAAATATTTTTACAAAAAATAATAAATAAAACATACAAAAAATAACAAATCAAGATTCTTTGTGAACATAGTACTCTTAGAATTGAGAAACACGACCACAGGCCGCCTCAAGGTCTGCTTGCTGGGACTTGTTCCCGATTGAACACTTGTTGTGGTAGTTGGATTATTCGTAACTTGTAACTTATCCTTACTTCCACATAACAAACTTACAGTTATGTCTTCCGAACATTGGCCGTTTCTGATCATTTCACTGGATACGGATAGAGGAAGATTGCAGGAGGCACTGCATTTGTTATTAGAATTAGGATCAAGCAAAGTTAGATAGAAATTTTCTAACATTGGTGTATTGGAACCGTGGCCACTACCGGAGAATATCCAACCTAAAATAAAATATTTAGTTGTTAATTTGGTCTGGAATTAATAAAATACAGTTTAGTTTATTAGCAACATTAATATCACAAGAGAGCGAGAATAAATTGAAAATAATGCGACAATTTTTCGAAAACTTGTTGTCTGGCAATAGATACCACAGCCCGCAGGGCTCAAGTGACTATTGCCGAATGACAACAAGTTTGAGAAACAAACTGGAGCATTATTTTCTTATTTATTCTTACTATCGTGTGGTATTCTAAAGATTATTTTTTAGTACTCACATACAAGATTCAAGTCTTTAAATTGCGAGCTCCAAAAATTGCCGATTTGTATTATCCTCGTGACAATAATTTGGCATATAAAACTTGTTGTAATTAATCAGAAACAAAATACTTAAAATTTATTCTCAGTATAATAATGTTAGTAGATTATTCCCAGTATAATAATAATCAGATTGGACAGAATTAAACACGCGATGAAACATTTTACTACACGATTGGAAATAGAGCTCCATTTTTCCGGCCCCTTTTGATTTCCGGGAATCGATAGTTGGTAATTTGGATTTTCGGGGAATTCCCAGGAATCGGGAAATTTAAAAATAAAAAGAAGAAATTGTTTTTGTTCTAATTATTCAATGCAATTAGTATAAAAAATTTGATTACACATTAATAATGTTTAGAAAAATTCAAATATTTGAAAGCAAATTAAAAATTTTAAAGAAAATTCCACACCTGTAATTTTGAACCAATCAAAATACGTTATTTTGACAGATCACCATGGCAACGGAGGTATTTTATCGGAAATTTTTTGCTCGTGGGGTACCCAACAGCGAATTATAGTGGAAATTTTTTGACGTTTACAATAACAGAACATTTTTGACAGACTGGTTTTTATTTGTTTACATAATTTAGTTTTGATTCATTTTAGTTACAAAGCTAAGATGTTTTCTATATTCTTCGGACACCTCCTCTCTTCTTAATGGCGAAAATGCAGGACTTTGAATGTTTTCAATTAAGTTTCTATGTCTAATAAAATATATATAATATTTAGACACTAATTTATTTACCTTTTTCCCATTCAGTACTTTAAATTTTGCGTAGTTTAGTCGCAAATATTCGTGGACAATTTGGAACAGATTTTCTTTCTTCAAGTTGAAGCCACAATCCTCTATTAATTCAAATAAATAAGCCATGGTACGATGATTGATCTTTACATCAGATAATTTCACGCATATTTTGCATATTGTATGATTTTCAAATCGATTCATTTTTTAAACAAAGAATTTTATTGGTTTTACTGACTGTGCAATATTATTTATTGTAACAAAACGCGAGTTTTTTTTTGATGTTTTGAAGTGTCAAAATATAATGATCACAGCCTCCTATGATTGATGCTTGCTGACGCTGGTTATGAATTCCATACCATTAAAACGCGCATAACGCACGTTAAGAAAAACGCCAAAAAATAATTTTCTATCACTTGTAGTTACTCAAAACTTATGTAAAATTGAAGAATATACTATTTTCTATCTTGAAATGGTATTCCCATGCAACTACAATGAGTAGAAATTACGAATTTGAAAGCCTAAATAATTGCTGACAAAGCTATGGCGCGCTATTAATCTGTTCATGCAGCTTCCCGAAAAACCTCTAAAATTATAATTTTCTACCACTTGTCCTAAGCTCAAGTAACTATACAATAAAATAATATTATATTTTTTGTCCCTAAATGGCACTTTTGAGCTACTACAATCAGTGGTAATCAATAGTTTAATAGGCTAAGAGTCCATTGGTGTGAAAACAAACTGAATATTATTATGTAATCTGTTCCTGTAGGTATGTAACCGTAAAACTAATATTTTTTTTTATTTTCTACCACTTGTAGTAGTCCGAAGTAAATAAAAAACATTTTATGTTTCACTGGTGACTTGATGAAGAAAATAATTTGCATTGTTGAAATAAATTTTAAAAATATTTGATTTCCCACCACAATTTGGTGTGGAATTTTCTTACCGAATACCACGCGAAGTCAAATTAATATCCGGAAATTTTTTTTTGATCATGAATATTTTTAGAAAATTTCCGGAAATAATTTGACCTCTAGTGGTATTACTAGTGAAAATTTTAAAAATAGAAAAATTACAAATTTGTGTTATCTGAATTTTCGTTGTTTTTATTATTGAAATATGTTTTAGAAAACATAAATTGTTGAGTGTTTGATCTTTCAGGCTGGCTCTTTTTTGTACAGAAATTTGCTGAAGTTGAAAACGCCCTTTCTGTTGATGTAGGTCTGATGCTTTTTAGTGAAGTGAGTATTTTTTTAAACTTCAGGTCAGCTGATTTGCACTAATATAATACCGTATTAAATTTCCTATGTACTAATTCTTCATAAAAATAATTTTAATTCAAAATAAATATTTATGTTATAATTCTGGATTCTTCAAAATGAATCGGATCGTCGCATAAACAAAATAATGTTTATGCTGACGGATGTGATACATTCTGATTTTACTCCAAAATTGGAAGGTTTAACCCGGGAGCAGTCGCGCCAAAAAATCTAACATTATTTTATCCTCTTCCGTGATAACTTGAAGAAAAATTTTGTAACATAACTCTTCACTCGTAAGTGCCTCGAGGAAGATTGTAGTAATGCGTAAGAATTTTTTTAAAATGCCTTTTTAAGTTTTTTTTAAATTTTTTTATTTTTTTTTTGTGAAATTTACGGCTTTGATGAGAACCAATTAGCTTTAAAATTGTTAGAAATAGATATTTTTAACGTAACAAGTCAATAAAAATATTATGCCATAGAAATTTCTTTTAAATTCGCATTTAAATTCGTATTCTGAGATTTTTTCTCTACGCGCGACTACTTACGTGACAGAAGTGAGCGCGACTGCTCTCGGGTTAAAATATAATTGAAAAATAAATAAGTGGAATGATTTAAAATTATTATTAAGTAGAGATAATAATTGTATCAGAATCATTTATTCATTGTGAGTTAGTAATATCTCCGCTTATAATTTAAAATAAAATATTTTATTTCGGAAAATAAAACCGGGAAATCTGTAAAAATCCCGGGAATCGGGATTTCCATTTTTTACTGATTTCCCGGAAAATGTGTCCTGGGAATTTCCCGGGAATGCAGCTCTAATTGGAAATTAAAAGCATTAAAAAAGAATCTATAAAAATTTTTTCAGAAAAAATATTTCAACATTTGTGTAAGACTATTTGATAGTTGCTAAGGATGCTTTAAAGAGGAAATGATTTATTTTAAGTTAATCATGAAGGGTAAGTACCAATTAAGGTCAAGGTTAAATTTTTTACCTTTTGGGCATCTTGTATTTTAAAAACGGTAGTTCTTCTTCTTACTTCTCTTTAAAAACAATTCTGATTGTTCATTGGCGGATTGATACCATCAATTTTTATTTTACATCTGATTGATTATTTATTGATTACTATTGTTTTAGTTTTCTTGAGTTGAGATGGTCTTAGTAAATTATTTTACTCTTTGTCGAGTAGTCTTTGCAAACTATCTTTATCTTGAGCTATTAATATTGCGTCGTCTGCGTAATGTGCGTAAAAGAATATTTTTACCTCTTTGTTTCTATTCTGTATCCTCTTACAATGTTGATTATTTCATCCATGATTAAATTGAAGAGCATAGAGCTCGATGGGTCCCCCCGTCTAATTTTCTTTGTTTTCATATTTAATTAAGCTTTTCCTAATAATTTTTGAAAGTATTGTATAGATAGATTACTTCTCATAGTTCTCATACCTGAAAACTTCAGGTTTCACAGAATTATTAATTTAATAAAATTTGCTAAAATGGTTTAATCTTACTTGTCTGATTGTTTTTATTTAATTCAGTACTATCATCTGTTTGCACCAGTGTTAAATATCAAATATTCATAATTCATATCCGATATTGAACAGTATAAATTTATCACCCCGTATATCACATCAGTCAATTTGTTATTATATTTAAACATGTGCGGGTTATTTCATTTGTTTAATTGTTGCAATTCATAAACTATATTTTGGCAATGGACATTAATTTAGCTAAGTAAAAACTTTTGTTCTTTTGTCGTGTGGGCTATGGGATTACGTAACGCAGGTTGGGGGGAGGGGGGTAAAAAATCTTCAAAAATTGCATTACGCAATAGTTAAACGCCCATTACAGTGCGCGTTACGTAGGGGGGGAGGGGTGGTCAAAAATCGCGTTACGTAATATAGGCTATTGATTATGTATTTTAGAAAGGAACTACAACGTTAACGGGGTTTTATTGTTTCATATAGTAAATGGACCTCTAAATATGAAAAAACCGCGGAGTGCTACCATTTAAAGGGGTGCGTTTTTGAGAAAGGTGTGAATTAGTCCCTAGGCACAGGGCGAATTAAGGTAAGTTCTATGCACTTTTGGTGCAAACACCTCTACAGGGAAATTGTTCCAGGTTAAATTTACTATCGAAATATCACATTTAAAAGTCAAAAATATTTTTTTTACAAGTATATTCAAAAGAAAAGCAAGCAAAAAACACGAAAGATAGCAATTTTGTTTTTTGCCCCTTTTTTACGGGATATAGCTATAGGCATTGCTTTACAGAAAAAAAAGTTCCATTCTTCCTATTTAAAATGACGTTTCGCAGAAGTACCTATGATTTAGAGTTTCCAAAATATGATTTTTCAAAGTTCGCCACTCACAGCGATTTTGGGACATTTTGTTTGTTACTTCGCAAAAATTGTTCTGTAACTATTTTCTACGTAGCTTTAGCATTTAATAGGAAGAAAAGTCAATTTCCCTTAAAATGGTCTATTGTAGAAGGCGGTATGGCTATTTTTAAGCAAGATATGGTTTTTCAAAGTTTTATACGTTTAATGATTTTTGATATATTTTACGATTATTTTTGAATTTCTCGTTATAACTTTTTTTATTGTATATTTAGATATATACATTGCTAAATACAAAAGAAAGCTTATTTTATTTATTTTAAAATGGTGTATCGTAAAAAATTCTAGGGCTATTTTTAAACGAGATATGCTTTTTCAAAATGTGACATATACACATGCAATAGGTTCCACTAAGTTGGAACCATATGGAAAACATTTTTATTATCAACTTTATGAAAAAAAGTTATTCTTTATAAAATGCTCTGCATAATCTAATACCTAAGATTCAATCATCAGGTGTAAAATTGTATCAGTAGTGTACGAGGTATGTTAAAAAATATGAATTTCGCTCAAGAGTAAAGTACCTTTATATTTCACAATATCGAAACGTGTTATTAAGAAAAGTTATTTGGAATTAAAAATTATGTTACAATATGCAATCATACTTTTCTAATGGAAAAAATAAAAAATTTAAAATTTTTCTCGAATTACGGATACTCTTGGATATTCTACGGATATATTGTCTCAAAATACACCATTTTATGCAATACACCAATTTTTGCAATACACCATTTTAAAGTAAAGAAAATATGCTTTTTTTTGTTTCACAATGTGTATACTTAAATGTACAAGAAAAAAGTCAGAATGAAAAATTTTAAAAATAATCATAAACAATATCAAAATTCATTAAAAGTATAAAATCTTGAAAATCCATAATTTGCTTAAAAATAGTCGTATAACCTTATACAATAGACCATTTTAAAGGCAATTGACTTCTCTTTCTACTAAATGTACCATTATATTATATACCTAGAAATGCGTAGAAAAAAGTTACGGAAAAATGTTTGCGAAATAATGGGGAAAATGGCCCAAAAATGTTGTGACTGCAAATTCTAAAGACTCTTACTATACGACATTTCAAAGAGGAAGGATGAATGTTATTTTTCTCTGAAGCAATGCCTATACCTATATCCCTGTGGAAAAAAGTTATGGGGCAAAAAACAAAATTGCTTTCTTTCATGTTTTTTTCTTGCTTTTCTGTTGAGTATATTTTTGTAAAAAAAAATATTTTTGACTTTAAAATGTGATATTTTGATAGTAAATATAACCTGGAACTATTTTACTGTAGACTTGTTTGTACCAAAAGTGCATAGAACTCACCCTAATTCACCCTGTGCCTAGGGACTAATTCACCCATTTCTCAAAAACGCACCCATCTAAATGGTAGCACTCCACGGTTTTTTCAAATTTAGAGGTCCATTGGCCATATGAGATAACAAAATCCCGTTAACGTTGTAGTTCCTTTTAGCTCTCTTATTTTGAATATAATCAATAGCCTAATACTTGAACGCTCCATATATGACCCGATTCATGTTGCCATCAAGAGAGAACATACTTTTAGAATCATTCATTAGAATCAACTCAACCAGGCCATATGTGCCTTTAACTTCATTCCTTCGAGTAATTTCAACGAGTCAATATGTAGCATTATGACAGACTAAAACTAATTCGCGTACGAGCCCCATATCAGTACAACTACGTTCTCCCGGGGTTGGTTCTACTAGCCTGGTGTCAGTCGCTATCAATAAATTTTATAAGTGCTATTGGTGTTTCTATAACAGGCGATCATCCTCTACTGAGCCCGAAGATTAGACAATCAGCTTTTTAACACTTATTTTTGAACTCTGTTGAATTTTCTAACTAGTAATTCCCCGATTTTTTGAAGTTTATTACGAAGCGAAAATCAACTGTAACTACTGTTGCCGCTGGTAGGACCGTATTATATCGAATAAAATATGTGAATATAAAAATAATAAATGAGATGTTAAAACTTACCAATATTGATACATTCACATTTTATGAGGTTTCCTTCCAACATCATTTTAGTAGCAACGTTTTTATATGCTTCAACATCAGGATTAAGCGAACCAGCGTCCATGGAATGGATCGTATTGTTTTTGAATTGGTATATAAATCTAAGCGAACCGAAGTTTCTGCCAGAATCTTCCAGCAATCCAGGACTAATTTTTTGCAAAGCGCCGCTTTTCAGATACTCGAAAGTATTTTTCCAAATGTAAACATTGGTGACAAGTATCGATATCGCATAAGGATGAAATGTGTTGACGTAATTGTTGTAGAAAGTAAATTTTTCTGCTGTTCCATTAAATGCACTACTAGCGATATCAACGAACTTATTGTTTTTGATTTCTACGTTTTTACTGGTTACTTGAAATGCAAGATGTTCCATAACTTCTATTTTACTATCCTCTATTATGAACTGTGCTAGTTTCTCTAATTTAGCCAAAAGAGCTGATGTTTGTACTCTGTTTATTTTGACATCTGTGAAAGTAAAATTACCAAAGTTTTCAGGCATTTGAAAAGCTCGGGATCCTACAGTGTCTATTGTAACGTTTTTAAACGAGAGGGCGTAAAAATCCTTTTTCGGAATGATGCAGCCATAAGAATGTGTGGTTTTTTGGATTTGAGCAAAAGTATCTTTCGGAATTTCTTCTATGAACGCAATATTCTCGAAAGCAACCGATGTTGGGACATGGGACGTGTACTGTTGTGGTTCAATTTTTAGCCGTTTAACGTTTCTTACTACTAAACCTAGTATGTTTTTATTTTCTCCTGTACATCTAAAAGATATGGTTAGGTTCACACAGTTTTGAATAAGAAGAGTTTCGATATTGGATGGACTGCTGAACTGGTTGATATATAAACTGACATCCTGAAACCAGTTGAAAATAGAATTAAAGTAACTGAAAGAACAGGAAAAGAAAAGTAGTTTTGAAGTATGTAAAGTTATTTTTTGGCCATTGCAGTGAGAAATAATTTTTCTCACTGATTCTCCGATAGTTTTCCATACATATGATAGCCGTTTTGATGGTAACATGCACAATACAAATACAATTAATGTTGTCAAATAAAATGTGTTGAAGCAAACCTTACCAGGAATTACCTTTCAGAACTGTTCAAAAATAACTGTTAAAATTATAATTTTAAATAAATAACGTATACAATTTTAAGAATATTAAATACCTACATATATTTGTATGTATTTTATTTCAATTTATGCATATAATATACGTAAAAGCACCTAAATTATTTAATTTTGAAGTTTTAACTCTTGACAAAAACGCACCCATAGAAAAAGTACAGTGTACAACACGTGAAAAAATGACACATTTCTACCTTGCATGATTTGCGGCACTCGCCTCGTGTCTTGGCTCGTGCCAACAAACTTCTGCGCTCGTGAGAATTATGTCTTTTTCTCACTCGTTGTACAGTATACTATTAATTTCCTAGCTGAGTGTTTTCGATTCGGCTTACAAAGCCATCTTCAGAGCTGTGATACGTCACAAAACAAAAAGTTTTCGGATTAACAAGTAATCCATAAAAACCCTTTAAAAGTTTCAAGATCTTAAATGATAATATTATGAATACAATCGATGGATGTTGCAAATATTCCTGGTAATATCCTGGATATTACCAGGAATATTTGCAATATTCATCGATTGTATGATCCATTAATATTTGCAACATATATCGATTGCATTCATAATATGTAGTATCATTTAAGATCTTGCAACTTTTAAAGGGTTTTTACCCATAACTTTTTGGTGGCTCACGCATGCATGCTATTGGCTTAACACTGATGATGGATTACTTGTTAATCCGAAAACGTTTTGTTTTGTGATGTAACCCTTATTGGGTCTTTTAAATATACCTTTTACAAAGGATCCTGTATTTTTTGTGATTTATGGTATACAGCCAGCTACAGGAATGTTATTTTTCTCGTGGATACACAGATTAACTTACGTCGAAGGTTTAAAGTGCCACTAAAAAGAGAGAGGATCCCATTTTAATTGCACAAAATAGTTATAAAAAATTAAAAATATCCAGGATAGCACATGGGACTTTCACACACGTTAAAATAATTTTGAGCATGGTAAGGTTGAAAAACCTGCCACCTAAATTGACAGAATGAAGGATGAACTAATAGTTGAATGACTAAAACAGAAAGTCTTGTCCTATTAGATACTTCTTCTCCACAATAAGTGTATAGAATAGAGGATAGAATAGAAATATGCTTTATTGTCACTGAAAATTATACAATTTTATGGACAAAGCTTAACATAGAATCACAAAAAAAATAAATATATAACAATAATAAATACAATTTTCTGAAATTAGATAAATCGTCAATAAAAAAAATATAAACAAGTTAAAAAAGTGAAGCAAAAAACAAAACCAATATATTGCAAAATTGAACATACAACATATAATAAAACACAAACAAAGGAACTAATAAGTTTAAGCTGCTGTATGTGACACCCAAATATAGATAAATATACTTTAGTTACTTGTACATTACTGTAATTTCTTAGTTAGTCATTAAGAAACTCTTCTACTGAATAATATGGTCTTTTAGATTAATGAGCTTTTGTCATTTTACGGTACTTGAGGAAAGATGTTGCAGATTTAAGTTGTAAAGGGAGATGGTTGTATAGTTTTTTTGCGGAATATAATATAGATTTCTTTACTAACTCAGAAGACGGGATCGGTAAATAAACATCAAAAGTTGAATTTCTGGTGGAGTAGTCATGATGAGGCCTTGCTGGAAAGGCATGCAGGTGTTTACGAATTAAGCCAACAGTTTCTAAAAATACAAAGATGGAAGGGTTAAAATTTCGTGATCTTTAAAATAACTTCTGCAATGGGTTGTTCTTCTGAGGCCAAACAGATATCTTATTGCTCTTTTTTGTAATTTGAAAATAACATAAAATTGGGCAGCTGTACTAGACCCCCAAAAAGAAAGACCATATCGAAGATGAGACTCGAACAAAGAAAAATATGTTATTTTAGAAGATGCTAATTTGAGTTCCTTCGAAACAGATCTTATGGCATAGCAGGCCGAGACGAGTTTCTTACTTAACAAATCGATATGAAGGGACCATTTGAGGTTGCTGTCTAAAATAATACCAAGAAATTTTACAGAATCAACGGTAGAGATCTGGCTGTTATTCACAAGCAGGGGTTGAAGAGCACCTGTAATGAACCTACCTACTCATATGTACGATATTAATATACCTATGTATTTTTATATAGTTTTTAGTCACCCGGTATATGTTATTTACAATTATGAAAAGTTTCTCATGTTTAAATCACTAATATTTGCTATTAAAAATCAGAATCAATACTATTCATAATTATTTTTTCCCATTTAAAATAAATAAGTTTCTCTAGTTTATTTGTCTAATACTTCGTATCTATAAGTAACAATAATATATTTCGCCCATTTCTTTGTTCGATAAGCTATCCATATTTGCTGTTTTAATATTAATATTTGAGTCCAATCTCTTGTACTCAAATCCATCCAAAACCTCGTTAAATGATTGTAGATAACAGAACCTATAAATTCATAGTTTTAAGAAATAAACGTAACATTGTAATTTTCATTTTCCAGTATAATAAATTAATCCACGTCATTCTACGTAATTTTATTCTAAAAAGAAGAATTAGTCCGGAGAAGAATTAGCAGCATAGTATTCCATAACACACCTTTATATTATAATGCTACCGTTTTATCCACGTTAAAGGAGAGTAAATTAGAGTCAGACCAGGTTTTTATCGTAAGAAGATCAGAAGTTATAGTTGCATGAAGAGTTGCAATAGTTGAGTTGCTCCAAGTGATACTGGTATCATCAGCAAAAAGAACAAATTTTCCATTGATTTTTAAATTAGTGATGTCATTTGTAAAGATAAGGAAAAGTAGAGGACCCAATACTGAACCTTGTGGTACTCCACATACAATGTTTTTGAGACTAGAGTCAGTATCATTTGCTCTAACCAGTTGTTTCCTATTATCTAAGTAAGATTTGAACCAATTCAAAGAAATACCTCGAAGTCCATAGAAATTTAGTTTTTTAATCAAAATGTCGTGATTTACACAATCAAAAGCTTTGGCATAGTCACAGAAAACAGTGGTAGCATAAAGATTATTGTTTAGTGAATGTCACTTACGTTGTGACATTATGTAAAAGTCCCGTGTGCTATCCTGCATGTTTTTAATTTTTTATAATTATCACTTACATTTATAATAAACTTTTCAAACAAGGTCCAAAGCTGCTATTGCATGTTTTTAATTTTTTATAATTATCACTTACATTTATAATAAACTTTTCAAACAAGGTCCAAAGCTTTTTTTAAAAAAACAAGGAATTTTTTGCAATTAAAATGGGATTTGTCTCTCTTTTTAGTGGTACTTACTTTAAATCTTTGACGTAACACCCTGTATATTTGCTTACTTTTAAACCATGGTTAACAACTTGATTTAAAAGAACTATATCATGAAGGTTGTATTATAAATAATACAGGGTGAAATTTTGTAATTATAATGTATGGAAACCACTTATGGAATAAAATTATTTGTGTTCTTATTTTCGAAAATTATAAAAAACGCTAGGATACGTCAACTTTAAAATTCTAAACAAATTTAAATATAAAGGGTGATTCACGCAAGGCTAGTGTAGTCCGTGATCTTTAATTATAATGAAACACATTGCATATTTTTATGTTTTTAGAAGCTGCTATCTCATCTCATCTCATCTCATCTCAAAAAAAGTGTATTATGTAGGGTCTATTATATTATGAATAATACAATGTCAAATTTTAAAATTATGTATAATTTTCGTCAAGATATTAAATACATAAAATTTTGAAATTAATAATTTATCATACTTTGAATAATGGTATTATTTTTTAAATTGGCTAAATAAAGACATACATTTTCTAAACTAAGTATCGTTATATTGGGTATTGTACTTATAGACACAAACAATTTTGTTTCAAAGTTTCCAAAGTTTTCCATACCTTATAATTTCAAAATTTCACCCTGTATTATTCAGAATACACTCTACATGTTCGTTGAAATCAGGTTGTTAAGCAGCTTTTAAACATATAAAAATATACAGGGTACATTTATATTTGTGTTTAAAAAGTGCACATTTATACAGAGAGAGTCTGTAATTTGGAATAAATTCAATATCTCAAATACTAATTGTTTTTTTTTGAAAAATGATCAGACCCTTCGATTAGTATTTCAAATTATAATTTTTGACATACAATAATAATGTATACAGTGTGTCCCAATTTAGAGATGTGACGTCATCGTTGATTTTCTTAAATAGCAACACTGTCATTTTGATAACTATTTTGATTGCGTGTGAAAAGCTATACATAACTGCAAAATTTCAAATTTTTATTCCCTACCATTTACAAGATAATAAAAAATAACAAAGTTATGAAAAACAAGTAATCAAATAATTTAATTTAATTAATTCAATTAAGCAAATGCTCACAATGTTGTCCATTGACTATTTGACAATATTTTAAACGCGATCGAAATTCGTTTTGAGTATTTCTAATGATTTGGGGTGAAATTAATCTGCACTCATTTCTTATTTGCGTTTTTAGATCCTCAACAATTGTTGGCTTGGTCTTAAAAACTTTGCTTTTCAAGTACGCCCATAAAAAAGTCCAACGGATTGAGATCTGGGGATCTTGGTGGCCATTCAATTGGTCCCCTTCTACCTATCCATCTGCATGGAAATACGGCATGGATATTTTCTTAAAATGATTATGAATACAAGTTTTTAATTTAAAATAAATTCAATAGTTCAAATACATTGGTATTTGAACAGGTACAGGTACAGGTACAGGTGAATAGGTACAGCGAGTCCCAATTTTAAGGACATTTTAAGATATTGTCAAATAGTCAATGGGTAACATTATGAGCATTTGCTCAATTGAAATAATTAAATTCAATTATTTGATTACTTGTTTTTCATAACTTTGTTATTTTTTATTATCTTGTAAATGGTAGGGAATAAAAATTTGAAATTTTGCAGTTATGTATAGCTTTTCACACGCAATCAAAATAGCTATCAAAATGACAGTGTTGACATTTAAGAAAATCAACAATGACGTCATATCTCTAAATTCGGACACCCTGTATACATTATTATTGTATGTCAAACAGGAAAATTTGAAATACTATCGACGGCTCTGAGCATTTTTCAAAAAAACAATTAGTATTTGAATTATTGAATTTATTCCAAATTACAGACATAGCTTTGTTATTTTTTATTATCTTGTAAATGGTAGAGATTAAAAATTTGATATTTTGCAGTTATGTATAACTTTACACATCCCATCAAAATAGCTATCAAAATGACAGTGTTGCCATTTAATAAAATTAACGATGACGTCATATCTCTAAATTGGGACATCCTGTATACATTGTTATTATATTATGTCAAAAAGGACAATTTGAATTAATAATCGACGCCGACGGGTCTGAGTATTTTTCAAAAAAACAATCAGTATTTGAGATATTGAATTTATTCCAAATTACAGATTCTCTGTGTATATAAAAATCGGCGGGTCTTAACGTTTTTTATAATTTGTTGAAACAAGGACAGAAAATTTTTTATTCCATAAGTGCCTCCCACACTGTATGTATACAAAATATTTTAGATGGTTAATACTTACATCACCAACACAGTTATAATATACAGCCAACGTATTAGTTTTGGGATAGGTAGAACAAGTAAAACCACCTGCCCCACATCTTCCAAAATTTATTCTGACACTTGCATTGGACGCCCCGAAGAATGTCGCGAAAAGCACAAAGAGAACATCGTTCTTTGATAACATTTTGTTAACTGACAACAATAACAATTTTATCGCGTTCAGGAGGATGTGATTAGAGAATTTTTGTGATATCTTTCTGCAACTGAAAAAATGTAATTCTGGTACACCATAAGTGTGATTGTGGGGAAGGACATGTATTTTGGAAATATACAGCTGATATATTTCTGTTGTCACGTATTAGCACAATATTTGTAAAATACAATAATTTTTTAATGTTGCAATCGTTTTTAGTATGAAAAATGCATTATTCTTTATGAAGGAGTGTTAGATTTTGATTTGAGTATTTCATCGCATTTAATATTTCTGTTTCTGTTATGAACTGTCTCTTTCTGTAAGAACCATCTGCAAACAGATGTACTGCTATATATTTGGTAAAGTTTTTATCTTTCTTTCTTTCTAGCCTTCCTTATACACTTTCAGGTATCGGATTTGAGTTTAGTTAAGCTACAGATTCACCCATATATTCCATTCTTTTCTGTCCTCTGCTATTATTTTTATTTATTCAAGCGTTTTCTGTTTAATCTTTCCCGCATCTACTACTTGATGTGTTTTTTCATCGGTCTGCCTTTTTTTGGGATATTTTTTGTTTCGTGAATTTTTCTCGTTAGTCTACTGGGTTTCATTCTCATGAGATGTCCATACAGTTTAATTGTTTCTTGGTTCTTGTTTGGTTATCCCTTTTATTGTCCATTTCTTATTCTATCTCATTTGGCCTTTCCGACTATAGCTCGTAGATGTTTCATCTCCATTGCGTTTATCCTACTGTTATGCTTTCCCTGCAAAGTCCAAGTTTCACTAGTATTACAGTATCGTCTGCATCACAATCGTATTCTATTTATGTTCATTTTTGTTTCTTGGGACAATTCTTCTTTCTCAGGACTGCCGCTAGTGCGTAGTACTTACAGTTTGTTCGATATTTTTGTTCTGTTTGTTACTTTGAGGTCTATTTTTCCATCATTGGTAATTATACTTCCAAGATAATAATATGCGCTAACTATTTCCAGTTTAGTATTTTTACATTTTACATTTATTTAATTTTCTTCCTTTTCGCCGATGACCATTATTTTACTTTTCTCGATATTAATTTCCATTTTTAGTTTCTGTATTTTCTCTTTCCATATTTTATGGTTTTTGAATTTTAGTCATGGAATCTGCTATAAGGACTATATCATCCGCATTTACTGACTGTAATCTTTTGGCATGGGCCATTCCACGAATATATGTCTGTTCCAGACCATCGCGACAACGAATATTTTAGTGTGCAACATAAGAAGTACGAAACTAAATTGCAAATTACATTCTTGTTTATTGGAATAATTTTTAGAGCCATTTACTTTCGTACTTCTTATGTTGCACACTAAAATATTCGTTGTCGCGATGGTCTGGAACAGACGTATATTCGTGGAATGGCCCATATCCTATTATTATTGTCCGTATTTGGTTGGTTCTTTCTCCAGTATTTCCATTCAATTCGTCCATGACTATTATGAATAGCAGCGGGCTAAGACTGTCTCCTTGTTTGATACCTCTTTCCCAATTGAATTCTTCAGATTTTTTTCCTGTTATCTGTAGGTTTTCCTGTTCCTACACGCCCACGTCCTTTTACTACTCTGTATATACTTTCAATTATTTTTATCAGTGTAATTGGTACTTTTATTTTCTGCAAGCATTGCCATATAATTTTTCTTTCTATAGAGTCGAACGCTGTTCTTCGATCTATGAATGCCAGAATGAGCTTTCCTCCTGAGTCAATACTTCTTCTTATTATATTTCTAATGATGTAGATGGTATCGTTTGTATGTCTTTCTGGTCTTTGCTGCTTGATCTTTTCCCAGTTATTTTTCTACCTCTTGTCTTAACCTCTTCTCCACTACTTTCGTGTATAGTTTAAAACATACCAATGACAAACATATCGCTCTATAATTTTCGCAATTGGCGTATTCTCCCTTTTTGTAAATTGGCACTACTATAAGGTTACTTTTTCAGCCTTTTGGGATTTGTTGCTTTTTCTATTCCTTTTTGTGTATTTTCCACAGTCAGTTGATCCCTTCGTCTCCCATGTATTTTACCATTTCCGAGTCTATGTCATCATTCCCTCCAGCTTTACCTGTTTTTATGTTTGATACTCACTGTATTTCTTAACGCAACCTGCAGAATGAATCCACATAAGATAGTAAGCTTTTTTAAACTTTCCGTGATCAAAAAATTTTTAATGTTTTTTTTGTGAAAGTTTCATGTGCTGTCCTGGATGTTTTTTTATTTCATAATTTCAATTAATTGCGAACAACGTTTTAAAAAATTACACAAGAAATTTATTTTTTCAATTCGAATGGTACCTCTGGCCTCTCTTTAGTGGTACTTTAAAACCTTTGATCATAGCTCTGAAGATGGCTTTGTAAGCCAAAAGCGCCCAGCTAGAAATTAAAAACTTAACATACTTCAAAAATACTTTTCTTTTCCCATTCCTTCAGTTGGCATAAGTATGCACAAAACATATCAGTCTTTTCAATTATTCTATTTAAAGGCGGATTGACATTACTAGTGAATAACGAACGTGGCTCACGCTTAAGTATTTTGCCCGTGCTATTGTTAGATATTTTATTATCTATTTTGAAACTCGAGCAGTACATTTGTATCTATGCATTGCATAAATAATACAAATGTACTGCTCGAGTTTGAAAATAGATAAAATATCTAACAACAGCACGGGCAAAATACGTAAGCGTGAGCCACGTTCGTTATTCACTAGTAATGTCAACCCGTCTTAATGGATTCACGATTCACGAAATCGTTACGATGTTTTTTGATACATTTTATACTTAGCTTATAACATGTATGAGACTACGTAACTATGAGTATGAGACTAAATAATTGTTTATATAATATATCTTTATATTTACTAGAAGGGAAGTTCCCTAGGTTGGCTGTATACCATATAGTTAAAAAACTCTAACAAGAAGTAAAACCACTTCTATGTAAATTGGTATATTTATTAAAACTTAAAATCCCAATGGATTGAATAAAATAAGTCCAATTCAGAACGTTTTCAGACCTATCGGTCCATCATCAGTGAATCTACAATAAAATAAGTAATCCCACCATTAGAATTGAAAGGTGGTTGAAATTTTTTTAAAAAGCTAAAAATGTGGTTAGATTACTTACGTGCATACTTGCTAAATAGCCCCAGAACCAAACAGTGGTTGAATTTAAAATTCGATTTACATTATTTAAAAATAATATTCACAGGCTAAACGCCGATGTTACAGGATATTGCCTATGGGAACATGGTGAAACCCTACCAAAACCTCAATCAACCATCTTAGGCCAACTTTGACTATAAAGTGACACTAGTGTGTATGGAACTGTTTGAAGTGACATTGACAGTAGAGAAAAAGGTAGTCGATTTTACAGTTAATTAACCAATAGGTCATGACCCACAACAAATGATAAAAATTTTAAAATATCTGAAAACGTCCAACATTTTAAATCTATTGGTTATTGAAAAGAACTTGTGATATTCAAAATTAATTTAGAAAATAAGATTATTTATATTGACTGTATACCATAACATTAGATTGATCAAATAGATAGAAAGAAAGTTGAGCTGCTGTCAATAATGATAAAAAGATAAAAATAGATGAAGGTGAGAAAAAAAAGAAAGAATCAGTATTAGTTGGAATGTTATTGTACAAAATGAATAAATTGGTAGGCAATTTAATCTAGTCTATATTGTATTGGTGGTTGTATATGTAAAAGGAAAATATTGTTATTTAAAAAATAAATGTAAATTTTTGTAAATAATGGATTTTAGTTAGGATACAGTCAAATAATTAAAAGTGTGTAATATGTGAATGAAAAAGAATTGTAATTATTATGAGATGTTTTATTTTTTTAATTTTATTTCAAAAGTTTTGAGAGAATTCTTGTGACAAAGTGAGGGTATGTGAAGTTAGAGATAAAGAAAAATATGATTATATCTGTTAAGTCCAGTTGATACACGAATGAAATTAAAATGAAAATAATATTGAAAATGTACTGAATAAAATAAAACCAAAGTAAGAAAAAGAATATTGATATAATTTAATTGTAATGATAATGGATCTGAATGTGAGAACTGAAATTAAGTGATGTGATGTTAGTTGGAGAGGTAAAAATTTTTTTCTTGGAAAAGTCAAAGACAAAAAGTAGAGGGCTGTGGTGTAGGGTATAAAGACAAGAATTTTAAGGGAAAGAGAGGGATAAAGAAAAGATAAGGTGTGGAATTAAACTGAACGAAGTAATGAAATGAAAAAGAAGTAAAAAGATAGTAGGGTGAATTAATGAGGTGATGGTTAATAGGGTTCAGTAGTTAATAATGTTAGTCGGGTAAAGGAGTTTGCAACAGTGAAGGATAGAGGAAATTTTGAAAAAGAAGGGAGAGAAAGTTGAGAGAGAAAGAATAGGATAAAAAGAGGAAGTTGAAAAATAGGAATTATGAGAATAATTGGCGGTGAATGGGGACAAAGTTGCGGTTAAGGGATGTTTGTCTATTGACACAGTTGGGACTCTTCTTCATGTCCTTGCCAATCTCCAAATCTTCGTATAAGTCTAAACGGAGTGTATTGTTTTGTTGAATATTGTGTATCAACTGGACACCTTCAGGAATCTTAAGTTCATGTTTATTGACTTTTAAATGGTGTGAAAAGGCAGAAGTGGTATCTCTCTTGCTGTGTTCAGCAGATCGGGTAGAAAGGGATCTGTAAGTTCTGCCGATGTAGGTGGCATCACAATCTGAACAAGAGAGTCTGTATACCCCACTCCGGTTCATATAATGGATAGGATCTTTGGTATTAGTTAAACTTTTGCTGAGAGTGTTATTAACTTTGAAAGATATTTTTATGTTGTCACAAGAATATTATTTTTAAATAATGTAAATCGAATTTTAAATTCAACCACTGTTTGGTTCTGGGGCTATTTAGCAAGTATGCACGTAAGTAATCTAACCACATTTTTAGCTTTTTAAAAAAATTTCAACCATCTTTCAATTCTAATGGTGGGATTACTTATTTTATTGTAGATTCACTGATGATGGACCGATAGGTCTGAAAACGTTCTGAATTGGACTTATTTTATTCAATCCATTGGGATTTTAAGTTTTAATAAATATACCAATTTACATAGAAGTGGTTTTACTTCTTGTTAGAGATCTTTATATTTCTTTTTCTATTTATTTTTTTAGCTTCCGTAAGGTTTCTTTGATAAAGATTGAGATTTTATTTAAACTCAAAATTTACGCGTCTTTCAAACACATACTTCTTTCTGTCTGGTTCATATGCACGGCACCAATGGCTGCATATTTCCGTAAAACTCAATTTGCCGTTTAATAAAAAAATTGTATATTTCTTCATTCCACGCCTGATTTTCTCCTTGCTCTGTCGTCACCTGCTTAATCTCTAACTCGAAAATTTTGAACGCTCTTGGGTATGTCAACATTATAAGTTATAAGAACTGCATATTTGAATGATTCCTTTTTCTCAAAAGTAAACAAATGTCCAATTTTGATCCGAACTTGACATGTTTACATGTCGGTCCAATGCTTTTTAAATGCATTCAATTTTTTCGAATCCTGAAAAAACTAATGAGTATTTTTGAAAAATTTAAACGCAGAATGAAAGATTACATTATTACCAAGGGCCGAAAGGCCCTTAGAATTAAGAAAAAGTTTTTTAATGAGATATTTGAAATTAAAATTCACACTCAATGTTATTTTATTTTTCACCCCTGTAACTTATTAAAATAAACGGTATTGAAGTTTTCAGGGACTTTCGGCCCTCGGTAATAATGTAATCTTTCATTCTGCGATTAAATTTTTCAAAAATACTTATTAGTTTTCGCAGGATTCAAAAAAATATTAGTGCATTTAAAAAGCATTGGGCCGAAATTTTGCGCTTGCGCTCTTAAGTCGTGTTAAAGTATTATACATTTTTGTAATCAGTATTTTAAAAGCTTTTAAATGAAGCGTCACATGATGTACTTTCCCATTTTAAAAAAATCAAAGTTATGACTGTCACCTGAAGAAGGATCGCGTAAAGCTCGAAACATAGATGCTATGTACTATGATTATTTTAAAAATCGACCTGTCCGAGTGTTTTGATTATGTGCTAAAAATAAATAAGTTAATAAGGGTAACACTTATTCCAGCGCAATGTATAATTAAACAATGTTTTTTTTGCCTTTTCTCTTTTTTCGAATTGTTTTTTAGCTTAACTTTTCTTTGATAAAAATTGAGATTTTATTTAAACTCAGAATTTACACGTCTGACAAATATTTCTGTCTGACTGTTCCATATGCATAGGCGCCAAAGGCTGCATATTTCGGTAAAACTCAATTTGCCATTTAATAAAAAAATTGTGTATTTCTTCATTCCACGCCTGATTTTCCCCTTGCTCTGTCGTCACCTGCTTAATCTCTAACTCGAATATTTTGAACGCTCTTGGGTATGTCAACATTATAGAACTGCATATTTGAATGATTCCTTTTTCGCAAAAGTAAACAAATGTCCAATTTCGATCCGAACTTGACATGTTTACATTTTCAAGAGACATTTTTAAATAAAATAAACAAATTTCGGAGCACAACGTGTCTCTGTATGTTTCCGGTAGGTACGTCAGATTTTAAATATCTATGAGTGTTGGGGCGCCTCAAGTTTGTACTATTAGGCCGATCTTAGATTACAGATCTCACTGAAAAATCAGTCAAGCAATGTTTCTTTGTAATACTTTTATCATGAGAAGAATGTACTGTTATATTCCTAATTGATATAAGAAATAAAAGTTTATAATTATAAATTAAAGTCAAATTAAAATAAAGGTTTTCATTTTTCTCGACCACGGGCATGTAAATTTGGAACACCCTGTATAAAACAAATTATGTCTAGGTAGCTTTTAAGAGAGTGATTCGGAGAAGTGTTTACGAACCGCGGGAACAATACGACTCAAATAAACAATTAGAGTGATGTGTACAAAGAAAGTGTTCGCGGAAGGATTTGTCATTAACCACCGCTAACTAATACTCTAGTGAAGAAGATAATGGGTCATTAAATTTGTAAATGTTGTATTAATGTAGAAAGTAAAATTGAAATGGGGAATATTATTTTTTCTTGAAATCCATTAAGATATTTAGAAAAAGGAAAGTTGTGTTGATAAATACGGAGAATTGAAAGTTGCTTGGGATTGGTTGATTTTTGAATGCTGGAAAGGGTAATTTGGAAGTAGGAGAATGGATGAGAGATATGTGGCAGAATGTTTTGAGCGATCGAAAGGCGAAGTCCAGTGTTCGAGAAGAGTACAAAAAAGTGAAACGCCGGTATAGTTAGTTTGTTTGTTGAAATTTAAAAAGTAAGATATCGTGGAACGAGTGTTAGGCCGAGTCGAGATAAGATATAACTCCTTGAGTCTAGAGTATCCCGGTTTTTGTTGAAGTGTTTGAAAAAGGTAGAACACGGCATCAGGAGAAGGCAGGAACGAGGACGGTACGAGGCGTAGTTTTCAGAAAGGAGCAGAGGCTTTACTGGGAAGCTGGTACGAGTCGTTTGATCGCAACCCAAGATAGGAGGAAACGTGTTTTGTGTGAAGACATTGTCAAATCATCAGTAAAGGTCAGTCTATTTTGTTATGACATGAATGTATGGTTTATGTATTAAATACCACGTTGAAAATTGAGGCACACAATCATTATTAAAAATTTTTCATCAAACCTAAATCAATTTATCACTGAAAAATCATAATAGTTCATTTTAAATAAAATAACTTTGGAGACAAAAAGAAATAAGATTCCCATGTTTGTAAATGTTATATTAAATAAAGATAGAAAGATAAGATATAAGAAATATTAAGCATTGAATGCCATTTAGATAAAATAAACGATTTTATAATTTCTAATTGGAATTCATATGTGTGTATTATTTTACTCTCTTTTATCTATCCCGATTAGGAATCCACTGAGAAATATTTTGAAGCCACGAAAGTAAGTAATTGATATTATAATTTAGTCCTGAGATTGACACTATATTGATATTTGATCTGTTTGATAAATGAGATAATCATTAATTAATTAATTAAAATAAATTACATCTGAGAACAGCATCAGATTTCAAAAATAAGATCACAACAGTACATTAGAGCAGAGGCGGCTCTAGCCCATGTAGCGCCCTTGTGCAGTCGATGCCCTGGCGCCCTTTGGTAGACGCGCAGTCAAAATGGAATAGTCGAATAGGTACCTACCTAATACTAGTACATAGGCTATTATATTAGAGGGTACTAGGTACGCTTATAATGTAAACAAAAATCCAGATGCAAATATTGCAGTATTAAATGATGTCGTGAACCAATAGGTATTCACAGCGTCAGAGCAACCTACCCAAATCTGTTAAAAATATTTAATTAAAAATGAACTTTTTTATCTGTTAAAAATATTTAATTAAAAATGAACTTTTTTATCTATGAGGTAAACAGGTAAGGTTGAAAATTGGTTGAGGAAATTTGACAGGTTTCGAATAGACACAATTTGACAAAAGAGCACGAGGGAGGGCAGGTGTGAAAAATTCTGTTATTGCCTCGACTTCTTCTGCTACAGTTTTCGCAGTATTAATGAACTTCACAAAAGCGCATACTCATTGCGTAGTTCAGACAAACTTATTTTTGCATGATCCATCATGTTTACGGCTTCTGACAATACAACATCGGACTTTTAAAGATCCTTGCTAACTATGTTTATCTTGCTTAAAATTTCAAACCAAATAAAGAAAAAACAGATGAATTTAAATGACTTAATTTTTGCCAATATTGAATTTGCCCTATTTATCCACCATCTTTGGTGTTATCAGAATGTATGCTAAACAAGGCATCATACACTTTTCCCAGATTAAAACGGAGAGCTTTTACTGCTTCAACCCTGCTCTCCCATCGAGTATTTGAGAGTGGTTTTAGACTTTAAGCTGGCAAGCTTTAGTAAGTATTTGCCAGCATGCTATTGACGCAGAAAAAACATAAATTTCTTGTGCAATTGAAAATAAATTGACCATTTTTAATAATTTAGGCGGGCGGCAATCTATAAATCGCGCTTAAGTGCCAATGTCATTTTTCATTACTCGTTTTAAAGCATATCTTATGTTGAAACCAAGTAAAAGACCCGCTCTTTGGCGCTCGGCGCCCCCAACATCCCGGCGCCCGTGTGCACCGCACACCCTGCACAATAGGTAAAGCCACATCTGCATTAGAGAGAAATGGGCGAATATGTTACAGGCCAAACCCGATTTCAGGACAAACTAGTTTATCCTGATATAAATACACACACTTCAGGCCAAATTAGTTTATCCTGATATATTAAAGACTCATACTTTAGGATAAACTAGTACGGCCTAGTCTAAACCAATTTAACCAAGTCAAAAGTAATTTAGCGAACATGTAAGGACTTTTACATGCGGGGAATTCCCAAATCACGTCCCAAAAGTGATGGCAAAAAAATTATATATCGATATATTGTATCATAATATCGTCCCTACCATTTCCAACTATCGAATGTGAAAAATCGGGTTTTTCAGATTCGATACCTTGCCCTCGCATTGTACATGATACATCTTGTGGCAAATTCTCGTTATTGTAGCTTGATTAGGAGCGCGGGAAATATGCTGTTTAAACCATCGAATATGAACATTTTTTCATTTGGTTAACTGCAAACTGACGAAAATGGATATATTCGATACTTTTGTTTTGTATAAATATAACTAAATGTTACAACGCTAAATGTCGAATGTGTCACATCATAATCTGTAAACTGTCGAAAATGCTAAACTGCTGAGAAGAATAAAATGCACGTGTTTACAATTTGTGCGAATTTTGTTTCAGTATCGCTTCCAAGAAATTCTTGTGAGGCAGTTTATGATTTCATTTTAACGGATTTTCATTATTTGATTATACAGTTATTCGCTGTTATACATTCGCTACTTTGAATCATCGGACCGAAACAAATCTTTTATTAATACAAAAAGCAAAGTAACATATGTGGTTTTTTGGAAAGAAAAAAATGATAAGCAGTTCAAATTTGTTATCAATCTAACAAGGATTAAACATTACATACAAAAAATATAAAAATGTTCCCATTTGTCAATGCGCTGATTTAGGAGTCTCTTAAAAAGAGTTATTTTGCTCTCCTGAAAAGTACCACTTTTCACATTCGATAGTTGGAAATGGCAGGGACGATATGGTACATCGAATGGAGATATTGATACATGCTATAAATCAATATATTCTTGTAGAATTAAATAATATACAAATATAAATAAAAGGATGAGGTTTCCTCCAAAAATTAAAGGAAAAGATACACTTACGAATAAAATCGAGTACGAATTAATATTGTTTTCACCAATTTTGAAAAAATGTGACAACGTTGAATTATCCACGTCCGTCTGTCCGTCCGTTTGTCCGTCTGTCTGTCTGTCCGTGAACTCAACTCCTCCGTCATTATACCAGGTAGAATGACAAATGAGGGGTCAAATGAAAGCTTCTAACCTTTTTTTCTCTTCTTTGCTTCTTCTTATGGATTGTGTAGTCCTCGACTCTCCCACACGTGCTCCTCGGATGCTGCGAACGATCCTTCTCGTCCAAACTGCTTCACAAACAAACAACAGCACTTGCTCGAAATCTCTCCTCAGTTTTCTCTCTGCTCGATATCTTATGCAAATTGATACCAACCAGCTACTCGTTCCAGACAGAAACAGGAATCTCTTCGGATACAAGGAGATTTAATTTCTCAACTCTATCAACAATTTCATTTCAACACGATTCTGCTTACACGGCCGCCAACTTCACCACTTTACACCGACTTCTTACTTTTCAAAAACTGGACTGTTCTCTCTAGATGTTCATTACACAGTGAAACTTTTTTCCTCTTCAACTCAGACTCAAACACTCTATTCTCCCTCCATGCGTCTCTCTCGCCAATCACAAAACATCCTCTCTACACATTACATTCCTAATTTCATTTCTTAAGAACAAATTATTTTTGTATACAACTTTTCCGTTTCGTCAAATTCCAGGAGATACCAAAATTAATTTTGTGTTTCTACATGCTATAAAAAAACCGATATTCTAAAATTCAACAATGGTGTCTACCGTCTTTTCTTCCAAGAAGCATTTATAAATGTCCTATTGTTTATTTCAAAGCGAATACACGTACTTTCCAATCCGACCGTATCAATTGTATAAGTCCGTTCATAGAAACACTAATACTGAACGATTTTCACTTCCAACGAAACACTGCTTATGACTAATACTATTTACAATTTTTTCGGCCATATACAGGGCGATGAAAATCTATGATCTCGTGGTCTTTGCATAAATTAATTTTCTAAAATTTTCCCATAAAATTATATAACAGTATATTCTGATTGTTAAACAAATTATAGTTAAATAAAATTATCTAGCCTAACTGATGATTTTGCCTCATTTATAGTCCAATTATAGTTCATTATTGACTGGCCTACACAGCGCTTGAATCGCCTGGAAATTTTTTCGAGTGTCTACTGTTTGGTCTCTTGAAGGATTCGTCAAAAGCAGAGCTGGTGAAAGTGTCTTTAGCAGATTTTGACCCTTCTTAATCCAGTGGATTTTAATTATGAGTCTCGAGTTCAAAATTAAAATCGCTCGTTTCCTTTTGAAGGTATAATTAGGGGTTTTGTTTCATCCTTAAAGGATGCGATGGTTTGCGGTTAGCAAGTGGATATTTATTTTACTAGTTGTAATTGAGATCGTCGGACTTTTTTGGTCGAAAAAGATAAAAAATAAAAAATAGTATGGGATCATCGGATTAATGTACCGGGTGTCCCAATAAGAATGGCTCTCGGCCATATCTCAGGAACCGTTTATAGTAGAGCTTTGAAATAAAAAATTTTATAACAAAAGTTGCCTCAGGAAAAGCCTGGAAATTATTTTCATAATTGTGGGTCCACCGTTAGAGGCCGTAATTGAATATCAAAAATAAAAAAATCTAAATTTTACAAAATTTTCCTAATGAAGGGGCACTGGAAATCCGATTATTGTATTCTTCATCAAATTCTGCGCATATTTGATTTAACAAGTTTAACTCTACCTTTGCAAATAAGAGGTGGGGGTGAGTGGGAACCTTGTTATGAAAAAATGGCTGTAAGTCCGGATCTGCTAAATCAAATTTTGAAAACTGGGTCTTGTTGAAGACAGATCTTTTTCTTCAATGTAAGCGTGATAATTTTGAACCATCCTAATAAGTAATAAGCCAGCTGGGAGGCGTTATTTAATTTATTTCAGAAATCTAGTTTTCTTTGGAAAATATTAAATACAAGTATGCATTTTTAATCATACTTTATAAAATTAGATTAAATTAGCAATAGAATAGCGAAAACCGCATGTCGATACCCTTTTTCTATCTCAAGATATCTCGAGAAACGTGTAAATTTTATACATAACTGTTACTATCACCGGTAAACTAAGTTAATGAAAAGTAGTGTGCTGTGGAAAAAAACAAAATAACATTTTCCAGATGTCAACGTATAAAAATATAATTAATTAAAACAACAATGTAAAGAGAAACAATACTATTAAAATTAAATATAACACAGAACAAAAAGACCTACTTAGTGACGACCTAAACATTCAAATTGTTGCCCATCATACACTACTCTAGAATACATTATCCAGAGAATACTAAAGGCCATTCAAAGCATATCGAGAGCAGAAATTGAGACTGCTGTTCAATCTACTCTTGAAAGAGTAAATGTTTGCAACGAAAATGATGGGCAAAAATTTGAACGTTTATGTCATCACTAAATAGTTGTTTTTATTTCTTTGTAATAGGGCTTTTCAACGCTTCTCATTTGTTTCGAGCCTCTGTCATATGCCGTATAATCCGTGTATAATATTAATATACGAGATATGAACGAGGCTCGAAACAAATGAGAAGCGTTGAAAAGACCTAATATACGTTGACAGCTGGAAAATGTTTCTTTGTTGTTTCCACAGCACACTACTTTTAATGAATTTCGTTTACCGGTGACAGTAACAGTTATGTTTTTAAATTTACACGTTTTGTAAGATATCTCGAGATAGAAAAAAGGTATTAACATGCGGTTTTCGCTATTCTGTTGCTAATTTTGTCTAATTTTGTAATATGGTATTAAAAATGCATGATTGATTGTATTTAATATTTTCCAAGGAACACTAGATTTCTGAAAAAAATTAAATAACGCCTTCTAGCTGGCATATTACTCAGTAAGTTGGTTCGAAATCATAACTTTTACATTGACGAAAAAGATCTGTCTTCAACAAGACCAAGTTTTCAAAATTTGATTTAGCAGAACCGGACTTACAGCCATTTTTTCATAACAAGGTTCCCACTCACCCCCACCTCTTATTTGCAAAGGTAGAGTTAAACTTGTTAAATCAAATATGCGCAGAATTTGATGAAGAATACAATAATCGGATTTCCAGTGCCCCTTCATCAGGAAAATTTTGTAAAATTTAGATTTTTTAATTTTTGATATTCAATTACGCCCTCTAGCGGTGGTCCCACAATTATGAAAATAATTTCCAGGCTTTTCCTGAGGCAACTTTTGTTATAAAATTTTTTATTTCAAAGCTCTACTATAAACGGTTCCTGAGATATGGCCGAGAGCCATTCTTATTGGGACACCCGGTACATGTACAGGGATGTAAAGTAAAGAAATGCCAAATAAAAACTACTTGGCATACAACTTACAAAATTGGTGTAGATGAATATTTTCGTTAATTTGTTTCTTTTACAGTGTCGAATAACTGGATTCTTCTTCTTCAAGCGCCTCATTTGTTTCAAAAGTTCAAAATCAGTTGTACAACACTGCAATTTAGCAGTATTTTTTCCGCTCAGAACTTTTGTAAATTTCAAAATTTCTGCTTAATTCCTGAGTGACACTTTCCTTCTACGGTCGTGGACTATAATTTCAGTGATTTTTGTAATAAGCATTTCTGTATCTTGAGTAAGGCATTTCCTTTAATTACAATTAAGCCAAACATCGCAAACCCTGGACTACCAAAGATATCCGCATATCAGTCAAGAGTATGCTTTCACTATTATTGTACATCAAGAAATTTACTACCAACAGTGTCTCTGTCCAGGGCCTATTTTACCACTAGGCCCGTGAGGCACCTGCCTCGGGCCCGTATTTGAATAGGGCCCGGAAAGATCACCAAACAAACCATGTTTATTACAATAACAAAACAAATTTTCAAAATTCTTTCGTTTTACGAACAGGCAATGATACATGATAACCATAAGAGTTATAATTAAGTGGATAGGCGCAAACTTTTGGCTTTAATGCTCTTTAAATGCATTCATTTTTTCGAATCCTTAAAAAACTAATAAATATTTTTAAAAAATTTAGACGCAGAATGAAAGATTACATTATTACCGAGGGCCGAATGTCCCTTAGAATAAAAAAAAGTTTCTTTTGAATAAGATATGTATGTAAAATTAAAAATCACACTCAATTTTCTCTTTTTTTCACACCTGTAACTTATTAAAATGAACATTATCGAAGATTTCGGGGACTTTCGGCGCTCGGTATAGTAGGGGAGCAAAGTATGCTAAATGTGCAGTCACTCGAGCGTTATGGGGACCTATTGGGTTGTGAAGAGTAGGTCCTAAAACCAAAAAAAGTTAAGTAAAGTTTTCCATTTTAGTGGGCGCTTCATCATTATCACTGGCTCGACAGCCCTTTCTGGGTCTTGGCCTGTTCCAGGATTCTTCTCCACTTTGATCTGTTTCGTGCTTTTTTTCCAGTTTTTTATTTTTAAGGTTTTTGTATCATTTTCTATTTGTTCTAAATATCTCAGCTTCGGTCTTCCTCTTGTTCTTTTTCCTACTGGCATCTGTTTGAATATTTTGTTTGGTATTTCGCCTTCTTCCATTCTTTCTACGTGTCCCATCCAACGCAGCCGTCCTATTTTAATGAATGTTATGATATCCGGATCCTGGTATATTTCGTATAGTTCAAAGTTGTACCTTCTTCGCCAAATTCCATTTTCTTTTGTGCCCTTATATATGTGTCACAAGATTTTTCTTTCAAAGGTGGCTAGCAATGTTTCCTCTCTTTTAGTGAGTGTCCAGGTTTCTGAGCCGTATGTGAGTACCGGTCTTATTAAGGTTTTGTATATTTGGCATTTTGTTTTCCTTGCGACGTTGTCTGATCTTAGTTGCCGAATTAAGCCATGGTAACTTTTATTGGCAATAAATATTCGCCTCTTCACTTCCTCTGCTACGTTATTATCAGATGTGACTAGGGATAAGTATGTAAAGTTTTTTACTCCCTCAATGTTGTATTCTCTAGTGGGCGCTAGCCATTTTTTAATTTAATTTTCCATTTCCAACAAATTATTTTTCTGATTATAACGCCATCTATCCATAATTCGAAAAGATGTTTCGAAAGGAATCCAAATCTGCAATAAAAAATGGTGCTCCTATTTAATTTTCTCCCCACCCCACCTCCGTGGGGGTCGTGTTTGATGCCATTCGATAGATTTTTCAAAAATATTGAATAAGTGTATTTTACAGTTTTTCGATCTGATGTTCATTTCGCGAAATATCGAGGGATTCGTATTTAAAATATTAAATTTACCCCCACACCTCTCCGTGGGAAGTCGTGTTTGGTATCATTCGATAGATTTTTAAAAAATATTGGGCACATATTTTTTAGGTTTTCGATCTGTTATTTTCGACTTGATGTTCATTTCGCGAAATATCGCGGGATTCGTATTTAAAATATTAAATTTACCTCCCCACCCCTCTCCGTGGGAAGTCGTGTTTGGTATCATTCGATAGATTTTTAAAAAATATTGGGCACATATTTTTTTAGTTTTTCGATCTGTCATTCATTTCGCGAAATATTCGCTTTTTTCTTGTGAAACTTTAGGACTCACCCATTTCATTGCGCGCGGCTCAATCGTCAGATTTTTGAAATATACACTCTTTTGCATGTACTTAACGTACCTTATCTTAATCTGACAATTTCGACTTTTTTTAAGGATATATTTTTTTTTCGGGCCCCCCTTAACGAACTCCCCTGTGTTAAAAGTCAATATATGGTAGAGGTACATCTGCAGGGTGCCAGGTTTCTCCCCATATGATAATCTGACGCGCTCGAGTATCTGCAAAAATCCCCGATAGGGCTGCCCTACCATAGTAACGTAATCTTTCATTCAGCGTTTAAATTTTTTAAAAATACTTATTAGTTTTCTCAGGTTTCGAAAAAAACGAATGCATTTAAATAGCATTGAAGCCGAAAGTTTGCGCCTATCACCTTAAACAATGTGTAGGTAATTGTTTAAATATAATTTTTATTTATTGTTAATAAAAATTGTATTTTCTTGTGCACCTATATTTCTATTAAATAATTAATACATTTAAAAAGTTATTATTATTATTATTAAATTATATTTAGGGGCCCGAAAATTTTCTAGTGACTCGGGCCTGATTTGAAGTAAAATAGGCTCTGTCTCTGTCACTGAATATATCACCAAGTACAGGGTATTTATCTAAAACTTATCAAATCAACTAAAAAATCTACTGTTAAAATCGTCTGGGAAGCTCTAAAAGTGTTGCAAAAGAAACTTGGACCATAATAAACGATCTTCGAAATCAAACTCACAACTCGAAACATTTTCCCTTCCAGACCCTGAAAATCTAAATGAATACTTCGTTTTTTTTTCTTCAATTATGGCCTTTGGGAACTAAATACATCGTTAATATAACTAAAAATATAACATCAACTATTTTGCCGCAACAGAATCCTATTTCCGATCTCCCTAATGCAAAAAAGGTCTGAATTAATTCTTTATAAGAGCAGTTGATAAATCTGAACTGATCCAAACAATCAATATGGTAGGGGAGCAAAGTATGCTAAATGTGCAGTCACTCGAGTGTTATGGGGACCTATTGGGTTGTGAAGAGTAGGTCCTAAAACCAAAAAAAGTTAAGTAAAGTTTTCCATTTTAGTGGGGGCAATTCGAAAACATGTCTGGAATAAAAGTTGCTTATTGTTACGTAAATAACCAAAATCTTCAATAAAAAAATGGGGGCTCCCACTTAAGATTTTAAAGTAACCCACCACCCCACCTCCGTGGGGGGTTGTGTTTGGTGGCATTCGATAGATTTTTCAAAAATATTGAATAAGTGTATTTTTTAGTTTTTCAATCTGATGTTCAATTAGCGAAATATCGCGGGATTCGTATTTAAAATATTAAATTTACCCCCCCCCCCTCTCCATGGGAAGTCATGTTTGGGATCATTCGATAGATTTTAAAAAAATATTCTTCTTCTTTTTCAAATGCCATCTTCGTTCCGAAGGTTGGCGATCATCAGAGCAAAAAAATATTGAGCACGTATTTTTTAGTACAGTCGGAAAAATGAAAGAATACCCATGAACGATCACATGCATTAATCAGTTATTTTGTATTTGCTGTCTTTTTCTATAACAAACGTTTGTTATTTATAGAAAAAGACAACAAATACAAAATAAGTGATTGATCTGATCGTTCATGGGTATTCTTTCATTTTTTCGACTGTACACTGTTTTGCATGTACTTAACTTACCTTGTCTTAATCTGACGATTTCGAGTTTTGCTAAGCAGAGATTTTTTTTCGGCTCCCCTTAACGAACTCCCCTGTATTAAGAGCCAATATATTATGCTAGAGGTACATTTTCAGGGTACAAGGTTTCTCCCCATGTAATAGTCTGACACGCTCGAGTAACTGCAAAAATCCCTGCTTGGGCTCCTCTACCAATAGTATCAAATAGGGCAGTCAATGAGGGTATGTGGCTCCGAATTCCATCCTACTATATCGATTTACATGATATTTTCACAGTAAGTAGGGAATAGCCCAAGAAACAAAGTCTACCCTATGCCGATGTGTGCTTTTGTCTTGGGGGCGGTTCTCATCCCTTCTCGGAGGTGGACAATTTTTTGCTTAAATAACTACGGAAGTTGCTAGAGAACCTAATACCAAGCAAAAACTGTTCTATAATTTTTTTTCGAAAACTCAACACTTTTTGAGTTATTCCTGGTTGAAAATTGGTCATTTTCATTGAAACTTAACACCTTTTCAAACGGTTTTTTGCGAATACCTTAAAAACTATGCATCTAACTAAAAAAACCATATAAAACATTTTTGTAGCTTATAAAATAACAAAGAGATTCTTTCCTTTATGAATCTTCTAGTTATAACACAAAAAGAGATATGGTGAGTGAAAAAAACTTGTTTTCTTTGTGCATGCTCAAAGCAGTGTATTTAACTTGAAATAACAGAGAAACGGTCGATTTTAGGTGTATAATGCTACCAATAACTCTTGTTGTGCTTGAAAAGACCTTTAAAATAAGTAATATTAAATGTCGATTACATTCAAACTATGCGAGATAAACTGTAAAAAATTTGATGACTAACGTATTTTAAGAAAAAAATGAGAAGTATATTTAACCCCTCATCCACAAGAATTTAAATGCATCGTTTTCCTTCTACAATACATTTTACTATAGTGTTCTTTTTATGTTCAAAAAGTTGGGCGGGTTTAAACGGAATGGTTTTTGAAAAAAAAAAGATCAAATTATTGAGCGCATTTTTAAATTTTCTTAAAAATCTTCCTATTTCTCCATGTAACTCGAAAATGATAAGAGATGCCAAAAAAAGCTGCCATACAAAAATATAGATTTCTTCTAGATAAACATTTTGATTTAATTTTTTATAACAGTATCTCTTATCATTTTCAAGTTACAGGGAGAAAAAGGAAGATTTTTAAGAAAATTTAAATATGCGCTCTATAATTTGATCTTATTTTTTTCAAAAACCATTCACTTTAAACCCGCTCAACTTTTTGAACATAATAAAACACTGTAGTAAAAGGTATTGTAGAAGGAAAATAATGCATTTAAATTCTTGTGGATGAGGGGTTAAATATACTTCTCAATTTTTGTCTTAAAATTCGTTAGTCATCAATTTTTTGCAGCATATCTCGCTTAGTTTGAATGTAATCGACATTTAATATTGCTTATTTGAAAGGACTTTTCAAGCACAATAAAAGGTATTGGTAGCATTATACACCTAAAATCGACCGTTTCTCTGTTATTTCAAGTTGAATACACTGATTTGAGCATGCACCAAAAAAACAAACTCTTTTTACCTACCATATCTCTTTTTGTGTTATAACTAGAAGATTGAATAAGGAATGAACCTCTTTGTTTTTTTATGATCTACAAAAATGTTTTATATAATTTTTTTAGTTAGATGCATTGTTTTTAAGGTATTCGCAAAAAACCGTTTAAATTGGTGTTATATTTCAATGAAAATGGCCAATTTTCAACCACGAATAATTCAAAAAGTATTGAGTTTTCGAAAAAAAAATTATAGAACAGTTTTTGCTTAGAATTAGGTTCTCTAGCAACTTCTGTAGTTGTTTAACCAAAAAATTTTCCACCCCCGAGAAGGGGTGGGAACCGCCCCCAAGACAAAAGCACACATCGGCATAGGGTAGACTTTGAATAAGGAGATATTTTCAGGCTATTCCTAAAATTTCATTAAAATCCATGCAGTAGGATAGAATTCGGAGGTAATAACCTGTTCTTGCTCTCATTGACTGCCCTAAAAAGCAAATCATCCTGTAGTACTAATGGACTGTCCATTAAAATTTTGTCAAATCTCCAATAAAATGTGTTGGAAGTCCTTATCTCACTAATTAATGATTCTTTTGAGAAAGGTAAATTTTCAGAGTGCCTAAAGACGCCCTTATTATTCCTCTTCATAAGGGTGGTGAAGAAAATATTGCCTGCAACTATGGACCTATTGCCTTAGTACCGGTACTGTCCAAAATGATTGAGAGACTCATAAAAGACCGACTTATGTCCTTTCTCGTTGAAATCAACATTTTATCACGAAATCAGTTCGGCTTTTTAACAAATAAAAATGTACCACTGATGCCATGTTTCCTGTACTACATGAGGTTTACCAAGCACTAGCCAATAATCTTTACACTGCCATTGTGTTTTGACTATGCCAAAGCTTTTAATTGTGTAAATCACAATCTTACTTGCTTTCAATCTTACTTGGATAATAGGAAACAACTAGTTACATCAATAAATGATACTGACTATAGTCTCAAAAACATTATATTATATGTGGGGTACCACAAGGTAGTATTGGGTCGTCTACTTTTCCGTCTTCGCTAATTTAAAAATCGGTGGAAAAATGTTTATTTTTGCTAATGATACCAGTACCCCTTGAAGCAATTCAAATATTTCAACTCTTCATGCAACTATAACTTCTAATTTACTTTCAATATAACCTGCTCTTTTACCGTGGATAAGACAGTGGCATTATCCTATAAACGAGCTCTTCAACTCTTGCTTCAGCCAGATCAGTACCAGTATCAGTATATATTTATCAGAATCTGTTTTGCTAACAAAAAATATGCATAGAACGAATACTTTATAGTTATTAAAGACATATTTACTGTTTTTTGTGACCTCTTCGCTTTCTTTAGACCACCACGGTACTGGTGTACATGTTTTATACCAACGTTTTTATACCAACCATATGTTTGTTTTATACCAACTTTCAATATAGCGCTTTCTAAAATTATGTTATTAAGTGATATAATAGTTTCGCCAATATTATTAGATTTGTACAGTAAACAAAAAAGAGGTAGGTACTACATAATTTGGTTACTTCACCATTGTAAGGCATCTACTCGTAATTCATCGTTTAATTAGACATGTAGTTTAAACAGTTTCATTTTTTTTTAATAAAACACAAACACTTTTAGTTGTGAGATTTATTAGAAACAACCCTGGTATATTTAAAGCCATTATATCTATTGGATCAGTGCAAGCAGCAAAATGAGTGGTACCACACTAGTTTTGTTAAATCTATCATTTCATTAAATATGTTACGGGAGGACACATAGTAGGAGTAATCCAATATGGAAATGTATATGGAGCAGCAACACATGGCGGGTTGGACCACTCTGGCGGGTCTTTTTGGCGGGGTTGTACTTCAAGTGGACGAGGAGTCACCTGATTATCAGATGATTTCAACTGTCGTTTTTGCCTTCGGTTTAGCAATAAGTGGGCTACTCCATATAAATCATGATCCAATCCATTCACCACGTTAACCAGCAACTGAAAATGCATTAATAGATTTAGGCCCGGTACTTTATGTCTCGATTAACAGCCGGTTAGTTAATCGGGGTTTAATCGGGACCTCTTGCTTTGTAATAAATGCAATTATAGTTATTATTATACTTATTTATAATTACAAAAATACTTGTAATTGCATTTATTACAACGCAAGAGACCCTAAAGAGGTCCCGATTTAATCACCGGTTAACTAACCGGCTGTTAATCGAGACATAAAGTACCGGGCCTTAGTATATAAGCTAAAGTTGGTATAGGATTAATAAATGTCATGAAAACTTTATTGACTTGTACCATTATAGATACCCAGATATATGTGTTAAAATGTAGCAGGTTGTTGTTAAAATACTAGTGATTTTGCCAGTCGCCATGCGAAAATAACGTCGATATTAGGTGCATAAGGCTAAGAACAGAACAAGTAGGTCGAGGTGGAGGTGTAGGTCGCGGTGGATGCTACTAGTTAAGTCACAGACAGCACATAGCAAGGAGGTCACCTGCGCTGCCAGTCGAGCTAGTAGAACCACTATCAAGTGAAGTAGTTTAATGAAATTTGAATGACAAAAATACTGCTTTTGCGATGTTGTGTCAGTCAAGTGATGATAGTGATGAAATGTCAGCTGTAAATAATCAGATCCTCCTTCTTATTTCAAAAATTTACTGAATTTAATTACTTTAGAAATTCAAAAATAAACTGAATACAAAAAAGGGATTATATAAAAAGCATCAACTCAGATAGAGCAGGTAATGACAACTTGGCTTCGAACGGACGAATCACAGGAAAGCAGCCTTGTAGGCCGCGCAGTAGACATCCATGTAAAACAAACTATTTTTATTTTAAAAAGCATCGATGTAAACCTCCTAAATGGCATCGCGCTAAACCTCTACCGCGACTTACCTGCTCTGTTCTCTTCCATTCACTACAATGTGTTTGTTTTACATGGATGTCGACATCGACCGCGACCTTCACCTCCACCTCCACCGCGACCCACTAGTTCTGTTCTTACCCTTATGCTACTAATACCTTTTGTAGTTCTTGAAAAGACCTTTAATATAAGCAATTCGATTACGTTTAAACTAAGCGAGATATGCAGCAAAAAAATTGATTACTAATGTATTTTAAGAAAAAATGAGAAGTATTTTTAACCCCTCATCCACCAGAATTTAAATGTATCGTTCTACAATAACTTTTATTATTGTGTTATTTCTATGTTCAAAAAGTTGGACGGGTTTAAAAGTAATGATTTTTGAAAAAAAACTAAGATCAAATTATAGAGCGCATTTTAAAATTGTCTTAAAAATCTACCTTTTTTCCATGTAACTTGAAAATGATACGAGATACGGTAATGAAAAATAAAAACAAAATTTTTATCTAAACAAAGAACTATATTTTTGTATGTTTTTTCGTATCTCGTAACATTTTAGAGTATTTTTTTGCTTTAAAAATTACTTTGGCAGAGCCAATTAGCCAAACTTGTAAATTTTCGAGTTACACGGAGAAAAAGTGACATATTTAAGAAAATTTAAAAATGCACTCTATAATTTGATCTTATTTTTTTCAAAAACCATGCATTTTAAACCCGTTCAACTTTTTGAACATAGAAATAACAGTATAATAAAAGGCATTGTAGAAGGAAAATGATCCATTTCAATTCTGGTGGATGAGTTGTTAAATATACTTCTCATTTTTTCTTAAAATACATTAGTCACCAATTTTTTTGCAGCATATCTCGCTTTAGTTTAAATGTAATTGACTATTGGCTGATTTTTAAACACTACAAAAGGCATAGGTAGCATTATACACCTAAAATCGACCGTTTCTCTGTTATTTCAAGTTGAATACACCGATTTGAGCATGCACCAAAAAACAAACTCTTTTCAACTACCATAAATATCTCTTTTTGTATTATAACTAGATTTATGATTTATGAAGGAACGAATCTCCTTTTTTTATAAGCTACAAAAATATTTTATATAGGTTTTTAAGTTAGATGCATAGTTTTTAAGGTACTCGCAAAAAACCGTCCGAAAAGGTGTCATTTTTTCAATAAAAATGGCCAATTTTCAACCACGAATAAATGGATACGTATTGAGTTTTCCAAAAAAATTATAGAACAGTTTTTGCTTAGAATTAGGTTTTCTAGCCACGTTCGTAGTTATTTTGACCAAAAAAATTTCCACCTTCTTGAGGTGGGATTCTCCCCAAGATAAAAGCGCCATAGTATATAGGGTAGATTCTGTTCCCTCAGCTATTCCCTACTTACTGTGTAAATATCAAGTAAATCTCATGTAGTAGGATGGAATTCGGAGCCAAACACCCTCACTGACTGCCTTATTTGTGAATGAGCAATTTGGGAAATAAATCTCGAAACAGGTCGATTTTTATTTTTAAATTATGATTTTTTGGCATCTATATATGAAGCTAGTGTCGTCATCCGTCTGGGCGTGATGAGATTAACATTTATACAGGGTATAAAACAATTTTTTTTAAATTAAATTAATAGACACAAAAAGGAGAATGTACGTAATTTATTTAACTCAAAATACATTTTACTGCTGTCAGAAAACAGAAATAAAATAGTTTAAGTTTTTACTCTAATAACACATAAAATACCATTATATATCCTACCAGATTAAAAAAAAAAATGGAAAATCTTCTCTAGTTAGAGCATCCGAGGCTTCTAAAAATGCAAGCCATACGGATTCTGAGACTATAGGAAGATGAGAGAATTTTACAATCTATAATTCACATCCCATCTGCTCAGGCGGTAAATTTCCAGCGAGAATGGTTCCCTTCGTACTCCAAATTAGAGTAAATATATAAATTAAAAATGAATCAACATTTTCAATGCAACCCGAAACTGCAGTCGTATTATATTCTAGTTCAATCAGAGAGTACAGCAAGCATCTCTACAGGTTTTGGGGCTTCTAAGCCCCTCATCAGGAGATATATACTTATATGCTCTTCTCTCAGACTAAACTAGGATAATACTCCGCGTACAGTCACGGATTGCAACGAATGAAATGGAAGGGATGCCCTAGCGACATCTAAAAAGTTTAAGTTTTTAATCTTACTTACTTACTTAGTCCTAAGCCTTTCTACCTTTAGGTGTAAGGCTGGTGGAGTTGAGTTTGGCATTGTAGTCTCCATGCTTTCCGATCTTGCGTTAGGTTTCTTGCACTTTCCAATGTCAATCCCTTCTTCTCGACTTCTTTCCTGATTTCATCTACCCACATAACTCTTGGTCTCCCTCTTTTGTTTTTCCCCTGCACTCTCGTTTCGAACACTCGTTTTGTTAGCCTCTCGTTTGACATTCTACACACGTGCCCGAACCATCTAAGTTGTCCTTCTACTATTTTTTCATTGATTGGTTCTAGTTTTAGGTTTTGTATAATTGTTTCGTTTCGTATTTTGTCTGTCCTCTTTCTGAGCGTAGCATTGACTCTGGATTTTTGTCTCCCCCTCAATGTCCATGTCTCGCTGCTATACATGATTGTTGGTCTAACTACTGATTTAACGACTGCCGTTTTTACTTTTTCCGGTATCTCTTTTTTCCCAAAAAATGTTGTTTTCATAGTGTAAATAAGCTTCCTGTTCGTCCCATTCTCTTGTTTATTTCCATGTTTTGTTTACCATTTGATTCGATTATTACTCCTAGGTATTTAAAATATTCCACTTGCTCTAGTTGTTTCCCGTCTAATTCTATTGCGTGTGTCTTCCTCGTATTTGAAATTATCATTGTTTTTGTTTTCTCTGTATTAATTTTCATATTTATGTCTGATAGTTCTTCTTCTAGGATTTCAAGATTGTTCTGTAAGTCTTCTCTGTTTTCTGCTATCAATACCATGTCGTCTGCAAATAGTAGCTCCGATAGTTGAGTCTGTTTCATTTGCCAATACCCTAATGTTAGTTTTCTCATTCTTCTCTTGGCTTTCTTTATCGCTTCATCCAGTACCACTGAGAATAGCAGTGGACTCAGCACGCATCCCTGTTTGACGCCTTGACTTGTAGAAAATTCTCTGGATTCCTCGTTATTAGTTCTTACTTTATTTGTATTATTTTTGTACATATCCTTTATTACTTCTATTATGTGTCTGTCGACACCCCTTTCTGTTAGTGTCTTCCAAACGTCCTTTCTTCGGATTCTGTCAAACGCCTTTTCCAGGTCAATGAAACACATATGTATCTCTCTATTCTTCTTGATTACCTTCTCACTTACTTGTCTTAATATGAATATTAGGTCTTGCGTGCTTCTGTCCTTCCTGAATCCACACTGTGTGTCTTCCATAGTTGTTTCTATTTGGGTTTTTATTATTGTCTCTATTATTCTTGCGAATACCTTCCCAGGGATACTTGATATGGTGATACCTCGGTAATTATTACAGTCTCTCTTGTCTCTCTTTTTGTGTATTGGTAATATGATGTCTTTCTTCCAGTCCTTTGGTAATTCTGCTCTATTTATGATATCATTCATTAGTTCTTTCATGCTATCCATTCCCTCTGTCCCTATAAATTTTATCATTTCCGGGGTGATATGATCCTTGCCTGGTTTTTTTCCCAGTTTTACTCTTTCTATTGCTTTCTCTAATTCCTCTCTTGTTATGGATTCCACTTGTTGTTCTTCATTCCTTTCTTGTATCTCCCCTATGTTGTCCTTGTCTACATGAGTTAGCTCTTTGAAATGTTCTCTCCATCTTTCCATTATCTGTTTTTCTTCTGTTAGTACGTTTCCATTCTTGTCTTTTATATTCGGCATAATGTGCTCTTTCTTTTGTCTGAGTTGTTTTAATGCACCGTAGAAGAGTTTTTGGTTTTCCCTATAATATTTGTCATTTTTTGTCCAAATCTCTCCCATGACCTTTCCTTTCCTGCTTTCACCGCTATTTTAACCTCTTTCCTTTTTTCTTTATAATATGCTTCGTAATCTTCCGGGTGTTTTGTGCTTAGGTATCTCCTCCATTTGTCTTTTTTGTTCTTTATTTTCTCTCGTATTTCTTCCGTCCACCATTCTGTTCTCCTCATGTTAGTATTTGCTATTTTTGCTTTCCCGCAAGTTTCCTCAGCTGCTTTGATTATGCTGGTTTTTAGATATTCCCATTTTTTTTATATTTGTATTTTTTGCCCTACCTTTCAAAGTATTATCTAATTTTTCTTGGAATTTCTTCTTATATATTTCCTCTTTTAATTTGTAAGTTTTTATTTTTTCATTTACTACCTTTCTTCTCTTTTCTTCTTTTTCCTCTGTTGTTCTCATTCTCATTATTACTAGATGGTGGTCACTGCCAATCTCCGAGCCTCTTTTCACTTTCGTATCCTGTACTTTTTTCCATTTGTTGCTGCTTACCAAAAAGTAATATATGATTGATTTTTCGTTTCTGCTGTCTTGTACTCTCGTGTATTTGTGTACTTCTTTATGTTTAAATTTTGTATTTGTTATAACTAGTTTGTTCTCCATACACATTTCTATTATTCTTTTATCATTTCTGTTTAGCATTTCTTCTCCTTCTTTTCCCATGCACTCCTCTATTCCGCTGTTGTTGTTTCCGACTCTACCGTTTAGATCTCCCATTACAATTATGTTTTCTTCCCCATTATCAATTTGCATTTGGAGCTCCCCGAAAAATTTATCTTTCTCTTCCTTTCTTGCATCTTCATTTACTCCGTAGGCTGTTATTATTGTCCATATTTCTTCGTCCATCTTCAGAACCACCCTCACCTTCAGAAAGAAATGTCACGGATGTTTCTTTGCAATCCGGAAAGGCCCAAAGTGTGATACCTGGAGAAATCGGAGAGAAGAGGGTATGGGACTACTGATGAGGGGGAAAAGACCTCCGAAGCCGGTATAGATTCTTCCTGCACTCTCCATTTAACCAGAGTATTATGCAGCTGCTGCATTTTCGTGTTGCAAAGAAATTGAAAATGTTTATACATTTTTAATTCATTTACTCTTTTGTAGGAGTATTAAGGAATCTTTCTTGTTTGAACTTTTACCACGCTGAGCAGATGAGTTGTGAATTATTTAAAATTCTCTCATGTTAATTTCCTCGGCATCTTGTTTGATTTATAAATTTTGAAAATCTCAGGAGGTGTAACCAAAGAAAGTTTTCCACCTGTTGTCAATCTGGTGGTATGGGAACGATATTTATTGTCGTTTTCTGTGCTACTTCGATTGATAACTTACTTTGTTTTTCGGTAGATGGCTCTAGTTCATCCGTGACATTTCTATCTTTGCAATTCGTAAAGATCCAAAGTGTGATACCTGGAGAAATCGGAGAGAAGAGGATATGGGACTACTGATGAGGGGGAAAGGACCTCCGAAACCGGTATAGACTCTTCCTACACTCTCCGATTTAACCAGAGTATTATGCAGCTGCTGCATTTTCGTAAGAAATTGAAAATGTTTATAAGTACATATTTAATTCATTTACTCTTTTGTAGGAGTATTAAGAGGAAACAGTAGCGATCAACAGGTAGCAAAAACGCGTTCCAAGATTGCGGCTGTAATTTTGAATATTTTTTCGAGATCTTTGGTACACGTATTCGTAATATAATAAAGAATGGCGGTACAGAGCCCGATTTGAAAAATATATTAATATGTGGAAATTACTCTGTAATTAAATACAATATTAAAAAAACGAGCCTGTACCGCCATTAAGAAGAATAAAAAAATACACTTTCTTCAAATAAACTTTTTTATCCGATGCCTAGATTTTGTGTCATTTTGGAACTATGTACTAAAATTTTTTATTTCATTAGTAGTTCCAAAATGACACAAAATCTAGGCATCAGATAAAAAAGTTTATTTGAAGAAAGTGTATTTTTTTGTTCGTCTTAATGGCGGTACAGGCTCGTTTTTTTAATATTGGATTTAATTACAGAGTAATTTCCACATATTAATATATTCTT
Organism: Diabrotica virgifera virgifera; assembly: GCF_917563875.1. Classification (NCBI taxonomy): domain Eukaryota; kingdom Metazoa; phylum Arthropoda; class Insecta; order Coleoptera; family Chrysomelidae; genus Diabrotica; species Diabrotica virgifera. The sequence continues at coordinate 218,121,357 of NC_065447.1, forward strand.
CAAATTGGGCTCTGTACCGCCATTCTTTATTATATTACGAATACGTGTGCCAAATATCTCGAAAAAATATTCAAAATTACAGCCGCAATCTTGGAACGCGTTTTCGCTACCTGTTGATCGCTACTGTTTCCCCTTAAGGAATCTTTCTTGTTGGAACTTTTATCACGCTGAGCAGATGAGTTGTGAATTATTTAAAATTCTCTCATCTTAATTTCCTCGGCATCCTGTTTGATTTATAAATTTTGAAAATCTCGGGAGGTTGTAACCAAAGAAAGTATTCCACCTGTTGTCAATCTGGTGGTATGGGAACGATATTTATTGTCGTTTTCTGTGCTACTTCGATTGATAACTTACTTAGTTATGGTAATGTTTATATTACTGAATACATTACAAATGAGTGAGCGCACGACCCCTATTCTCATTTAAAAAAATCATCGATTATGTTATTATGCGTAGATGGATGACGTCACTAGTATGATATATATGCCAAAAAATCATAATTCATGAAATAATGAATTTATTCCATTTGACTTTGCCACAATGTAAAGTAATAACGTGCTACAAGAAGTATTCACTTCTGTCGGCACTTCTCAAAGTCCCACCTTATTTTTGTTATTTAAATTAAAACACAAACACTTAGTTATATAATTTATTAGAAATCCTGTTATAATCTAGTGGATCAGTGCTAACATCAAAATGTGTTTATGTTTTGTTATATTTATCATTGCATTAACAGTGTTGAGTGAGAGAATAAAATAATGATAGATAGTAATAGGTTTTTAACCAAATCTACAGTCGGAAAAATGAAATAATACCCATGAACGATCATATCAATCACATACTTTGTATTTGCTGTTTTTTCTTTCTATAAATAACAAACGAGAGAGATAGACTATGATTTATCTTAATTACATCTGATTGATATGATCGTTCATGGGTATTCTTTCATTTTTCCGACTGTATATTAGGGTGCATCGAAAAAGGCGAAAAAAAATTTTTTTTTGCGATGGAAAAGTAATACCTTACAAAAATTTCCCAATCAACTGTTAAGTATTTTGGTAAAATGTTTTCGAAATTGGAAAATATCTTCTGCCCCCCCCCCCCCAGACAATTAAAAATTTTGAAAAAATGTAAACAGACGAAAAAAATTTTTTTCGAAACGAAAATCTAATAGCTCACAAAAGTTGCCTAACACACTATTTAGTATTTTAGTAAAATTGCGTTGAAATAAAAAAATATTTTCTGCCCCCCACGGCAACTAAAAGTTAGAAAAAATACATTAATATGCGAATTTCTTTTGTAAGGGAAGTGTAATACCTTGAATAAATAAATTCGGTTTAAATTGGAAAATATTTTCTGGTTTCACAAGACAATTAAAAATTTTACTTAAGAAAAGTATACTAAAGCATTCTTTTTATAACAAAATAGCCTAACTTATCCGTCTCCCTGACGTCACCCAAGTTTTATAATACTAAAATAAATATAAAGCAAAGTACAAAATTAGGTATATAAATATGTATTAAAAAAATATGGCAGAAGCATTCTATTCGAAGATGTCTTCCGATTTAGCATTAAAGTGAGGCATAGTTTGTCTGTAATCAATAATTCGAGTTTTTAGAAATCCATCCCTCGAATACGCTCCACAAACTGCTAGAGAAGCTTGTGTCACAAACTTGACACATCGTTCTACACATTGTTTGTGGCAGTGATATTTCTCAATCTCAATGTTAAAAGGGTCTAAGTTAGGATTCTTAATAAAATCCCTCAGATTGTCACTCGAAAATCTACAGAACATAGGTGGTTCTGTAAGGTGATAATCTTGTTAGTTAATTAACTCAAAGTAGTCGTTTGAATCAAAATTTTTATAGGAGAAAGTTTGAAGACCCTCACGTTTTTTGATTTGGTCACTGGCAAACTGCTTTTGATGTCCAAGGGGTAGATCATTTGAATGTCACAGGCATACAAACCACTGAAGTGGTTTTTAAGATGTTCTTCTAACAGCCGTATTACATCACCCTTAACGCCAGTATTTACGACTGTTTCGTCACATGCAATAGCTGGATTTGATACTTTCTGATATACCAGACAGCGGATACCCATATCCGAACTATTTGCACCCTGGCTCATGCCCAAGTGTTATGTGCTCTTCCACGATCGATTGACCATAAAACTTGGTAGGTACTGTTTTTTACTTGAGCTAAAGTTTTGTCTTCGCGTCGGTAACTTTCTTCTTTTACCGTTGTTATCTCTGATTATATTTGTTTTTGTTTTCCCTATCAATCGAGCTTATCATCATTTTTATGGGACCTCGTTGATTTAATAGCTCATCCAGAGGCACTTTTTGAGATTTGCTACAAAGACAATTAATCAGAGTGACACATTTGCATGCTGCAAGATCGAAACGTGTAGTTTTACTTTTGTTCTTAAAGCATTGAATTTTATTTTTGTAAAATTCACTATTTTGCCTGTTCTTAAATGGTTTCATAAGTTTCATATATTTGTCATGAGAGGGTTTTAAAAGCTGAATAATTCTTGTATGTTAAATTTTAAAGCCTTTTCCATATTTCCTCCTAATTGCAACCTGTTCGGCAATACCAGAAAATTCTGGCTCTTTCTTGCCGAGTTTTTTATTCTCTTGAAACCACAAAACTTCATCGCTTATTTGTATTTCGGTAAAACATTTTCAGGTATATTTGGTGGTTGCCCAAAAATCGGGCGGTCCACAGCACATCTTGATTTTATTCCACGTGATCTTGGTTTATCTATTTTAAAAATCTTTAATTTACAAACAACAATAATAACAAAGTAAGCCATCGCACTATACATAAGTGAAAATTACACGCACGGACTCACGAAGCGGGACATTTCAAAAGGGGTGGGGAGACTGAAAAAACAAATAAAACTTTAAATATCGTTTAAGTTTATAATTGATAACATTTTAAGTTTTCTTGAATTGATCTTAGATCGAGTTAGCACATATTTTTTTCCAAATAATATAAATTGAAATTTTCATAAAAATCAGATATTTAATAAAATTCAAGGTCGTTGGGGGGACAGAAAATTCGCTTAGAAAAAAAATTAAAAATACTAATATGCTGAAAAATAACATTAGCAACTTTTTCACGCTATTAGATATAACATTTCCCACTTTTATTTTTTCGATGCTCCCTACTGTATATGGCTCATATTTGGGGCCTGATCAATCTTGAGCTACGGGTAATAAATATGACTGAAATTTGGAGCGTGGCGAATATTGAGTTGGGGGTAATTTATTTGGTTGATATTTGGAACCTGACCCATATTGAGTTGGGGGTAGTATGTATGGATATTTGGAGCCTGGCCCATATTGAGTTGGGGGTAGTATGTATAGATATTTGGAGCCTGGCCCATATTGAGCTGGGGGTAGTATGTATGGATATTTGGAGTCTGACCCATATTGAGTTGCGGGTAATATATATGGCTGGTATTTGGAGCCTGACCCATATTGAGTTGGGGGTAATACATCTGACTGATATTTGAAGTCTGACCAATGTGGAGTTGGGGGTAATATATACGCCTGATATTTAGAGCCTGATCCATATTGAGTTGGTGGTAATATATATGACTGATATTTGGGGCCTGACAAATATTGAGTTGGGGGTAATTCATATGACTGATATTTGGGGTGTGACCAATATTGAGTTCGAGGTAATATATAGTGGGGGCCTTTATAATATCCAGGTAATATATATTTATTATATGCTGGGCGTCTATAATATCGAGGTAATACATATGGATTATATAAGGGGAATCTCTCTACGGATTTTATCGGAAGAGGAGTTGAAGGAGTTGAAGGAGTTGAAGGAGTTGAAGGAGTTGAAGGAGTTGTAGGAGTTGTAGGAGCTGTAGGAGTTGTAGGGCTTGGTTTTTGGGTTTCCGATAGGCGATCAATTTCAGATGCACCAAGGAAATCATCAATCGGAGAACGTAAAAATTTTACGGCATCTTCCAAGATTTTACGATACCTATCGGGGATGCCTCCTCTAAAAAAGTCTTCGCCCAGTCCAGGCAAATTTCCCAATTCAGACCAGTGGTGGTGATTATTTGACCACCATGGAGTTGGTTGAATATAAAAACCATTCACAATGTTAAACAGCAACTGAAAATTGATTAATAATTTTAATACACGAACTAAAGTTGGTTTAAGATTAATAAATACAGTAGACTCTTTCTATAACAAACACGGATATTACGAGGTTTCCAGTGGCGGCTTGTGATTTTTACAATAGGGGAGGCTATACCTAATTGTAAAATATCTAGACAAATTTGCACTAGCAAAAAATGAGCAAAAAAATGTAATTTAAGGCCCCATTTTTTTGACCATTTTTTATTTACATTTCATAATGTCATCATAATTCATGATTTCATAATATCATATCATTTTAAAAATAGTTAGTCTAATTGTAAAAGTTTAATACCAAAGTTTGTGTCGTTTATTTGTTAACAATTCCATATTTGTAAGTAGATGAGCATATCAAAATAAATACAGATTTGAAGTTTTGCAGTCCATAGAGGTTGAAGGTTCACATTTTTTAAGATACTCAACTGAATTTTTTTAATTCTAAACGCGGCCTACTGCGAATCCAAAAACACGATAAATTACCGATATTTTGCTTTGCGTTACAGATATCGGAAAAAGTTATTTGAACAAGTTATTCCAAATATTATTCTAACCATACGTACCAAATTTCATAACAAAATTCGCACTTTTAGTATTTTCATTATTTTTAGCCAGGACCCTAAAATTCGTTGTCCCGAGATGCACGCAACGGAGCCGAAAAGCTAGGTAGCCTCCAGCTCCGTTGGTAAATCTCCGGGCAGCGTGTAATGACACCGTAGATGCCACTCTTAGGAGACCGGGTCTCCTTAAACGCCTGCTGCGCTGTGCGGAGCATTAGCAACGGAGGCTGGCCGGCTTCTCTGCCCCGTTCATGCATCTCGGGATAACTCAGGGTCCTGTCTACAATAATAATAAAAAACTGAGACGCAATCATGCGTTCTAATGCTAATGCTCCGTGCGTATGGATATTTAGTGATAATATGGAATTTGCACGTTGTATAATAGTGAGAGTGCTTGTTGTTTTTCGTGATTCAAAATAAACATAACAGTGTAGCGTGTGTAAAAAATTTATGGGGAGGCTATGCCTCCCTTGCCTCCTCTGACGAGCCACCACTGGGGGTTTTGCTTATAACGAGGTATACTAGATGTCCCATGAAATTCCTTGATTGAACTATAACACATCTATAACGAGGCATATTTGGTTATAACGAGAAAAAATGAAATCGAAGAATATGTTTCTTTACCTGTTTTAAGCGCTGTAATGGCTATAAATAAATACCCAATTGCCTGTATATAGAAATACCCAACATCTGTGTTATTATTGAGGTCAGTGCTGTACTAAACACCTCCTTTAATAAACTTCTTCCTTTGTCGACCGATATTGAATATTGGAGGAAATTTAGAATTTACGATGGCGACATTTACAACAGTCAACCATCGACACCTAATAAACTATGTAAAAGGCATCAAAACATTTCAATATTATTGTTGTCTGATATAACAAGATCCGCTTATAACGAGGTAATTAGTCCGCCATTTCAGTTCTCGTTATAGAGGGAGTCTACTGTAAAATTCAAGCTAATGACAAAATTAAACGTTAAAACCATTAAGTATATTCATCTTAGAATCACGTAGTATTTTATTTTTCTTGAATTTATAACTTTTGGTTGGACTAACTTGCTAACTGGCTAACTTGCATGTATTTAGGCTAATTAGAAAAATGTGTATATTTATGCCCAATGTCCACTTTTATTTCTAGTACATTATACACTGAGCATGTAATAGTTGCGATAAATTCATTTTTTCATGAATGGACGATTTTGGAAATAAATTGCGAGACAGGTCGGCTTTTATTTTTAAATTATAATTTTTTGACATATATGTATATCATACTTGATTTCCATGTGTCTCAAGGGAAAGGTTTATACCCAATGTGTTTTGCCTGTACAAACTTATGGAGCACTACACTGACTTGGAGCTTTAACATTGACGCAAAAATCCGCAAATAAACTCAGAGTTACACAACGAGCCATGGAACGTACAACCAGTAGTCTAGAGAAATAAGATTTTTCTCGTGACACATCCCCCTCCAGGCCGAAACCAAATTTTTTGAGTAGTATGGACATCTATATTAATAACCTAAATGTTTTCTGCAGCCGATTTTTGTGATATACATAGCTATAAACAAATGAAGATCAAAAAACGCTAAATTTTCGCTTTTTTCCTCTATTACTAAAAAGTGAAGCATTTTAAACAAATTTGAGAGTAGGAAACTGATAAATCATATAAAAAACTTATATGACAATATAACTATATATAACAATATGGCGTTCACTGCATATGTCTATCCTTATTTTTTGCTTAGAAAATTGCAAAATAAATCAAAAATTTTGAGATTTTATAAATGTTCATAACTTATGTAAAAATTAAGTTAGAACTTTCTTATTACACGAAGTGCTGAGACTTCTGGTGCTTAAATTATATTCTATATTTCAAAGCAATTGGTCAAATAGTTTAAAAGTTATTTAATTTGTTTATCCCAAATTAATTTTTTTTGCAACACTATAAGTCAGAAAACGATTAGGTTACAGTAATACTTCGGACAGTTTATGAAAGAAGAGGATTTATGCTATTAACTTGATTTAAAAAAAATGACAAAAAATAATTGTAAATAGTGTAAAATTATTTTGTAAGATCATGTCGATTTTTTGCTTATAAACAATTAGAATAACTTTTTAACCGTTAAACGTAGAAAAATTATTTTTCCATATTTAGAAAGACTAAATTTTTATACACATCTAGAAAGAAAAACAATTGTCCTACGACAATTAGAGACAAAGTTAGCCCCCTTCTTTTTTTAATTCACGGCAGCTTTGTTTATAACACTTAAGAAATAAAATTAGCCGCATTTGAAAGAACATACTTCAAAGTTTTAACATACCAAGTATACAAAAGATTTGCTTTCAAGGAAATCGTCCACAAAGCTTAAAAATGTGGCCCTTAAAATCGGCCGGCGTTGAAACTTGGGATAGCGATGAGAGGGGGGAAGGAGCTGTTAACTGTATCTCTGGTTCTCGATTATTTATTTCGTTGTTTCTTTTTTTTAATTTGTATGTACTTTTTACGTACATTACGAATATGCGTTATTTAAATAAACTAATTGTTATATACAACATCAAATTTGTTTAAACAATTTATTTTCAATTTTTTTAATAATATTTGATGTAACTTTTATTGTAAAACGTACATATTAGTTATACAGGGCGTAACAAAAATACAGGTCATAAATTAAATCACATATTCTGGGACCAAAAATAGATCGATTGGTCCTAACTTACCTTAAGGCTATGGGTACATAATTCGCAAATATTTTACGTGTATCCCTACTTTTTCTGTCTTTACACGGCAAATTACGTGTAGTAAAATTCACACTGGTGTGGATATGTAAACATTACTAGAATGTCATTCTACTTGAAAATGTCATCATTAATTTAAAGAGATGGCTTTTGAATGTTCTTGGATAACTGTTATTTTTATAATTGCAAATTATTAATTCAGTTAATAAATGTGATAATTTTTTCACTAACTATGTTTTCAGTGATTGTAATAATTTATTTGTACAACAAAAACTAATAATCAATCGAGAAAAGAGGAAAAGTGTTAAAGTGATTTTTTAATAATATGTTGTTATTTTGGAACGCTTACAATTTTGAACATCTCTAACAACAAAATACTTGGATCACAGGATATATCAATCTGATGTATTCTCTGCTTGGATCTTCCACAAATAATACACAATAAATAACTTTTTATTAAGTTCACGTCTTAAATCAATTATTTATCAAATACACTATATATCAATAATATTTAATCAATTTCTCAAAATATTCCCGATGCAATGTCAAATATTTAAAATTGCCACTGATTGTCAGTGTCTGACTGACAATATATGCTGACAATATTATATTCGGTTGAGTGCGTTGTAAGACAAAGACAGATTTGGAAAATATTACCACGGCATTGTGTTCATTTTTTTCAGATCCTGAAAAAACCAATAAATATTTTTGAAAAATTTAAACGCAGAATGAAAGACTAAATTATTACCGAGGGCCGAAAGTCCCTTAGAATAAATAAAAAGTTTATTTTGAATGAGATATTTGAAATTAAAAATCACACTAAATTTTCTCTTAGTTTTTTCACCCCTGTAACTTATTAAAATAAACATTATAGAAGTTCTCAGGGACTTTCGGCCCTCGCCAATAACGTAATCTTTCATTCTGCGTTTAAATTTTTTAAAAATACTTATTAGTTTTCTCAGGATTTGAAAAAAATGAATCCCCATTTGAATAGCATTGCAGCCGAAAATACGTACCGATCCTCTTAATACAAATGTGCACATAAAAAAAGCTATAGCCCTTTGAAGTTACAAAATGAAAATCGATTTTTCCAATATATCGAAAACTATTAGAGATTTTTTATTGAAAATGGACATGTATCATTCTTATGACAGGAACATCTTAAAGAAAAATTATAGTGAAATTTTTGCATCCCATAAAAATTTTATGGGGGTTTTTTTCCCTTAAACCCCCCAAAATTTTGTGTACAACCCAAATAAATTATTATTGTGGTACCATTAGTTAAACTCACTGTTTTTAAAACTTTTTTGCCTCTTAGTATTTTTTCGATAAGGCAGTTTTTATCGAGTTGCGGCTTCTTTTTTAATAGGTTTACATACAAATTTTATGGGGGTTTGTTCTTTTACACCCCTCAAATGTTTGTGTACGTTCCAATTGAACTATTACTGCGGTACCATTAGTTAAACACAATGTTTTTTGTCTCTTTTTATTTTTTCGATAAAATAATAATATCGTATGGCATTTTTGCCGGGGAGATCCTTTCGGATAGTTCCAGCGCCAATTACATCTTTAACCCTGTTTTAAGTAACTAGTGTCGATGTACACTAGCCCAGGGGGACCGACGGCTTAACGTACTCTCCGAGGCACGGTGAGACGGCTCGTGTCATTATTGGAAATGAAAATGGTTTGTCTTTGGCAGGGATCGAACCCACGTCTACTGGCGTATGAGGCCAGGGTTTATGCCGTTACCCACGGCCGCTCACATTTTTTCGATAAGGCACCTTTTATCAAGATGTGGCTTCTTTTTTAATATGGTTCAAAATATGCCTAAAAATATAAATTATAAATAATAAATTTTCATACGATTACCAAGTCTTCATAATCGTACTTAACCATATTATACAAATATGTGGTGGATTTGACGAATATTTAAAATATCTCAATAAAAACTGACTTTTCGAAAAAGTACTAAGAGGCAAAAAATTTTAAAAACATTGTTTAACTAATAGTACCACATTAATAATTTAGTTGGAACGAACACAAAAGTTTGGGGGAGTTTAAAGGAACAAAACCCCCATAAAATTTTTATGGGGTGTCAAAATTTTACTATAATTTTTTTGTAAGATGCTCCTGCCATAAAAATACCACATGTCTATTTTCAATAAAAAATCTCTTCTATATATTGGACAAAATCGATTTTCATTTTGTAAATTCAAAGGGCTGTAACTTTTTTTATGTGCATATTTATACTAAGGTAAGTTAGGTTCAGTCGAACTATTTTTGGTCCCAGAATATGCGATTAAATTTATGACCTGTATTTTTGTTACGCCCCGTAATTATTATATACTAATCCTATACAATTATTCCTAAATCTAACATTGGCTTATAATATTGAATTGAAAATAAAAAATCTCAAATAAACTAAGTTTTATTTCTTGATAAACATGCTACTAGAAAACGAAAAATGAAATGTAACAAAATTAGAGAGAGGATAAAAAGAACAAAATTATTTTCAGAATTTTTCTACAATATTGTAATAATTGTATCTTACAACATTGAAAGTTATAATTTTAAGATTGCAAAAAAACAAAAATTAAGATATTTCATACATTTTGGTATGATAGCAAGACTATTAAAATAAAATTAAAGGAGGTTTATCTAGGAATACTTGTATTTTTATGAAAAACGTAACAATTATCAGTTACCCATTTATTATAAGTTTTTGTAAAGTCAAGTGCATATTAGGATCCACTCCTATAATTGCCAACAAAGTCATCCCAAAAATATCGTAAAAGAATTTCCAAAAATTGTTTACACAATTTACATAGTTAATTAAATAACCACTTTATTAACAAAAAACATATCCGTAACGTACTCAAAGAGTACATACAGATTAAAAAAAGAAACTCCAAAATAGATAATAGACAAAGATTGAGGTTTTGATAATCGAAGTCCATAAACTATTTATATTTCTGTACTAACAAGTACTCGGTGCAACCAGTTTTGCAAGAGCAGATAGTTTATTTTAATAAAATATCTGATATAAAGAAGATCTGTTGATCGGATCGGCACTAACGGTTCTTAGCTTAATTTCCAACCCCAATCAATTACGTTTACCTCTTTTTTGGTGGTTCTGTAACTTTAGTTTTTCATTCATCTAATAGCATGTTTACTAAAAAAATAAAACCTAGTTTATTTGAGATTTTCTGATCTCCATAGACCAATACTATTTTTAGAAACCATCGAATGGGATAATTTGTTTGTTCATACTTTAAATTATTACTAAGTTTAATAAAAAGTATGTATTATTGTATTATTCATAAATATGTACGTTTTGTGATTAAAATTACTTCAAATTTTATTTAAAAAAATTGAAAAAAAATTGTTTAAACAAATTTGATGGTGTATATAACAATTAATTTATTTAAGTAATTCGTACTCGTACTGTACGCAAAAAGTACATACAAATTAAAAAAGAAACGACAAAATTCATAGGCGAGAACAAGAGATACAGCTAACATTTCCTTCCCCCTTCTCATCGATCTCCCAAGTTTCGAAGCCGGCCGATTTTAAGGGTCACATTTTGAAGCTTTGTGGACGATTTGTTTGAAAGTATATATTTTTTTATATGTGGTACATTAAAACTCTGAAGTATTTTCTTTCCAATGTGACTGATTTGATTTCGTAATTGTTATAAAGAAAGCTGCTGTGAATTAAAAAATGGGGGGGCGGCAACTTCGTCCCTAATTGTCCTAGGACAATTTTTTCTTTTTTGAAATTTGTAAAAAAATTCAGTCTTTCTAAATGTGAAAAAATAATTTTTCTACGGGTAATGATTAAAAAGTTATTCTAATTGTTTATAAGCAAAAAATCGACATGTTCTTGCAAAATAATTTTGAGTTACTTAGAATTATTTTTTGTCATTCTTTTTTAATTAAATTATTAGTATAAATCTTTTTCTTTCATAAACTATCCAAAGTATTATTGTAACTTCATCATTTTCTGACTTATAGTGTTACAAAAAAATTAATTTGGGATAAACAAATTAAATAACTTTTAAACTATTTGACCAATTATTATGAAATTTAGTGTATAATTTAAGCACCAGAAGTATCAGCAATCCGTTTAATAAGAAGATTCTAAATTCATTTTTACATAAGTTATGAATATTTATAAAAACTCAAAATTTATGAATTATTTTGCAATTTTCTAAGCAACCAATAAGGATAGACATATTCAGCGGGAGTCATAATGAAGTTTTTTATATGGTTTATGAGTTTCTTACTTCCAAATTTGTTTAAAATGCTTAGCCATTTGGCAATAAACGAAAAAAGCGAAAAGTTAGCGTTTTTTGATCTTCAATTGTTTATAACTATGTATATCATCAAAATCGGCTGCAGGAAACATATAGGTGATTATTATAGATGTCCACACTACTCAAAAAATTTGGTTTGGGGCTGGAGGGGGTTGTGTCACCAACAGGCTATTTTTTTTCCTTATTTCTCTGAACTACAGGTACAACGCTGAAAATGAGCATTCGAGACCACATAACAAACCAACAAATCAGGCAAAGATCAGGAGTTTAAGACGTCATAAAGAGCTACGACGCTTAAGTGGAACTGGGCAGGGCAGTTAGCTAGAACACAAGATGGACGGTAGACACGACGAATCATAGAATTTAAGCCCAGAAACTGTAAAAAAGGACTACCACCGACTAGATGGACCGACGACATAAAAAAGTAGCGGGACATTGGCTACAATCACTGGAAAGAACTGAGGAGGCCTATGCCTATCAGTAACGCGATTGGCCGATTGATGATATCATACTAGTGACGTCATCCATATGAGCATGATGACGTAGTAAATGATTTTTAAATGAGAATAGGGGTCGTGTGCTAGCCCATTTGAAAGGTTATTTCACCATAATTCGGTCTTAAATTTCTATGAAATATAGTTTTTTAGTGATATTCACCAAGCAAAGGTTAGGAATTTTTGTGAACCATTGTATTTTGTATAATAAAAATGGTAATGTGCTTTGCCCCGGATTGTGAACACTATAGTGAATCAGGGATATGAAGATTCTTCGTGTTTCCAAAGGATCTGGTTGAAAAGAAGAGGTGGATTTCATTACTAAAGTAAGAAAATATATTGAAGAATAAGAAGTAGTCGAGGAAATGAAGCTGAAAAAATGGCAAAACCTCGCAATTTTTTCGTCCAGCATCGATTTGTACAAAAATTTGGGATTAGGCTCATTTCACCCTCTAGTTCATTTTCTATATTGAGCCGTTGTACGCTTTTGGTTTTTTAAGGGTGAAAACTACCCCTAATTGTTAAAAATAACATTTTAAACTTTAATATTGTCAACAGTTGTTTCTAATTAGTTACTTAATAAGTGTTTTATGCTTTAAGATATACTATCATAATATTTCAACCCTTAAAACCACCCTTCTTGGAGCTATATATAAAAAATCACTTATCCTAAAAGAATAATTTCGGCTTGCATCGCTTTACATAAAAATTTGGGATTAGGATCATCTCACGCTGTACTTCATATTCTATAACATGCTCAAGGGCGTCGATTATTTTCAGGGGTGTAAACTACCCTTATTGTCAAAAATTATATAAAAACGTTGTAAACTTTAATATGGGTAAAATTTGGTTTTGATTGGCTAAAAATAATGATTGTTTTATGCTTTAGGATATAATATCATAATATTTCAACCCTTAAAAACCACTCTTAAGAACATTACAATTTTTATAAGTAGATAATTTAATAGATCTATACAGAAAAAAGTAGAATTAATGAATTACAAAAACATTTATTTACACAAAAATACGAATTTACAAATATGTAAAAGTACAAATACAGATAGTTTTTAAGTCGTCTTCCAGTATACGAACCAGATCTGTGGTATTATACACGCATTGAAAATGTTCCATAAGCGGACTATTCGAATATTTCGAAAAAAAAAATTGTTTTATAAACACAGCTCCTTCATTTTTGGCGATAAAAGGTTTTTTCCAAAATGATTTTGTCGGATTTTTGAAGAACTATAAGACTGTGTAAATTAAATTCCGTTAGATCCCTTACTTTTTAATTGGGGCGGGTTTAAAGGGTTCGAATAAGGCGGTGTTTGCTCGTAAATAGAGGTTTTAAACAGTTATATCTCGCTTACTATTACCTGTAATGAAAATATATGCACAATATAATTTTAGTTATTAAAAAGTCTTTAATTTAGTGATCTATAAATTTTTTCGTATCTCCAGCATTTTCGGAGATATTTTGAATTAAATGGTGAAAAATACGAAATTGCAAAAAATCAATTTTCCTTTTAACTCCAATTTTTCTAAAATTAGGCCTTTTAAATAGGTCAAACTTCTTGAGTGTATTGACAATACAAATATACAGGGAATTTCAGAAAGTTGAAGACAAGTTTTCAATTAGGAGGGTAGTTAGCGGGTTATTTTGAACCGACCTTTTTTTGATCATAAGTCGCTCTATTTTCACGTTAGAAATTTTTTATTATAATTTTTTGAAAGACTTGATTATATACTTGAAAAACGATAATTTAAGTTTTCTTCGAAAAATGCAAAGTTTTCCCGTTATTTGGCTTTGAATATTTCAAATTATGCATTTGGCGAAAAAAGCTAACCTTTAACATACCGTATCTCGGTTTGTGTTGGTTTTAAAGATATTATAGAAAAAGAATTTAGTTTGTGTTATTAAAAGGTACAAATTTGATATCTGCAGTTTTTTTGATTAAATGCATATTTTTCGAGGTATTCTCAAAAAACTCTCCAAAAAGTCGATTTTTTCGACGAAAAACTGTTACTTTCAAGCGCGAATAACTCGAAAAATATTAGTTTTACGAAGAAAATGTAAAAAACATTTTTTTCTTAGAATTAATTTTTACATCGATTTACGTGGTTAAAGTGTAATAAAAAATTCCCACACCCGAGATGGGGTGGCAACCACCCCCAAGGTTTTAGCGTACAGCCGCATGATATAGAAAATGATTCTTGGGCTATTCCCTACCTTCTGTGAAAATTTCAAGTAAATCCATGCTGGACGAAAAAATTGCAAGCCAAAATGCTTCATTTCCTCGACTAAAGTGGGACAAAGAAAATTCTCTATATAGTCCAGGGCTTATCTGTTTTGAGATGGACGTTGAGAGGTGACTCAAATTTTTTTGCAGAAATTGCTTGAGAATAACTCAAATAATAATATGTGAGTTATCCTCCCACTCAAAATGGTCCGGAACATTGTTTAAATAATCAAAATGTCAAAATATGAAGGAAAAATTCGATTTTTTTACTTTTTTGGATTATAACTTTAAAACTGTTCATTTCTGAGAAAAGTTTTACTGAGATAAAAGTTGCGTAATTAAATTTCCTACAATATAGAAGTGGTTAAAAATTTAAAAAATAGTCACCCTTGTTGCAAAATAGCAATACTTGCGAAAAAAACCATACCAAAACAAGTATTCGTATTTTACGTTTTTCAGCCATTTATGCTACACTTAGGACCTTCATATTTTACCCATAAAAACTTTATGATATTGTAAAACAACACTGTAAATTTCATTAAGATCGGTTTAATAAATTTTGCAAAATAAATTTTGCAATCCAGCTTTCGCAAAAAAAATTCATTTTTTAAAAATGGTACAGGACTGAAAATACAGCAGATAGTAAGTTGAATTTTTTTTGCTTATAGAAGTGTACTGTACCTTTTATTTGCAATTTGCAAAATTAAAATCGAATAATTACCACGGCGTCAGGAATTTTTTTAAATAAACATTAATTTTTGGTGCTACGCGCAGGACAGCAGTGTTCGATTCACACTAGTTGATTTTCACCAAAATTTCTTCTAATCTTTATCTAATATATTATTTTCTTACTCTATATTTTGTTGTATTTTAATATTTTAATTCCACAAAAATCAAACTAATTTTATTATTGTTTGTGAAATATTGTTTAAACAATTGCATATGTTTAAAAATAATAAACTTTTATTCTCTAAGTTAAAATATATGAACAAAGAAAGTTTTTGCTAAAAAAGGTGTTATTTTAAAGGATAAAGTATGCGTTTTTATTTTGCAATAAACAAATTTATTTATTTATATCAAAATGTAATAAAAATTAAAATGTATCAATCATTATTAAAGGTCATTGAAATGCCCAATCAGAGCAAACTATCCGCTGTCCTGCGCGTAGCACCAATAATTAATGTTTATTTTAAAAAAATTCCTGACGCCGTGGCAGTTAATCGATTTTAATTTTGCAAATTGAAAATAAAAGGTACAGTACATTTCTATATGCAAAAAAAAATCAACTTGCTATCTGCTTTATTTTCAGTCCTGTAACATTTTGAAAAAACGATTTTTTTTTGCGAAAGCTGGATTGCAAAATTTATTTTGCAAAATTTATTGAACCGATCTTAATGAAATTTACAGTATTGTTTTAGTGTATCATAAAGTTTTTCTGAGTGAAATAAGAAGGTCCTAAGTGTAGCATAAATGGTTGAAAAAACGTAAAATGCGAATACTTGTTTTTGTATAGTCTTTTCGCAATTATTGCTATTTTGCAACAAGGGTGACTATTTTTTTAATTTATAACCAATTCTATATTGTAGGAAATTTAATTATACAACTTTTATGTCAGTACAACTTTTCTCGAAAATGAATACTTTTAAAGTTATAATAAAAAAACTAAGAAAAAAATCGAATTTTTCCTTCATTTTTTGACATTTTTATTATTTAAACAATGTTCCGGACCTTTTTGAGAGGGAGGATAACTCAAATATTATTATTTGAGTTATTTTCAAGCAATTTTTGCAAAAAAATTTGAGTCACCTCTCAACGTCCAAATGTACTAATATTTTTACATATCCGCCCTGGTCTAATAGGTCTGAGTGCAGAATCCTTGGTAACTATCTGTTGCCTGAGTTTTTTACAAATTTATAAAGAGACATGCCGATAAATAGCTGACAAGGGAGGATCTAGAATATGCATCCATTATCTGCCCGCTTATCTAGATAAAATTCTAAAAGAATTCGGCATCTTTAGTACTCAAATATGAGTAAAATGGAATAAGGAAAGACAGCTTTAGATTAAATTCGATTCGGGGCCACCACCATCGGCTGATCAAGGTTTCTGCTATTCAGCGTCTTCAGAGCCGCCCACAGGCGGCTCTGAAGCGCCTGAAGCGCTCGATCAAACTGCCGAAATTCCCAGAAGAATAAGGTTAGCTTGGACAGGATTTGGAAAACTGAGTTGGATCTTGAAAAACACTGAAATAGATGCCGAATTATCCTGGCTGAACAGATGCCGAATATGTTTACCAAGTAACTTTTTTTTATACAATTATAGCAGTTGGATTTCCCGTTATAATGTTTTATTAATATCATTCATTAATTTTATATCCCAGTTCCCAAAAAGAACATCTATTTTTCCAATTTGTTAATGTTATATCCTACCCTAAATATTTTAAAGCCGTCCCTGTTTAGAGTATTACAAACTATTGCACAACATTGCACTGTGTTAGGAAAATTCCTGTTTATTTGGTACGCAGTTACAAAATTTGTTAAAAGTACTGCGTATTTTCTTTTGAGCGCGAAGAACTCATTGTTACTATTGGCCTGAATTTTAAAAGATCTGAGAGTGGTCTCAGATGATTGGTCGCATCTCTGGTCGGAAGACCGAGGAGAAATGCTTCGGCTTGACATGCAAGAGAGGTGACGAAGGTCAGAAGATTCTTCCGGTTTGAAAATTTGAAGCGAGAAGACCCGCTCGCCGGTACTCACTTGAACAGGGCGTTGCCCGTAGTCCCTTGCCGGTAATAAGTATAGTATTGTCGTTTTGTGAAGCTATGAAGATCTGTTAGCCTGTAGTGAGTGCTCTAGGAAGATTTTTTTCCCATGAGAATGGATTTGTATGGTGAAAATCGAGCACTCCTATGAGTTGTATGACGCAGTTCTATAAGCCAGCATTGTATAGAAGTCTTTGTCCCTGTATTATGTATGATGATCTGGCCCTAATTTGCCCGTTGTTTCCCGTTCCAGTGAAATTCAAGTTCCAGTTTCCCAGAGCCCTTTGTATTATGGAATGCACCCCACCCACACCTGTTGATTGACACCTGAAGATGTTTGTTTTGTTTGTAATGTTTAAAACCAGTCAAAAGTTTTGTATCTTAGTAGCCATGTTTGTAATAAATAACTTCGTATTGAAAGGTTAAAATAAATATTGTTTTTTGTAGTAAAATTACAGTAAAGTTTTGAATAAACATAGTAAAAGTTTGAAGTTTAAATAAACGTTTTTGTGAGTGTAGCTACCATTTTATTTCTGTAACCTTTTCTTGGAAAAATATTAACTAGGTTCTAATACAAATGAAATGAGTTTTAGAGTAGAAGAAAAGAAATTTGGCATAGAAGCCAGTGTTGAGAAAAAGTAGCCCAGCTTAACCCCAAAGAGGAATCGATGATGAATGTCCCCCAATTGGTTCCCAAAAGTATGGAATATGTCCAGTAAGTACCCATATGTGAACCAGAGGATTTGTTTCAAACTGCGTCCTTTTTTTAAATAGTAGAAAGATCCTCTAGTCTGAGTAAGTACCCTTTTGTATTTGATTATGGTAGTTTAGTCTTCTTAACACCCTCCTACCCCCCTTAACGAATCTGCGACCTAGCCACCGCACAACCATTGAGCTGCCGTCTTGCAACGAGGCTTTATGTGTCTGTTCCTTCTGCTGGCCCCATTTCGACCCCCCAGTATTTTTATAGTTAGTTCTTTCCCTGTCCCCATATGAGCAGACATGTAAAACGCTTCACAATGATTTATGCGCCTGTGGTTGATTGATTTATGAGGGACCCTAATTTAAAGAAAGATCTCGATCGAGTTGTTTGCATACCTTTTTCTAATAATTGTTCTTTTGTTATTGTACTAGTAAATTTGATTTTACGTGCTTTAAGTTATTATGTAAATACTCGTTTATTCTGGATAATCCTTTCGTATAAAATAAAAAAGCTTCTAAAAAAACTTTTACTTCTTCAGTAATTTTTTTGTATTCGAGATGATTAAGCATTGTCAAAATAAGATGCTTTGGAAATTAGCTGGGAGTTTTGAATTTGAATACGTCGGTGTAATTTGATATGTATCGGGCGCGGTATATTTTTGAATTTGTAATAAATTATAATAAATTATTAGATTTAGTGTAATAAATAAATTAAATATCGTAGTTTATAAAATAAAGGATATAAATTCAGTGTTTTTCATTTGTTTAGAAGTACGTTATTAAAATTAAATATGGTCAACTAAAACTAAACATTAGTGCCTAAAAGATCATAGAAAAGTCAGTTTTGTAACACTATACTTACGTATGGTTGACACTCATCAAGGCCAATATATATGGATAAAAGAGTAAAAGCACAAAGAGCAATGGAAATATGAATGCTCGGAGTGAGGCTTATAGACAAAAAAAAAACAAATAAATGGATTAGAAGCAAAACCAGAGTAAAAAACGCAGAGGAGCATGCTGTCAAATTAAAATGGAGCTTCGCAGGACACAATGCCCGACTGAAGGTAAAAGATGGAATCACGAAATAGAACAATGGAGACCATGATTAGGAAGGAGAAGCAGAGGAAGGCCACAAATGAGATGGGCCGATGACATTAAGAAGATTGGAGGACACAACTGGAAACAAGTGGCGCAAAATAGAAAACACTGGATTGAATTGGGGGAGGTCCAAAGTTGGATTACTTAAATAAATGAATAAATGAAAGTCTCTAATTGTATATATACTAAGGATTTCCACAGTTTTCATTGTATTCCTTCACTCAACCTTTCTCTCCAGCTCTTTCTGTCTTACCAGTCCCCTTCCTGTAGATTTCTACTCTCCATTGCTTCGTCTACTTCATCTCTGAAGGATCTTCGGGGTCTGCCTCTATTCCTTTTTCCTATCGGGCTCCACTCTGTTATTCGGTTTATCCACCGATTTTGGTCTGCTCTTCTGACATGTCCGTACCAGGTTAATCTCTTCTGTTCGATGTAGTCTATTATGTCTGAGTTCACTCCCATTCTTCTCTTAATCTCTATGTTATTTATTCTATCTCTCCTTATTACTCTGCAGCTTCTCCTTAGGAATTCCATCTCTGTTGCTCTTATTTTATTTTTGGTTTTCTTATTTATTGTCCAATTTTCACACTCATAAGTGAGGATACTTCTTTTCATGGTATTGATTTTTCTTTTTGTTTTTATGCTGATGTTCTTATCCCATGCATAGTATCGGGATCAATTTTTGTATACAGTCTCTTATTTGGCCTAGTTTTTTTTATATCTTCCTCAGTTGTTCCTTTGTTTGATATTATAAAACCTATACACTTGTACTTATCTGTTCCTCTGATTTGTTTATCCTCGTCTATTTCCAGTTGTTTTATTTCTGTATTCTCCGTTGTTACTGTTAGGTATTCAGTTTCCTTTAGGTTTATTTCCATCCCAGTCATTGTATATTCCTGTTCCAGTTTCCTCATCATAAAACTGAGGTCATCTTCGTCTGGTGCGATCACTATTTGGTTGTCAGCAAAGCTTAGGGTATATAGATATTCATTCCTTACTGGTATACCCATTCCTTCGCACTTTCTTTTCCATGGTTTCAGGGTCTTTTCCAGGAATATTTTGAATAGGGTAGGGGATGTGGAGCAGCCCTGTAGTAGTCCCTTTGTCGTCTTAAATGGGCTGCATATTCGATTGCCCATTTTGATAGCTACTGTGTTATTTTTGTAGAGTGCTTTTACTGTTTTTATTAATCTTCGTGGGATTTCGATGTCTTCCATTGCTTCCTATAGCTTGGTTCTAGGTATCGAGTCATACGCCTTCCTA